>NC_053046.1:25822331-26447331 GCF_003473485.1 Medicago truncatula
AATAGATGAGATTCAACAAACACTACAAACCAAAAAGAGGGAATATTCAAACAGAGTGAAATTCAAGAGGGGTGACAAAAAAGTACACATTTCACACCCTTCAAGCCATTTTTTTTCTTAAATTCCCAAAAGTCAGTAAGCATTCTGTTAGGCGCCCTAGTCGATGTGAGTGCCTCTTCATGGTTTCTTGTTTGTTGAATTGCTTGCCAAGTTTCCTTTTACCTCAACTAGATTCTAAAAAACTTGAGAAAAAATAATTCTGTTGAGAAATTTCATACAAACAGCAGTATCTATATGAGCTTCTTCTTTCGAAAGTAGCACTGTAGATACCAAAGTTGCAATCCAGAAACTAAAATGCAGAGACCAAGGGACATGATACTAAACCACGCAACTCGAGCATTTGTTTTCTCACTCACTTCCCTCATCGTTGCTTCCCTGTAGCAATGTCAAGGAAAAATTAAATTTTGAAATGCAATAATCAAGTATAATAGTTACTATAGGAAGTATAACAGGTCTTTTTCGTGTAATGAAGATACTCGAGGACGTCGCTTCTACAGAGAAATATTTTTTAAAATAAAACCAACTATCGACTTAGTGAAATACATTTCACAGTCTACAGACTTGACCATTACTGAAATTCGGATGGAAAATCTAGTAACATGTGATATTTCAACTAAGAAGTTGAGAATTTATTAAATCATGATTTCTTTGTAATATAGTTTTATATATGTAATCTTGGATTTCATTGTGCCAATCTCGAACCGAGGATCACATGGTCAATACATGTGTCCAAACTGAAATCAAACTTATGGGTATGTTTAGGAATTTAAGAGGGGATGAATTGAGGGTTTTGGGGAATTTATTTTTCTTCATAACACAAAATTCCCCTAATTTAGGAGAACATAAAAAATGTATTAGAGGAGAATTTTGGAGGGTCTAAATGAATTCTTCGAATTCTTAAATTTCTCGCACAACCAAATGAAATTAATGATACACCCTGATCTAATCAAACTGAAATCAAACTTTAAAAGTAAGTGTAAGAAACTTACTTTTCCTTCAAATAAATTAGATAATCGTGGATGGCATCCACTATTCCTTCGAGCTTCCTGATTTCTAGTTCAACACCCTTGAACCAAAGCAAACAAATATATAAATAAAACATCAATATGGATGAAATTCCATTCATATGTCACAAAAAGAAAAAACACAGCATGAGTGCAGATTTTTATTCACCTCAATCTTTTCTTTCTTTGCAACAGAATCCCAATCCTTGGCCGAAATTCCAGTTTTCCAATCAAGGCTGACACTTACACTACCTTCTGGGTGTTTTCCATCCATCCAAAAGCACGCCACATAATTTCCACTCTCGGTAGTTGTAAATGCAAACTGTCCTTGTGTAACGTTTTCATTGTGGTGAACGTTGTTTCCAAAAGGAGATGTTACCTGCAAAAATATAAATTAAATAAAAGCAGATAATCAATAGATATCCCCTTAAATTATCAATTTAATTGTGATACAATGTCAGTGTAAAAAGTATTTACATAGTCAGTAAAATACAACCAACCAATCATATATGTGATTTTAAAAGCAGTTCTGATTAAAGCCGAATTTGATTAATATCAATATCAATTTTTTTACAATGACAATGTATATGAATTAAATCCTTAAATTATACTTGATGTCTGGAAAAATCGCACTCACAAAGATCGAGTGTGAGAACACTCATACAATCGGCTCACCCGCGAAAACACTCAAGAAAATGTTAATATCATAAATAAGATTACATGTTATGTCAAATTTGAAAACCATCCCGAAGCTGTGCATCAACGGACAGCAAATCTGATGACTAACCTCAAAAGTTATACGGACAGCAAATCTGATGACCAAACTCAAAAGTTATAAGAAGTGATAAACATTTGCTCAAATGAGACGTTCTCACTACAAGTGATTATTCACACCTGCCATCTTCTATGGGCTATTTGAATTGGTTTTATAAGGAATCATTTGGACTTATCTACTGCATAAATGCTTATGAACCAGTTTGGGAGAAAATATTGTAAGAGCTTATGAGCTCCCATAAGCTGTTTTCAACGAGCTCTCCTAATAAGCTTATGAATACCAGAAGCTTAACCACTCCTCATAAGCTCCCCTAGATAGAGAAAATAAGCATTTTGGTTCAGAAAAATCTATGGATCCGGCAATCTAGTCCCTCAAACTCACAAACTAGAAATTTAATCCTTTAAATTAAAGAATGCACGTAAACTTGGTCCCTCTATCAAAATGTCTATTTAGAAAATATCCATGAAAATTGAAAACTAATAAAAGACCTACATATTGAATTGAATAGTATCTTGTTGCACCACATAAAACATTTAAAATGGTTGTTGGAAATTCGGAAATAGGACTAAATTGACAGACGTTCACAATTTGAGAGATTAAATTGTCCAACCCATATAATTTCAACAAACAAAAGGCTGGTTTATTTTAAGAGAGATATGAGTTCGTTCATCAATTTAGATTTGTAAGCCATTGGAAATTGAAAACTATCACTCAATTTAGATTTGTATATCAAATCCCAAATTTCATTAACATAACAATTTACTATGAATTAAAACCATCAAATTCAATGATTGTTTGAAACTTTTGATTGTTTTTTTTGTTAGCATGTTATAGGTATTAAGTTTCCACAGCCGTTTAGCTATAATAAATCTTCATTGATGTTATAGGTATCAAGTTTCTACCACCGTTTAATTATGACAATCTTCATCGGGGAACATGTGGGACACACAAATGGATTCCCCCCTCCTAGTCAAAAACTTCTCCATACACAAGAGTCAGGACAGGATCGACAGTGGCGGAACCACACAATAGTGACGGGGTTCAGCCGAACCTCCTAAACTTAAAAAAATCATGGACATATCTCTTTATATTTTGCATTTTGAAACCCCAAGTTTAGCACTGCTGGCCCAAAGGGGTTCAAACCAATTTTAGTTCACCCATTTTTAGATTGTCTTGTGACTTATATTTGAGAGATGTGTTCGACAACATTGAAAAATATGTATTATAATTATAATTGATTAAAGGCTAAAGTGCACTATTCGCCCCCTAAGTTTCAAAATATTGCGATTTTGGCCCCCTATTAAAAAAATGTAATTTTTGCCCTCTATCTTTAGGGAAATATGCTCTTTTGACCCTCTAACTTTACGGAAATATGCTCTTTTAACACTCTATCTTTAGAGAAATAAGCTCTTTTGACCCTTTATCTTTACAAAAAGTTGCAATTTTGGCCTCCTGTTTTGCAACACGTGGTCTTCTCATTAGCTTTGCAACATTTTGTAAAATTAAGGGGCAAAATTTTCGTTTTTTTTAATAGAGGTCAAAATTGCAAAATTTTAAAACTTAGGGGCGAAAAGTGCACTTTATCCTTGATTAAAAGTTCAAAAATTTGAACGACCCAGGGTCCTAGCAACAACGCCGCCAGATTGAACCCCTAACCACTTGCTTAAGGGATTCAAGTCCCCTATTACCTGGACCAATCCATTGTTGGTAAACTTTTGATTATTTTTCCAACACTAAACTAATGATATCCTGTTTCAACAACATTATACCCTGAGAAAAAGGTCCCTAACTTGGTCTAGATCTTCAACAGGGCATGTGAACATCAACAAGTAAGGCCAAAAAATTTATTAAGCTAGTATCAACAAAATTTTATAAAACAAACGGGCCTTCTTCTACAATTCATCATCGATCTAAGTCTAACAATAATTTGAAAGAAAATTACCCTTCTACATACATAGATCACACTAGCTGTTAGATTAAATATTTACTCTTTTGTCCGGGTTTGAACCCACTACATCCAACTCCTTAACCAACTAGGCTAGCTTAAATATTTACTCTTAAATCAAATCAGTTGAGCTACCCAACCCCGATCACAATAGTTAACTTGAGCAACATGAATGCAAAAGAAAATTAAATAACACAAGAAATAGTTAATTAATTTATCTAAACTAAGCAATACCTTTGCGGAAATAGTGTGAAGACCTTCATCAGCAACAACATAGTAATCAGCTAAAACAACGACATGTGTTTGAATATCCTCAGACACACATTTAGTACCTGAACTTGGAATAGTCAACCATATAGCTTCTGTTTTTAGAAAGAGAGTTGTTAAGCACAATAACAATACTAGCAGCATAGTGATTCCACTTCGATCTCTTAACTTCATAGTTTAACCTTAGAATAATAAGACACTGTTGTTGCTAGATCTGATATGGTTTCAATTTGGTGCAGTTTTGTCTCTTGCTTTTGGTTTAGGTAATGTTTTTATGGGGAAACAGGGTTTGGGTTTCTTGGGAGGTAGATTGATAAATTAAGTTTGTGTTGGTTTAAAAAAAGAACAAGGGGGGCGCGTGTAGAGGATATTTGGAAGTTGTGACGCATATGCAGCTTACATGGACTGGTCTTGACCAATGGGATTCACGATGTTGTGTGATGTTGCAATTAACAGGATGATATGGCAAGTATGACCCAAACTGTTTATTTGAATAAACAATAATTTTTGCCTTTAAAAAGTGTGTTTGACTAGCAAAACAAAAATAACAAAATAGAGCAATGAATTAATGATACATAAACCACCATATCTGGCATATCACTTCATAGACGCTTCCACGTCAACAAAAAAAATTGAAAAAATAAAATAAAATGAATTATTCTGTTTGCTCTCTCTTTCTCATCTCATCATGTTTGTAGTATTGATAGTTTGTAGTAATAATAAATAGTTGTCTCGTGTTTTTTAAAGGAGTAAACTTATGGTTTATTGAAAGTTTGTAGTGAGAACAAATAGTTGTCTCGTGTTTTTTAGAGGAGTAATTTTATGGTTTAGTTAGAAAAAAAAAATTTGTTTAGTCTCTTACTAATTTCTAAATCCAACTAAATACAATTTTTTTTCAAATTAATTGGTCTTTTAGCAAATCCAACAAATCATTACATATAAATATAATGTATATGTACCTTGCCATGTGACCTCTACAAGTAGATCTATCAAAACGGACGGGGTCTATTGAGCCGGCCTACAAAAGCCCGAAAAAATTCAGGGCTTGGACACAAAAATTTAGGTCTGTTTAAGATGGATCTTTTTAGCCCAAGCTTGTTGAGGTCCGAGCCCGTCGCGGGCTAGCCCGAGCTCGTTGAAGCAGTTAGCAAATGGGATGAAAAAAAAGGCATAACATCATTTGCATATAGATATAACGGTGAAGTTTAGCATGGGAAAGGCTAATTTTTCCCACCATGGAAAAGTTAGTTTTTAACTATTAGATCAAACCAAGAACACATCCTTACCATACTCCCTCATCACTAGATTTTGTAATTTTATTATTTTAAAACCATTTTTTAAAAACAAAAAATATATTTCGAAATTAAAATAAACATATAAAGATAAAAAATAAATTTAAAAATATGGAAATTAATTTTCCAAAATTTTAAAAATATAAATAAACTTGTTTTCAAAAAATTTAATTATGATTTTCGAAGATTTAATTAAGTTTTTTGAAAAAAAACTTGCTCAAAAAAAAATTTGGAAAATTAATTTCCAAAATTAAGTTTATTTTTTATTTTTAAATGTTTATTTTAATTTCGAAATATATTTTTTGTTTTTAAAAAATGATTTTAAAATAATAAAATTACAAAATCTAGTGATGAGGGAGTATGGTAAGGATGTGTTCTTGGTTTGATCTAATGGTTAAAAACTAACTTTCCCATGATGGGAAAAATTAGCCATTCCCATGCTAAACTTCATCAATGATAACGACTAAGGTACCGTTTGGCCAGACTTTTTTTCGGTCTAAAAGCTACTTTAAAACAAAGTTAAAATAAAGCTCTTTAAGAAAAAGGTTAAAGCTGTTTGGTTTCTTTATTTTTTTTTTAGCTCTAAAGTTATTTTTGAGTTAAAAGCTGTTTGGCAAAATATTGTACAAAACTTTGAATTTATTATTTTTTGGTGGTGTCTGGGGTTCGAACCCGGGACCTTGCATATATTTATGCATTGTCTATAAATAAAAAAAAAACTTTGAATTCATTATGAATTAACATAATAAATAAAAAAATGTCTAAAATATTTTTTGAAGGGAAAAAATGTTTAAAATATAAAAGATATATTTTTACCAATACTATATTTACTTAATGACGTTTATTTTGTGTAACATGAATACGAATTTGTATCATCATATAAACGACTTGTTAAATATTTGAATAAGATAAATAATTTAAGGAGGCTCAAATAATAACATAAATAATATCAAAGTAGTTTGGAAAATTAAAAACAATAATCATTTTTTTTTAAAGACATAAATCATCACAAACTCAAATATTTCTACTCTCCATCAACGCAACTCCTATTTGATTTCTAACTTTATTCATGTAGCCTCCATCTTGCATTCTTCCTGGATTATATGAACTGATTTCTTCATTTATATTGCTTTCTTCGTCACGCTCAATCATATCTATAATATGTATATGTGTGTATATATAATGAGAATAATTGATTTTTTCTTTTCCAATTATACTCTATAACAAATTTTGTTATAAGAATACCATATTTTTAGTGTTGGTCAAAAAGATAAGAATTTATATATATAATATTATATTTGTTACATTGCTGGTGTCATTGAAAAAGATATATTTAGTTTTTTTAATAAGAAAAAGATATGCATAGTTTGTTACAATACAAATGTGTAAATTATATATAAGTATAATTTTTTTAGGCAACTACACTTGTACTTTTAATTAAAATCAAAATTTTATAAAAATAATTATACGCATTACACAACACTAACAAAAATTATACGCATTAGCATAACAAAAAAAAAAAAACAGAAAGAGGAACATAAAGTATTACTCTAAACACTAATGTGTGTGTGTATTTCCGTGGTTGAAGAAAGGGAATAAAAATATTCGGTGTCATTCATTGACAGCGTGAATACAAATATTTGCGTGGCTGTGATGATCAAAAGATATTGAAATTAATATATAAGTGATAAAAAGATAATAAAATTCCTTAAAAAAATAGATAATAAACTTAAATGGAACCTCATTAAAAAATTAAATAGACCGGTTAAAAAAATAAAAAAAATAAAATGGATGAAAAAAGCGTATTGAAAAAATAAAACAAAAAGGTTGCCGGCGGGAGTTGAAGAGAGGTGCTTGTGAAATAAATTGGGGAGAAATAGTTTTTTGAAGTAGCATTCAACAACTTTTGGTTAAAGCTCATTCCATTCAATTTTATGCATTCTAAAAAAAGTACTCATTTTCGAAGGTACTTTATTGATATTGTGTTTGGCTTAACTTCTCCTTAAAAACGTAAAAAAGCTGAAAAAAAGCCGGGCCAAACGGTACCTAAGACATGACTTTTCACGTCTCCTAATTAATCGTGCAAAAATGATAAACTTCATGTAAAGAAATAATAAATTTAATTTTTGTTTAAAAATTGAAAAGAGAGAACTAGTCTACAAATCCTAGCTCAAATTATTTGTTTGTCAAAACTTACCCTAACACCCCCCACTCCACTGAAATCTTTGGCCGCGGCACCAAGTGAGCACCGCCTCTAACTATCAAATTTATTTGTTTTTCAATTCATTTCTCAAAATGAACAAGCACGGTAGCAGAATCCCAAATTCCAATAATGAAACCCACTACGAGGAGAATGAAACCGAAGACTCACTTTCTTCTTCTTCCTCATCAGAAGATGTAAGTAACTTCTAAATTTCATCAAATGTTAACCTAGGTTATCATAATTTAGTATTGTTATTCATTTTAATTTTAATTTTAATTTTGATGATTGTAGGAGGAAGAAGAAGAGATAGAGAAAGAGCTAGCTGATGTAACATTTGAGGAACTGCAGAAAGCACGATCGAATGGGGCGCATGCATTTTTCAAGAAACCTGCAGAAGATAAGAAGTTGAAAAGGGCTAATAAGAATAGGTATTATTGTATTTGTAACTTATGCCCTGTTTGGATAAACAGCTTATTTAGAGCTTATAACAAAAATGCTTATTATGATAAGCAGGGACTTATGTATAAGCTATTTCTATAGCAAAAGAGAATATAAAGTTAATTATTGTCCTGTGTTATATAAGCTATCTCATTGAACTTATGACAATAGGGCCTGTTTGGTTTGACTTATTTGAGTTTATTTACTGGCATAACTTTTACTACTGTTTGGGAGAACTTATGAAAACAGCTTATGGGTCTGTTTGGAATGACTTATTTTTAAGCTTATACAAAACAGCTTATCCAAATAAATAAGCTTTTATGTATTATTCATAAGCTTGTCAAAGTAGTTTATGAAAAAACACTTGCGAGGATACAATTTTCGTTAGTGAGAACTTATGAATTAACATAAAAGCTTATTTATTTGCATAAGCTATTTTTAATAAGCTAAAAAAATAAGCTAATCCAAACAGGCCCTATGAAAATTTCCAAAAGCGTTTTTTAGCTTATTTTCATAAGTTATCTAATATAGCTTATAAAAACAACTTATAACATATCCAAAAAATAATTTAACTTTATTTTATCGGTTGCTATAGCAATAGCTTATGTGAGCTTATACACGCGCACTTATCATGATAAGTGCTTGTGCTATAAGCTGCAAATAAGCTGTTTATCCAAACAATCTGAACATATGAACAATGTCATTCATTGTTTTTCCCAAACAATCTAACAAAACTTATGCAAGTATATAAGTTCAATTGTTCAAATAAGTCAATCGAAACATGCCCTTAGTAATATATAATTATTTGTTTGACAGCGTGGTTTTCCTTTTATTCTTATCCTTGTGTGTGTAAATAAAATGATTTCCCAATTTTACCAAGGCCAATGGAAGCTAGTAGCAAGAAGCCGGTTCCTGCTTTTAGAGATGTCATTCAAGCTCCTAAGAAGGTGAGATTAATCATTACTTGTCTAGAATCCAATGATCTCTGCCCTGCTGATATCTTGTGTTGTTTATCGACAAATTGAATAGTTTCGTATTTCAAAATCATTATTTGTAAATGCCATTAGCTTACATAGTTTTTTTTGGGGTAATATTTTAGACACATTTCCCTGTTAAACAAATTGTGGGCTCATGGAGAGGAGGAAAACCAATTGCTTATTGTTTTCTCTACGCGTGCACACACTTCGTCATATGTAGTTAAGACTCCAGGTCCACTATCATATGTAAAATTAGTGTATAAATACTTAAAAAATATTCAAGTTTTAAGGGTTGTTGTATATGATGTTGAAATTGTGCTGAATTTAAATACGGATATGGTATTTCTGTTTTATATATCTGGGCTAAATTATGCATGCCTTCATTATTTTTCAGGTTGTACGTGATCCACGATTTGAGTCTCTTTGCGGTACATTTGACAATGATGGGTATGTTCACCTGTGGATGTGTTTGTTGTTCTACCTTTTTCTTGCTGTGTTCATTTGTGTTGAAATAAATATTTTTTAATTGCAATCATCATGAATTAAGTTTAAGCATTTTCGTACCGTTGTAAAACAATGTTGATTTTTGCTATTTTTTTATTTAGAGCATGCCTGGCTAAGTGACGTTCTTTCACTATTTTAATTTTAACTAAGAGCTGGTTTTCACTGTCCTGAAGAAGTCAACATAGGAAGAACGTGCTGAAGTTGTGGGCAGAAGAATGCAAATTAATTTCTTCTGAAAGTCTTTTTTAGTTCCCATAGTCCAAGATTGAAATTAATACTTACAAAATGTTAAAACAACATATTTTATAATTTTTTCCCTGTCATTGATTATTCTTTTTCTCCGAACAAACTCAAATCCCGACTCATGTAATATCTTTACTTTGCATTATAATCTTTTAGATAATATTGAAGGATTTTATGCTGATTTTTATTTTTGTGCATGACAAATCTCCAATCTACTGTATTTAAGATATACTGTAGTTTTTTTACTTGAAATCAGCACATCAATTTTAAGCATTTCATACTGAAATAAAGCCTGCTTATTTTGATTGTCTTTTCCATTTTAGAGCATGTCCTGCCCGGTGTCTTTCCTTGACTATTGTATCGTTTGATTCAACACACAGATTGAAGCATGATTTTATTGCATGTTTAAGATAGTATGTTAGTCTTACCATTGTGTGTGCGTGGCGTGCACAAGCATATTACTTAGTGAGTGGCATTAGATATCCTCTGTTTGGGTATTTCTACAGATAGTTCCATATAATTCTTGGTTTCTACAATGCCGTGTCCTTTATGTGGATACCATTGGATTGGAAACTAATATTCAATTGAACATTTGATAGTTCTAACCCAGCTCATAGGTTCATTGGCGTTTTACTAGATTTTGTATACTTATTTCTAGATTGTAAGGGTGAACAATATAATTCAAGTGTTTTTGACGTTGCTATTTTCTTTTTAGCTACTGTTTTTCACTTAATCTGGAAGCTTCTCTTGTTTCCTATTATGAGAACCGTGTAGCACTAATAATACATGTACTTGGACTTACAGGTTTAGAAAGAGATATAATTTTTTATATGAAAATGATCTTCCTGCTGAAAGACAGGTAGGTAATCTTGTGAATTGTAACTGCAGAATTTTGTCTATATCTTATTTTATGACTTTCATCTCATGACGGCATCTTCTGGCATAACAGGCTCTTAAAAGGCAATTGAGAAAATATAAAGATCCAGAGCGTAGAAGTGAAATAGAAGAGCGCATAGCATGGGTTGTAAGTACACATCTTTTTGAAGTTTGTCTTCCCCGTCCAATGGTGTAATTTTTATTAGTTTGCTTGAACACATTTACATGTCTTTTCAGGATAAACAGTTGAAATCTGATTCAACAAAGAATATTGAGACACAGATTTTGGCTAAGCACAAGAAGAAAGAGAGAGAAGCAGCAAAGCAGGGAAAACGTCCCTTTTATCTCAAGAAATGTAAGTCATCTCTTCCTTCAACATAATTTTATCTCCCTTTTCTATCACTTCCGATATGTTGGAAGTACAAATTTCTGCTTAAGTTAATTTTATTAGCTTTATCTGAACTTTGAAAAGAAGTTTTATGCTGAAACCAAGATATGAGACACATTCAATATGCAGAGACAATATTGCAAGATTAGAATAACTCATAAACAATCCCCGCGAGCTTAGCTCAGTTGGTAGGGATATTGCATTTTATATGCAGGGGCCGGGGTTCGAACCCCGGACACGCCACTTCTCCACAATTAAATTGTGTGAGCTCTAGCCATTAGGCTACTTGACCAAAAAAAAAAAAAAAGAATAACTCATAAACATTAATTAATTTCAATTAAAATATCTGAATTCCCCTTTCGCCTGTAGCTTACTGGTGATATTAGTAGCAATATGTTCAATAGTGTTGATGTTTGTAATCTGTAAATATATTTAGCTCATGAAAACAGTACTACTACTAACTACTAATTGATGTGTTAGACATGAAGGTGAGCCATCGTCTAGGACTATGAGTAAGAAGACCTTGTAGGTTTAATTTAGGAAGAAACAGAAATATAAGTTATACTGGGGGATATTAATTAGTTGCTATCCTGTTGGGAAACTAACTGAAGTTTGTTACTTAGTTAGCAGTTTGTCAGATTTTTTTCCTGCTATAGTTACTCCTTCCGGAATGAAATATAAGGAAAAAAAGTAGTGGAAATGTTGATGTATGTGTACTAAATTTTTAACCACATACATTGACTTTTCAACAACCACTTTTGCTTATATGTCTTCCGTCTTGTGCTTCCTACTAAATAGGAATTTTATGGGACCAGTTCTTGCATTGTTCACTTTAGTTTCGATAAATTCTAAAAAGCTTCTAATTTTAACAATTTAGATTTTACCTTCTTCCCTAGCTCACCTGAATTTGAGGAAGATAAGAGGCAATGTCCTGCTATTGGTAGTGCATAGTACGCGATTGTAACTTTGCTTGTCATCAGTTGTGTGGAATTCAACTTAAAGTTAAACAAACAAGCCTCATATTTGATTTGTTTGTTTTCTTTTCCTCAATCCAAAATTTGCATTGAAGCTTAGCCTGTAGAGTTCTCTACTTTTCCCTTTAAGTGACATGTTTCTTGCTTAAGCTTTTAAATCAACTATGGCATTATTGTCCAAAGGTCATTTAATTGTAGCTTCCCCTAAACTGAAGAATAGTTATGTGCAATGATATTTTATTCTCTACTAGGAAACTTGACCTTTCCTCGTATTCTATTATTTTACTTAATCTAATTAGCTAATAAGATTAATAGTTTATCATTTTATTTTTTGAAATTTTATAGTGGTCTTGTTTCAAATTGTAATCCACTAATAGCGCTCAAATTCTAATCTTCTGAATCCCTATCCTCTTGCACATGAGGGAAATTAATAAGAAACTCGTTAAATTTATTCAATTAAAAGAATGGACTATATTGTTGGGTATACTTCTTTACTACATCTCTCATTCACATATTTATATGGGGAAATAATTATATGGATGATACAGTTCTTTGAATATGAATGTTAAACGGTATCAAACAAATGAACTGAAAAACACATCAAACAAATAAATTTTTAATAAAATTCCAACTATGGATAATGACATTTTTTGTTTTTTTTCAGCCGAAATCCGGAAGCAAAGGCTTGTTGATAAATATAACCATCTCAAGGTATGCATCTTAGAACATCTCTACGTGCCCCCTTCATTTTATCCCCATTGTATTATGTCATACTGTTTGTCTTTTCCCTTAATTTTATCTATTTACTATTTTCAGTCGTCTGGAAATCTTGAATCATATATTGAGAAAAAGAGGAAGAGAAATGCTGCAAAGGACCATAGATTCATGCCATATCGTAGATCTGGTGAAAACGTGGAGTAAGGCTGTTGTTAACCTTGTAATGGAATATAGTACCCAGAAATATTGTCATATACCATATTTGGGGTTTGATGATGATGCCTTGTTGAACATTCCCCAAATCATGGCTTTTATGGTATGTGTGTAGCGTTATATACTCTGCAAGATTTACCAACAACCACTTTTTTTGGGGCTATGTTAGGAGATTTTTATGGGACTAAGGTTACCTCAGGCTACAAAGCAATCTGCTGATTCTTTGTATTCTGTGGCGAAGTTCTTTGCAATTATCATAGGTCCCTTGTTTTTGCGATTCTAACATTACGGATATGTTTTAATTTCATAAAGGAGTATTTTTAGAATTATGAATTATCATAGGTTTTTGTCGTTCACATATTAGGAATTTTGATGATGGAGATTATCTTTATGTAATTTATGACATGTTAAATATGTTTTGTTCTTGATCCTTTGAAACAATGTAATGTTCCTTTTTAGTCTCTAAAAGTAGTTCTTATGTCCCATGATTTTCAAAATGTGTACTCGATCATCCTTGGTCTAACTTTGTTACATTCGGCCCATGTGTTTGAGAGGATTTGGATTGCATGCAGTTGGCAACTAGTCGGCACATTGGTGGTTGAGAACAATCCAAATTTGAAATCGAAATTTGAGTTAAAAAAAAAAAAAAAAATCAAAATCTACATTGAAATTTGGAGTATCTGATCTTGATTCAATGACTTCGGATGAGCCTACTACGTGAATGGTCAACTTTGGTCGGAACAAATGGTTTCTTTAGGGTTGGTAAAATTACTCTCATTCACAATATTAAGCCTATGTTTAGTTACACGTTTAGACACCTCAAACATGCGTTTTTATTAGTTAACGCGATTTTTGTCCCTTGCAAACATGTTTGGTTTTTTCTTCAAGAATCGATTCTGTATATTCCAAACTCTATTCTACCAAAAGCCTAGCTTCTAGTGTGAATCCAAAATCGATTCTCATTTTGTTGCGGGGTTACAATTTCAGAATTCATTTTATTCCTTTATTTCCCTTAACAACTATCATCAATAACTCTTACTAGGACTCACTAATCTGCACCACATCATCCAGATCTACCTCTGCAATTGTTAAATGTTTCCTTTCTCCATTGTAGAAACATCATCGAGATGGAATTCATTTGATAAACGAAAATGGATATCAAGTATGATAGATGAGTAAATAGAATTGATAGAAAGGAATGGTAGAAGTGGTAGAAGGGAGAAAAGTTGAGATTGTAGGAGATATGGTAAAATCAATTGAAGGTTCTGGAGAATGGGTAGTGAGGACACATGATGGTGTGTTTGGTTTGCAAAACAATAAGTACTGTACTGAACAGTACAAGACAGAACAGCACAACATAAGACAGAACAACACATGACAAATTTTTGACATTGAATAATTTTTTGTTTTATACGATTTTTGGGGTGCAAAATGTTATTTTGGTATTTTAGACAACTTGTACGTGGGATAAAAAGTTGTGATGTGGTTTGGTGAGGGACAAAAATATGAGATTTTGTCCTGTCCCTTGCCTCCAATTTGTGCTGTACCTGAAACAGTTTTCCAAATCAAACACTGGACAACTTGAATTGTTTTGTCCTGTCTTCATTTTTTAGCAAATCAAACGCATCCTTAATCTTATTTATTTTTTAATTAAAAAAAATTGGTTGCTAGAGTTGGCTGGAACTTTTTTACCATCTAACATTATACTGAGTGGCGGCGTAATAACTTTTTTGGTAATTTACACCTATAAAAGCAATTTTAATATAAATTACCTAAATAATATTGTTTATACAAATCACTTTTATTCAATGATATTCAAACATAAATCATTTTACATTCAACTCACTTTTCATCAAAATCAATTCTATCAAAATCAATTATCCCGTCTCTTAAATCTCTAAACATAAGTTTTTAATTATTGAACATTAATATAACTTTTTTTTAATCCATAACCAATGGACTAAAAGAAATCAACAACGAATCAGCTATATAAGATTGAGAAATGATTACTACTTTCAATGGAGGATTTTGTTTGAACTAACAGGGAGACTTTCCTACTCTTTAGAGAGGTTACAATTGCAGTGTTTCTGATGTAAACACTATATGACTTGAATTGCAAACTCAACTGACAAACTAAGGAGATTTGTGAAACTAGGAAAGTTCTAGCTGTTCTTTGAGAAGAGATGACTCATCAGAGAAATACTTAGGCACAACTCTGAATGAAAAATGTTTGGGGTATACAAATAAAAAAGTAAAATTAATTAATAAATTTAATTATAAATGAATTTGATTTTATTATTTTTAATTAAATTATTTTAATCAAAAACTCAGATTTTTGCCCCCTTAACACATTTTTTTTTTTTTATTCTGTAAACAAGACAAACATTTTTAAGAGAAAATATAATAAATTTTCTATCTACCCTAATTAATAATAATGTAGATTTGTTTCTAAAATATCAAACCTAAATTTTTTACTATATACATAAAGGGTTTAACCGTTTAGGTCATTGTAAAATAAAGGGTTTACGTAATTGCAAGGGAGCCGCAAAAACATTGGAGGGAAGAAAGAAAAGTTGGTATGCGTTTCTTCTAAATTTTCTAATGACCTTTGTTTTTCTTTTCTTTCTAGTTTACTGTTTTTTTGTGTACCTTTTGTTTTACAGATTAGTTTCATACATAGCAGTGTTTTCTTTTGCATGTAAATAGTTTATGCAATTTAATAGGGTTTAATTCATATTCTGGTTGTCACTTGTAAGACATGTTGATTTAGAAAACCCTTGTTTCTTATAATTTTTGCAACTAGTGTTCATATTTTCGATATACAGGAGAAATCGTTGAACAAGGGTAAGTCTCAAAACTGCAAACCACCACATACTATAAAGCTCGGATACTCTTCGAATTAGACGTGTCTCGGTATCGAACACGTGTTATGTCCATACCGACACGACACCGACACATATAAGTATACTAAATTATGTTACTTTTTTTTAAATTATTAACAGTGTAGCATGTCATTGTCCGTGTTTGTATCAGTGTTTCATAGACCACGTATGAATCTTTCTCTGTCTTCTATTTTTTTTTGCTGATATTTTTTATTAGTTCTGTTCATCAATCCACAAATATTTTCTAGAAGAACAATAAGTTGGTACTATCACATGACGTATTATATTTGTATGCCCTAACTTGTTGCTTCACCAAGCTTGACATATTTGTAATTATGTATATATTTCGTATCATGTAACACATCATAATACATATTGTAGTTAAGTATATTTACAAATAAAGTTGTAAATGAAAATATATTTGATTTCAACATATTTGAAATATTTTTTAATTTTTTGTTAGAGAATTGAAATATTTGTTTTAATTTTGAGTTGATTTATATTTTTTGATAAATACTTTCTGAAGTTTTAATCGTAGAAAAATGCTATGCGTCATCTAATGCCCTAACAGAATATTCATCAGAAAAGAGGAGGAGCTGCAGAAAAGATCACAAGTATGACTTGTTTCAAATTAGGTATCAGAAAAAGGGAGGTATATCGTTCTTCCCCTTATATATTTAATGATTAAAATTAGAACTCTAAAAAAAGAAAGAAATGTAAGCAATAATAAGATAGTTTCATTTATAATAGAAGGACAAGGTTTTTTACCAAAAAAAAAAAAAAAAAAGAACATTGTCACATGTTTTTAATGTTACTTCATTATCAGCATTTCAACAAGTTTCATAAGTTTTGTTTTTGCAATTTGTTAAACACTTTAACTAATATTTTTAAGAAGTATAGCTATGCACAATATTTGACTTTAGAAAAATTATATTCACAAACAATAGGTAAATAAAAATATGTATGGGGAATAATCTACTTTATGTTATAATTGGTTGGTTGTGACTATAAGAAATTCTATTAAAGTTTAGTGTCTTCTACTTATCAATGTATGTGTGTTGAATGGAAAATTGAATACTACATATATGCCTAATTTAATATTGTAGACGGAAGCCATGCTTGCATTTGATGGAGGAAGAATGGAGGAACTAACTACGTTCCTAGCTAACAGATCAAACTACAAGAAACTAGGTAAATTTACTTTTTGTCCCTTCACAATAGTCCCTTTGAAAATGTCCCTTCGGCGACCCTCAAGAAGTTAGAGTGGTCTAATGTCATATAGAGTGGTCTAAGTACTATATAGAAGGTGTAATTTTAGAATTGATCCTACAGTGCAGTAGGAATTCAATACAAATTGTAGATAAGCTATTTTATCATTGGGACGGTGTGATTGATAGCATGGTTGCACAATTTTAGATAATGTTATAAAATATCTTAAAAAGAGCGATCTAGACCACGACTCATCCTAATAATTCCTTCGCTGGCTGAAAAACGTTTTGAACTGTTTTTAAATATTGTTCCGACAAAAGGTGCCAATATGACCCTTTCTTTCTTCATATTTTTTAACTCTATTTAATAAATTGTTTTAAGAATAGTTACATTGACGATTCTTTATCTTATTTAGTTATAACACATCCGTTCTTTATATTTTGTTTTGTCCTTGTTTAGATCCTTTATTTATAAAAATAAAAAATTTATAAACCACATGAACATGTTAATCATCTTCATCTGTCTCCAAAAATAAATGTTGATCATCTGTATCTTCATTATCTTCTTCCTTAAATCAAAATCCTAAGATAATGGACCCAAACGAGATAGACAAAGGATGTATGTGTTACAACCAAATAAGATAAATAACCCTAAAATTTTATAAAATGAATGATGTGTTTGTGTAGAACCCATTTAAACATTCAAGTACAAGAGTTGCTCTTGATTTTGAACTTTGTTCTGTTCCTTACCAAGTCCATTTATTTAAAATGTTTCAGGAATAATTAGGAATTACAGTGTGGAAGGTGATGCCATAAGAGTTGTTGGTAAATGTGATTTAGAAGCATTGTGTAGAAAAATTGAGAAGGTGACTCGCATACAGGTGGATATAATGTTACTAAATATAAAAGAATGATATTCACTGTGTGCACTTTAATCTATTAGGAAACTCATATCAATGACAAACAGTTTCTCTTATTAATTGGATTTATTTATAATTTATATTTTATTTATATATATTTTTTATAGAACAAGCAGAAAATAATATGCTCTTTGAAGGTGAGAGTTGATACGACCTCATCTCTTTCTTTTTCTTTCTTGTATCTAATAATATATGTTGCATTTGTATTGTTGGGATGTGTAATGCAGCAGTTTTGCATCTCAAAGTTTTTTTCAATAATTTTAGACTTAATTATCTTTTTGGTCCTTTAACTATTTAATTGGTATCGGATTGGTCCTCTAACTAAAAATTGATTTATTTCGGTCCACTAAGTTTCTCACCGTTACTACATTTAGTCCTTTCTATTAGTTTTATTCAAATAAACGTTAGAGTTTGTGTTATGTGGGTACCTGACCTCCTGTTTTACACATACATATGAACAATAATAGTTACCAATAATATCAGTCACTATTTAATCATAATACCTTAACAAGGCATATGACCAAAATATGATACTAATAAATAAAGTTAGAAGACCCACATAACACAAACCCTAACGTTTATTTGAATAAAACTAACAGAAATGACTAAATGTAGGAACGGTGAGAAACTTAAAGGACTGAAATAAGTCAATTTTTAGTTAGAGGATCAATCCGATACTAATTAAATAGTTAGAGGACCAAAAAAGTAATTTAGCCATAAAGACTTGAATTTCATATTTTAATTTAATTTAACACAATCCTTCCTTCCTCCTTGAATAAGTTTCTTCTTTTATGCTTGTATACAATCTATTATTACATATTTGTATATAAAGACTCAAAGACTCTATAAACTATTCTATTTGGGACTTCTTAATTTTTAAAATTTAAGAAAATACTAAGAAAGATAATAATCTATCTCGAAGAAAAAAAATCTGGTTAACATCATGGAAATTAAAGATGATAATATAAGGTCAACTAACACTGAATATACATGTCATTCTAGAATGCAATTTCTTCATTGGTGATTTCTGATAATGTAAAACATTCAATTTTTTAATTTGATTTTGAAAAAGTTGTCAATTTGTTTTTTGTTTTTATTATGATTTGTTTTGAACATTTAATAAACTGATTCAAATACACACCAAAAATAATTGATTAATTTTTTTAAGGGAAATGTTAACGAGTGTCTTTGAACACTTTTTAAGGGTCTTAAATAGTAACTTTTTATGAAAAGTTATGTATTTAATGTATTGGAAATTAAACTATTTGAATTTTTTAAAGAATAATTTCATAATTTGATATGCTTAAAGAGTACCCCGGAGCACTCGTTAACAAGACTTTTTTAATGTATGTGATATGGTATACTTTGATGAAGGATCCAGTTATCTTGCCTTCTTCATCGATAGTGTAAACTTCTTTGACTCCTTAGCACCATATAAAGTAAATAATGTGCATGTTTCTGCCACTATTATGTACCCCATGCAGATTCTAAAACTACCAAAACCTTTATTATGAATCAGTATTCAGATTTGAACTATGTTTTTGTCTAAAAGTTAAAAGAATGAGTAACAATGAAAATTTTAATAAAAAGAGAGGTATTTTAAAACAACAAAAATCTAAAAATGTGATAAAATTAAAGGGACAGATACATTGGACTTATAACATTCATAATCGAGTCATTGTTTGAATATGAATTTGGTACATTCTATCATATGTATATCTATCTAACTTTCTTTGAAAAGAAGTTTGTTTTCTTCGGAAGTTCAATTGACAATAACGATATTGTTAGATTCAGTGGCGGAGCCAGAAATTTTAAGTAATGGGGGCAATATTTACATATAAATTTCTAACATTTAATATATATATTGACTAGAACATTTTTTTTTGAGAAAGAAAGAACTTTTATAATATTTATTAGGCTTAAATGCGTTTTTGATCCCTTAAGTATTTATTTGATATCGCTTTGGTCCCTTAACTAAAAAAAAGATTGTTTGAGTATTTTATCTTTATCTCCGTTACCTGTTTTGGTCCCTTCCGTTAAATAAATTAAAAAAAACGTTAGGGTTTATATTATTCATCTTCTTCCTTCTCCTTCCATCCTCTTCTTCATGATCTTCATCATCAATAACACACCAACCCAGAAAAAAAAATCTTTTTCATCATCATCTTCATCAAATCTATAAACATTAATCAATTTCATATCTCCATCAATAACCAATTTCTCATCATCATCATCACAAAATCATAAATCCAGAAAATAAAATTAAAACAACCAAAAATCATAATCATAATAACAATTTTTTCACTCAAAAAACATCACTTTCATATATCTTATTCATTCATTCTTCAAGCATCTAGATTCATCCCTTTTTAAATTCTTATCATGAATTAAAAAAATGGAGAGAGAGAGAGAGAGAGAATATTCAGAATAGAGAGATCCAAATCCAACCCTTTTTCTCTTTGACTCTCTTATACCCTATTTCTCTTTGAATTCGGATTCAGACTCCAAAGGAAAAACATGAGAAGAAATTCAGATTCAGATTTGAGATCGAATTAAATTGGTGGTGGAAACTAGAAATGAGAAACTAGAAATTCTGATTCTGATTTAAAATTCAGTGTTGTTGTGGTGCATATGTTTGAAATTGGAAACTAGAAATGGGAGAATAGAAGATGATGATGAAAAAGATTTTTTTTTCTGGGTTGGTGTGTTGTTGATGATGAAGATCATGAAGAGGAGGATGGAAGGAGAAGGAAGAAGATGAATAATATAAATCCTAACATTTTTTTGAATTTATTTAACGGAAGGGACCAAAACAGGTAACGGAGATAAAGATAAAATACTCAAACAATCTTTTTTTTAGTTAAGGGACCAAAGCGATACCAAATAAATACTTAAGGGACCAAAAACGCATTTAAGCCTATTTATTATTATTTCAAATAATATCTAGCTAATTTGTGCCCTAAGGGCACAAGATAAGAAACTTAATCTTAGAAATTGTGCATTTATAACCTTAAAATCCTTATCTTGTACCGTACGGGCACAAGTTAGCATTTTTCATAAATCATATATAGATATTAACATTATAGAAGTACTGTTTTCGAAAAATGGAGCAAAATAAAAGAAACAAAGAGTAGAAAAACATAGAGTTATGCATGTATTATTTATAACATGTAATCTAGTTATCATACACTATTAATAATTAATAATGTCTATATGCATGTGCTGTGCTAGGCATCTATGAAGTAGTATTATGTAGGATGAATACTAAAATCTCAAAAAATTAGTGGGGGCACTTGCTTGCTAACGTGGCTCTGCCACCGGTTAGATTGAATACCTTCACTTAAGTGTAAATGTGAGATGTGTTAGTTTCAAATGTCTGACACCTTTTCTGTAAATCCAAAAAAAAATATATATATATTTATTTTTTATGACTACAAATTACAATCACTCATTCAAATCGGTAAAATTTGTATAAAAAAAAAAACACAAATTTAAGTCGTTAAAATTGAAAAGAAAGGATTTATTAACAAACAACATTAAGATAATAACATAAAAACTCATTGTACTCGTTGTGATTCCTACGTCAAGAGCCAACTGTTGGCATTATGAAAAATATTCTGACAATAATAATTGAAATAAGTTCTAATCTTGATGTACTTTGAAAAGGGAGTTAAAATGTTGATTTTAAAAATACAAAATAATTTATAAATTGGATATTACATTTGTTTAGTTTAAAACAATATTGATTAAAAAGTTGACATTGCATTTCAATAATGTAATATAATAAAGTTGACTTGAACTTATCACTGTCTCACAAATGACTTCATGTCCTAGATCAAATCTGGGAATTGAGAAGCTTTTCATTGATTTTAGAACTTGCTTGGTTTAAAATTCTTTTTAATAAATTGATATCTTTATAACTAATGAAATGTATTATATTACAAGTCAACCGTTTTGTTCTAAAGAGAAAAACTTTTACTCTTGATTTTATTGAAGAACTACTTATGTTGAAAGCTAACAATTGAAGAACTTCTAGTTTGATGCTGAAATCAAAATTTGTTAGCTTTCAACATGAACTACTTTTACTCCCGTACCTTAATTTTTTAAAAATGATCGTATTCTCGTATCAGTATCTATATCGTACCAGATACCGTATCCGTACATATGCTACATAGGTGATTTATAATGATGTGAACAAGCTCTAATTGCTTTATTTCAGCATGATGAGAGCAAAGAGTATGCTCAATTCAAACAGTTTGGTCTCTATCACAATTCAAATTTGTACCCTTCCGACTGCGTCAGTATCTATATATAAATGTGATAAAATTAAAGTGATTGAAATAGCGTGCTTCTATATCGATAATATTGACACCCTATTTATTAATTTAATCTATAATGAATAGGAGTTGATTTGTCAACAAGAACCAAATAAATCTCGTGACAATACCGAAAATCAAACAATTTTCTCAAGAGTTTAAACGGTTGTCATTCTTTTTGGTTACCAAGTGACTGATCACGAAAGTGGCAAGAATTATCATTTATTTTATTGAATAAGAATGAAAATTAAAAATCTAAAAAATAGTTATTATAAAATACCTTGTATTCTTGATTCCTTAACTACTCATTTACGAGCTAGAGCCAAGGTTGAGGCATAAACCTTAAACAATTAGACCACTTGGCAGTAGGTGTGAATACATAATAAACAAACATATTTAATTATCGGTTAATTAAATCAATGGTTCCTATAAATATCAAGAATTTTGTTTTTAGTCCCTTCAAAAAAATCACAAATTTTAGTTCCTATATTCCTTTTAGCATTTTTTTGGACCGCAAGTATGTTGACTATTCAAACCACAGATACTGCAGAAATGTTGATTGATTAGGAATATTATATTTTCCCAACTTAAATTAATTTAATCTTTTAATTTTAAAGTAATGTTGATTGATGTTTGAAATGGTCATCAGAAAGAAATTTAAAGTAATTTTAGAAAATTTGAAACAGATGTATTGATACAATTCCATCGATATGGATCTTGATTAATTAGCTTTTTGTTATAATGGTAGCAGAGAGACTTGAATTTATCAGTCTCACTTAAATACTTTAGTCCTAGATTTAATCTGAGAAATCAATTTAGCCTTCGAATTAGGGTATACAATTTGTGACTAAATAGTACAATACATATTACAAATTTAGCCTTCCGCTTTGTTACACTTGGATGCATTCTATTTTTATGTGAACATGCACTACTAGAAAATTGTAATTAAAGATCGTTTGTAGTAATATATAAAGATCGTTTGTTAGTAACAAAGCTTAATACCATAGTCTAAATCTAGAACAATTCATTACTATATCTAAGTACCTGTTTGGGTATGCGTTTTCCGACCCCAAAAGCGAGTTTAGAGATTCAAAAGCGATTTCACCATTTTTTTTAAGATGTTTGGGTAACTGCAAAAGCGCTTCAATCAGTCGTGATTCTAGCTCCAAACCCACGTTTCCTCAAAGCCATAAATTGGAGCTTCTGCGGCTGTTAAAATCAATTCTGCAAAAGCCCCAAATTTGTTTCCAGCTTTACCCTTTTTTCCTGCTGTGTTTTCTTCCGCGGTTTAATTTTGTTTCACTATTGCTTGCTACAGTTCAGTTTCTGAAGGTTAGGGAAGCAAGATCAATGTTATTTCGGAAAAGGGCCATTTGATATTTTTTTTTTAGTGAGCCCACTCAATTATCTCACAGATGGTGTTTTCTTTTTTTCTTTTCACACCCTTTGATTTTTATATTATATTAAAAAATATATATAATTAATAAAAAAATTAAAAATTAACTCTTATAAACTAATATCATTTTAAAGTGAATCCTTCAAAAAAAATCATTTTAAAGTGAATTTATGAATCAATTAAAATGCATTTATGATTTTAGATAAGTTAAAATAATTATCTAAAATATGAATGAGATATTTAGTTTTAAATCTAATTAAAAGGATAATTTAGTCATTGTACGTTCAAAATCAATTTTAATTCAAATTATCCAAACAACATCAACCCATAAAAATCATTTTAAGTGAGAGCATCCAAACATAAATCAATTCACATCAGACTCACTTTTAACCAAAATCAATTCTCTCAAATTCAATTCTATCAAAATCAATTCTCACCACCGCCATACCAAACACATACTAAAACTATTTCATTCTCTGCCTCATGTAACAAAGCTTAAAATTACAAACTTATTTCTATGAACAACAAACACTAACATGTCGACACACTACTCATTAATTACTATTACTTCTCAACACAAAACTTCAGTTAAATTTCTTATACTTACGACGCACGCGGCAACATCAACCAAACGCAGATTTCAAAAAAATACAAAACTGTGAGCAAAATAACAAATCCACTCCCTAATTATTGTTAGGAAAATCAGTTCAATTTCTTATTCCTACGAAATTCGAAAAAAACTCAGTTCAAAAAATCACAAAATTGAGTTTGAAGAGTAATCAACAAATTCTAAACAACTTTTTTTCTTTCAATCACAAATCCACTGGAACAAAAATTGAGTTAAATTGCGAATGAAAATCATGGATCTGCGACTGTGGAGTTAATTTCGATTCATAACTCAAACAATTGAGTTAAATTTCAATTCATAACAAGTCCACCAATCCACTCTAGGCTAATTTCTTATTCTTTGGCAACATCAAACACATGAATTTCAAAGAAATTATAAATCACAAATGCCAAACAGAACAAGAAGAATTTGAGTTAAATTGTGAAACGAAAATTAAACACATAACATTTCAAAACAAAAATCAAACAATGTGAACGAAATAGATGATTCATAACTGAAAAAAAAAAAAGCACGAATCTAAGATAATTGCGATGAAATCTAAGCGAAATAAAAAACGAAGGCGTGAAAAATGCGAAACCGAAAAAGAATTCGAGAGTGTTACCTGCGTGAGCGAAAGAGGAAAAAGGATTTATGAAATTAGATATGCAACTGTGAAATTGGATGATGACGTTCAATGAATCCGCGACTGTGAAGCTCGATCGGTGAAGTGTGAAGCTCGATGGTGAGATTCAGTTCGGTGAGAAGCTCGACGGAATGAGAATGCGTGACGGTGGAGGGTGAGAAGGATGAATGACGGTGTGAAATTCATCGGTGAAGCTTGACGGTGGTCGAGGGTGTGCGACGGTGGAAAAGTGGTTCTGCTGAATTGAGATCTCGGTAAGAGAGAAAAGTGATTTTTGAGGGAAGAGAGAGAAAAGTGTTTCTCAATAGCTTATAACACATTTTTTTACTTATTTTAATTTGACTATTGTTAACTAAAATTTTTAACACGTGAATAAATAATGAATGGGTTCTATTGTTACTTGTATTTTTTTTTTTTTTTTTGGAGGGATGGTACTTGCTGTATCGGATCTAACACTTTTACTCAATTGTTACTAAATCTTATTATTGTAGTAGTGATGAGCCATTGTAAATATCTATCATTTATTTTTTGTTTTTTACATTCTTTCTTTTCGTTAGAATAAATTTGTAAAGTGCCAACTTAGGAAAATATAAGTTTCTTAACTTTAAAAAAAAATGGATTTTTACCATGCACATAAAGTTAGATGTGAAACTTTAATTACTTTAATATTTTCTCTTATTGGAAAATTTAAAGTGATGTTTAGAAATTGAAAGCTGTAAGGATATATGAAATGGTCATCAGATAGAAATTCGAAGTAATGTATAGAAGTCATTAGATTGATCATATATACAATGATACATCTTGCGTAATGCCCGGAATGCTTTTCAAGATTTGACCATTATTGCTTATCAAGATTCTCAAGAAGACTTACGATTATTTGAAAATACCTATAACACAAGATTACATTAAAGTATATTAAAGTTGCCAGTTAAAAGAGGAGTTACAATTAACAACTTGCAGATGAAAATATGGTGTCAGGACTCGGTCATCTTCACTTCACTGGAAATAACATTGATTGTGTATATACAAATTAAATCCTTACACTAAATTCAATTAAGTAAACATCAGTTACTACCTATGAAACATACATACGGACACCAAACATGACGCTAACACCAGTAACATTTTGAATGTAACTACATGTGTCGTTGTCATGTCAATATTAGACACTGAAACATGTTAGATACTAGACACACCTTCAATAAAAAATGATGGTGCTATAACATCATGTGAGTATAACACACTCTTTTTTAGTGAATGTTGGTTTGTTTGGAAGTCTAGAAACGACGAAGCTTTCTTTCACATTAATCGCCCCATCTGGTTTATTCTTACCCAAATTTACTCTATTTATAATTCCACCAAGAAGATTTTTGGTGGTCCTTCTCCTATCCCTACTCCTAAATTGGTTGCTTGGCACCCTCCTTTAGATAATATGATTAAAGTTAATGTTAATGGTTGTTCTATTGGTAACCCTGGTAGATCAAGATTTGGGAGTCTTCTGAGGAATTCTCTAGGTGGTTGGATCATTGGTTTTGTTGGAAGTTGTGGTCATACTACTAATATTAATGCGGAGCTTCGTGCTATTTGTTACAAATCACTTGGGATCTTGGTTTTAGGGATATCATTTGTCAGTTAGACTCTAAAACTAAGAACTTTGACTTTTATCAAGGACGAGATACACACCCTTATACTACTTTGATTGATAAAATTTGTTCTTAGATGTTAAGAAATTGAAATGTTGGGTTTGTTCATACATTGCACGAAAGGAACTCTTGTGCAAATTAGTTCCTTAAACTAGGCACCTCATTTACTCATGAGCTTAGGATCACCCCTACTTATCATTCTCCTCTATCCAGATTTTGTCTAACCTATGGTTCCTTTTGATAACAAAAAAAAAAAAAAGAATGAACAACCAAAAAACCCCAAAAATACAAACAATAAAGATACCATAGGATTAAAAAAAACTCAAAACAAACAAAGAAATCAAAGGATTAAGAGCAAAAAAAATCTCAAAAAACACACAATAAAGATTAATCACTCCCTAAAGGATTGAAAATCATATTTTACTTTTAATTTAATACAATCCTTCCTTCCTCCTAGAATAAGTTTTCTCTTTAATGCTTGTATACAATATAATATTACATATTTGTATATAAAGACTCAAAGACTCTATAAACTATTCTATGTGGGATTTAATTTTAAAAATATAAGAAATCACTAAGAAAGATAATAATCTCTCAGGAAAAAATACTGGTTTAACATCGTGCCAACTAAACAAATCTTTTCACCCCAAGACAATCCATAATCAACCACAAACAAAAAATATGTTACTAATATATTTAATGTGCTAGCATTTTATGGAGCTTTCGTCATGAATAAGTCATGATTATAGAATCCTTTCAAAGCAAAACAAAAAAAAAAGGTCATGGATAAGAATTATTTAATGTGCTAGCATTTTATGGGATTTTCTTCATGAATCGAACATGGAAGGTGACATTAACCAACATAACAAACATTAATTTTTTTATTTTTTTTTGTTGTTTGTACAAACAATCATTAAACTTTATAATACGAAATATAAATATTGCTAATTGAAGCTCTTAAATTATATAATACATATGTCTATGCAAGTATGATTCATTGACATGGACATCACGTGTAATATGGTAGGCTGATATGCTGATGTTGATCTCAAAGCAATAAACATACACATTCTAAGACCATTCTAACTTAAATTAATTTAATCATATTCTTTTTTTTTAGGCCATTCTTGTTGTCTTTACTTAAAAACTTTGATGCCTTGGACCAAATATCAAACAAGATTAGAATAAGAGTAGATCATAAAAGATCATATGCATTTCTATTTGGTAGTTTGTATAGACTGACTCATTCAACCGTTCTCATTTACTTCTGATATGCAAACCACAGATACCGCCTAAATGTTCATTGGTTAGGAGTATAATATTTTCCCAACTTAAATTAATTTAATCTTTTTTTTTCCATGGAAATTTTAAAGTAATGTTGATTGATGTTTGAAATGGTCATCAGAAAAAATTTAAAGTACTGTTAGAAAATTTGAAACAGATGTATTCATACAATTCCCTCAATATGGATCTTGATTAGCTTTTTGTTATAATGGTAGCAGAGAGACTTGAATTTATCGGTCTCACTTAAAGTACTTTAGTCCTACATCTAAGAAAATTGTTGTTGACACATATGATAAGGTCGAGACACATAAATAAAATATGATTTTGTTCTCTCTGTCGAGGAATTCAAAAACCGGCTGCACTTAACTGCTGAGGAAAACGTCGGTAGTTAACTATCGACAAAAACATTTATGCAGATAGTGAGTTCTGCATAATTGTTAAGCATTTCCAAGCCATTTTTCGGCCAGTTTTCACATGTAATTTAACCAGAGCATTACCAAAGGAAATATAACTTATACAACATTTAAATTCAGTCATAAACAAGTAAAATACAATATCTTTTACAATTGTCCATAATTAAATCAAACCGACATTTGGTTCAAAATACACAAAAGTTTGAAATTCATCAAAACGTTACATAGTATCCATAATTAAACAACACATTACAACTCATTACACATCATTAAATTATATCCCTACTTACATTCAACGCAATTGCATATAGAACGAACATACATATATAATATATATTATCTTCCACCATATTCTGAAACATAAATCCGACGTCGCTATCGTCTTCAATTCGCCAAGGCATATAGCTTGCCGTTTTCCATGCGTATTCATCTCTATCTTCTCCTAGGTATATGCATGGCATTTGACCAAACAAGTGACGTGTATATTGATTTTCACCAAGATGCTCAAAATAAGTGTTAAATTGTACCTTCAAATCATCAAGAGAGTCCGTCGGCGTTATCATAACCTTAATTGTCTTTTTAAAAGCAGAGTACCTAACACGGCCTTCAATTTTTGCAACCTCGGACATGTTTCACGTGACAAAAGCTTTAAGAAAAGAATGATAGATTATAACAAAATTAAATGAAATGTAATAACGAATAAATCAAAATGCGTAAACATTAATAACGAATAAATAAGTATTGCAGTAGTTTCACCACATAAAAGTTATATTTTGAAGTTAGCCGTGTCAACTTCGTGGGATTGACGTGGGAGGACACCGAAGTCAACATATTTTGAAGCTTCAAAATGGACGGAAGCTCCATCAATGTTTGGTTTCGCTTCAACCTTATGCGGTTTGACATCTCCGGAAATTTCGACAAAATTTGCTTTTGTCTCTCCCGAAACATCTTCCGCATTATCTACCATTACTATAATTAAACAACACAAAAATATGAATCAACAACTAACTAATGCATAAACATCAATGCGATAATGAATTAAAAAAAAAAAATTTTGGAAAAAATGGCGGTACCTGTTCCGTTGTGAAAAATTTTGTGTTTGTCATTGATTATGAAGCTTTCGTCATGATTATAGATAGAATCCTTTCAAAGCAAAACAAACAAAAGGTCATGGTTATAGAATTATTTAATGTGCAAGCATTAACCGACATAACGAACATTAATTATTATTTTTTATGTTGTTTGTACAAACAATCATTAAACTTTATAGCTTAAATATGCAATTCTTCATCCAGAAGTCCTAACTCAACTGGCAAAATGCTAAAATTATTAGGCCGGATGCCATGACCGGGGTTCGAACCCTGGTACCTCCACTTGTGTATGTGAGTTTATAATGACTTTGTCATTTCGTCTATCTACAAAAAAAAAAATGCAATTCTTCCGTGTAATTTGACGCGTTTTGATTTTTGTTTTTGTAAAAAAAAAAAATTAAAAACATCCCTGTAAATTTTTTTTTTGTTTCAAAAATGTTCCTGGCCCCACTATTCAGTTGAAGTGGCATGGTTTTGGCCACGTGGCAGTTGCTGACTGTGCAACTTTTGCCACGTGGCATGCCACATAATTTGTTTATTTTTTTTTCAAAATTATAAAAATTCATTTTTTAAATTAAAATATAAAAAAATAAATATAAAAATCATATAAAAACTAAAAAATCGAAAAAAAAACCTGAAAATTAAATTTTTCGATTTTTAATTAATTTTTTTTCTTCAAAATTCTGAAAATTCATTTTTTTTAAATTAAAAAAATGTGAAAATAAAACTAAAAATCATAAATAAATAAAATCTGAAAATTAAATCTTCGATTTTTAATTAAAAAATTATTTCAAAATTCTGAAAATTAATTTTTTTTTATTTAAAAAATCATAAAAATATCGGAAAAAAAAACTGAAAATTAAATTTTCGAAAATTCATTTTTTTTAATTCTGAAAATTAAATTATATTTTCAAAAGTTATAAATTTTGAGATTATATAATTTCCAATTTTATTTTTGTTAAATTTATTTCTAGATTTTAAAAACACTAATTTCCAATTTTTTTCTTCATATTTCAAAAAAAATTGAAACTTTTTTATTAATTTTTAATTTATTTTCAGTTTTTTTAATTTTAAAATATAATTTTCAGATTTTTAAAAAAATAAATATATTAATGACATGGACTGCCACGTGGCCAAAGCCATCCCATGTCAGCAAAAAAGTGGGGACAAGGACCTTTTTAAAACAAAATTTTTTTCCAGGAATATTTTTAATTTTTTACAGGGACGAAAATCAAAACGCGTCCAAATTACAGGGACAAATTGCATATTTAACCAACTTTATAATACGAAATATAAATACTGCTAATTGAAGCTCTTAAATTATATAATACATATGTCTATGCAAGTATGATTCATTGACATGGACATCACGTGTAATATGGTTGGCTGATATGCTGATGTTGATCACAAAGCAAGAAACATACACATTCTAAGACCATTCTAACTTAAATTAATTTAATCATATTCTTTTTTTTTTAGGCCATTCTTGTTGTCTTTACTTAAAAACTTTGATGCCTTGGACCAAATGTCAAACAAGATTAGAATAAGAGTAGATCATAAAAGATCATATGCATTTCTATTTGGTAGTTTGTATAGACTGACTCATTCAACCGTTCTCATTTACTTCTGATATGCAAACGGCAAACCACAGATACCGCCTAAATGTTCATTGGTTAGGAATATAATATTTTCCCAACTTAAATTAATTTAATCTGTTTTTTCCATGGAAATTTTAAAGTAATGTTGATTGTTGTTTGAAATGGTCATCAGAAAGAAATTTAAAGTAAAGTTAGAAAATTTGAAACAGATGTATTGATACAATTCCCTCAATATGGATCTTGATTAGCTTTTTGTTATAATGGTAGCAGAGAGACTTGAATTTATCGGTCTCACTTAAAGTACTTTAGTCCTAGATCTAAGAAAATTGTTGTTGACACATATGATAAGGTCGAGACACATAAATAAAATACGTTTTTGTTCTCTCGGCAGTTAAATGCCGAGTAATTCAAAAACCGTCTGCAGTTAACTGCCGAGAAAAACACTTATGCAGACAGTGAGTTCTGCATAATTGTCAAGCATTTTCAAGCCATTTTTCGGCCAGTTTTTACCTGTAATTTAACCAGAGCATTTTCAAAGGCAATATAACTTATACAACATTTAAACTCAGTCATAAACAAGTAAAATACAATATCTTTTACAATTGTCCATAATTACATCAAACCGACATTTGGTTCAAAATACACAAAAGTTTGAAATTCATCAAAACGTTACATAGTGTCCATAATTAAACAACATATTACAACTCATTACACATCATTAAATTATATCCCTAATTACATTCAACGCAATTGCATATAGAAAGAACATACATATATAATATATTATCTTCCACCATATTCTGAAACATAAATCCGACGTCGCTATCGTCTTCAATTCGCCAAGGCATATAGCTTGTCGTTTTCCATGCGTATTCATCTCTATCTCTCCTAGGTATTTGCATGACATTTGACCAAACAAGTGACGTGTATATTGATTTTCAGCAAGATGCTCAAAATAAGTGTTAAGTTGTGCCTTCAAATCATCAAGAGAGTCCGTCGGCGTTATCATAACCTTAATTGTCTTTTTAAAAGCGGAGTACCTAACACGGTCTTCAATTTTTGCAATCTCGGACATGTTTCACGTGACAAAAGCTTTAAGAAAAGAATGATAGATTAGAACAAAATTAAATGAAATGTAATAAAGAATAAATCAAAATGCGCAAACATTAATAACGAATAAATAAGTATTGCAGTAGTTTCACCAAATAAAAGTCATATTATCATATATATCAATATAAATTACATACTGTTAATTATATATTGGCCACAAAAAATTGGCGTTACAATTTCGACTCCAAAATATACGTCGGTGTAATTTCTACAAAAAAAAGGACTAACACAGACAAAAAAAATCACTCATTAAAGACCAAGTGATTGGGGAAGATCAAGTGAAATAGAATCTTCCTCATCTTCCGCAATAACTTCAAATTGTTGGCTTGGTTTTTTTCAGGAGTGTGCAACAAAATAGGCGCCGCTAACCATATTTTGTGTGTTTCAGATCGTCACACCTTTTCATCTTTGTTGTTGCTATTAAAGGGCTACATGAAAGCTTTATCCAGGTATTCCTAATATCCCAAATTCTTAATATCCTTGATAAATCAAACATGTCGTAGATCCGATCATAATCATGTTCAATGTTTTGTTTGCTTCCGCTATAGATTTATAATTGTTGAACATGTTTTATGAAATCTGTTTTTATTAAGACCTAAAATTTTCAACAAGTGGTATCAGAGCGGGTCTTTTTGTTTGATTTGTTTGGGTTGATTGTTTATCCATGACGTTTCTTATTCTTGTTTCGGTTAATTATATGAACCCTAACTTTTTAATTTGGGGTTATTATTTTCAAGAGTAACCGAAACATATAATTTTAGGGTTATGGCAACTAGAACCTATTAAGATTTACTTTTCGTTTATAAGTTGCAATTTTTGGTTCATGAAATTGAAGTTGTGTATGTATTTCTTTTGAAATATTAAATCCTTCAATTGGTTTCATGTTACATTTTTTTTAGTAGTGTGATACACTAATCGAAAGTTTTAAAAAAATATACCATACACTGGATTATTTTTTTTCTTTCTGTTTTTTGGCATTGAAAGTCTGGAATTATTTTTTTTTGTTCTGTTTTCCCATTAGGTGACTTTCGTTTACTGGACCTTATATCAATTCTGGTTTTCTTTTGAACTAAAGATATATGCTTGTTTAAGGCATATGGCTCCAACGATTAAAAGTGTTCTCCAAATTGATTGGCTGTGATTGAAATTATATAATCTCCTTACGATTCTGCTTTCTACAAGTTTTTTTAGGGTCGTAAAGTCTTTATAACATCAAAATTTGTTTTCTTGTGGGTAAAGTAAATTGCTTTCACGTATACATTATTCATGTATATTCATGGATAAAGTGCCATTTCACTTTTGAAAAACGAAATAAAAATTTAAATTATATTGCAAAGAAATAATGATGTTCCGCTCTAGGGTTCCGTTCACAAAGTTCCGGCCACGGTGGTGGTCCCTTTCTTCTCGTTTTTCCCCTAATCCTCTCACCGTTCAGCTTGCCTAGTCATGTTTGACTGGCGGGCGGAGCTTGGTCCTCCTCCCACCCCAGCTGTTATTCCATCACGCATCGGCACTGCAGATCCTCTGCCTCTGGTTCTAAATAATGTTTCCCCCACTCCAATTGCTGCACCTACGCAGCTGGCAAAACCTTCTTTTGCACAGGCTCTACGCGGTCCTCCGACAAGTTCTGACCCTCTCCCGCTGCCTTCTATCCGTGGTGAAATGCTATCTGTGTCAATTTCAGCCACTGCATATACTCGGGGCGTTGATTACTGTAAGATCAATCTTCGTGGGCGTTTGGTATTAAACAAAGGAGACAAACCATATGCAACCAAGGATATCACTGCCAAATTACAGAAAATATGGAAAGTCAAGGGGCCCTGGCATATGCTCTCTCTTGGCCGAGGTTTTTACGAATTTTTCTTTGCATCGCAAGAAGATATGCGTTCCGTGTGGGCGGATGGCACTGTAAGCTTAAAACCGGGTCTGCTAAGGCTTTTCGAATGGACCAAGAACTTCAACCTGCACACTCAGCGACAAACGCATACACAAGTATGGATTCGGTTGTGGGAGCTCCCACAGGAATATTGGATGGAGAGGACTGTGTATGAAATTGCGGGCGCTGTGGGAACGCCGCTTCTGATAGATAATGTCACAAGGAACATACTATATGGACATTATGCACGGATTCTTGTTGACTTGGATCTCTCAAAGAAGGTTTTCTATGAGGTGTTGGTCGAACGGGAGGGTTTCTCTTTCCCCGTTGCTATCGAATATGAAGGACTTCCAGACTTTTGCACACACTACCACAATATTGGTCACCATATCAATGCATGTCGCAGGCTACACCTCCGTAGGGAGGAAACACATGAGCAGCCGCCGGTAGTTGGAAATAAATCTCTAGACAATGGTAAGCAACTGATCCATTCGTAGAAATCAAAGCCAGCATGGGAGCCGAAGGATAATCCAGAGGGCATTGGATCATCAAAGGCGTTTGCAGCAACGGATATAGGCCAGAATGGTGATGTGATAGACACCAGTATTCCTGCACAGCAGCATGTTCAAGGCACAGTACCTGATGATTTGACCGACAAACAGCACACAGATGGCATAGATATGATAGTGGAATTGACAGATAAGGATCCGGAGCGAACCATACAGAATACCACTCCACAGTTGGTTGAAACTCACACTTTTGAGGTTCAGTCTGATGCAACAAACCATTCCCATGATCGGCTACCTAGTAGTTCAGTACATGTGTTAGAGGAGATTACTTATGTGAACATAGGCAGGGTTGATGGGGAAATTGTGCAACATGACATTACTACAGAATCCGAGCATGCTGAATCAGAACACGCATCAACTCATAATACTGAAGATGCAGAGGTCAATTTATCTATACAGCCTGAAGTCCACAGTAGCAGAAACATACAGAATGATATTGACTTATGGGCCAGAATCCGTGAATATGACCAGAAAATGGATGAGGAAGGTTACACTCAAGTCCTATCCAAATCGCAGCAGCAGAAGCTTAAAAAGCAAGTTATTGGCAAGCCTTATCAGACCCGTGCAAAGGGTGGTTTGTAACACCCCATTTATCCCAAATATATTAAATATAAAATAATCATCAAAGTTAAGCACCAAACGGGCATGCTACACTACATTTTTAAAATTTCTTAAATAACATATGAACTATTTAATTAAACAACTTTCAAAACATCATTAATCTTGCAGCGGAATATTTGCATTTAAAACAACAACGACAACGGTTAAATTCTCCATCAAATTATCCTGGCATAAAAGCCTCATCAAAGAAATCTAAACAATCATAGGGCCACATCATCATGTTCCAAAAATTGATACATAGGAAAGAAAACAATAAGAAATCCCATCCCACGTATCAGAGCCCTAGACACGACACTTGAGCCACCACCGACTACTCAGGATCACTTGCAAGTTACCCATAGGAAGGGCAACATTTTCAAGTAGAAGGGGTGAGATTCACAACAATAAAATATAGATATTAAAATCATCAATTGAATCTAACACCCTATTAAACATCAATACACCATCTTGTAAATATAAATATATATTTCACAAAGCAACAACTTCATCTTCAAATCATTTGACCATAATAGGTGTATAAATATACATTCATCAACAACAACATCATCATCATCATTATAACAATTACAACCAACAACAAAGACTCATGCATGACATGACGACACCACTAAGACCCCTCAATAAATGCAATTATGCATGTGGTACCAAATAGGACCGAAGCCCTCACCGCTTTTGAATGGTTAAAGCATTCATCAGGACCGAAGCCCTCACCGCTGTGAACAACTAGTGCTCCAGGACATGAGTCCTCCCGCTGTGTATGCATATGCTATGGACCCACTTGTGTATATCAACATACAACTTGACCATGCATACATTCTCATATGACTCTGAATTTATTCAACATGTATGATTTAATAAATATAACATACATTACAGCCATCAACAACATCAACATCCAGCAGCAATCCAGAAAGATGCACAATTAATCACAATTACGCTCAAACAACAACATCAATCATCACCATTCATACAAGCACAATCAACATACAAAACTGGGCAACTCGCCTCGCGAGCACATTTGCTCGCTATGGCGAACTCATAAAATAGGCTGCTCGCCATGGCGAGTTCAAGGCGAACTTGAGGCGAGTAAAAATATGGTGCTCTCGGGAGTTTTGACATTTTTCTCACTCAAACTTCAATTCTAAGCTCCCTATTCGTCTTTTTAGTCTAAAACTTGCTCCAGTCCTCTTTAAAATCATTTAGGCACATTAAACTATCCCAAAAACATCTTATAACAACAATTTGAAAATCAAGTTTTGATCTGGGTTACTCGCCACGGCGAGTTGGTGTGCTCGGGAGGCGAGCTATGAAGTTGCTCACTCGCCTTGGCGAACAAGGCTACTCGCGAGGCGAGCGATGAACTTCTGTACGGGCAGAACACAGGTTTTTCCCCAAAATCCCATTTTTCTCCAATTCACTCCCCAAATCAGTTTACAGATATGGATTAACTTGTTGTATACACTCAAAACCTAATTCTAATATTAGAATAACAATCCCTACCCTAAAATCATCATTTCATCACAAAACCCATAATCCCCAATTCTCACCAAAAACTCTGTTAAACTCAAAAGCAGAAATTAATGTCTATACTACTGAAGCAAACCTCACCCTTACCTTAAAATTGCAGAAGAAATGCACAGCAAAAATGGTTCTTGGCTCTACTTGCTCTTCTCTCCCTTTCTCCCAAAACTGACAGTTTCACGTAAAAAGTGTTTCTGACTCTTTTCTTTCTTTCTTAACTTCCTTCTCAACTTCCCTTTATTTCACTTTACTCCCTCCCAATTCTATTAAATTCTATTAATTCCCCAAACTTCAAAATAATAATAATTTCTCACTTAATCCAATTATTATAAAATAAACTATATAATAAAATATACCACACCCATAAATCACCAATTATTAATTAAAATCATATAATAGACTCTAAATAAATTAAAATAAATAAAACAACGACTAGAGCGTTACATGGTTCTTCTCCATCTTCCCAATGATTCTTTTATATTGGAATGTTCGAGGTATTGGCAATGTCGATACCAAAATTGCATTAAAAAATTTATTTACATCTCATAAGCCTTTATTAATTTTTGTGGCGGAACCGATGATTGCTTTTGATAGTGTTCCTCCATGGTATTCGGAAAGCATTGGGATATCAAAATACTGTGTCAATAGTAGAGAAAATTTACAACCTAACCTTTGGGCGTTATGGGGCAGTGGGGTTAGTGCAGTTGTGATGTTTATTTCGGATCAATGCATTGCTTTAGAAATATCCTCTAATCAGTCCATTGTTTATATTGCTGCCATTTATGCAAGCACTTCTTATTTAAAGCGTCGTCAGTTATGGGCAGACTTAACTAATTTGCACGGGTGCTTTAAAGGTCCTTGGTTATTTATTGGTGATTTTAACGCCGTGTTGGGTGCTCATGAGAAGCGTGGCCGTCGGCCTCCTCCTCCTTTATCTTGTACTGATTTTTTGACTTGGTCGAATGCAAATCTTTTACATCACCTTCCTACTTTGGGTGCTTTCTTCACTTGGTCAAATGGTAGGCTTGGCTCGGATAATGTTGCTCTTCGTCTTGATAGGGAAATTTGTAATGAAGATTGGCTCAACTGTTGGCGTAGTTCTACTTGTTTTGCTTTAGTGCGCCACCAGTCGGATCACCACCCTTTGCCCATGCAGGGAGTTTTAAATTTTTTAAAACCTGGACGGATCACGAGGATTGTCGTAAAATTGTTGTGGATAATTGGTCGAAGAATACTACAAGGCAGGGAATGGCTCGGTTGCAACTTAAGCTCAAACACATGAAACAAGTGTTTAGGCATTGGAATCGTACAGTTTTTGGTGACGTTGGCAGGAAAGTTCGTTTGGCGGTGGATGAGGTAAATCGCATTCAACAAATTCTAGATACTGAAGGATTTTCTGATCCTCTTTATGCTCAAGAGCTTGAGGCGCAGCTTATTCTTACCAAGGCATTAAATTTTCAAGATGAGATGTGGAGGGAGAAAGCAAGAGACCAAAAATTTATTCATGGGATAGAAATACGGCCTACTTTCATCGATTAGCGAAAATTCGAGCTGCAAAAAATTCAATTTCTTTTCTCCAAGATGGTGATGTGGTAATAACAGATTCTGCTCTCATCGAGGCCCACGTTCTGCATTATTTTCAGGCCATCTTCAGTGTTGATAACAATTGCATTGCTAATGACTTGGTTGCCGATACTATTCCGTCGTTGGTGTCTTGTGAGGACAATAACATGCTGCTGCGTCTTCCATAGTGGGAGGAGATTAAAAATGCGGTGTTTTCTCTTAATGGTGACGGTGCCCCCGGACCGGATGGGTTTGGGGGTCACTTTTATCAGACTTATTGGGACGTTGTTGGTACTGATGTCATTCATTCTGTCGCGCCATTTTTCGGATGTCAAGGCCATTTGATTAGCTTTTGACTCACTTTTTATCTCACGACTGAACAAATTTTTTTAAGGGGAAAAAGTTCCAAACCACCCATTTTGAAGAGATTTAGGGTTCGGGGGTTGGTTATATTTAGGGAAGGTGTTAGCACCCTAAATATTCGTAGTACTCTACGAGAACCTCTTGATTTTATTTAACTTTTTGTGCTTAAACTTGCTTGCTTTTAAAGAGATGAAAATGGAATTGAATGATGAGTTGAAAAAAAAAAAGAAAATTGATTTTAATTGAAGAGAAAAAAGAAAAAATGTTTTTTAGTTGAAAGTTGAAAAGAAAAAAAAGAAAATTGTTTTTTAATTGATTTGGAAGGACAAGGTCCTCTGCCTACGTACCCGTGAGGGATCAAAACCTCGTAGTTCGGGGTAGAAATTGACGTTTGATTTGTTTGGTGTTTTTTATATGTTTTGAAAAAGGTTTTGAAATAAAAAGCCAAATGGCAAATGAGAATTGATTTGTGTTTTTTAGATTGAAGAAAATTGACTTGAAGTTGAATTAGAATTGATTTGAAATTTGATTAAAAAAAATAAAAAGACGGTCACTTGATTTAAGATCACGGTTTACTGTGAAAAGTTCTTTTTATGAATTTTTGATATTTGAATGTTTTTTGTTGTTTTTGAATAAAGATATGAAAATTAAATAAGCAGAATGAGAAAAATGAAGTTAAGCTAAATTGTGAAATTATTTTAACATGGACCAGAATATTCTGGAGAATAATTAAGTTAAACAAAAATAAATAAATATTAACATTTAAGTTTGGACCAGAGCACTCTGGATTAACAAAAACATAATATTAATAGTTAATATAGGACCAGAGCACTCTGGATTAATTTAATTAACAATGACCAGAGCACTCTGGAGAATAATTAAATAAAAATATAATATTAACAGTTAATATAGGACCAGAGCACTCTGGATTAATTTAATTAACAAGGACCATTGCTCTGGAGAATAATTATAATATTAACAGTTAACTGAGGACCAGAGCACTCTGGATTAACAAAAATATAATATTAACAGTTAATTTAGGACCAGAGCACTCTGGATTAACAGATAGAGCGAGAATTAAAATGCATGAAAAAGAAATTAGAAAAATGAGATGCTGGGGTGTGTGAGCAGTAAAGGGGGTGCAGGAAATAAAATGAGGAGGATTGGGCCTTGGGGAACAAATCTCGGCCGTTGATTTGATCAACGGCCTTGATTGGATCTGTTGAAGAAGAGGGGTATAAATACCCATTCTTTCCTTTTTTCTTCATTTTTTTCTTTCTTTCTCTCTCTCTTCTTCTCTCACTCTCACGTATTCTCTCTTCTCTCTCTTCTTTTTCTTATGAATTTTCCGGTGGGTTCCAAGAACACCACCGTGAAACCCAGTTTCCGGCGCGGTGGCCGGCGAGTTGTCGCGGCGGCGCCACCGCGCCGGAGTTAAAAACTCCTCCTTTTTTTGATTTTTTTTTACCAAAAGATTACCCTTTCCCTTCTCCTCTCTTTTTTAAAATCGTTTTCTGAAGAGAAGTTGAGACAGGCCCTAGATCTACAGTTAAGAAACGTGACTACCTTTTTGTGAATTTTTTAGTTCGGTTTGGTTTGAGTGACTGTGATGTGGGTTTGATTCGGTTTTTGTGACTGTGGGGTTAAGGTTTGAGAGGTCTTGGTGGTTGTTGCTGAGTTTGATTTTGTTATTATGTGGTTGTGGGTTTTTTTTGAGTTGTTATTGTCGTTGACAGTGTTTGATATGGCGGTACGGTGTTGAATTATGGTTTTGGTGTTTGGAATTTTTGTGTTACCGGACTCTGTTGATTTCTTGCAGGTGAGAATTGTTGTGTCTGTGTGCTTAGCCGTGGAATGTTTCTCTTGTTGGGCCCCCTTTTTCTTGGCTGCATCTGTGTTTGTATATATAGAGCTTGAAATGAGCAAAATTTTTGTTGCTTGGAGAGGAGACATTACAGCCTGTTTTTAGTTGTTTGTGAGCTGTGTTTGGGACATTATCGGACCAAATTTTGATTTATTTTTGGACATTAAAAAAATGAAATTAAAGGACTAAGGATAAATAAAACAAAAATAAGATAAAATAAAGGTTAAAAAAAATGAATTTAAAGTTAATAAAAGATGGAAATTAAAATTAAATGAAAATTGAGAGAAGAGGGCCCGACTCGGAATCAACTATGAGGTATTTTAAAATACCTCCCTGCCGAATTTTTTTTGCTCAAAAGGCTGAGCCCGGTCGGAATTAAATGACACGTGTCAGTGCTATCTTAGGTCAAAAATTGGGGTATGACAGATGCCCCTATTTAAGTTTCTTCGTCCGGAGATTCGAAGATGGAATCTTTGAATTGACAGGTCGAAGAGACTTAAATACAGAGTACACCATATTTGACCTAAGATGCTATGAATGCATTTGATGCAAGAATGAGTGCATGACGACATAGGTGACTCGACTGGAATGAGAAACAACAATGGGATACCCAAAACTCGCTAGAGAAAGGGATCCTAACTCCGCTAGGGGAATGTAGTTTCACTGGGGAAAATGATTGTCTACTACCTATATGATAGGTGATTGAAATTAACTAGTGACATCACTGGCACAGCTTCACGCCAGGGATGACACTTTGAAATTGATTAGTGACATCACTAGCACGGCTTTACGCCGGGGACGACACTTTTGAAATTGAAATTGAAATGGAAATTGACTAGTGTCGTGACTAGAACGGCTTCACGCCGGGGATGACACTTTTGAAATTGATTAGTGACATCACTAGCACGGCTTTACGCCGGGGACGACACTTTTGAAATTGAAATTGAAATGGAAATTGACTAGTGTCATGACTAGAACGGCTTCACGCCGGGGATGACACTTTTGAAATTGACTGGAAATAGGTTCAAGCTGTCCTTTTGTCGGAAACTTGCCGCTTGAAATTGACTGAAAATAGGTTCAAGTTGTCCCTTTATCAGAAACTTGCCGCTTGAAATTGACTGAAATTAGATTCAAGCTGTCCTTTTGTCGAAGACTTGCTGCTTGAAATTGACTGAAAAATAGATTCAAGCTGTCCCTTTGTCAGAAACTTGCCGCTTGAAATTGATTGATTCGTGACATCTCTTGACCAGACACACTGGGGATGACACCTTTGATGTAAATGATGATTACAAGCTGTTCATTTGTTAGAACTTGCCACTTGACATAATGATGAAACGAGGACCGAACTGAGGGGATATTATCAAACAAAACTTTGTGCGATTGATGCAACCATGTACGAATGATGCGATGCATATGTTGTATAAGAATGTATGAAAGTGTTGATGCATGGATGTATGGGTGTATGAATGTATTAACGTCCGAAAGCATGAATGTATTTATTGTATATGATAGATGGACTCGATGAGACAAGACAAGACTTGGTAAGGTGGAAAGTGGACTGACATCACAGTACTATACACTAGGCAAACTTCCTTGGAGATGACCTCATTGGGGACAAAATATCAAACATATGCCTTATGGGGACAAAACCCATTAAAAGTCTGGAAAAAGTCGCCATTTGTAAGCTGATACATAATGTTCTTTCATTGACACACTTCCGTTGTTGTGCCCATTTTTTTTTTAATTTTCTCAGTGTCCAATCATGGTTCTCTGGTGGGGTCTAACCATTCTTTGAGGAACGTGCTGATGCATGCTTCCTTCACTCTCAAGTCCTAATATGTACTTGTGCATTTATGCCTTTTTAAAAGACATGGAAAAAAGTTTTTTTTTAATTCTTCTTCGAAATATTATCATCAAACAATGGAAAGAACTTTAAAAGGGGAATTTTAAACAGAAGGGCCATAGGCTCAAATATTATTGATTGAATGACAGCCTGCAGATGGCATGACTTCATGGATTTTGAAAAAAAAAATGGTAATTTAAAATGGGAAGGTACATTGAACTTCATAACCCCATTCCCCCTTACAACTCTTGAATTTTGCTGCTTTTGATGCTTCAGATTTGGAGATTCTTTGATAGTAGACATGCCCCAAGTGGATTGTGCCTGACTGGATGCAGTTACTTTGTCTTTTTCTTTTTATCCTTAACTTTTGCATAGACCGCCCTTTCGGGTTTTTTAGCCTACCAGGATAATGATTTCTGTTTAATGTCTCTAATTTTTGCTTGAGCCGCCCTTTCGGGTTTTCAGCCCACCGAGACGCTCATTTTTTGCCTAAGCCGCCCTTTTCGGGTTTTCGACTTACCGAGCTGTTCTTATAACTTTTAGACAAAGTATTTCTTGACTGCATCTGTGTTCACAGGACGTGGAAGTTCTTCACCATCCATGGTTTGAAGAGTCATGGCACCGCCTGAGTAAGCTTTCTTGACAACATACGGGCCTTCATAGTTAGGCGTCCATTTACCCCTAGAGTCGGGTTGGAAAGTCAAGATCTTTTTGAGCACAAGATCACCTTCTTTGAATTCACGGGGATGAACTTTCTTGTCAAAAGCCTGCTTCATCCTCTTTTGATACAGCTGACCATGACAAAGAGCAGACATGCGCTTTTCTTCGATCAGATTCAATTGGTCATACCTACTTTGAACCCACTCAGCCTCTGATAATTCAGCCTCCATTAAAACTCGTATTGAAGGAATCTCAACTTCTATGGGAAGTACTGCCTCCATGCCATATACCAAAGAGAAAGGGGTTGCCCCTGTTGATGTGCGTATAGAAGTACGATATCCATGTAATGCAAAGGGAAGCATCTCATGCCAATCTTTATAAGTCACCACCATCTTCTGGATGATCTTCTTTATATTTTTGTTTGCAGCTTCGACAGCACCATTCATCTGAGGTCTGTAAGGCGAAGAATTATGGTGTTCGATCTTGAAATCATCACACAATTCTTTCATCATCTTGTTGTTCAAATTCGTCCCATTATCTGTAATGATCCGGCTAGGGACACCATAGCGGCAAATAATATGATTCTTGATAAACTTGACTACCACCTGCTTGGTCACATTAGCATAAGATGCAGCTTCAACCCACTTGGTGAAATAGTCAATAGCCACTAGAATGAAGCGGTGTCCATTTGAAGCTTTGGGTTCAATTCTTCCAAACATGTCAATGCCCCACATAGAGAATGGCCACGGGGAGGAAAGGACATTGAGTGCAGTTGGCGGTACATGAATCCTATCGGCATAGATTTGACATTTATAACACTTCCTGGCATGCTTGTAACAATCAGCTTCCATTGTCATCCAGTAATAGCCTGCTCTCAACATCTTCTTGGCCATTGTATGTCCGCTAGAATGAGTTCCGAAGGATCCTTCGTGTATTTCATGCATCAATAAGTCTGCCTCATGTTTGTCAACACATCTGAGCAACATCATGTCGAAGTTTCTTTTATATAAAATGTCCCCGTTCAGGAAGAAATTGCCAGACAATCTTCTTAGAGTCTTCTTGTCTTTACTGGATGCTCCAAGTGGATACTCTTGCCTTTGAAGGAAACATTTGATATCGTGGAACCATGGCTTGTCATCAACAACTTCTTCAGTGGTGAATACATGAGCGGGTCTCTCAAGACGTCTGATATGGATCAGTGGTACTTCATTCCGACGATTTACTTGGTACATTGAAGACAAAGTAGCCAGAGCATCCGCCATCTGGTTCTCATCACGAGGAATATGGTGTAGCTCGACTTTGTTGAAGAAGGTCAGTAATCGTTTTCATGTCCTCGGTTTGGCACGGTGTTAAATACCATCTAGACTCCGTCCTTCAAAATTCCCTTTGGATTGTGGGAAAGGGAGATCAAATTAACCTTTGGACAGACAACTGGCTTGGAGAACCGTTGGTAACTTTATTTCATATTGATACGTTCTTCCACTCTAGTTTTTCGGGCAAAGTTTCAGAGCTCATTGCTAATGGTACTTGGAACCTCCCAGCGTCCCTTTTGGTTCCTGAAATCACGTCCAGTGTAACACCCCGTTTTCCCAACATAAAAATTTCATAATAATTATCAGAGTATTCAACACATAACGGAATGCTACACTTCTTAAAAATAATAAATGAGATAATTAACGAATTATCTTTCCAAAAATCATCAACATATTCATTCAAACTTTGCAGCGGATTGAATTCATTAACATAGATAAGTCTTTGGCACGCAGACCTTATTAAAAATATAAACAATGCGTAAAGAAATAGAAAATAGCCACAAAAGATCTCATGCCGTTACGTATCAGAGCATCCTAAGACTCAGTGAGGAATAAGTCACTCACGATGGCAACAGCAGCAACCTACTAACGATCACCTGCAAGTTACTCATACGAAGAGCAACATTTCCAAGCAGAAGGGGTGAGATTTCACAAAACAATAATATTAAACATATAATTCAACAATTATATTTAATCAACATAAAATCATCTTAACATTCATTATAGATAATAATATATCATTTAACACTTCATTCATAGTTTGTATAAACAATTACAACTTCACAGCTTATCAACATAAACATCTTTGACTCAACAAATGCGACTCTAACTTGACTATGCAACTTAGACCTCTTATATGCATGTGGTACCAATCCAGGGCATCAAGCCCCCAACGTAGTAGAGCGTAAATAGGCTCCCAGGGCATCAAGCCCTCAACTTTAAAATGCTAATGCATGGACTCGACCTCTTAAACATCTTAAATTGACAAACTCTTGTATAATCCAATAATTTGGAACTTCATCTTAATCAACTTAGACCGACCAATGCAGCTTGGTTAAATAACAACAGCGACACAACAGTATACAAAAACAACATGACATAATAATATCAAATGCAAGTCAATCATCGTCTCAATTATTCACATATAATTCAATTAATGCATATACAATTATATCACAATATAACAACATATTCATAAACATATACATTCATATAATAATTCATCAATCATGTAATATCAAGTAGGGTCCTAATAATACACATCGTTAAAATGACTCGACAATTACACATCACCCATTAACACATAATAACACATAATTATTTAAGCCAATTAAAATAGCTAATTAAATTAGTTATTCTCGTCTTATTCAATTAAGATGGCTGGCTCAACAAACATGTTCAAAAGAAAATAAATTATCACGTTACTATTTTATTTCTTCAAAAGTAGCACTATCAATGATTTTATTTAGAAAAATCATGTTCCCCTCTTGAATCCTCTAATCTAAAACTAGTGGCTAATATCACGGTAAGATACAAAAGAGCAACAAATGAAATACAATTATACTGAACTATTCTCAATAGAATTTTAAATAACAAATTGAACAGCAAGTCATGCATCGGATATTGTTTCACAATTTAGGAGATTAACAAGTAGTTTTGAATTAAAAATCATTGTAGTACTGTGCTTATTCATTACACCGATTTATAGATACGCATAAGAAGAATGAAAACATATATAGGCATCAATAAGGATTTGTATATATCTCTGGTAATAAGTATAAAGCCATCGATGACACTATCATATATGAACAGAAAGTGATTATACATATTATACTTAACTTCTAATTGGGAATCGATGAATATATAATGAAGCCACCGAAATATAATATGAATATAAACATATAATCACAACAAACACAGGAGAACACAATATAACAAAAATTCATCGTGAGAATAAATAAAACAACGAAAAATTAACAACCCTTCACTACCCACACGCGTACACAACCCTTATGATGAATGAAACTCCCCACTTACGTTAATTCAATGGTTTACCTACTTTTTCAACAATTAAATTCAATATAACCCTAATCTCTTTAACATCAAAACCTATTAACAACTACAAGGTTAAACCCTTTTTCAAATTCTCTAAAATCAATCCTACACTTGTTAAATAAAATCATCAGAATTATATAGATTAATAGAATTGAATGCTAGTCTCACCCTTACCTTATAGAATGAAATCGCAGCTCTCTAGGTGTTTCTCCCTTCTAGTGGTACGTTCTGTTTTTCTAAACTAGGTCTTTCCTACTTATAACTCCACCATCTATCTTATCTTATTTCTCTTTCTCCCCCCAAACTTTCTAAAATCTCATAACAACCCCTAAACTCAATATTATTTTATTTTCAAATCTTATTCTATTAAATAATATAATAAGCCACCTAATAAATCATATAATCATATAATATATTCTAAACTCTTCTTAATAATTTCTTGACTCAATTAAATAATTAAATAAATCAAAACAGGCGTTACATCCAGGCTATCTAGTGTTACATTGCCGCAAGTTCATCTTCCTGACACTTTTGTTTGAACTCATTCCGCGGACGGACACCTAACTTCTAAACAGGCTGTCTCTTTTCTAAGTCCGGTTGCTACATTGTTGCCTTGGACAGAGCACATATGGAAGAGTTGTATCCCACCATCTCATTCCTTTTCCTTTTGGCGGCTGATGCATGGTAAGATGCCCACGGATGAAAATCTTCGTTCTAAGGGTTGTGTTATTGTTTCAGTCTGTTGTTTCTGTTTTGAGGATGTCGAAACATCAGACCATTTGTTCCTCCATTGTCAATTTGTGGTTGAACTGTGGACGTGGCTTGGGAGAAAACTCAACCATTTGTTGGACTGTTCTTCGATTGGCTCCCTTCTTAATTGCATCCCCATGCATTGTTCTTCTCAAGTCTCTGATATTTATTTGGCAGCAGTGATTCATACAGTGCACACTATTTGGCTTGCCAGGAATGATTTTCGCTTTCAGTCTAAGATGCAGTCGCTCCACTCTACAAAAGTGCGCATTCACTCTTTGATTGCTTTGTCCGGAAATTCTTCAACAGGTAAATGTTTGCCATCTGACTCGGCTTTTCTTGACGATTTCATGGTTTCCACCCATCACCGCAAATTCAAAGAAATTATTTTGGTGCTTTGGAAATCTCCCTCATCCCCTTGGCTAAAAGTTAATACAGATGGTTCAGTTATTGGTCATTCTGCGGCTTGTGGGGGCCTGTTTAGGGACTCTCTAGGCACGTTCCTTGGTGCTTTCTCTTGTAACATAGGTATCGCCTCGGTTTTTCATGCTGAAACTCTAGCTTATATCCTTGCTATAGAACACACAGCTCAGCATGGGTGGAGAAATCTGTGGTTGGAAAGTGATTCGTCTAGTGCATTATTGGTTTTTTTGAACTCTTCTTTAGTTCCTTGGTTGCTTCGAAACAGATGGCATAATGCTCGGAATCTAGATGTTCAGGTAATTACTTCACATATTTTTCGATAGGGTAACAGTTGTGCAGACAAGCTGGCAAACATGGGTCATGGAATTATTGGTTCTATTTGGTTGGACGCGCTCCCGCATGAGATACATTCTGATTTCTATCGTGATAGAATTGGTCTTCCCAATTATAGATTTCCTTAGTTTATTCTTTCTTTGGCTGTTTATTGTTTTTTCTGTTTTATTTTGAGGGTTTTGGTCTAGTCCCCCCTCTTTCTTTGTACATACTTTTTCCCTTTTTTTTAATGAATTTAGAGATTGGCAGGCACAGGATGGAGGCTTCCCTAGATGCCAACTTAGTTGGGATGTCGGTGTTGTCTCCTGATGCCTGTCTCTCTCCCTGCTTAGAAAAAAAATATATAGTCTTTGAATCAATATTTATTATTGCCGGACATCATTATGGTTTACATAATACCTATTATTCATGTGTATGTGAATGTTACAATTCGATTGATATTTAAGAAGTTTTGAAGTAATAAAGAACTTGGATATGGTATTAATTTAAATTTTATTCGAGTGTTTTTCAAATTTTCAAATAGGTTCAACTTATTTATAAAGTTTTTGTATTGTTATATCTATTCGGTCTTTGATATATCAAATATAAATATATTGTTAATAAATAAGTACTCTGGTTTTCTTCTGGTGTTCTATTGTTTCTCCTTTAAATAAACTTGTAAAAATTACACTTTGTATGAAATATAGATTAAAAGGAAAAAAGAATGGAGTAATACAAGGTTAATTACATAAGATTACATTAGTTTAAGGCTTAATACATCCCCCGGTCCCTTAATTTATTTTAATTTCTCAGTGTGATCCCTTAACTATTAAACGTTTCAATTTGGTCCTTATCTTTGTTTTTGTCATTGATTTGGTCCAATTTTATATCCCTAAAAAACAAGACCTATAAATGTCATCATATATTTCGTCATTGATTTGGAACTTATTTATAAAGGAAGTTCATCATATCTAACCGTGTATCACCAACACCTAACTATCTGAAATTTAATTTTTAAAAATAATATAAATTCATTTATATTAATTTAGAAATAAATTTTTTTCTATAATATTGGAAAATTAATTTTCGAAAATAAAAAAAAAAATCTAAAAATTTTGAAAAAAAATTCAGGAATTTCTAGAGAAAAATCTGAAATTTTTCGAAATATATTTTCTAATAATTAGCCAAAATGGATTTTTGTTTATTATAATTCAGATTTTTTTTCGAAAATAAAAAGATTTTAAATAATTCAGGAATTTAATTTTCAAAATACAAAAAAAGTAAAAATTCAAAAGTTTAAAAAATAAATGTCAGATTTTTTTTGAAAAAAAGTTTTTAATTTTTTTTTCTACAAAATTAAAATTTTGGAATAATATTTTGTTTTTTAATAATCTCGATACAAATTTAGAAAAAATTAAGATTAGTTTTTTCAAAAATTTTATTTCAGAATTATGATTATTTTAAAAATCCAGATTATATTTTTTCAAAATTTTATTATTTTCAAAAAAATTTAGATTACTTTAAAAATCATTTTTTTACAAAATTACGAAGATTTTACGATTTTGGCTGATTCTAACTAAAAAAAAGCCATTTTAGCTAATTATTAGAAAATATATTTCGAAAAAGTTCAGATTTTTCTTTCCAAATTAAAAGTAATTTTCCAATTTTTTAGATTTTTTTTATTTCTAAATTAATATAAATGAATTTATATTATTTTTAAAAATTAATTTTAGATACAAAGGTGTTGTTGGTACACGGTGAGATATGATGAACTTCCTTTATCCAACGGTCTTGTTTTTTAGGGATTTAAAATTAATAAAATTGGACCAAATGGATGACGAAAACAAAGATAAGGACCAAATTGAAACATTTAATAATTAAGGAACTAAACTGAAAAATTAAAATAAGTTAAGGGATCGAGGATGTATTAAGCCTCAATTTAATTATAACATATTATAAATGATAGATCCACCGTGTGAGCCTCCTTCATTAAGCCACCCTTTAAAGAAGTTTTCTAATAGTTTTCTCATATTTCAAAACGTAAGAAGTACCACATCAGATTGTTTAGAGAGTTTTGTAGCCTTTATATAGAATTTGCCTTATATAATATGTTGTATGAGACTATATGTGGGGTGGTTTACTAAGATGATATTTTAAGCATGATTCTAAAGGAGATAATCATTTTGATAAGTTGCTTTGTTTTTTTTTGGTTACAAGTTGCTTTGCTTTTATAATATTAAACTTTTTTTTTTATTTGATGCAGCAAATTTTATTGAAAAAAAACTAATCTGCTTAAGACAAACAAAGACCGATGATTCAGATAATACAAACTAAGGGCGCCGTATATAGGCGGAACACCCGAAAATAAACATCATAAAAGACACCTCTACACGTAACACCTAGTCAAACCCTACCTTCAACACCCACCAAAATAAACATCACCACATAAAACAGTCTCCTCACGAAACGACCACTAAAAAACGATATCTATGATCACCCATCGTCACTACTCATCCCAAAATAACATTCCTCTAAATGAAACACCCCTTCCTCGTCACGAAAGTTGAGTCACTATTCTAAAGACCATTCAGCATCAACCACCTTTCAACCTCCGGTCCACCGAAAGAACACCAAAAAAACCCCAAATCAACTTGAACCAAAGAACTGACTTCCGATCTCAAATCAAAAGCGATCAGCCAACCAGACTTTAGGACCAAATCAGAAGGGCACCCCAAACCCTCGGTCCACCAGAGAAACACTGTAGCTATCCAAACAAGATTACAGCTAAACGCCAACTCCCGATCTTGAAGCAAAAGTAACCGGCCCACTAGAATCCAGCACACAACATGTAAGACAGACGACATGATTTACGGTGATAAAAACATCAATCAAATAGGAAAAAATGCTCAACTCGAAGGACACGCACCCTTAAAGCACCCTAAACACCTTAACAACCCAAAACTTAAACAAGAGCTAGCGACAACGAATATGGACCCGAATAACAGAGGCGGCCTCTAAAAGAAATCACCCACAACAACCACCACAAAAACACCAACCTCCTCACCTAAGCAACACGAACCACCCCATTTTATAGCTCCCTTCCCACACCAAATCCGAGACCAAAATTATCCACGACCACCTATCCAAACCACACCATGACAACCCCCACGTACACCCATGCAAAGTCAACACCACCACATCAACCAAATCACCACCACCACAACTGAATCACCACCACCGCGCATCACCACCACCACCACCAACTGTATATCGATCACCACCACCACCACTGCATCACCACCACAAGCCTTCAACCACTAAGACTCACACCATCGAACCACCACTACAATTATCCATATTCCACATTAGTATATAAAGACACAAAGTTTCTATATAATGTGTTTCAAAAACAAGCGATATAAGCCTATTCTTTTGTAGATAGTATATGTTGAAGAAATACAATTTTAAAATAAAGAAACACAAACGGATAAAATATGGAACTAACTACTAATTTTTGGCTTCATTATCATGACAGAGTATTGCTTTTTCTATTGAAGAAAAAGATACGAAACAAAATGTTGAACTATGTTTTGCTAAGGAATATTAAAAAGGCATGTGATTAGGCTCTAATATTATTAATATGTGAGAGAATGTTCCCTCAAAAAAATATGTGAGAGAATGTAATGTTTTTTTAGTATTTTTCTTATATTTTAGTTCAGAAGAGGATTTGATCAAAGAGAATTCTCTTTCGAACTTAGTGCCGGTAGCCTCGCGCGCACACACACATGGAGTATCTTACTACACAATTGAAACTTTGATTTACTCTAAAAAAAAAATAAAGAAACTTCATTCTATTGAAAAAAATTCTATGTGGAGCTGCTAAGTTACACTAACCTAAAACCATCAAGATGTAAGTTAGTAAATTACACCCATTGAAAATTATTAAGGTGTAAATTAACAATCTACATCCACTTGATTATTTACACTCATTTTTATACCTTTTAACAAATAATTTAATTCCACTTTATTAATTTACTCCCACTTAAACATAGTGTTGTCAATTTTAATATTTCAAAAAGAAAAAAAACATAGAACCTTGATTATCGTAATGGTTACGTGTTTTTCATTAAGGTGTCATGAATATTGTTTTTGTGGGGTTCAACTGCATTTTTTTTTCGTGAATTAGATTTGGAACGGTGGCACAACCTAGTGTTATTTTTCAAAGAAAACAAAGTTGATGTACATGCTCAGTAAAAGAAAGCTGAGCAATTGTGACTATTAAAACATGAGATCATGCATGAGAACAAAACATGAGATCATCAAATATGACGTGGGATATAATTTTCTTTTGATTTTGTATGAGCATTGTCCTGTTCAAATTTCTTCTTTATTTTTAGCTGATTATATTGGTATTTCAACAAAATGGTTAGTTAGGCGATAATTGTTCTTTTATTTGAGTTTTGGCCCTCTTGCAAACCTATAAAAACATATTTTTAATGGTTCATCTAAACATCTAGAATTTCATTTTTAGTCCTTATAAAATAAAATTGTACTTTTTAATCTTTATAAAATTCTTCATAGCATCTTAGTCTTTGTAAAATTTTCCATCAATATTTTTTGTCTTTATAAAATTTTTCATCAACAATTTTGATCCCTAAAAATGTTATAGAAATTAGGGTAAATACCTCTTTTCGTCCATGTAATATTAGCGAATTTCGGTTTTAGTCCCTGTAAAAAAAAATATTTAGATTTTGTCTCTGTAATTTCATATTCTTCCACTTTTGGTCCCTCCTTTCATCACGTCAGCAGAATCTGCATAAATTACGTCCCCATAATTTCAGATTCATCCCACTTTTGATCCTGTAATTTCAAATTTCTCCACTTTTGGTCCCTCATTTTACGTGCCATATATGCAGATTCTGCTGACGTGGTTAAATAAGGGACCAAAAGTGGAAGAATATGAAATTACAAGGACAAAATCTAAATCTTTTTTTTTTACAGGGATTAAAACCGGAATTCGCTATAATATTACAAGAATGAAAAGAGAAATTAACCCTAGAAATTAAAAATTATGATTTTATTTCATATAAATTAAAAATAAAATTATGAATAATTACAAAGATCATTTATTTTTTTTTATTTTTGGTCAGGAAAGATCATTTATTTAACTAACCACAAAAAAGGAACATATATGTTACTACCTTCATTTTTAATTGTCACATTTTGACATTTTACACAAACCAAAACAATCAATAATTGTTACTACTTTTGATGCAATAAGTTATACTTTTACTATAATGAACTTATTCATTTAATATCTTATTTCATATATTTCTCTCTCCGCAATAAATAATTAAGAGTAATATTGATAAAATATCATTTAATGTTGCATTGAACTTTGAAAGTGACAGTTAAATATAAACAAAAAAATTCTTTAAAAGAGACACTTAAAAAGGAATGGAGGGAGTATTTAGCTTGTTCATTGCTGCTCAAAGGCTTCAAGTTGTTAAGGTGTTGTTGTGATCGTATCGGACCCACACAAGGGTGCTGAAGGCAAAAATTCTCTTAGGCTTTGTTTGCGAGTTTTGAGGGGAAGGAAAAGAAAGGCTAAGGAGGGGAAGGGAAGGAAAGGGAGGGAAGGGAGAAAGGAGGGAAAACCTTCCCCTTGTTTGGGAGTTAAAAAGACAATAAGGAAAAGAGATTGAGGGCTTATGTTATAATTTTACTATTTTACCCTTTTTCCTCTTAAAATCAATACATTGTTATACTTCATAATTTAACTTCTAATTTATTCAAAACAACTTATCGCATGAAAAACAAATTATTAAGATCTATTTTTAAAAAACAACTTATTTATAAAAAAAAAAAAACTTATTACAATCACTTTTTAAAAGCAACTTACTTATACAAAACAACTTATTACGGCCTCTTTTTAAAAAATAGCTTATATTATGAAAAACAAATTATTACGATCTTTTTTTAAAAAACAACTTATCCAAAACAGTTTATCTATACAAAACAGCTTATTACGACCTCTTTTCAAAAAACAACTTGTTCAAAACAGCTTATTTAAGCAAAACAGCTTAATACGATCTCTTTTTCAAAAACAGCTTATTCAAAACAGCTTATTTATACAAAACAGCTTATTACGACCTCATTTTCAAAAACCGCTTATTCAAAACAACTTATTTATACAAAACAGCTTATTATGAACTCATTTTCAAAAATCGCTTATTCAAAACAACTTATTTATACAAAACAGCTTAATATGACCTCATTTTCAAAAACAGCTTATTCAAAACAACTTATTATGCAAAACAGCTTAATACAATCTCTTTTACAAAAACAGCTTATTCAAAACAGCTTATTTACATAAAACAGCTTAATACGATCTCTTTTTCAAAAACAGCTTATTCAAAATAGCTTATTTATACAAAAAAGCTTAATACGACATCATTTTCAAAAACTGCTTATTCAAAACAACTTATTTATGCAAAACAGCTTATTACGACCTCATTTTCAAAAATCGCTTATTCAAAACAACTTATTTATACAAAACTGTTTATTACGACCTCATTTTCAAAAACCTCTTATTCAAAACAATTTATTTATGCAAAACAACTTATTATGTCCTCTTTTCAAAAGATAACTTATTCAAAACAGCTTATTTATGCAAAACTGCTTATTACGATCTCTTTTTTGAAAAAAAAACTTATTCAAAAAAAACTTATTTATGCAAAACAACTTATTACGATCTCTTTTTCAAAAACAACTTATTCAAAACAACTTATTTATCCAAAACTTTTTTGTAAAAATAAGTTGTTTTGAATAAGCTGTTTTTTGAAAAGAGGTCATAATAAGTTGTTTTGCATAAATAAGCTGTTTTTTGAAAAGAGGGGATAATAAGCTGTTTTGGATAAGTAAGCTGTTTAGAATAAGTTGTTTTTGAAAAATAGATTGTATTAAGCGATTTTTGACTAAGCGGTTTTTGAAAATGAGGTCATAATAAGTTGTTTTGTATAATTAAGTTGTTTTGAATAAGCGGTTTTTGAAAATGAGGTCATAATAAGCTGTTTTATATAAATAAGTTGTTTTGAATAAGCTGTTTTTGAAAAAAGAGATCGTAATAAGCTGTTTTGCATAAATAAGTTGTTTTGAATAAGCTGTTTTTTAAAATGAAGTCATATTAAGCTGTTTTGTATAAATAAGTTGTTTTGAATAAGCGATTTTCGAAAATGAGGTCGTAATAAGCTGTTTTGTATAAATAAGCTATTTTGAATAAGCTGTTTTTGAAAAAGATATCGTATTAAGCTGTTTTGCATAAATAAGCTGTTTTGAATAAGTTGTTTTTGAAAATGAGGTCGTAATAAGCTGTTTTGTATAAATAAGTTGTTTTGAATAAGCTGTTTTTGAAAATGAGGTCGTAATAAGCTGTTTTGTATAAATAAGTTGTTTTGAATAAGCGATTTTTGAAAATGAAGTCATATTAAGCTGTTTTGCATAATTAAGTTGTTTTGAATAAGCTGTTGTTTTTGAAAATGAGGTCGTAATAAGCTGTTTTGTATAAATAAGCTGTTTTGAATAAGCTGTTTTTGAAAAAGAGATCGTATTAAGCTGTTTTGCATAAATAAGGTGTTTTGAATAAGCTATTTTTGGAAGAGAGATCGTATTAAGCTGTTTTGCATAAATAAGCTGTTTTGGATAAGCTATTTTTGAAAATGAGGTCGTAATAAACTGTTTTGCATAAATAAGCTGTTTTGAATAAGCCGTTTTTGAAAATGAGATCGTAATAAGCTGTTTTGTATAAATAAGTTGTTTTGAATAAGCAGTTTTTGAAAATGATGTCGTAATAAGCTGTTTTGTATAAATAAGTTGTTTTGAATAAGCGGTTTTTGTAAATGAGGTCGTAATAAGCTGTTTTGTGTAAATAAGTTGTTTTGAATAAATTGTTTTTAAAAAAGATTGTAATAATTTTAGTAATGTCTAAAATTGGAATTTTGAATTATTAAGAGGGCAAAATTGTCAATTTGTATGTTTAACCCCCCAAAACCCCCCAATTTGGGGGAACTTTAAAATTGGACAAATGAAGCCCTTCAAAACCCCCCAAAACCTTTCCCTTGTTTTTGTAAAACTCGCAAACAAGGGTTACCACTCCATAAGCCTTTCCTTCCCTTCCCCTCCCCTCCAAAATCCAACTCGCAAACAAAGCCTTAGAGGACATGTGGCCAAATGAGAATGAAATATTTGATTTGATGCTTTTTCGTGTTATTGTTGGGCGGTTTGAGACAATAATATTTACACTATACTCCCTACTTGTTCACTACCACTTCATGTTTTCAAAACAACCATTTTAACCACTTCCATTTAAGTAATGATACATGAACAATTATTTTGTGATAAATTTTTTCTCTTTTTTATTTGGTTAAAAATAATAGCGAGAGAATAATAACATAATATGAATATAAGTGGAGAATTGTTTAAAAATTATCACATAATAATTATATAAATATCATTTCCCTTTTCATTTTGCATTTGATATGATCATCATCATCACCCTCATTCTCGCGCTCTCTTTCACTCTTTCTTTTAATCGATCCTTGACCAAATATCGAGTTTTTTAATATTAACATTTTTTATTTCATGATTATTTACATAGACCTTATCAACAATCATGCATGTCAACTATTGATTCATTGATAATCAAGTGATATTGTATCTTTTTTTCTAAAAAAAAAAATGATATGGTGTCTTAATTAAGTTATCATTGGTCGAGTTTTAAAATACAGTTTTTAATGGATTAAAACAAATGTATATGGAGGATACCCGATTAAAAAAAATCATTTATTACATTATTGGAAGATAATATTTCCTAGAAAATTATTAAAATTCTTGGAAAAAAAATTTACAAAAAAAAAATCATGAACAAACTTTGATGGGGAAAAAAATGAAAATGGAGGACAAGGCACTGACTAGTTGAAGATGTTAATGTCATGACCATGGGAGCCCATCCACATGGGCACAAGCAAATAAACAATTTTCTCTTTTAGGACAGCTGGCCAGATGAGAATGGAGGATTTTTAAGCTTTTCAACATTCAAATAGGACACGTTATGCTTCTTGGCGGGTTGAGACACTATATCAACACTCAACTCTCCACACCACTTCATTCTTTCAGCACAACCATTTTCATTTTCATTTCCATTTGGTATGTTCATCATCATCACTCTTATTCTCTCTCTCTCTCTCACTCTCTCTCTCTATAACTGACTTGCTCTTTCTCTCTAACTCAAATTTCTATTTCTATTTCTATTTTGCATAGAAGCTACTATGAAGTTTCTTCCTCACTTCTTTTTGCTCATTTCCACAATGAAAATGGTGAAAATTGCTCTTCCTTCTGGTAAAATGGAGATCAAATATCTTTCACTCTCTCTGATTTTTTTGTTTTCCTTTTCTTTTTTCCAGTTGAGATTTTTTGTTTTCATTTGAAGGATTTGAGAGGAATAGGTTTTTTGACCCGTTTTTAAGCTTCATTATCACTCTCTCTCTCTCTATCTCTCTCTCTCTCTCTCTCTCTGATTTTATTATTCATTTTTTTTTTTTTTTTTTTTTATTTCACAGCATTTTGGAACAAACTGCTTTTGAACTTCATTTTCATTGTTGCTGGAAAAGATGATACCTTTGAAGACAAATCCAAAAGGTTTGCTAATTTTGATTTTTTTTAAGTTTTTTGGAGTTAGATTGCTTGAAAATAGAAACGCATGTCAAGTTCTGAGCAAACTATGCAACATGAGTTTTTGGTTTTTAGATTTTGTTGTTGCTTTGAGAAGTTCCGTGTAGCTTTTGCTTTATGCTTTTGTTTATTTAGTTTGGCCTCTAGGTTGGATTGATTTTGTGTGCTTCTTTCTTCTTTTGTGTTTGTGGTGTGTTTGGATGAATTCACAAAGGTTTATCAAGTTCTAAAATCTGAACAAACTCTACAAATGTGTTTTCTCCATGATTGTATTCTACTTTGATCTGATTCAAAATGTTTTGATTTGTTTAAGCTAATTATGCGTTAGTGCAATTTCATAAGGAGTAAGCAGCTTTGAGTGGTGTGTTGTGTGACTGAGTTTTGGTTCTAAGAATTTAATTTTGTTGTTGCTTTGATAGGTGCTTTTGTTTCATTGGTTTGAACTTCAAGGTGGTAATGATTTTGTGTGCTTCTTTGATGTTTGTGGTTTGTTTGGATAAGTAGAAATTAGAAATTATGTATAAGCAGCAAATTCTTTTGATAGAATGTTTCTTTAAGTTTCTCACATATTGTTTTTGACACTCATGCAAATTGTTTGTGGTTTGTTTCTGGTACAATTTGAGTAAGCATCTTTGAGTGGTGTTTTGTGTGACTGAGTTTTAATTCTAAGAATTCAATTTTGGTGTTGCATTGATAGGTGCTTTTGTTTCTTTAGTTTGAACTTCAAGGTGGTAATGATTTTGTGTGCTTCTTTGATGTTTGTGGTTTGTTTGGATGAGTAGAAATTAGAAATTATGTATAAGCAGCAAATTCTTTTGATAGAATGTTTCTTTAAGTTTCTCACATATTATTTTTGATAATGGTGCATATTGTTTGTGGTTTGTTTCTGGTACAATTTGAGTAAGCATCTTTGAGTGGTGTTTTGTGTGACTGAGTTTTAATTCTAAGAATTCAATTTTGGTGTTGCATTGATAGGTGCTTTTGTTTCTTTAGTTTGAACTTCAAGGTGGTAATGATTTTGTGTGCTTCTTTGATGTTTGTGGTTTGTTTGGATGAGTAGAAATTAGAAATTATGTATAAGCAGCAAATTCTTTTGATAGAATGTTTCTTTAAGTTTCTCACATATTATTTTTGATAATGGTGCATATTGTTTGTGGTTTGTTTCTGGTACAGTTTGAGTAAGCATCTTTGAGTGGTGTTTTGTGTGACTGAGTTTTGATTCTAAGAATTTAATTTTGGTGTTGCTTTGATAGGTGCTTTTGTTTCTTTGGTTTGAACTTCAAGGTGGTAATGATTTTGTGTGCTTCTTTGATGTTTGTGGTTTGTTTGGATGAGTAGAAATTAGAAATTATGTATAAGCAGCAAATTCTTTTGATAGAATGTTTCTTTAAGTTTCTCACATATTATTTTTGATAATGGTGCATATTGTTTGTGGTTTGTTTCTGGTACAGTTTGAGTAAGCATCTTTGAGTGGTGTTTTGTGTGACTGAGTTTTGATTCTAAGAATTTAATTTTGGTGTTGCTTTGATAGGTGCTTTTGTTTCTTTGGTTTGAACTTCAAGGTGGTAATGATTTTGTGTGCTTCTTTGATGTTTGTGGTTTGTTTGGATGAGTAGAAATTAGAAATTATGTATAAGCAGCAAATTCTTTTGATAGAATGTTTCTTTAAGTTTCTCACATATTATTTTTGATAATGGTGCATATTGTTTGTGGTTTGTTTCTGGTACAGTTTGAGTAAGCATCTTTGAGTGGTGTTTTGTGTGACTGAGTTTTGATTCTAAGAATTTAATTTTGGTGTTGCTTTGATAGGTGCTTTTGTTTCTTTGGTTTGAACTTCAAGGTGGTAATGATTTTGTGTGCTTCTTTGATGTTTGTGGTTTGTTTGGATGAGTAGAAATTAGAAATTATGTATAAGCAGCAAATTCTTTTGATAGAATGTTTCTTTAAGTTTCTCACATATTATTTTTGATAATGGTGCATATTGTTTGTGGTTTGTTTCTGGTACAGTTTGAGTAAGCATCTTTGAGTGGTGTTTTGTGTGACTGAGTTTTGATTCTAAGAATTTAATTTTGGTGTTGCTTTGATAGGTGCTTTTGTTTCTTTGGTTTGAACTTCAAGGTGGTAATGATTTTGTGTGCTTCTTTGATGTTTGTGGTTTGTTTGGATGAGTAGAAATTAGAAATTATGTATAAGCAGCAAATTCTTTTGATAGAATGTTTCTTTAAGTTTCTCACATATTATTTTTTATAATGGTGCATATTGTTTGTGGTTTGTTTCTGGTACAGTTTGAGTAAGCATCTTTGAGTGGTGTTTTGTGTGACTGAGTTTTGATTCTAAGAATTTAATTTTGGTGTTGCTTTGATAGGTGCTTTTGTTTCTTTGGTTTGAACTTCAAGGTGGTAATGATTTTGTGTGCTTCTTTGATGTTTGTGGTTTGTTTGGATGAGTATAAATTAGAAATTACGTATAAGAAACAAATTCTTTTGATGGAATGTTTCTTTAAGTTTCTCACATATTGTTTTTGACACTCATGCATATGTAAATATGTTTAAGTAGAATGTTAGTAGTGGACGAATATACAGTTTGAAATATATAAATTTTCACCTTGTTTCTGGTACAAATCCTAGATACACTTACAAGCTGTGTTTATTGTATATCATGTGTATGCAAGTTTAGCACTCAGAATTGCTTAATATTACCACCCCTAATTTATATTATGGGGTTGGTTGCTTTTGTTTTTTTAGAAGTTTCACACATTACAACATATTTTGCAGTAGGTTATGCGTTCTGGTACCTTTTGTTGACAGTTACATTTTGTCAATGATTTAACAGGTCTGATGTACACACAAAGGATGATTATGGCCAGTATGAAGTCTCTCCCACTCATCTAGGTCGTTTTCCCGTAGGAGGCAATGGACATTATTCAACAAAGTTGTCTATTTTTATGATGGTATTGATGATAACTCTCTTCTTTTCCGGGGCACATGGATGCTCGTCATTACCATTGGCTTGTGCATCACAGCCATTACCTCCGCCACCTGTTTCCTGTCCTCCTCCGCCACCTGTTGCATGTCCTCCTCCACCATCCGTATTTGTTGCACCTCCTCCTCCACCTTTCGTATTTGCTGCACCACCTCCTCCACCACCATCCGTCTTTGCAACACCTTCTCCTCCACCACCCCCAACCAATGAAGGTTTTTGGGATGTGATTAGAGGCTGGAGTAGGCCAATGACTATTATTGTCTCTGTGGTTACACTCTTGGTTGGATTGGGGTGTTGTGGTAGAAGATATCGTCGGGGAAGAGGACATCTTCAAGATGTGGAAGACGTAACATCTGCAATTTCTGATCTATAAAAACATATATTAGTAATTCCTATTGCTACTTGAGACGACAACAAAACTTATCTTTAATATGTTTTAAATTTGGGTGAAAGTTTTATCAAAACATAAAAACATATCATTGGTTTTATTATGCTATTGCTACTATACCATTTCAGTCTTTCGATGTTCTCCTATACTGCTACTCCATATGTGTCATGAGAGAAATGCGTGATATTTGTGTAGTAAAAGTTTAATTACAGTAGTTGAGTCATGTAATTCAAATAGTGGCTGAGAAAATTGCCATTACATATTGCTGCTTGTGTGAAGTTACGATTTCTAGTGCAAAAGGGGGCTGGACTTATGGGGTTGGGGTTGTAATTGTTTTTTATTGAGAGCTAAAATCCCAAGTTCGTGATACTTAGGGAACCAAAACTGCTATTAAGCCTTTTTTATATTGAAAGTAGATATCTGAACAATTGAACTCAAGTATATTTACGCCATCATTATCGATCCCCTAATCAGCATGAATTAGTGAAGTTCTTATTGAGGAATTGGCACTGGATGCGAGTAGGCGGTACATTCGTTTGTGCTTGTTTATGAGGTCCATTGAACGAAGCTGGATCCATTTCTTAGTGATAACCTTGTCCAGATCCACCCTTATTACCATTATCTTAGAGCTCTAATCTGTAACGCCCTATTTCTATTAAAGCGATACAACACGCGAATAATATAATATTCAAGAAATAGACGCCACGTCATCAACAAAATCCAAAACAACATGCATGTATAAAAATTCTCAACAGTTGCAGCGGATATAAACCATATAATTCAAAAGTATACATGACATGATATCAAAATACATCATCATCAAAATTCTCCAAAATCCCGACAACTGGGTAAATCTCCAAAACATAATAAATGCACAACAGGTAATCTAGAATAATCATAAACAGACACCTAGATCAGAGCTTATCGTAGACTCTACGGACACGATAACGGAGATAGCTCCCGCTATCCAAGCAACCATCAAGCAACTCACCAAAGCAACTAACCCTGCACTTCATCTACCCATCCATACAGATAGGTAGGCAGTCAAAACCACTGGGGGTAAGCTTTACATCAATCATAATCGATAAAATAAATTTGAGCATATATGAATTAAAGTCCATTTCGAGTACTTCACATAGAGAGTTAATTCAATATACACATTCACATAACAATCCCAAATATCACGATCAAATACTCAACAAGCACACTTATCATCAACAATTATCATTCACAATCTTCAACAATTATCATTCACATGCAACAATCACGACTCATGTCAATATGCTATGCGCCTAATTCCGACACATACATGCATTTGGTACCAAACAACAACAACAAGATGGCAACCACACATCTTATGTAAGAGTACACCTCCTCTTACGCACAACTATGTAAAAGTACACCTCCTTTTACATTTCTCATACGACTCGATATGACGATGATGCATGGACATAAGTAAAGACCCAATAATGCAAACTACTCAACATATACATGCATCAACACAATGTAAAAGTACACCTCCAATTACATTGTTCAACTTCAACAACAATTGCATTATCAAGTATTTACATCCACACAATCAACATGTCATTATTCAATTAAGAGTCATCACCAAAATATCACAATTCATCAACATATAATCATTAATTAACTTCAACTATATTCTATAGTTCATCAACTTTGTACAATTTATCACCATCCAAGTAAAATGGAAAATACAACACCTTGCGATAAACGTCACCTTTAACACTTACCATTTACTCACATATCTTCAAATGGAAAACGACCAACATTGATAATTTCCAAAATAAGAATCATTTTCGACAAAATCCGTATCAAGTGGCAAACGACCAACATTGATAATTTCCAAAATAAGATAACTTATTCAACTTTGAAAACTCACAAATCAATCTTAATCAATCATGTAGTCATGAGCTTAAGCCACTTACAAACTATTAAATATTAGTTCAAGTATAGCTTAAGTTCGTATGAGAAAACCCAAGTTCACATTTTCCACATTCCCACCCGAAATATCAAGTTTGACATGATTAAGACATTTAACCAACTTTACAAGCCTTGCCTAAGTCTATATGAACTGTAGACCAACTCGTAATCTCAATTAGTTCACAAAAGTTCATTTCGACAAAAGTCCGAAATTACCAAAATTCAAGTTTCAAACCAAAAATGGAAAATCCCAAATTCAAATGAGTAAAACATGTTCCAGTAGGTTTAGGAGTTCAAGCAGTGGTTAAACAAGTTGAAAAAGGCATTTTACAAAGCTCGGATTAGCCCCCTAAAGCCCGAAACGAAAATCAAAGGTTGCTGAAACTGAGCAAGTTCACTTAAGAGACCACCTTGTTCGCTTAAGCAAACAAGTTCCAGAAGCTACAACAAAAGTTCGCTTGCTGTTCGCTTCCGATTACCTTAAGCGGCCCAGTCACAGAACCTATTGTGATTGTTCGTTTACGCGTTCGCTTAAGCGAACGGTCATAATTCTGCAGAAAAAATATTACGGGTTTCAACCCTTTTTCACTTAAAATTCCAAATTTTGATCTCCCAATGCCCAAATATGTTTCCAAAGTTTGTTTACAGGTCAAAACAACTAAAAGGGTTCCCAAGAACACATCAAACATGAAAAAAATTGACATTTGAATCTAATTCAACAAATCAACCCATTTTTACAAAACCAACCACAACAACTTATTTTCATCATCAAATCATGATTTACTAACACCCAAGCCATGAATCTTCAACAACAATATTTCTTAGCAACAACAACATCAATTAAACATGATTCACATCACAATTCAACAACAACATAGCACAATTCAACATTTAGAGCACAATTCACAATATATCATTTTCACATACTATGAACATGTAATTTTACCAACAACAATTCAATTATCACCAATTTCATGTATTCAAACATATCACCATAATTAGGGCACGAATGTCACCAATTAATGAACAAATAATCACTTATTCAATTAAGCACTTAATCATGCAATTAATGAAAAATTACAACTAATTGATTATGGTTGAATTCTAATCCCCTTACCTTAGTTAGAAAAAATCCTAGCCCTAGCTCCTAGAATCTCCACCACCTCTTAGGTCTTCAAGTCTTCTCTCTTCTAACCCTTTTCCTCTTCTCTTGCACTTTCTCTATCTACCTATCTCCAAAAATCTTATGAAATGAAAAATGAATGCTATTTTCTCTTAAGACAAGGTTTATATAGGCTATTCTCAAATGGACTTAACCCTAATGCCTAAGTGGGCTTAACTCACCCATTAAAATGCACCCAATGATAAATAATCACGCACAAGCACATATAAACACATAATAAAATAATTAAAATAAATCTAGCGAAAATCGTGCTGTTACATAATCATCCTCCATGACCTGCATCACAAACATCTATCGTGCCTAAAAAAAACACTATATCATAAAAGCTTATCATATAAGTGCTCATGTATAAGCTATTTTTATGATAAACGATAAAATCAAGTCAAACTATTTTTATGTAACCTAAAAGCTTTTCCCTAAGATATCTTGAAGATAGCTTTCAATCATGTCAAAAATCGTTTCCTTAAGTTTTTACAAGCTGTGTAGCACTCACAATTCTAACGGAAAACGTGTATAACACCAACACGGCAGTGACATATGTCATTACACTCCACTCTTCTATTTTATCATATTCTTACTAGTGTCAATGAGTCATAATTTTGTTGGGTGTCCGGGTTCGTGCTTCAAAACTCACAAGTGTTTATGTCAGTCGGTAAGCTTCTATAATCCAATCCAAACAGACCTTAAACTTTCAATCCACGTTTTCAACTTTTCTACAAAATAATTGAACCCAATATAGTAAACTGAATTAAAACCTCAGTCACATAAGAGAAACAGAAAAACAAGGTCCAAAAAAAACAAGCAATTAAAGATATATTATTACAGAACTTTCTTTATTTTGAGTTTCCATATAGATGTTTAACTTTTAAATGTTTGAACAAATTTTTCAACTACTGCTCTCATTGAATTCGACATACTTATATTTGTCTAAGTAATATGTGTTTAAACAGACTTTATGATTTGAAGTTGCGCATAAATGATTTTATTTCAGAGATGAGGTTTTGCCATAGTCTGAGACTGGTATTCCTCTCCTAAATATAATCAACGAGTATTCTATATTGTTTCACTCACCTTTATTTTTTATATATAGGCCAAACAAAAAATGTTAAAACATTAAACGGTGAATTTTCTATTTTCCGAATTTTCTATTTTCATGGAAAATTCAGATACTTGAGACCTTCATTTTTTATTGCCTGGATTTCTTATTGTTATTTGCAGGTATTAATGCATTTCCAGATGACTCGAGCATTTAATATCTGACATGTCAATAGAAACTTCAGTCTAACATAATTCTACAAGCTTATATCTTCAATGCATTTAGACTTCGACTAACAACATTCTGATGAAACAACTTGAAACAAGTTCACAAATTTTCTGACATGTACACATTCACGTTTTGACATACAATTAAAAACAGGACAGTTCCTTGTTTCCTGTCTACACAATCTTTTTTCTAGAAATGATTAACCATTCTGGTCCGAATTTCTTTTCAGGTTCTCGAACAAATCATTTAAGTACGATCCATCCGGTTGACAAATGCATTATTTCAGTTCCTCTGATAGAAAACGTTTCCTATATGATAACATAGAGAAACAATTATATAAGCATTTGGAAGTAAGATATAAGTTGACAAATTAATGTAGCATCTAGGTTAATGTTTTATGCGTTTACCAGCAATGTCACTTTGATTTAATTCTTTAACAGCTGCATCTGCTGCTCTAACATCATAAAATTCAATGAATTTATGGTCTCTCTTGTTTGGTGATTCTCTGATCTGCAATTTTAATATGAAAATTAAAATTAACCTAAACTAAAGAAAATACATTTTAGATTAATTAAACGATAAACATATGATATAGGTACCTCCTTGACCTCGCCATAAGCCCCACATATTTGGTGAAGGTCGTCATTTGATACCGATAAATCTAAATTGAACACTACGAAAGTTCCTTGGTTTATATCTTTTTGTGAGGGGTTATCCTTTCAAAACAAGAATAAAATAAATGAATAACACAAAGGCAACATCAATAATAAAAATAATAATAATACTACTGCTGCTGCTACTACTAATAATAATAATAATAATAATAATAATAATAATAATAATAATAATAATCAAACACTAAGTAATTCTATAAATCAAACCTTAGGATTTGAAAAATGAATATCAAGATTTCTTCCTCCCAAGGGTTTGTCTTGTAAAGCATGCATCGCACTGCAAGCAGCTCGAATATCATAGTAAGATATCATCACAAAGCCTCTGTGTCTGCATCTTTTGTACAAAGTTCTGATATCCCCATATTTCTATCAAATAATAAAGAAATAATCAACAACAGGAACATCAAATTTGTTCAAATTCTGCTATGGTACAAACTGTCGCGCCACAGTAGTCATTATTTGACAACAGCTTGTACTAAATTTTATATCATAGAACAATACCGTTTTGCTCAAATTCTACTACTCTATAGTGCTATAGCCGATATTTGACAACACTTTGTACCAAATTTCATATCACAGAACAATACCGTTTAGATCAAATTCTGCATTCTGCTACTCTGTAGTGCTATAGCCCCTATTTGACAACACTTCATATTAAATTTCACATCGTGGAACAATACCGATTAGCTCAAATTCTGATACTCTATAGTGTTATAGCTCTATTTGACAACACTGATTTTCATTTATTTACCAGTTCCATTTCATCGTTATCAGTCATAATAAATGTGCAAGTGTGGCTGTACTTATTATGTTGACTTTCATATCCTCTAATACTTGGTTAATGTTTGATTGTTTAAAGGAACATATATGGTTGTATACCGTCAAAACTTAGCTAATATGCTTCACAATTCAGTGATAATGCAGTCAATTTTAAGGATAAGAAAAAAATATAAAAATTTTCAAGTTCATGTGACATTTTGCACATAAATACAAAACTTCAGGGGGTATTTGCATCATGTTAACTAACAGAAAAATTTGACGGAGGGGATAAATTGATCAACGTTGGCAATTTCAGGTTGTTAATTTCACGATGTAATTGACGAAACTTCAATTTCAAGTTCAAGAGGTAATTGATTATTTACTCATTCCCAAATCAATCTTAGTTTCCCCTATAATTCGTCCCTACCCACTAAGCAGAGCTTGGATTGTGTTTCAATAGAGCTTAGCTTTCAATTGTGATTATCGTCCCTTGTTGAATAGTAACGTGAATTCGAGATTCGCTTGAAATGGGTTTTATTCTTTTTCAGAATCGATTTGCTGCTTCTCATTCAACAATCGATTTGCTGCTTCCATATGTATTTCGACCTGATATGTCTTCAATTTCGACCTGCTTTCCATCTGAATTTCGACCAGCTTTGTATATGGGTTTGTGAAGATATTAGTGCAATTAGATTGATAAAAAAAAAGTAGTTAGTTGTTTAAATAGCCCCCTTAATATTTGTGATGTCTAGAAATAGTCACCCTAAAACAAAAACACTTATTCTTTTTTTGTAATTTACAATTCTTCATATTTTGGTTATCTAACATGTCATACCATACTTTCAAAAATATTATACTCAACCTTAAAATTAAGCTTACGAAACATAATAGACAGAGTTTTGATCTTAAATTTTTTGACCAAATCGAACATAAGTCTTACAAAGTTCTTTCTACCTCACGAAAGGAATGCTCCATTTTGAAGTTCTTTCAACCCTCATTTTTTAGTCTTCACCTCTTGACCCTCAAAGTTCCATCTGCCACAATTTGTAACCCTTCACATCCTCCAAATAACTAATGGAGAAACATTTCATATGTTTAGCATCAAGATTCCCTTTCTTGATATGTGAAACTCCAAAGCTTTGAAAACCTTTAAATTAGAATAATTCGTCGGTTTCCAACTCCATACCTCCATAAGTCTCTAGAAGTTTATACATGTTAAATATTTGTTGATCAAGTATGTTGTACTCACAACTTCTCTTCAAAACCTATTGGGCAACTTAGCCCCCAAAAACGTACACTCTTCACATGAAATACCAACTCATCCTTCATGTTCCCTCGTTTCTAGTTCTATTAAAATGTGTTGTAGCACCAACACCAGCAATAGCACCACTAGCACATGCATGATTTCTTCCACTATTAGATGTGGATGAGAGGTATATGTATGTATAATTGTTTCATGATGATTGCCTTTTGTATTATTTAGGATCGCGCAACCAAGAAAAAATCAGAGAAGAAAACCATGAATCTTTCTCTAAATCCATCACTAAATTTAGTGATTAGGGAATTAGAGGGAATTTTTTTCCTGTTAATAACTTTTGTCATTGATTTTATTTTTTCTAGTAGTATATGAATTACATTATCATTAAGGAAAAATTCAGAGATTAAAATTATATAAAAAAAATTGAAGATAATTCAATATCAATAAATTATATAATTGCTTCTATATGTCTCCACATTTTAAAATTCTTTTATATTTTTTCATTTTCGACACACTAACAAATATGTTTACCGATGCATGTGACTAACAAGTATTCATTTTTTGTTTTTTAACAACTAAACAAGTACTCCATCTGGTCTCAAATATAAACAACTTTTTACTTTTTAGGTTCATTCAATAAATGATGTATGTGGTCCATATTATAGACCACATTCATCATTTATTGAATGAACCTAAAAAATGAAAAATTGCTTAGATTTAAGAGACCAGAGAAAGTATTCATTAATTTGTCTTTCGCACAATTGTGTACTTAATCCTTGATAAAACTATTCAACAATATTTAGTGAATACAAAACTTTTTATAAAATGTGAATTCTTCGTAGAATATTAGAAAATTAAAATTTGTGTGTTAGGGGGAAGCTGCCCCCAACGTGTTAGCATGCGGTGAGGCCTAGGTTGCCTTTGAAAATTCATGGTCAATTTATCCAAACCAATTAAATTTTTCCATGTGTACTCCATTAGAATAATCACATTTATTATTTTATTTTGCAAAAATTTAGCATGTATTTTATTATTTGCATATTCACCCCATTTTAAATTAAGAGTTAATTAAGTTTTTGGTCCCTATAAATATCTGCAGTTTTGTTTTTAGTCCTTATAAAAATGAATCACACTTTTTAGTCCCTACAAAATTTTCTGTTAGTGTTTTTAGTCCCTGTTAAATTAAAATTTGTTTAATTATGTTTAAACTTCTAAATTTTTGAAAGATTTTTTACATACAGGTTCATAACATCGTAAGGCACTCTTTTATAAAATTTTTTAGTTTTTTAACATGTAATGAATTAAATATGAATTTTTCTAAAAGGCAAAATTTCAAGATTATATTAATGAAAATTTGGACCTAATAATAAAATTTTAAGTTACTTTTTTGCGGAGGAACTTTGTATAATATTCTAAGTAAGTATGTGAAAAATATGTTACAAATTTAAAATTTTAAGCACAATTAAGCAAATTTTAATTTTACAAGGACTAAAAGTATGTGTTGGTCCCTATTAAATTGAAATTTGTTTAATTATACTTAAACTTTTATATTTTTAAATGATTTTTAACAGACATGTTAAGAACATTATAATAATCTCTTTTATAAAAAATTAGAATTTTTTAACATGTAATGAATTAAATATAATTTTTTTAAAACGTAAAAAATTCAAGATAAAACTAACGAAAATTTGGATCTAAAAATAAAATTTTGAGCTAATTTATTGTGGTGGAACCTTAGTTTTAAACAAGTATGTAAAAAAACATTAAAAAATTTAAAATTTTAAGCATAATTAAACAAATTTTAATTTAACAGGGACTAAAAACACTAACGGAAAATTTTGTAGGGACTAAAATGTGTGATTTATTTTTATAGGGACTAAAAAGAAAACTGCAGATATTTATAGGGACCAAAAACTTAATTAACCCTTAAATTAATGATGTTTTACAATTTAACCCATCACATTAATTAAATTTCCCCTCCAATTCCAATCTCCAAATCTCTTTTTTGTTTTTTATCAAATCTGGGTTCATCTTTCATTCATCTTTTGTCCGTTCATTTTATTGTATTAATGTGTATAAATTACGAATATTTGATTTTACGAATTTGATTTTGATTAAAATTATAGGTATAAAAGTTTTGCACTTTCATATTGTAATATATTATACTTATATTTTTAATTAACACCAACAATTTAGCAAATAAGATATAAATTATTATCTTTTTGAATGACACCAATAATATATCATTCTTATAGGTAAATTTATTTAAGGATGAAAAAGACTATGTATTCCTTTTTATATAGTATATACTATATAGTATAGATGATATAAACTTTCTTAATTTAAAAAAAAAAAAAAATGTCTATGAATTTTGCAAAGAATAACTTATTGCATTAGCATTAGTTAAAATTACCTTATAGATATCAACTTTTTCTGAAACTCTCATTTGTAACTTTTTCATGAATAACTACAAGCTTTGTTGTAAGTTAAGTAACATAAGCTAATTTGATTGAAAAGCTCTCATCAGATATAGGCTAATCCATGATAACCCAAAGTTGGTCCAAACTCAACTTAAGTATTTAAGAGCTTCAATTACATTAACCAATGTTGAGATCATTGCTTATACCTTACTATATCCACTAAGCAAATTCTACTTCTGCAAACATGAAAATACTGAAACCTAAACCTTTTAACATTTTCTCATTGAATAATAAAACTGGAGAACTTAATTTATTGTCTCAATGTACTACATCAAAAAGTTGGACTTTTCCTTACTTGATCACAAATCAGTATTCTAACAAGGCACAAGCTCGTTTTTATTAACTTATTCCAACCAAATAAGGAGCTGCAACACTCAAGAATATTTCAAAAGCTGCCATTTTCCAAAACTGTTACTTCCCAAAAGACTTATGATTATTGCAAATGTGATGTATTTGAAAATGCCTATCGGGATTCTCATTCAATCATGGGAGACCGTCGTGGTTTTCTGTAAGAATCGAAAATGTTTTTCGAACAACAGCTGCATCTGCTGAAGGTAGTGTTACTCCACATAGTCCAATTTTCTTCTTGCCAATTTGTGATGAAATTATACAGTACATATTACATATACCCCTCCTCTCTGTTACACTTGGATGTATTCTCTAGTTTTATGTGAATATGAGGAGCAGTAGTAAATATCTTTCATGTATTTTTTGTTTTTTACTTTCTTTCTTTTCCCTATAATAAATATATAAAGTGCCAACAAGTTTAATATTGTTAATCATAGTTTATACAAGCAGTCTATTTCCTGCTAATAGCCCATTATTGTTGTCTTTACTAATAAAAGATATAAAGTATCGTTTGTGATTTCCAAAATAATAGAATCACTTTAGAACCAAGAGTTGTAACTCTTTATGAGAATCTTTCATATACATTGGATTGGAACCTTTGGCAAATAGGTGTATGTGTATAATAATTACTAAGTTTTTAAATATGTGTTTGAAAAACAAGAGAAAGATGTATGTGCTTTTATAGAGAGAATTGGTTGAAGAAACAAAATGTACCATTATTTTTGTGAAGGAATATTAATAAGAAATGATATTTTGGTATTAGTTTCAGTCCTTGTCAAAACCAGAACTAAGTTGTGAGGTATTTTTGGTAAACTGACTCAGAAACTAAGAGAGAATCCACTCTCTAACTCTCAAATGAGAAACTCAAGTTTTATATATTTCAAATTGTGAGAATACATGAAGGAAATGGCCTTATTTATAGTAATCCTAGAGGCCATATGGTAGTTGAAATAGTAATGGAAACACAATCTAGTAAAAATAGAAAATGTCAAACATGGTGGCTTGTTGGCCTTATTGTCAATAGTAGGGTGGTGAACTAGGAAAGCTAGCATGGTAGGGTGGTGGCTGCAAAGTCTATGCCATAGTAATGTCTTGCTCTATATCACAAACCAAAGCTATATTTTAGTAAATCAAGGTATCCTCGCGCGGAACTACAAAGACTTATCCCTCAAAGATACATTGAACCAAACTCTAACCCAACAGAGATCGAACTAAGATGCCAACAGGCACCATGTAGAGAGGTTACCATCATAGTCACAACACCTTGGGTCTCTCTTGAATAGTACATAATTGCAGATTTGATGATATGTTGTGATAGCATGAACTTTTTGGTAATATCAAATTGATTTTGGTTAAAAATGAGTTAAATGTAAAGTAGTTTGGACACATTCACAAAAATTGATTAAAAATATTTGTGGTAATTAAACATCAAAAAGTGACTTTTGTGAATGTATATGGTATATATAAGAGCTACAAATAGTTGCTTCTATCTCAAGAAAAGTGAACCAACATTGATTCTCAATAACCAAACATCAAAAAATTTGGTCAACGTACATGAGACCAGAAAATTTACAAGGGATGGTAGTTACCAACTTCTAAAAAGTGAGAGTGACATTTGCAAGGTTGAGAAATGTCATTATCCTAATGACTTTTGTTAAATCTCAATTTTTAGAGAAAATTTATTTCTATCCATATGTAGTATATAAATTTTAAGGTTATTTTAACTATTTTTTGTGTTCATTAGGTGTTAGAATAGCGGTAAGAGTTCGACATTGAAATTTATAATTGAAAATAGTTTGACAATGAAATTTATAAACTCGTCCAGTTTAAAATAGTCGCATCCACATTGCATTTTATCTTCTCTGCTGCCCGCTTGCACCATCGGATCAGAAATTGATTGGTTGTTGCGCTACTGCCTTGCTCTCCCCTTGCTGTTCACTTTTTGCTGTCACGGATATGCTGCCATTGCAGCAACACATTCTACGTCGTGTGAACTGACAAGCGCGGACGAGCTTCAACATTGTGGATAATGTGCCAAAGACCCGCTGTGCTCCACACCGGTTCTAGCTTATTACAACCGGAAAAACATGTCAGTCATTTTCATACGAATTTTCAGATAATTAACATGCAACGGTCACTACCATGAAACCAGTTGCCCCTAAGATTACCATGTCGAAAGAACGTTGATACTACTGATGATGAAGCTGTTCCGGTATTTTACTCTTAGACAAATGACATTTGTTAGAGGCAACAGCTTCTATTGCCCCTATGGTTTATTATGCTTTGCTAATTTTCTTTATGCATACTGTAACAGAAGTTGTCGTTGCTGATACCATAATCAATTTTGTTCAAATTTATTGCTTAAAAAAACACATGGAAATATATAAAAATGATAAAATGAGTTCCTTCAACAAAAAAAAATAAATTATAAACTGAGAGCTACGTTGAGTAACAATGGAAAATATAAAGAATAATAAAAAGAGAGGTATTTTGAAATACCTCATAAATACTTGAATTCCCCCTTCTTCTTTCTCTTGGCGCTAGTCTCGAACTGTGTACCTTAAAGTTGAAGTGTGACCTTACGACCATTTGGCTTCACAAGAAACTTGGCAACATTCTAGGTTCTAGCTACACAAATGCATCTTATCTTATCTTAATAATATACAAACATGGAGACACAAATAGGAAAAATTTTGAACTCAATTCTATGTGTCAAAATTCTAAGCCACCTACAAAAATTCATCACATGTTATAAAGCTCATTTTAACATCATTTTTAGTAAGTAGGAGCAGAAAACCATGTAATCATATTTTTTAAACAATTTAAAAATCTTCAAAATGCATTTTATGGTACTAAAAATTTGAATTAGTAGATTTCCCTCCAAGAAACATGTGCTATCGGGCCTATTTTAAACAAAAAAACAAAAATCCAAGTTAAATAGCAGCCCATGTCAAACCCGGCCCAACTAAAAAGTCCAACCCGGCTGACCCTTTCTAGTGGCATTAATTGCAAATTCTGAAAAGAGAAACCCCTTTCCCTTCTTATCCGCCGAAACGCAAACCATCATCCTCAAATTGAAAAAAATCGCTTGCTATGAGACAAACACCATCAAAACCCCAACTGCTATGACCCAGATGCAATCTTTCCCAAACGATGAAGGAATTTCAAACCCGTCACCGTCGTTTGTCACCCACAAATGAAAATTTCCATTGCGAGTGATTTCAACGCAAGGTAAATCAGATTTTTTTCAAATCAAATCTGCTAAAATCAGTCTTGGAGGAAGGGATTGAAGATAAGAATGAGGTGAAATTCAAATCAAGAGGTATTCGATTTCAATATTTTTCCCCCCAAAATCAATCACAAATTTTATTGTTTTTTAATTCAACCCTAACCCTAGGATTTTAGTATAAAAGGGTCCATTGTGTGTCAATTGAGACATGCCCCAGCATTGCAAAGTGTTAATATTACACTGCTTTATTTCTCCCTCATTTTAAATTAAACATTCATTTTAGTTTAGTGTTGGGGTCTTTAAACTTTTAATTTCTAAACATCAAAAAAATTTCGAAACAAGGAAAAATGGCTAATCTTGCTGAGTTTTCTCCAATTTCTGAAATTTCAACTGAAAATACTTTTTAGAATTTAAGGCAAAGGTAATTCGATTATGGCAAGTTGCTGACTTTAGCAGGAACACCTTGCCATTTTCGATTGAAATGGTGTTGATGAATGAAGTTGGAAACTGGATTCATGCCACCATTAAGAAAACTCTGCTCTATAAGTTCAAAAACGACATTTTTGAAGGAAAATATTATAGCTTTGAAAACATGGGGGTAACTAAAGAACTACTAGACACTCCTTGAAGCTGAAATTTCAGTTCAGCATTAAGGTTGTGATCGTACCTGATCAGAAGGTGACGGGCGGTGCTTTAAATGCGGTGGTTTGAGTGGTGCTGGAATGCGTCAAGAGTACTTCTTGGAACGACGGGGGGACGGGGGGGGGGGGGGGGGGGGGTGTGTGTGCATGCAGACACTCCGACGCTCAAGTCAGTAGAGATCAGAGAGTGAGGGTTATTGCGGGAACGTGCAAAGAGACGTTGGGGTTTGTTTGAACCGGTCTCGCTTGCTCCGTGCATCCCCCTCGCGCGGACGGGGTGTGCCGCAAGTAACGTTGCCAAACGTGGTATTTGGGCTTTGGATTGTATTGGGCCTAAGTAGATGGGCCAAAACTCCTTTTGGCCGGTCCAGAACAGTAGCCCCCCAAGTCGTTGCTCTTTATGAAGACTGATGACTTAAGGGCGGGCATGTTTTGTTGCTCGTGGACAGTTGAAGAAGAGGGATTTGCTCTTGGGAAGTCGAGATGTTGCGACGTGCGAGGATGCCTTGAATTTGGGAACTGTCCGCCTTGGGCTGCTATAGTACTTGAGGGAATTGGGCGAACGTGTGTAGGGACGCACAATCCATATTTCATCCATCGTAACAGGTAATGTCCTGATATTCCTTCTTCCCTTTATTTTCATGCTTGACTTCTTTAGTTTTCCTGTTTAAGAAACCTTAGAAATGCATGTTTTTAGGGCAGAAGTTGCTTCGATGCGGTGGTTCCTGCCGTTTGTTACGATGGTTTCCACTGCGTGTAGGGAGGTTTTAAGAGTTTTGTTTCTGTTTTATGCATTTAGAGAGAAACATTGGCGGCAAGCTATAGTTTTTTTAGGCTTTAGTTTTTTGTAATGATCAGACCTGTTGGTTTGAAAGAGAGATGAGTACGATCTTTTTGGGTTGATCGTCTCTTTGCCTTTTCCATTCAAGTCTGATCATAACAAGCAATTCAATCAAGGATAGTGAGGTTGCGCACGAACACTTTTGGGTGGGGAAGGAAACCCTAGAGGCAGTTTCGCTCTTCTCGATTGATGGTGCGGCGAGAATTCCGCGTTGCATGATTGGGAGGAGAGAAGATTGAGAAATTACTCTTCCCACTACCTCCGAGAAGGTTTGTTCACGATTTTCCGAGAATCGTATCCCTATGTATGAGGCTGTATTTCAAGAAGTGGGTTTCAGGCTCCCTTTCTCTCCTTTCCAAGTGAGTGTCTTTGAATGGATGGAGTTACGTCCTTCCCAGCTACGCCCAGATTCTTTTGCATATATGATACCCTTTGAATTGGTATGCCGTTTTATGCGCCTTCTTGCTACCAGGGAATTATTCTTTACCATATTTACCATTCAGCGAGGATTGGATAAAGATGGTGGGCAAAACTGTGTGCCCTTCTGTCAGCGTAAGGCGTTGTTTGAGATTTTCAACTGTGAGGCCACGAAGTTCCAGAAGAGGTTTTTCTTGGTTAGGCCGCGAACTGAAAGGGCATTGAAAAGCGTTCTGAAGGTGACGGAACGCCCCCACGAGGATGTCGGGGTTGTGTCAAGACGTGTGCTTCGCTTCCCTTTTTACTGGAGTAAAGATCACTTCAAGCATGTGCCCGAGATAGTTAGGCACAGTTATACGGCCTTGTCCGAGCGAAACAAGATGAGTTTTGCTCGGATACTTGAGTTTGTGCATTCCTTCTCTCGATTGAAGGTGGTAACTGAGGACGGTAACCCTGTATTAGATTTGCGAGGGAACCAGGTTACTATACCTCGTGTGATTGATACCCGCTCCTTAGTGCTTTCGAGTGATCCTATGGCCCTCTTAGGTAAGTCTATTCCGTTATTCTTTATACCCTGTTTAGTTCATACCTTCTGCTAATGACTTGCCCGTGTCTCTTGATGCAGGAAAGATGTTCCACATTCGTTTCCTGATGAACAAAGCTAGTCAGAAGGTTGTCAGGCAAAGTAGCGGCAACGGGAAGAGGAGTGAGCGCCGAGATCAGACGGCGGACGCTGGGTTCCCTGCGCGTGTGCACGATGACCCCATCGAAGAGGAGGAGGTTCCTCTTTAGAGGAAAAAGACTGCCCTACTTGACAAAGGTAAGCATGTTCAAACTCATGTTTCGGCCTCATCCAAGGATGATTCTCCTTCTGGCGAAGGCGTGTTTCGGCTTCCTAACGTATGGTCTGAGTCCAGTAGCCTTGGTTCCCAAGCTTCGCTTTACTTGAGTGATTCTGAGCTGAAGGCGATCCGTGATATGGGGGTTGCCGGTCGATCTTGAGCAGTGACAGAGGAAGTCATCAGTGCAATGAGGGCCTTGGAGGTTGCAGTGTACTTGAACAACTCTTCCATGGAAGAAGTGGTGCGTTCTGATGCTCTTGCTCGCGAGCGCGGTGAAATGGCTAAGATGATTACTGAGTTGGAGGTTGAGTTGGCTGCCTTGAAGAATGGTTAAGAAGGTAGAAGTCCACAATTGGTTGCCTAAGATTATTTTAAGATAAAAGTGATTTCTTTTGAACTAGAGAAAAAAAAAAATCAATTTCTTTTGAACTTTTAAAATATGTGAAGGATATTAAGTTATGAAGTCCCACATAGGATGATCTATAGACTTTTTGAATCTTTATATACTAATATGCACTGTGTGCGTTTAGACAAGTAGGTGAAGGCAATTTCTTGCACATTAGAATCTTTATATACTAACATGCACTATGTGCAAGAGAAATGTCTAACCATATTTGTTTTTAGCCAAATTCTATGGTAAACCCAATCATTTGAGTGTAATGGTACACCAAATTATTAAATTAATAGTTCAATGAGTTATTTTTTGTAGGAAAAAATTATTTTCTATCACCTATAATTATAATAACTAAATCTTATTTACCAAAAACGTCAATGCAATAAAATTTGATTTTTCTGAATTCTTATTACTCATAATAGAGAATTTTGATTATTTTTTACAATAAAATGTAATAAAATTAATATGATTTTTATAAAAAAATGAAATGATGTTTTTTTAATAAAATGATATTTTCTAAAATATATATGTCAACAAAGACTTATTTTCTTCATAAAAAATGATATTTTATTTATAAAAATTGTAAGCGAGAGTACCAGTACACCGTAATTTGCAGGTGTACTGTAGAAGTTCCCTTATTTTTATGTTTGATAATTTCACATTAGAATAAACTTTTTTTATTTTAAAAAAGGTTATGGGATTTTTCCAACAACTCTAGTTTAACTTTTCATAAATATCTACAAGCTTGGAAGGGCTATTCTGTAAGTTAATTATAATAAACTTTTTATTAACAGGGTTAATAGGTCTTTACCCTATAATATAGGTTATTTTTGGTTTTTCTTCCTGTAAAATTTTTATTTTGATTCACCCCCTGTAAAATAATTTTGTTTTGATTTATCCCTAATAGGCCAAACAAAAACGAAAATTTCTTGAAAAATAAAATAAAATTGGTTTTTGTTTGGCCTATTAGGGGGTATATCAAAACAAAAATATTTTACACGGGTGAATCAAAATAAAAATTTTACAGGAGGGAAAACCAAAAATGACCTATATTACAAGGGCTAAAGACCTATTAACCCTAATTTTAAAGATTTGTTTTGTTGGGATTATGATAAAACAATATACTTTTTTTCAATTTATTTTTGAACTTTTGAAGTATACAAGAAATTGTTATTTTTTTAGTACCTTTTCTTCCCTTTCTCCCCAATCCAAATCGTACCTTCACCATGTAGATCCCGTCGGCGGTGAGGCGACGAGGTGTTGGGGCTCTTCTCCACCCTCCGTCTCACCTTCCTTCCCCACCAAGTGTTTCACTACCGCTGTTCCCTTGCTGGTCTGTTTGGCGCTCTTAACTCCGACGATTGGTTCCGCTGTTCGCTCACTGTTACACAGATCTCTGCCATTCCTGTTTGGTGCATCGTTATGTAGCTGTTGCCCGCGGTTTTAGTGTGTGCCTGTGATCTCATGGTGTTGTGCAGGTGTTACTTGGTGGTGGGTGGTGGTTTTTTGGGAGGTGGGTGTTTTGTTCTGTTCACACACACCTCTTTTTGGGTTGTTCGTCACCGTCGGTCCGGTTGCCATGTTCTGTTTGTGTTGGGTCGTTGGGTTGTTTGTTCATGTGATGTCGGATCTTTGCCATCGGAGGAAGGTTTGTTTTCGTGCGTCTCCGGCTTTGTTTCTGTGTTTTTGTAGTTGTTCAAAGATTGGGTGCGGCTTCAGATTTGTACCATTATGGTGGATAGGTTTCGCAAACCCGAAAGGGTATGGTTTTATTAACCCGAAAGGGTCTGTTGGTTATTAACGTATTGAACTCATCCCTCGATCTGAGTTTTTACGCGTCGGATTGAAATCGGTTGTGTGTTGGTGTTTGAAGCTTTGATTCTATGATGTTTCGAATCTGTTGAGATTCGCAGGTATCAAGACGTGTCAGACATGCTTTACTCCGATACTGTTATGCTCGAAAGAGCTTTTACACTTGTTGCTTTGGTCAGGGAGTTGATGGTTCGTGGATTTGGATTCCGTGTTGGCGGTCGGTCCATACACCTGTTTTATACCCTACTTGTTATTTGCAAATGTTCACTCCTCATTTTTTTTTGGCTTAAATGCTCTTTTGGTCCCTTAACTATTTAATTGGTATCGCTTTAGCCTCTTAACTAAAAAAAAAGATTGTTTGAGGATTTTAAGTTTTTTTTTTAGTCTCGTTTTGGTCCCTTCTGTTAGGATTCCGTTAGTTTTAATAAAAAAGGTTTAATTGATCTTTTGGTCCGTTAACTTATTTTTTGGTTTCGTTTTGGTCCCTTAACTATTAAAAGTTTCGTTTTGGTCCCTTAACTTACTTTTTGGTTTCGTTTTGGTCCCTTAACTATTAAAAGTTTCATTTTGGTCCTTTAACTTATTTTTTTGTTTCGTTTTGGTCCCTTAACTCTTCCTCCGTCAACCACTTTGGTCCATTATGTTAGGATGAATGTATTAGAGTTAAGGGACCAAAGTGAAACTAAAAAAATAAGTTAAGGAACCAAAACGAAACCAAAAAATAAGTTAAGGGACCAAAACGAAACTTTTAATAGTTAAAGGACCAAAAGAAAACCCAAAAATAAGTTATGGGACCGAAACGAAACTTTTAATAGTTAAGGAACCAAACCGAAACCAAAAAATAAGTTAAGGGACCAAAAGAGTAATTAAGCCAATAAAAAACGTTAAGTGTGGACACGTGTCACCTTATCATTGGCTCTGACATTTTATAAAAAAAAATAATTAATTTTTTTTAATATATATATTTTATTTTTTTGTAAAAAATTCCCTGAACCAATGACAAGGTGACACGTGTTAACTCTGGGACACGTGTCACTTTGTCATTGTCTTTGGGATTGTTTTTTAAAATATATATATATTTAAAAAAAAGTTATATATTTTTTTGTAAAAAAAAAAAAACTCAGAGCCAATGACAAGGTGACACGTGTCCAGGAGTTAACTTTTTTTTAAAACCGTAACGGAAAACCAACAGAAGGGACCAAAACGAGACTAAAAAAAAACTTAAAATCCTCAAACAATCTTTTTTTTAGTTAAGGGACCAAAGCGATACCAATTAAATAGTTAAGGGACCAAAAGAGCATTTAAGCCTTTTTTTTTGTAGTTTGGTTTTGTACCCGTACGCAGGTTCGCTGGACTGCGCTTGTGATGGGTGATTATTTGGAATGATATAGTATGGTTGATCTACTAGGTTTGATTTACACTATGTATGCCCGTTTGGGTTGTACCTGGGTCAGGTCTAATGTCCCACCAATCTTTGTATCTTTTAGTTTTATTTAATTTTTCTGCTTAAAAAAAAAAAGTATACAAGAAAATGTTATGTTTTTAGTATTTTTCTCATATTCCAAAACTTAAAAGTCCCGCATGGTATGATTTAGAGAGTTTTTTAGTCTTTATATAATAATGTTAAGGTGAGAATACATATGAGCTGTGGAAGAGTAAAATCTTTAAGCATAGTTGCAAAAGAGTTTATTTTACTGAGATCATTAATTTTGATCGTTTTTTGCCTTTAATTTAAAATATTTTATTTACTATCTTATCCTTTTTGTATTATTTAAATTGTTAAATAATAAAATGGTTAAATTCCATTAAAATATAAACTAAATCACTATAATTGGAACAATATTATACACTATATCTTATAAAATAAATATTATACACAATAAATAAAAAAGTATATTTTAATTTCATTTTCCAGAAGAAAAAAAAAAACTCACTTGAGTTGACCTAGTGGTGTTAGATAATTGGAATCTTGAAGTTTACTCCTCCTCAAGATCTCATGTTTGATTCTCTCTAATGCTTAATTTATATATCTTTCTAAGTACGATCATATATCTTCAATCTATTAGAAAATAAGTCCAACTCTAAAGAAAACAAATAAATAAATGCGAAAAAGTGAAACTTGATCAATGGTGTCTACTTTCCAACAACTAAATCACTACAATAGAAACAGTATTGTACACTAGATCTTCTGAAATAAATTTTATACACAATAAAGAAAAAAGTTAATTTTAATCTTATTTTCCAAAAACACTTAATTCATATATCTTTCTACATACGATCAATCAGCTTGATAGAAAAGCAGAAATATAGACACGTTAGTATAAATTTACATTTGGATGTATTCTCTAGTTTTATGTGAATGTGAGTAGTAGTAAATATCATTCATGTATTTTTTGTTTTTTATATTCTTTCTTTTCCCTTGAGTAAATCTATAAAGTACCAAACAAGTTTAGTATTGTTAATTATAGTTTATACAAGGTATAATCCAAACATGAACTGTAGCTAGTTAAGCAGTCTATTTCCTGCTAATATATAGCCCATAGGTTTTAGGCCATTCTTGTTATCTTTTACTTGTTGTCTTTACTAATAACAGATATTAACATCTCCTTGGACCAACTGAAAAGCAAGAATAGAATAAGATTACTGCTTATTCTTTTCTGTTCGGTATTTTGTGGAGACTGACTCATTCAACCATTCTCAGCTTATTGCTGATGTTGTTGAACTCAAAGCAAGAAACATACAAAGTTCTAAGGCCACGATTCAAACCACAGATACCGCGGAAATGTTGATTGATTACGAATATAATATTTTCCTAACTTCGCAAACGAAATATGGATTCGTACTATGCACTTAAAATTAGATGTTGATTGATTGGAAATTTTAATGTAATGTTTAAATATTTGAAATGGTCATTAGATAGAAATTTGAAGTAATATTGTTAGAAAATTTGAAACAGTTAATGTATAGAATCTTGAGAAATGTTGATTCATTAGCTTTTTCTTGAGAAATCTTGAGAAATGTTTCAAATCTTAGAGAAAATTTGAAACAGTTAATGTATAGAAATCTTGAGAATCTTGAGAAACATTTGAAACACTGAAACATAAACCTTCAACATTTGCTACCCAACCATTTTGCCTCTATCATATTGCATAGCACATTAATTTCATAGCCTGCACTACATCAAAAAGTTGGGACATTTTTCTTGAATTAATTCCCCCTTTTGCAAGTAAAGTATGCCACAATTAGTTCTCTACTAGCTGAATAATATTGCTGCTGGTTATGATCATCAATAGTAATGAAATCACTCACTATGATATCAGATAAACCAATACAAGATCCACTAGAACAAATATTGCAAAAATTAACTAAATATTGAAAGAAAAATAACACTAGTAATTGAATTCCATACAATTATACGAAACATTATTTATATTGAACCAAAATCACATAATAAGTCATACTTATATGGTTTACATTTTAAATAGAACTAGCACCTCACACTAAATGCATCATATTTTTTTACAATTCCTAGAATAAATGACTTTAATCTAGAATTGTTTAAGCATGACCTCCTTAATAACTTTGTCCAAGTTCATGTATGAAAAACCACCAGATCTTGTGTTCTCTTCTGCCTTCTTCTTGAACTCCAAGACCTTTTGCTTCATCGTCTTTCCGTTCTCTCCCACCATCAATTCATTGACTAACTTCTCGACGTCATCTCTCTTCACATTTGTATCGATTTCGAGTCCAATCTCCCATTCATAGCAAATAAATCTACAGTTTGTTGGTTGATCACCAAAGAATGGCCAACACAACATTGGCACTCCAGCACATATGCTTTCAGTGGTTGAGTTCCATCCGCAATGAGTCAAGAATCCACCAATCGAAGGGTGGTTTAACACTTTATCTTGTGGACACCAACTTGCTATTAGTCCTCTATCTGAAACTTCTTTAAAAAAATCAGATGACAAAACAACTGAGCCCCCAATGACAAGATCAGGCCTAATTATCCACAAAAAAGGGTTCTTGCTATTGGCCAAACCCCAAGCAAACTCTAAGAGCTTCTCTCGTGACATAACTGTGATGCTACCAAAATTTACATAAACAACTGATCTTGGTTCTTTTGATTCAAGCCACTCAAGACATTTAGTATCTTCTTTCCAAAGATTGGAATTTAAAGATGCCAAGTGATTTTGTGGACTTTGATTTAAAAAAGAAGCAAATGGGCCAATGGTGTATATAGAAGGGAACATAGAGTAGAGAGCATTCATAACATCACTCTCAAGTTCATATGAAGTATTGATAACAATAGAAGAGGCTCTGTGACATCTTACCGCCACTTCGGTAATAAATTTTATCATCAAATCATTAGGATCTGTAATCCTTGTAAAATCAGGAAGGTCCTTCAACCTAAAGTTATGCAAACCTGGAATCCTGCCACCAACTTTATTGTCTAAATATCCATTTGTTAGATAACTCTCATCTGCATATTACAATTGCAAAAGTATGTCAATAGTTGAAACTTTACACACACACATAGAGATTTTAAATCATGTTTCCAATAATAATTGTGGTTGTGTTGTCATTTTAATGATGCACATAATTGCCATGCGACTGATGCAGCCCTAAGTGTGATCAAATTAAATATATAGAATCATGCACATTTCTCTTAAAAAGAAAAAAGGATCATAATTTTTACCTTTGAGTGGTACTAGACCTTTTTGAATCAGATTAGGATATTGAAAAGTACACAAGAAGGTAGATGCATTGCATGGAGAAAAGAAAAGAATTGGGAGTGCATGTTCTTCAACAGCATCGATCAACTGTAAATGGCATGTAACAATCCGAAACTAAGCAAGTAATTGGTGGAATAACACCATCATTGGCAGATTGATGAAGTCTAGTAAGAAGTTCATCAAAGGGCTGAAGGAAGTTCGTCATGATTGATTGCACAAGAGGGTATATGTCTTGAGTAACATCACCATTGCCTTCCATTGGAGTTAGACCATCTGGTATGGTCTCAAAGTTAAAGTCATTGAAACCATCAAGAGAATTAGGATCTCTTGATTCGAGCAAGCGTTTGTGATTGTATTCGGTGTTCACGAAGGTTATGTGAAAGCCTCTAAGGTGAAGAAGCTTTCCTAGTTTGAACAATGCATTGATATGACCTTGAAATGGAGCTGGAATCAACACAGCATGCGGCTTTGGCTTTACAAAATTACTCATGTCTGAGTTTTCTTACCAATGTTAAAGGGTGTATGAGGCAGGCCACTATAACATGGAATAAGTAATGTTACTTATCTATTATATAATGTAAAAAATTCTGAAAAATGGAAATAAAAAAAAACCACGTTTCCCTTTTGAGTCATTCAAATTATTGTCTAATTCATTATATTTTTTTGACTAAATATTGTCTAATTCACACTTATTTTCTTTTTATTATTTTAATAATTGAAAATAGAATGACATATAAACTTTTTTTTTAAGAAGCTAAATTAGTTCACCCTAATTAGGTCCCGTTTGGATAAACAGTTTATATAGATGCTTATAGCATTAGTGCTTATGACATTAGAGCTTATATCATAAGCTCTTATACTTGATAAGCTATTTATGTTTGGATATGTACACTAAAAAGTACTTACATAAATTGAAGTGTTTGGATGTGACATTACATAAGCAATTATCCAAATTTTAAATATTTTTAATTTAACAAAAAAATCAAAGAATTGAACCACAATCATCAAGATTTTTTTTGATAAAATTAATCAAGGCGTAAAAAAACAATATTATAACATATTAATTATAATTATATATATATATATATATATATATATATATATATATATATATATATATATATATATATATATATATATATAGTATAATCAATATTTGTCCTTAAAAAAAATATCAATATTCATATAAGATAAAATTAACATTAGAGGTGTAAATAAACATATCATATATATTGATATTAGCGTGCAGTTTGTTACCCAAAAAAGACAAGTTAAATTTGTTTTTTTATTCAGTTTCATTTTATTACGTAACAAAAAAAAAAATCTTCTTAAAAAAAAAAATCTTTGTTACGTTTGTTACTTTAGTAAGATAAGTATATAGTAATTTCGTTACTGATGCACCGCCAAAGATAACTAACATTATAATTAAAATATTCCTTCAAAAAATATTATAATTAAAATATATGTTTTGAAAAAGTGGTTCCAGAGAGAATCGAAGGAGGTTACATAAATTCATAAGCTCCTTGTTAAGCCAGAGGGTAAGCTGATAATTTAGGCTTATTAAAATATGACATAAGCAGCTTATGAAACTATGATAAGCTATTTTTATTTATTTACCCAAACACCTTTAAAAAGGCTTATGGGAGTAGATAAGCCCACATAAGCTCAAAATAAGCCAATCCAAACGGAGCCTTAGTCTGGGAAAGAATCAAACCTGAAATCCAATATAGTAAACTTTGTTCAATTCTTAATATGATTCTCCATATTTATGAAATTATTATTATTAATCAAATGAAAATCAGATTTTTCGAATTAATATAATTCATATTTGATGATTTTTTTTTTTTTTACCAGGTATGATGATTTATCTATAATTTAGACTTTCTTTATAAAATCTTCCACTTAACTTTATTCCAGTAAAAAAGAGAGAAGACCATATTGTCTTATTTTCTTGTTGCTGTGTTAGCTGACGATTCAATCCTTTTTTATTTTGTGGTGGTCGGAATTTAAATCCCGAATCTTACATATATTATGCATTGTTTCTGTCAATTGAACTAAGTTTACGAGGACTCGATTCATTCCTTCCACATCTTGATGAAATACCTTCATTTTGAAAAAAGGATTTTATATAGCCTATTTATAAAATTTTGTTTACTTTTCATTTAAATATTTTTAAAAAGGATTTTATAGAATATTCTAAAAGGATTTTATATTTTGAAAGTTTAAGCATACACAGTTCTAAGGCCACATTCAAACCACAGACACGGCAGAAATGTTGATTGATTAGGAATATAATATTTTCTTAACTAAAATTAATTTAATCCTATTCTTTTTTTTTTCCATGGAAATTTTAAAGTAATGTTAAGATATTTTAGACCGTAAGGATATTTGAAAGGGTTATCAGATAGAAATGTAAAGTAATGTTCGAAAATTTGAAACGGTTAATGTATAGAATATTATTGTCAAAATCCTGATTTAAATCATAAAATTCAGGATTTTGCAACTTTCTTCACCAGCAACGACTCAAATTAATTTAGTCTTATTCTTTTTTTTTCCTTGGAAAATTTTAAAGTAATGTTTAGATATTTTAGGCTGCAAGGATATTTGAAATAGTTAATGTATAGAAGTCATCATATTGAAATTGAATGCTATATATGATACAATTAGGCCATGCTTTTATAAGGAACACCTTGATACAATGCCCTTAATATGGATCTTGATTAGCAGAGAGACTTGAATTTATCAGTCTCACTTTAGTTCTTCAGTCATAACCATAACACTTCCAAAATTCACATAAACAACAAACTCAGGTTCCTTGGATTCAAGTGATTATGTTGAATTTGATTTAATAATGAAGGTAAAGGTCCAATAGTATATAAAAAAGGGAACATAGAATAGAGCGTATTCATTACATCACTCTCAAGTTCATCATAAGCGTTAAAAACAATAGCTGATGATGCTCTACAAAATCCATCTGCCGCTTCAATGAAAAATTTTACCATGCTAAGATTGAGAGATTTTGAGTCCAACATAGATGGTTTAGAGAGTTTTTGAGTCTTTGTATACTAATATGTAATATAATATCATAAATGGGTTTACATGATAAAATGTTTAAGCTTAAATGCAAAAGATTTTACTATTAAATTTATATGTTTTATTTTCTTTTTCTTTTCAATTTTAGCCTTAATTTAATGTATTTTATTTACTAGTTTCTCTTTTTTAATATTGTTTATAATTTAAAGTATTTTATATACTAGTTTATCTTTTTTTTAATATTGTTTATATCTATAACTATACATAACAGGTTATGCTAACAAGTGATTTTAAGAAAACGAAATTTTTTTTCACTTTTAAAAAAGTTAATTCATCACTTTTCACAACTTCCCAATACAATATCTCTATTTTTATCCTCTTAACTAAAATCTTAAAATACTTTTTAGCATTTTCCATAAAGAAAATAAATGAATTTGTACATACTTTTTACTTTTCCAATTTTACCATTCATTTAAAGTATTTCTCCTTTTTTTAAATTGTTTAAATTGTTAAATGATTATGATACTGAGATTTCATGTGTGAGTAAAGTACATTTTTTCTAATGAATAGTTGGTCCAAATTGTGTGAGATTGTGAGAGAAATTTCGAATATATATATTAGGAGAGTTGCAATTGTTAATTAGAGACATTTCATGAAATGGTGATGCTTGAATGCTGAAGCAATGTAATCATCGTGTCTATTTATGAAGAAAGTCTTTCAGATAGTTGTTTCTCTTCGCCAAATGACACATCTCTCTATTAATATAGACTCTTTTATGGTATAAAATAAGATACACAAATCACATTCTTATAAGTCAAAATTCTACCGAAAAATAATATTAAATAATTTCTTCTTTTAACTAGGCAATAAATGAGAAACTTATCCTTAAAAAAATTAAGGGAACTTTATTCCACCCAATAATAACATTAAAACAAATAAATTTAATAAAAAAATGAATGAAAAAAAACCCTAATCCCTTCCTCCCTCGTATGCAGCCACCACTCCCACCCTATCTTTCAAATTTCATTTTCGAAATTTCAACAATCTAAAGAAAAACTCCAAAATTAAAAACCTAATCTAAAAAAAGTATTTTCATTCTTATTTAACAACCTCAAAACCCATCGTCGACGGACAAACGATACTCTCTCATCTTATTCTATTCGCCACATCGTTCTCATTGGCGACACTCTTTTAACCTTTGTTATGTGAGAGAATATTATGTTTTTTTTTAAGTGTTTTTCTTATATTTTAAAAATGAAGAAGTTCTACATAGAAAAGTTTGTGGATCTTCTGAGTCTTTAATTATATACTAACGTTTTGTCAAAAAAAAAATAAAAAATTATATACTAACGTGAAATATGAGTATGTACACTAGTAAATAAGAGAAAGCCTGATGTGGATTAATAATTATATTGCATTAATGTATGCAATATAATTATTAGTTAGTTATTGAGCAGTGCTATTGTGTAGTTGTTGTAGTTATTTTATTATGAGTATGCAACAAGTCTATATAAGCATTGTATGTCTTATGATTAGAACCAATGAAAAATATAATGAATTTCCTTTTGTTTGTCTCTAGTTTTCTTCCTTAATTTCTGGAGTGTGATCCCTACTCGAATTGGGTCGTATCACTTGGTTTATGCAGTTTGTATGGGTCAGTGGATAAATTTACAAATTGTTTCTTTTGTATATTATTTCAATGTCATTGAATATATGAAGTTAGACATGCCTTTTTTGGTTCAGTAAGTTACGCATACTTTCAAGTTTAACATATTTTCTAAACTGGTATGCTGTTATTATAACAAAAACAGAATTTGATATAACATACCAATGCAGTTTGATTTGCATAATTAAGGGAAAAATGAAATTTCAGTTTCTAGTTCACAAAATATTTAACACTGCTAAAGCATGCGTCGTTTTGTGTAACTTTCTAATTTCTATATCTGGTCAAGTGCATGGCAAATTAAGTTGCCTAAAGTTTCCAGTGTCTAACTATCTTTACACTGAATGGATGCACGAATTTCATATACAATTATATATGCAAATGAAACAAAAATAACACTAGTAACTGAATTTCATAAAGTTATATGAAACATTATTTATGTTGAACTAAAATTAAATCACATAATAAGTCATACTTATATGGCTTACATTTTAAATATAACCAGCACCTCACACTAAATACATCATATATTTTTTACAATAAAGGAAGTTTGGGTCTAAGGCCATGCAAAGACAAGATGGCTCGACATGTTTAGCATAGGGCGACGTTCGATAAAGGGTGGGAGACTTAAAGTGTTGCATATGGCTATTATTGAGGGATTCAATCATATTTGCTAAGTCTGAATTTGCCTCAAAATTTTGAAACAACATGTCTTTGTCTGAATGATTGAGTAAAAGAATGGAAATGATAATAATAGAAGAGGCATTTTAAAATACCCCACATATATTCTTCGTTCTTTTTCAATCCAAGGTGTGCCAAGTCTTGAACCGAGTACCATAAGGTAGAAGAGAGAATCTTACAAGCAAGTGACATCTAAAGAAAATGGCAACAGTTATTGCTACACAATTCTATTTAACTGATGGCTTGTACTTTTTCTAATCTATATTTCGAATGAGCCCCAAAGGTTTAGATTGGAGTATACTCAACTTAAACTATATGTCTCTATCACAATTAGTTCTCTACCATCTACCTTTTACTGGTAAACAATCTTGCAACCGGATATGAATATGATCATCACCAATAACTCTAGTATCCTTACAAAATGTAAACAAATGAACAAAAATTTACAGAGATTCATTACAGAATATTATTTAGCTTGTTTAATTACTGTACTAATCCAGTCAAGGTTTCCAAAATCTTCAAGTATCCAATCAATGCAATGAGCTGCAAAAGTTTTCCGATAAAGGGAGGAGAGAGTATCAGTCAGTCTTTTCTTAACCGTATCGGGAATCTCATTCAATCCTGGGAGACTGTTGTGGTTTTTTTTTTTCCAACAACAGTTGCATCTGCTAAAGGTAGTGTTACTTCATATACTCCAATTTTTTCTAGCATTCTTTAGTTTCTTCTTCAGGACGGGAATCTGGAATCCACAAACATGTGTGATTCAAATATTTCTACGAATCCTTACACTAAATTCAATTAAGTCTCGTGTTAGTATTAGACACCGAAACATGTTACATACTAGACACACCTTCAAACTTAAATGTTGGAGCTATATAGTTTACTACATACAACTATTATGATATATGATATTCAATTCATACGAAAGGCTTTGGTTTTTCGATTGTCTCATCTCTTTCAATGAAACAACAAACCCATCTTAGTAGGAAAGAACATAGTGACTGTTATAACTTTAATGTTGTGCAATACTTACAATTATTGTATACGATATGTGCAGACTGACCCATTCAACCGTTCTCATCTTACCACCAATATGCTGATTCCTGATGTTGAACTCAAAGCAAGATTAAGTTCTCATCTTGTATACATATCTTAGCTCAAGTGAGCACACTGATGTATTTCATTAATTATATATTTTTTGGTAGTTTATTTTTGTCAAGATTAGTAAACACATATATTGTGATAAAGTCAAGCATACAAGTTTCCTCTTAGAGAAAAAACAATATTATTTGAATACTTGGAAATGTTAGCAACTGAGGATGATATATTTTATAAATACAAAAAAACTAAACTGAGGATGATGATTTTACAAATAGAAAAAACCTGTGGATTTCTTAAGGGAACTCTTGCAACAACTAAAAGTGAAGATAACATCTCAAGCATTCCTAATTTAGAGATGGGCATGAAGATATCTTTTTACAGAGTCACCGCTATGTAAAGATTTTGAGTAACTAGTATGAAACATTATTTGACTTTCTTCATCTCATGTACATCTGTCTTTACGAGGGGTTAATTAAATGTGTTATGCACTCTTTTTTCCTTAATCATAGTTTTATCCAATTGGGTTTTTCTGGTAAGGTTTTTAACGTATGAGGCGTATCCAAGGGGAAGTGTTATGAATATTATAAGTGGACGTCCATTTAGCAATTAGGTTATTGAGTTGTACTATTAGCCCAACATTGTGCTTATTTACCAAGTCGTTGTATTTTTCTACAAATAAAGTTCATATGTAACTGAATTGTATAATACCCTATTCGCTCTTCCTCTCATTCACTCTTTTTCTCCTTCTCTTTATTCTGTTATTATTCTACAACAAATTTATTGATTGTGAAATTAAACTAGTTTAAATGGTCACCAGTAACATAAAAAAAAAAAAGATTATGCTAACAAGTGCCTTATGGCACTAATTAAGAAGGTAAAAATAGAAAGAAAAAAAAAATTATAAGTTTGATGTAGAAAAAGTCCATTTTTAAAGTTTCAATGTGTTAAATACACAATTCCTAAGATAAACTTTCTCTTTTAAGGGGCACTTGTTAGATTTTCCCAGCAAAAAATAAGTATAACATCAAGCTTTTGCAAAACCCTTGAGTACTCTTTCTCCTTCTAAGTCCAAAAACCCTTGAACATGAAGAAGACAGCGTTCGTCGACAGGATCAGTAATTTACCTGATGAGTTGCTTTCCAACATTCTCTCCTTTCTCCCAACCAAACAAGATTTCTCCACATCCCTTCTTTCCAAAACTTGGGCACCACTTTGTCATTCGCTTTCCGTTCTTGAGTTCGACGATGAAACCAACCGTGATGATGATGATGAGGCGATCAATTAATTGCTTCTGTCGTTTTGTTGACACATGTATGCTCTCTCCTTGTGCGAGAAACCAACCTATCAAAATATTTGGCCTCAAGTGTCGTCCTAGAATTTATGACGTTAATCTTCAAAAAAGCTTGCATGCATGGGTAGAAGCCGCTAAACAACGTTATGTTGAGGAATTTAATCTCATTGCGCATTACACCAGATTGAATCCCATAATTTTCACCTCTCAAACCCTATTTGTTCTCAAACTTGAGTGGTTACATGTTGAAAATTATAATTTCTATGTTGATCTTCCATCTCTCAAAATCCTAGGTTTGAAATATGTTTGTTGTGAAAATCAGAATGATTTCATTAAGCTTCTTAATGCTTGTCCTATTCTACAAGATTTGCATATTTTTTATCCTAGATATTCGAGATTGTTGAAATATGATGCACATTTCTAGATATTTCTAGAATACATTAGAATGATATATAATCAATTATTTAGTGACAAATAAACACTTGTAGATCTTTCGAGAAAAACTGAATTCGGATTACAAAATATGAATTTCTCAAGGGCATTTTCAGAAAATATACAGGGCGAGCTAGTAAGGGATGGGTGGGAAAAGTAATAGTCTAATATAATTGAAGTAGAACATTGGGCCTATGAGTTAATAAAAAAGGAGGAAAAAATATAAACGAGTTTGGGTCTCAATACCCGAATAGCCCAACATCCTTGGTTCTCGCTACAAAACCCTAGCCTCCCCCTTTCACTCTTTATAAGCGCCTCACCCTCCCTATTTCTCCTCACCCAAAAATAACGCTTCTCAAAAACTGCAATCTTTATTCCCTCTTTCTCTTCTCTTGTTTTTCTGAATTTGAATAGATCGGTAAATTGAATCTTTCATTATCTATCTATCTTTCACTATATAAAATATGTATGTGTTTGTTGAATTTTATGATTGAATTGGGTATGTTATGTTCGAGAGGGGAAAATTAGTTATTATTATTTACAAGATGAATTTTAGGTTGTTCACCTTGTTTTGTAATTTATTGGGTCTATTTTTACAGTTCCTTTTGCCTATTTAATCTTATTTTGGTTTGCGTGCACCAGATCCACGAGTGAAGCAACAAAACTCAATTCATGGATTTTCACTTTAGATCAGGTCAAGAGGGGACTGAGTAAACATCCTACGAGTGTGATTTCTTTGATTAAATGTCAGTAAGATGATACACTTATAATTCCTTCAAGTTTATTATTTTTAATTAGTTGATTATACTATGAATGAATTCAATTTATTTTATTTATTTCAATTTGTAGGTTTTATCTTGGTGGTATGATTTAGTGATTGGTTTATAATGTTTTATATATTTTCTCGACTCGATATATAAATTTTTTATTATGTATTTCATAAATTCTCCTACCATAAGGAATCAATTTATAAGCATTTATTATTCACTGAATTTTTAAGTACAATGTTATGTATTTTTTTATAACATCATACTATTGTAATATATATCAAGGATAAATTACATATGAATAGAAGGCAAACGAGCAACAAGTTGTGCCACTAAACCTTTTTGAATGATAAAGTCAATTCTTGTAAAAACAACATTCATGGACCTAGAAGACATGACATTGTTATGCATGATCATTTGAATCTTAAAAATTATTTTAAATATAATTTTTGTAGTTCAGTAAAACTATTGAAGTACAATATTTTATATAAAAATATTACTTTTATGCAAATTCGTTTAAAAAAACATAAACAATAACATGTTGTATAAAATAAACATTTCAAAATATGCAAAATTACAATAAGAGATGTCATTTTGTCAAACTCATTCATGAGAATTGTTGTTTTAGGCTGAACGTTTATGTTATTAATTTTATTTCTACTAACCATTACAATTTTTGTTCAGCCAAACTCGTATTGTTATTAACAATGGTGGTGGTAGTTGTTAACATGAATTTTCATATGTTCATTTCGACAGGAAAAGTGATGCAAGTAGCATCATATATTGTACTTATATTGAAATTACGAAGACACGGCTCAATCATAGCCTTGATCCTTGTATATGAAGCTTTCACTTCCTTAGGATCAGAGTGGTTAGTCGTGTCGTATATCTGTAGGATCTCTTCATAGACCTCATCCTTCCTTTCAATATTATTTATTTTGTCTAGTATATCAACAAGTTTTTGGATCATATCTTTAAAAGAGAAAAGTGATGATCAAGACTACAAAAAAATTCAAGTCCAAGGAGGAAGGATGGTTTTGACAACAAAGGAATTTGACTGATGTTTGGATTTCGACTTAAAGAATTTCAAATTCTCGCTGAAGATGCAAGATCAAAGGTCTAGACATGTGGAAAACAAGCTAAAGCTGTCGAAAAGATTTAGTTTCGAACTGGTAGTTTGTTAGTTATTTTCTTATGAATATACAATAGTTTTTCATGGAATGTATGTAATAGTGATTTGTTGAACCATCTTTATTTAATGCAATGCAATTTATTTTTCTTTTAGTTTCTTTGCCATTTAAAATTCTATGTCTTTTAGTCTTTTAATCTTCCAACATATTATTGATTTCCATCAAAAGACAATTATCTTCATCATAAAATAGTTTTCTTCATCTTGTTCGTAAGCAAATCCATGAACATTCATACATTTTCTGGAAAATCATTGCACATCATGCCCTAGGATTTTAGTTTAATCCTGCAAGTAACAATTTAAAACTAGTCTTATGGTTTTCCAAAAACACCGATAAACTGTAGTTCTAATAGAAATATTAGGAGCGGAGGCCTAACTTCTACCTCATTGTTTGCTGAAGAATTAGAATGTCTCTTTAAACCATTAGAAAGCTTGGTGCTAATTGATAATGCTAGTTCTATTTGAAGGATCTGCAATGTCTCTTGTGGCTAGTTCTATTGAAGTTTTATTCATCAAAACCAGCATAAATGGATATGTTAATATTGTTTCCCTATTTCCTTTACCATGTTGATGAAAAACGATCCCCAGAGTGTCAGGTTCAGTCTTAGTCCAATCGTCCACTTGGTATCTCATAATTGAAGACCTCTTTGAGGTAGTTGTGTCAATGGTTTTGGATCTAGTTGTATAACCTAAAGATGAATCATTCTGAAAATAATTAAATGAGCTTCCTCTAGTTAGCGACATTATGAAAGTTATCTATGAATTCTACTACAACATTTTTACTTACGACCACACTTTAAAAACATATCAAAATATGAAGAAAAAAATGTTCTATTTAAAATGATGATGTTTTTTAAACTATGGTGACTAAAGGTATTGCATATTTAATCTACAATGATTATGATATAAGGAGTATAATCATAGTACATTGGATATATGATGAATACTTATGATTAATCTTATCCTTGCTAGTATAATCCATGCAAGATGGAAGTAGAGTATGTGCACCTAGAATAAGGAAATTTTATAGTTATTATCAAGGATTTAAAAGCCTATTACATGTGTATGCATTAAAAGCCTATTAACGTCAATATGTTAATTATTTATCTTAAACTTTAAAGTCCTTTAGAAGATATGGACTGAGCTTAGTATATGAAACTTTGAATTTGAATTGCACTGTAAGAAAAAATTAGATTAGCCTCATGAGTTTACTATCAATTATAAGAGTGATTATTCTCAAGATGTAAAAGTGATTCTTATATTATTTTTTTGGCTTAAATGTGTGTTTTAGTCCCTGCATTTTCGCCTAATTTTAGCATTGATCCCTACACTTTTTTTTGTTTGGCATTGGTCCCCGCACTTTCTAAAACTTTTGCCTTTAGTCCTTCCGTTAACTTTCCGTTAAAAAAAAAAACCAAAACTAACGGTGTGCCACGTGGCACACTAAAAAAAAAATTAATTATTATTTTATTCATTATTTTTTTACTTAAAAATATCATTAGTCCCTGCACTTTCAGCATTTTTTGATATTAGTCCCTGCACTTTGGTATTAGTCCTTGAACTTCTTTTTTTTTTTTTTTTAAATACTTTCAATGAAATTATTATGTTTTAATTATTGTTTTGTTCATTATTTTTATTGAGAATAATCATAAAAAAATAAAATCAAAAAATCTTTGTTAAAAAAAATTAAGTAATAATTGTATAACATTGCAAATGGAAATTGTATCGTATTAACACCGTAACAAAAAATTCAAAGTGCAATTTAATTTCCATCTTCTTTGTTGATTTTTATCTATTGTTACGGTGTCAATACGATACAATTTCCATTTGCAATGTAATACAATTATTACTTAATTTTTTTTAACAAAGATTTTTTTATTTTATTTTTTTATGATTATTCTCAATAAAAATAATGAATAAAACAATAATTAAAACATAATAATTTGATTGAAAGTTTTTTTTTTTTTTTTTTTTAAAAAAGTTCAAGGACTAATACCAAAGTGCAGGGACTAATATCAAAAAATGTTGAAAGTGCAGGGACTAATGATATTTTTAAGTAAAAAAATAATGAATTAAATAATAATTAAAAATTGATTTTTTTTTTGTTTTTTAGTGTGCCACGTGGCGTGTCATGATTGGGCGACGTGGCACACCGTTAGTTTTGGTTTTTTTTTTTTAACGGAAAGTTAACGGAAGGACTAAAGCCAAAAGTTTTAGAAAGTGCAGGGACTAATGCCAAACAAAAAAAAACGTAGGGACCAATGTCAAAACTGGGCGAAAGTGCAGGGACTAAACACACATTTAAACCTATTTTTTTTAAAATGTTTCCTTCAAAACAACCCAAGTAACTTTTGTAATTAATAGCGTTGATATCATGAATATTATCACTCGCATTTATAATTGTAACTACAATAAACATAATTGTACAGTTGTGGAAGTAGTTTATAAATCTTGATCGCAACTAGAATATTGCATAACTTTACACATTACTGTATCATGATCATTTGGTGGTATTTTCGGATGATTTAAAGGAATAAAAACCTCTAAAAAAGATTTGACTTAAATTCTAAATTTTTTTGTTGGTCAAAGAGACTTCACTTAATGTTAGTTTCTTTCACATAATATATCTATAAGTAGGAAATAAAAAGTTTATGCAATAGGTAAATTAAAGAAAGTTGTGGCTTTTAATATGAAGATGACATTGTAGAGTTTAAGTTTATTTTAATTAGATTCTTAAACCACAATACAAGTTTTGTCTTCATGATTTTGATTTCACTAATGTCTTGCCGTTTACACTAATATGCCAGCAAGTGTACAGTTTTATCACATAGTAAAAATAACGATCCAGAGAAACTTGTGAATATCAATTATACTTTTCCTAGGTGTTTAACTAGATGTGCTTGAATGTTTGAGATTTTGATGGTTTTTGAAAATATGGAAATTAATAAAAAAAAATTGGAGATCATCACGACAATGTACAATCTAAATCCTAATCTTTTTTAATGTTGTGAAAAATCAAAGCCTAAAGGTGGAGTAACTCTAAATTAGCCAAGCCCTTTTTCAAGGTACAAATGTGTGTTTTATCCAATATGTAATTTTGGCTCATTAGCTTTTCAGATGTTCTACGTGATGTTCCAACACCATACACAAAATACGAATGTTGAATGTAATATTTAGAACATTGCGCTAACAAAAATAAACAAAAGATGCAAAACGTAAAAGACAAAAAAGTAACAGGCACAGAAGAATTGTTAACCCAGTTCGGTGACAAACACGCCTACTCTGGTGGCTACCAAGCCAGGAATGAAATCCACTAGTGTAGTCCTTATTGTAAATTCTCAGCAAACCCTCAGTTTACAACTTCAGACCTAGGACCTACCCGTATTGACTTTAACCTAGGAATTTCTTGATCTGAGATCCCATCTCACTTCCACTCAATCAATCACAGCCCTTGTGATTATCAGATTACAACTCAATAAGATGAAGTTACCTTCAAACACAAACTACCTTCATGCTTTAAAGCTTAGGAGTAGTACAACTTATAACTTAAAAAAACACAGCCCTTAACATGTATCAAGGTGATACATGAAAGGCTCATAAATAACAAACGACTCAAAACCCTAAAAAACTATTTCTTCAATGACGGCTTGAATGCTTGATTAGGTCTTGCATTCTTGTATATATACCGAAGCAATACAGGCTAATAAGTCTCGTTGCGCTTCAGAACAAAACAGATCCAAGCGGTGACCCGCTACACAGGAATCAGGAACAAATAAAGCAACTTCTAAAAAGTAGGAACATCTTTAAGAACTACCAAAACACCACCAAAGATTTCTAAAATATTTTCTATACTTTAGGAACAAATCACCCAGCTGATTCTGGACAAAAAGTACACAACTTGACCAACAAGAAATAAGGTGTGATTTTCTTAATAAGATAAAGCGCACATAAACCAAGGCACATAAACAGGACACACTGAACCGTGCCAAGATGTTGGAACAGCATATCCAACATCATACATAAATATTTGTTTTATCAATAATGAAACCAATACACAAATATCTAACACAATACAACCCCGTATTATCATGGTTGCTATCACTTACTCTGAAAGCTTATAAGGTCTTGCAACCTTTTAACCTAATTTTTCCCTCTAATAAACCTTCATTAATTGCTAATGGTCCCTTAACCTTACAAATTTTCCCTCCTCTTCTATGCCTAATTTGAAATTCAAATACTGATGGTTTAGTTTTCCCTAATAATCCGTGTATAGATAAGTGTTGGTTTTCTCTCTCATCAAATATTAGTAAACAAACTACCGCTCCATCTTCTCTAAAAAAACTATCGCTCCATCTATCCAAATTCTCTCTTCACTTCCTGTCTCTCTCTCTCTGCATGAAATTTGCTCCATCTATCCCTCACCGAGTCAAGTTTGGATCTCCGATCCCTCACCGCCGCCGCAAACCACCGCTTCCAGCGAAGATGATAGCAATTTCAGTTACGGTTTGCTATTCACTTTCGGTCAATTCCGTGATTTCTTCTGAAAAATCTTCTACTGGTGCAGTTCTAATAATCTTAAGAGGTTCCTTCAATTCTCACCTTCTTTTTTCCATTTTTTTTCTTTTTTTATGCATTTGGATTGAACTGAATAAGCGTGTTCTTCAATTCAAAGATTTTGTTTTCAATTTTTTTTAGATTTTGATTGTTTATGTATTTAGATTGAACTGAATAAAAGTGATTTTGCAGGGTTATGCACCGATCTGTTTAGGTCTTGAAGATTTTTATATTCGTATCCCTCTCTCTGCGATGTGCATGGCTGAAAATTTTGAGATAGAATTGACATCATAACGAAGCTAAAATGAAGGAGATCGAGTGTGGTTGATCATATTTCTTGATTGCTGGTTTAGAGGAAGATAATACGGTGGCTGTCCCTCTTTGTGAATGTCAATGTGACTGTTCGATTGAGATGAGAAAGCAGAGGAAAGTGGTTGATTTTTTTGCTGCAATCTGGTCTGGATTCTTTGGTGCTGTCTATAGTTCATGGAGATTTATTTCTCATGATTGCAGCTATTCATTAATCGTGGTTTGAACCATTTGGGTATGATTTCTCTAAAAAAATCTTCTGCTTATTGATGAATTTGATTTAGTTGTGGCCTTTTATGAGAGTGATGCACTATCTCAACATACATAGCTAATTCACCATGATATTTAAATATATTGCTTGATGAACTATGTTATGATGAGTCTTGCATTTGCATTTGTACAAAATCTCTTATACTTTCTTTCAAGAAGAAAAAATCGAAAAACTCTTATATACTTGATTATGCACTAGCCATTGTCTTTGTCTTATTCAAAGCTCTTTTTAAGCTAAAGCTAAACGTATACTCCCTTACAGTTTGAATGTATATGAGGATTTAATATATTTCTATGTTTTTACTCCTTACAGTTTGAATGTATTTGATAATATAGTGGGTATTAAAATGATTTCTAACTCAAGCTGCAACGCAAAAGAGATGCATGCCAATTAAGTATATGGCTTTGTTTTTTTGAACAGTTTTTAAATTGATTTTTATCATTAAGCTCCTAAAAACTAATACTATTTAATCTCTCTTAAGTAGTACTTATAGTTAGTTGCGGTTTAAGATTCATTGTTGACCGAGACTAGCTTAGATGCTTCCCAATCAAACACTATAAGATGGTAACAAAAGAAGTTATAGAATTCATTGTTAGGTGGAAGATTGATAAAATTTATTGATGCCAAAGAAGTTATGCTCCTTCATTCTCATAAAGTGGTTCTGAAATTTGATGAACACTTGGTTGTTTTATCTCTTCTTGAGCAAGTGGCTATTTTTTTGTTTATGTTTGCATATGATTAGTATTGTATAATTTATACTTTATTTTGCAGATGGAATTAAATTATACTGGAGAGAAAGGTCAAAGGTTGTTTGGTTGCTTGAGTTTTTGTTATGTGTATTTGTGCTTATTTGACATTGAGTTTTGTTTATGTCCCATTGAACCAACGACTAAATAAAATTGTGCTTATTTACCAATATGCAATGGCTGGCCGTGTAACACTGAAACGATGTTGTCATATCATTGTTTGACTGGTAGTTATGGTGAATATTCGTTAAGGTTTGCAACAAATTTGATGATATTAACTGATAATTTTTTTTTTTTTTTTCGTTTGGTAGGTCCTTTGGCGAACAATCCAGTGACTGATTTTGAAAAGGCTGTCAATAAGTTGCGACGAAATACAGGTCTTACATCGTGGAATATGACGCTGAAGAGGTGGGTAGTTTTTATTTTGACTTGATGCCTTTTGCGTTTTACATTATTAGGGTTTAACCGTTTTTGTTTGTTTTGTTTAGGGCGTTGTGATGCTTCCCAATATGTTTGCGAAAGATTTTGGGGATCAAATCACGCGTTTTGCAACATTAATAGATCCAAAAAACAACAAGTTTGAAGTGCTGGTGGAACGTGTCAATGGGCATGTGTTTTTTTTACCAAAGGATGGAAAGCTCTGCGTGACTTTTATGGAATTCGGTTGGGGGCATGGGTGACACTGGTATTTGTTGGTATGAGACAGTTTGCAATAATTCTGAAGGCTAGGTTTGGGAAAAATGTCAAGTGTCCGGTTTTCAATCTGCCTATGCAGTTCGTGATTGACTAAACTTCTGTGCAGCCAACCTTCAACAATGTTGTCCCCTCTTCACTGTAAGTCTTGCATATCGGCACAGCAACACCAACATGCAGGTTGATATGGTGCACAAACTAACTGATTATGATGTCACCAGTGGGTTTTTGGTATGCAGAGTTTAATATTTTATGGGATTCTATTAAATCAGTTTCATTCAATACTTATTCAGTGACTAATAGTTGATATTATTTTGTCTTTAGATGCCGCTCTATCAAGGTTGGGCTGTGTAGACGTGATTTTCGGAACTGAACCCTATGAACACTGCAGAATTGGTGGAAAGTGGAAACTTTTTGTTGATTGCTGCAATCTTTATGAAGAAATGAGGATGAGGTTTGGTGCGCCTGTTTGTGGCAAAAACACTGCTCTTTATGTTAAAGTCGTTGCAAATTAGAGATGTGGTTCATTTTCATATGGTTGTGGGAGGATTGTTCAAGTTTATTTAAGTTTCTTTTTGTTTTTTAAGTTTGTAATGAACATCTGTGCTTAAGAAGTGTTCTTTTTAATTTTCTGTTGTCAGGAACTTTAAGTTTGCCATGAACATCATGCACCTCATGCTAATCATCAATTAAATGAAGTAACTTTTTTCCCAATACAAGTTTGCAAGCATTGTGTTCTTTCTAATAATTTGCACCATATCAATTAATGATGGTGTATGTGTGATTTGATTATAAATTACTTGGAAGCTGCCATATGCCTCTGCATGAAATTGGTATATCATGAATTATAGATTGGATTCCACACTATTTTCGAATAATCAGCCAACTATATACAAGCATATTAAAAAAGATGAGCAGTTTGTAAACCTACTATGAGATATTAATTTTGGAAGCTACCTATGTTTTATGAATTACATTGTATCTTTGCCTTTTTTTTTATATACTTTGAGATATTAATTTATATTTTTTTTGGCTTTAGAAGCTTTATTGACTTTCTTTGAATATTAGAGATTATTTAGTGAAACTAATGAACTATACTATATTATCTTATTGTTTCATATTTATCATAACGGTAAATTTAGTTGAACCCGGTTGCAGATGATCATTCTCCACAGTTTTTGCCATTATGTCACGTTTTGGTTATATTAATTTCACTTTTAAAATATATTCACGACACTAATCTTTCATAAATTACACCTTATCAATAAACATCTAAAACCGCCCCCCGTTTCTTATCCCAACTTTTCCACTATAAGTTGAAATTAAATAATTAAATAGTTATTCTAAGCTCATAAAACCCGTGCGGCGCACGGGTTGTCAATCTAGTTTTGCTAAAATCCATTAAGTTCTACTAACTATGTCACCTCAAGATCTTCTAGACTATTCCAATGCTTCAGAACCCTTCTCTAATCTTATAAGCCCATAAACTTCCTTTGTCTTTCAACAAAGGTTATTGCTTTCATTTTTCTTAAAAACGATAAGATTGGACTTTGAAGTCCCACAACAAAAGAAATGATTTAGATCATGAAAAGCTCATTCTTTAATTACTTAACATAATTCCATGACAATAAATAAATCAATTTGTTCACCAAAGTGGTGGGCTTAAAATAAAAATATAAAAGAAGACGTGAAAGTAAAATAAAAAACTTTATTAAATACATGAGATTTTTACGATTTGTTTACAAAGATGGAATGTGCTTTTACCTTGGATTATAACTCTATTTATAGTCTCTAATGTCACAAAGTGCGTGCATTCATTATTTACTAAGGCATAAATGCTTGTTATTGTATGAAACCAATGGGCTCAAAAAGTAGAACTTTCAAAATTCAAAGTTGATGTCTGTTATGATCGTAAAAGCTGTCTGTAATGAGATGTTGATTGTTGCATTGCGATTTTCCATCTTGCCTTGAGTAACGGCGATGGTTTTTGGTCCTTTGGCAACGCATTTAAGGTGTTATAGTTTGATTTTTTACTATTATTGCATTGAATACAGGCTTAACTATCAACCTAGTTGAGATGTCGGTGTTTCCTCTTGATGTCTGTCCCTTCTCCTTGCCTAGCAAAAAAAAATTTATCATAAATTTATTACTGATCATTGAGACTTCAACAAATGCATTATTTCCATTATTTATCTATCATTCCTTCGTGTTACCTTAATGTATCATATTTATAGAAATTTAAACATAAAGTAGTAAAATACCTCTACAAACAAGGATACAACTAGGAAAATGCTAACTAGTGTCCTTAAACACTCCTTAAACACTAGTTACTAGTGTCTTTAAACACTAGTTAAGACAACCGATATAAAAATATTGTATTGGGAAGTTTGAGAAAGTTGTATATTCATTTTTTTTAAAATCAAGAATTTGTTGTTTTCAATTAAAATTTTCTACTTTTAACTTTTTTAACCAAATGCCTCATGGACACTGGTTAGCATGACCCAATCATACATATGATTTTCAATTAGAATGCATGTCTACTTTTCCTTGTCAACCATCTCAATGTGAAGTTTTGGTCTTCGTCGGTGATATCATGATATTTACTTCACAAACGTCTTATTGATGATTGTTTGACTCTCTTTAGGTTTCTTACTTTAGGTTTTTGTTATGTCTAATCAGTATTCTCTATTGAGTTTTCTACATCCAATTTTAATGCACTTTATGATTTTTTTTATGTTGTCAAGTTACTTAAAAAAAAAGAAATAGCTTAGCATAAAATATTAGCAAAACTTGAATTTTTCATTTCATAGTCAAAATATTTTTCATCCAGGATATTTGCAATGATATAAACATTTGACATATTTTTAGATGAATTTTTCATTCTCTAAGCTGGATACAATATTTATATAATCACATCTGGTTTGGTTTACAACATTCCGTGCGTGGTAAATTGAGCAATCAAATCAAGTGTAATATTAGTATAGTATAGTATATTAGAGATTGAAAATAAAGGAAACATTATTGAAATGGGTTTTTTCATCTTGACTTTTTATGTCTTTAAAATGGAATTTACTATAAGGACTACAACTAGGACAAGAATAGACGAGTAAACCCCAAGTATTGTCTCTTATTTAGTTTTTCTTTTTTATTAAGAAATTCTATTTAGATTTTAAAATATATATAAAAATGACAATTAATCTCTTAAGTAAATGAAATTTGTCATGTTAGTCCTAAACGTATATATTAAAATCTGTTTTGTACGAGTTTCTGGTAAGACGGAATTTCTTCTAATTCCTTGCACAAACTGCATCAGTAAACACAGCAGCTAGCGGTGATTTCAGTACGTAACGCTATTATACGAGTTTGGATCAGTAACGTGCTGTCAAAACTAAGAGCTTTTGTGTGGAAGATATTTCATGCCAGCTTAGTCATGTAACAACCAAATGCTCAGAGAAACAATATCGTAATTTGAAATTTGTTTATTTTAAAGATCAGAATGATTTCATAAAAAAAATTTGTGCTTGTCCTATGCTAGAATATTTTCATGTTGAACCTATCTATATGGAATGTTAATGCTAGAATTTTTTTTGAGAAGCAATCTGATTTGTTTTATTTGCTTGTTATTGGTGTTGCCACTATTATTTTCTCTTTCATAACAATAAAAGGTTCATCAGGATCATCAAATGTGTGTTGGTGGGTGTGGAGTGCAGGAGACTAATGTTCATTTATTCTTAAATTGTGGTACCTTTGGCATTATTTGGCAAATGGTTCAGAGTTGGTTAGGAGTTTACACAGTTATGCCGTCAAATTTAGCGGAGCATTTCTTTCAGTGTAGTGCAACTTCAGGATATGCAAAAGGGAGCAAAATTTACACGTTCTTGATTTGGTTTGCGACTTTTTGGGTTCTTTGGAAGGAAAAAAACAACAGAATTTTCCGGGCGAAGAGAGCACTACTCTTAAGCTTCTGGAAAACATAAAACTTCTTTCCTTTTGGTGGCATAAGGCTAAATTTACAGCTTTCCCTTATCAGTTTCATGATTGGTGCCAAAACCCTTTGCTTTGCTTGGGTGATGCATAATTACTGTTTTCATGTTGTTTGAACTCTCGTTGTAATCTTTGGGCTATTCACTTTGGCACGCCTTGTATTGGGAAAAACCCAAGTCCTACATCGGATAAACAAGACTCTTGAGAAGAGTATATAAAGAGGAGGTAATCCTCACCTTACAAGCCGGTTTTGTAAGGATGAGTTAGACCCCAAATTTCAACATGGTATCAGAGCTTGTTGAATTCAAGGGCCGCCTAAGGATGAGTTAGACCCCAAATTTCAACACCTTGTGCTGGAGGGATAGCTGGTTGTTAATATAGATTTCTTTGAAAAAAAATAAAGGGTCTAAAGAAAATACAATGGCAATTGGCAAGATATAATTGCTGGTTTCATTTGTCACTTCATTACAATTTTTCTGTGGTTTTAATCTATCTAATTTTTGTGCGGCATTTTTCAAAACACTTTTGAGAGTACGTTTTTCTTCTGAATTTGGGTGTGTGTTTTCACTCCAAACCAATGCAAATTATATAACTTTCAATTTTATCTTCTACTCTTACAAAGAGAATGAGCGTTGGCGCAATGGAGTTACGGTATTTCTTTTTACTTACATTTAGATAACTTTGAAAATTGGCTCTGTTAGATAGAATAGGCTCTTGAAGGTATCTTAATCGTGAACTATGTGTGACCTCATGCTTTCCTGAAGGCTTGCAGCCTCAGCCATTGTCTCTGATGAGTATGGATTTGAATGAAGGAAAAATGTCTGCCCTAAGATAACTGTTATATAACAGAAACGACTTATTGACTTTAACTAAAATATTGCCAAAGGTGTAATTTTCCATAGTAGACCGTGAAACTTATCAACTTATTGACTTTGTAACTAGGTCTAACACAATCCGATAAAATCAGCTTGTGAGGTGAAAACTTCTCCAACTTATAACCACTTGTTCAGACCGTCTCATCCAATGTGGAAGTCTTTAACATATACGACGTATTTATTCATTTATTTATTTATTTATTTACGAAACTCAAACTTTGTAGTCTTCTTGGTATATATGTCAAAAAAAGTGGTATAAGTAGTAAAGTGGTATTTTGCTTCATTGAATAACTGATGTATCTAATCTATTAGATCGGAAAAACCATCAATTATTCATTGAAGCTAAAAGATGCTATTTTATTTATAATAGTGACCGGATGGAGTATTTCATTATTCATAAACCAAATCTATGAACTAGTATTTTGTTTTCCATAGTGCAGCTTAAACTAATTATTCTATTTTTAACCCAACAAAATTGACTCTATAGAGAATCGAACCAGAGACCTGCAGAAGAGAACACTTTAAAGTCCCAAGCCAATACTACCAATCAAACCAAGAGAGTTCTATTATTCTAATTTTATCAAATGGATTATGGAATTGCATCTCAACTTGTAGAAGGGCTTTATGTAATGTTGGAATGCAACCATATATTTCTTGGAATTAAAGTATCCAAAAATGTTGCAGGTTAATTCTACAATATATTAATGAAGTTTATGCTGACAAGGGGTGTAATAGTTTGGTTTGGTTCAACTTTTAGCCCATAAATTATCGATGAAAACAACAAATTTTATTAATTGAGGACTAAGTACTGTTGTGAAAGTGTCTCAAAATTGAAGAAATTGGAATTCTAGAAGCTGAAAATTGGTGGCCGGTTGTCGCACGGTGGCCGATTTTGACCTGTTTTGTTTGAGCTTCAGATTCGGCAAAAATCGGTGGCCGATTTGGAGTATTCGGTGGCCGATTTTGACAGCAGAAAATAAAACATAAATGTATTTTCGAGTCTAGATTTGTTCCAGTTTTATTGAGGATTCTTTTACTATAAATATAGACATTATATCAGTGTAAACCTTGAGATAGATGGGGCTGAAACAAGAGTTTAGAAAGACAACAACAAAACTAGGGTTTGTATAGAGTTTGTCTCTTGTCAACAAATACTAGGGTTTGAAGATTGATTGACCTTGGGAAACACTATTAGGATTAAGTCTCTTGGTTACGGGAAGAGATTGGGACTTTGGGTAGAATTAGGCGATAGACTTATTCTTGTAACTCATTGATATCTCTTTTGTAAGGTTACTCATCATATAGTGAAACGGAGGGCTGCTCTCTCCCCCAGACTAGGTCAATTTGGACCGAACTGGGTCAACAAATTCTTTTGTGTTCTCTCTTTCTTTCTCTCTCGTTGTTTTCTACTTTTGACTTATGTTTATAATTGTTTCATACACTTTGTTTTTTGTTGTCTGATTATCCCTTGCTCCACACATTAAGTTTGTTATTTGTGTGATTTTTCATCGAATTCACAACAAGTACTTTGATGAGAAAATAGTTTAAGTAGCTTTTAGTTGATTTTAATAGTTTAGAGACTAAATCGGTGAGAGTGATAGTTTAGGGACCAAATTAACTGTTTGTTCTATAATATGTTAGGCCATTCACGTGCCATACTTCCGTAGAGATACACGTTTGGTAGAGCTTCCTATATTGTATATGGGGACAATTTGATTCAAGCTTCACCTATGTCTTTTTTTTTTTCTTCCACTGTAGTTGGTTACGAAATTTTTTAAAAGAAAGTATCAACCACATTCTCCTCATTTGAGTTCTAATTGCAACAAGGAGTACAGGAATAACGGGTGCATTGTTCCATTGGTTCATACTTCATAGTGAATCTGATCGCCATTTAACACTTTAGCTAACCGTGTAACTGGAATTAGCTAATCTTTGATGTTTTGATAAATTTATTCATTGGTAGCCTCAAGCTTAACACCAAGTGTGATGATATTAGTCTATGTATCAATTTGCGTCATTTTAACAAATTGCTATTTAAGACAATCAAAATAAAGATTATGGAATGCATAATTTCAAATGATGTTATGCAGAGAATGTAAAATTACAGACTAATTATCAGTAAGAACATTGAGTTAGTGTATCATTGGTCAATCTAGTGGGTCACTCGTTGAACCACTTGCTCTGGTTTTTTTAAAGGTATGCTTTAGTCTATTTTAAAATTGTAACAATAAATTATATATTATTTGTTTATGGGTCATATTGGTCATGGTGCATAGATATAAATAGTGGGTGATCGGATATCATAAACCTAATAGTCGACGGCCCAATTGATTTTGGAGGAGGATATGTGATGTCATCTTAAAATTCTTTTTTTTGTTGGCTTTTTATAACCCCATAAAGCTTATTTGTGAAATGAAGGAAAATTGTTTTTCTCCCTTTCAAAATTGCTCATTCCCACCCTGAATTTCCACAATTAACCCCAGCGCAAGTTAGCTGCCACACGGTACTCAGCATGAGTTAACTTGTGTTGAACCCAGTTAACTTACGCTTGGTAGCAGCGGAAGTTAACTATCGTTGAATTATGTTTTACATCAAAACAGACAGAAGATGAAGCCATTTGCAGAGGTGGTAGATAATTTCAACATCTCTGACGTAGAATATGATTCTTTCATGTTTAGGTTGCTCCCATTTCTCTTAATGGTAGAGCCAAATCTTGGTTAAGTTCTTTGGGACCTAATTCTATCTCAACTTGTAGATAACTTGCAGATAATTTCTTGGTAAAAATACTTTCCTCCCATCCTTAATGCTAGAAAGAGGAATGACATAACCTCATCATGGGATACATGTGTGGATTCAAATGAAAAACTTATACAATGGGCTTCTGAAGCACTTTATTTTAGTCTTCATATCTTTTTGATGATAATCTAGTTTACTCTTTTGATGATTATATATTTACTTGTCTTTTCTAAGGAATAGTCTTGTTAAAAGCACCCAACATTAATGCCTCACTGTCCTATATTCTTTTTTTGTCTTGAGTCTACTTGCATTGTTGAAGTCTTAGTCATATTTCATGTTTTGGGTCACTGAATCGATTCATTTATATGTGAATTGCATCATAAAAGTTTCTGACTTCAAATGAATCGATTCATGATTGGTTGAGTCGTATCAGGGTTTCTCTCTGACTTGCATTGAAAAGATTCACTAAAGTTTGAATCGCATCATTCTTCATCCTGGATTCACTTGAATCGATTCATATTTACAATGAATCTTATTAATCTACATATGGTTATGGCTTGTATTTTCAATGTCTGAATCAATTCGCTCATTTAATGAATCAATTCACTTAGTTGTTATTGCACAAAAATTTGCACTAGCCCTCATTTTCTATATATACTCCCTCTCTCATAACTCCTAATTCATTGAATCATTTGCATCTATTCTCTCTCGGTCTCAAAAACTCATTGTTCATAAATTCTTCAAAATTAAACACTTTTTCTTAGAATCACTTTGTACATTGAGTCACATTAATTTGCTAGGGTGCTTATAGGGATTGTAATTTGCTTCTCTCAAGGAAATTAATTGGGCTTAATCAAGGTTCCAAAGTGAAAGTGAATAATCTCATTCCACCTCAAACGGTCTTGGGGGTCTTTCTAACCGTTCTTGAAGTCGAAGGGGATTCGTTTACCGGACGTAGTATCGAAGACTTGAGTGAAGAATTCGAAGGGGTGCACGGGTAATCAAGGATTTGAAGATTTAAGGAGCACCAAATTCAAAGGTTATTTGAAGTTTGGGGGAGTGTTTGCATAGGGGTTGACAAATTAGTTTAATTTCAAGAAACTCTTGTAAACACATTTGTATTCAACATTGTTACTTAGTGGATGACCTTGGGGAAGACGTACTTCATCAAGAAGAGTATACGTAGCTCTAGCGAGGACGAGAAAGAGTGAACTACTATAAAAATATCGTTGCTATCTCTCTTCCCTATCCTCTTTACTTTTCATTATTGCATATGTTAATTGAATAATTGTTAGAATAATTGCTTGTGTTGATCTAAGTTGTTTTTCATCAAAAGTTAACGTAATTCGTTGAATTAGGTTTTAATAATTTGCTTACATAAATTGAGTGCAATTTCTATTCAATTCTTAAATTCTATATGCATTGTGTTTTTGATTGATAGCTTGGTATTATTGTTCAAATAGGTTTGGTATTGAAATTGTCTAAGTTTTGTAAATTGTTCATGACACATTAAAGTTTGATTGAAATAAAATTTGTATTGTAAATCACTCAATTTTACATTAAATCTTATTGCACATAGGTTTATCTTATTGCTTATAGTTGTGATTGTTCGCACACGATTTTAATAGTCAATTTGTTTGAAATCACTTTTTATCATAACTCCAGAAAACTTTTTCAAAAAGCTATTCCCAACCCCCCCCCCCCCCCCCCCAGCTTATAATATTTTTGGCTGTATAGACCAACAGCTTCTGCCTTCCACAAGATTGATGATGGATGCCTCATATGGAGGAGCATTGTTGTGAAAGTCAACTATATTTGATAGCTACCAGTAGCCAACTAAATGTATGCTAGTGCAGGCAAAGCTAAATCTCCTTCCTCAATAGAGAAGAAAACGCCATGCATTGATAATGTGTCTGAAGCTACCACTTTCACTACTCAGTTAGCTCATCCGACACACTACGTCAAGAAACTGGTTACTAAAGATTCATCGGCAGATGATGAAGATACAACATTAGAGCCTATCACAATTGTGCCTACATCCGCAAACACTTTATCTTGTGTTTATTATGGGCGAGGGCATGTGATGATGGAGCATGATATGATATTTTAGGCTATGTTTATAGTTATTGTATTTGCATTTTAAGGCAAATAAGAGGTCAATTAGAGCATTTGTCAATGGTTTGAGGAACATTTTGTATGGCTGTCGTTCGAGTAGTTATGATTCACTTTTATCACAAATCATGTAACTTCATAGGTTTCATCGGAAAAACAAGACATCACATGAAGGATTATAAGGATATGAAGAATAAATATCAATGGATCTTAGAAGGTTTTTGAATACAATACAAATTGGGGAAAATTCATCCCAAGTTCCAGGGCATTTCAAGAGCAAAGAACGCTAGAAAAAGGGACGAAAAATGCAAAATTTACACCTAGCTACTACCACATGCACCCCTGCGCATGAGACAACCTCCAGGTCTGCCTCATGCGTCCTTGTGTTTCACTTCATGCGGGAAAAAAAGAGCCTATTTTGCTTGTTTTCCAAGTTTGATCAGTGGAAAAGCCAAATTATCGTCTCTTAAACCCTATGTAATGATGAACTATAAATAGAGACCCTTACATACACCTTTAATCATTTAGAAAGCTAGTGATACATGGCAAGGGTCAAGCATCAGAACTTTTAGGCAAAGGATTTTCCTAATCTTCTTGTTCTCTCTAGGATATGCTTTTATATTATTTTGTAATGATGTCGGTTACCATGTGAAACTAAACCTCTCTTGATTGGGGTTCCAAGATGAACCTCTTATTATTTGTTGGATTCAATTAATAAAAAAAATAATTCAATTTATGATTCAAGCGTCTAATTCAATTTGTATATATGTCCTTTCTTAATGCTTTTGAACTATCGGTTGACATGATCTCTAGGTGGAGGTATAGGACTGACAACCGTTTCTTCGTCCGAACAAGACATTAGTAAATTGTTTATTTTCAAAATTAATCTCTTTTAATTGAATCTAAGTATGCTTTTTAGGATTTTGACTCATCTTAAGGGGAACATCATATTATAACTTTTTAAATTGTGAAGACATCAATTGAAACTTTAAACTATTATATCACGGGGTTATATCCGACTTTCTTCAATCGACAGGACATAAACTAATAATTAACCATATTAATTCCAACAAATAACGTACATGGGATTCAAAGATACCATTCTTTTCAGTAGTTCACTCCATAAAAACTCCACAATTAAGCGTTTTACGGGAAAGCTTGTGAGTGAAGATAAAACATGCTGAAAAGACTTATGTTGGTTACTGAGGTCGGTCAACAATACTTAAAGTTTCCTAGGATGTTACAATTTCCCTTGAACTTGGCACCAAAGATTGAAACCTCCAACTAATCTACTTGATAATCACTCTTGCGCAACCAATCTAATCGTCCTAATCAACCCAAAAGTTTCCTCAATCTTTGCTTGAGACGCTATCAAAATCATATTCTGTTTCCTTTGATCTAGAGAGCTCAATATTTGATCCTCCAATGATTTTTGACAAGCCATCAATTTATCTTGACAAGTTGGATGGAGAAAAACCCCCGAATGACCCCAATTTGAGGTGAAAGATCCTCTCTTTCATTTAGACAGCTTCTCTCATGAAATATGATCACCCATAATTATATATTTTACAGATTTGTTCAATTCATTTTATTGGATTCGTTGAAACTACCTTATGGTCATTCTGTTAGTATAGAAATTCGTGTTTAACCATCAATTGTATATATGCATTCATCAAAATTAATTATTTTTATGTATCATTTCACTTAAACAACTTATTCTTAAAATCTTTGATATGTAGTGACGAAATAATGAATTCTCATTAGACGTTATTGTAAAAAAATATCTTTAAACAAATAAGTAAAATTTAAAAGTAAAAGTATAAAATCCACAAAAGAGTTTAATGATTTTGATGTATCGAATTTATTGCAAGAAATATTATGAAAATACTATGTAGTTTGAACAATGATAGATATAAGTAGTTATTCATCTTCTCTCGAGAACTCCAAGTTGTCTTCACACTAATTTGTAATATGAATCTCTAGCTGAATTATCTGCATTTCACACAACAATAATCTTGTAAATATAAAATACTTAATTTTGTTTCCTTAAAATCTCTAAACTTGTGCACAACTTTTAACACTAAATAATTATGCATATATCATTAAATAATTATGTGGTAATAAAATTAACGGGGAGTAATTTGATCGTAATTACCTTGTAACGCCTTCATCAATCTAATATGGGGGTCAATGGGAAGACCCATAGCCTCAAATGCGGGGTCATATAGAGAATTCATAATCGGCCTGAAAATTAAACATTCAAAATTAGTATTTCAAAAGATAAAAAGAGGAAAACTATTATTTAAGTATTGAATCATCCCCGTGAGCTTAGCTCAGTTGATAGAGATATTGCGTATTATATGCAGGGGCCAGTATTATATGCAGGGGCCGGGGTTCGAACCTTGGATACCCCACTTCTCCACAATTAAATTGTGTGAGCTCTAGTCACTAGGCTACTTGACTAAAAAAAAAAGTATTGAATGTGTTTGGGATGTTTGAAAGACAATTACTTCGGTTTAGAAGAGTTTTTTGAAGTGTTTTGGTTCCTCTCTTCCATCCTATCTTTTGCACCCGCTACATGTGAGTCCTTCTACAACCATCCAAAAGAAAGAAAAATTAAATCAATTGAGCAAATAATCTTAGGGCATGTCTGCTTTTATAAAAATTATTTTGAAGTAATTTGAATTTACATTAGGTATTGATTTTTCAAATAGACACCTACAGTAAAAATAAAGTTAACACCAAAAAATAATTTTGACATAAAGAAGATATATTATCTTATCATAATTTATTTATAAAAAATAGTTAATCCTATTCATTATTTTATTGAGATTATCCAATGAATATAAATAAAAATAATATGTTGTCATATTCACTTTAATTAACATCTACCTTAATAAATGAAAAATTTAAAATAAAAACAATTACTATTTGAAATGGGAAATCCATAAAATATCAACAATAATAAATTAGGTAATTTCCTACAAATGTAACTTATATGGTAAAAACATCTATGAACTTTGATATGTTGTTGTGTGAGTTCAAACATACAATGTCGTTTTCTTCATGTCTAATGTCTGTGAATTTTGTTGTCAAACTTTTTGAAGAAAAAACAATCAATGTGTGCAATAAATTATATTTTATTCAAAAAAAGAATTTAGATATATTTATATCATGTATCATTTGAATTGGAGAAAACGCAAAGTCGCATCCAGATAAGAGAAAACTCTAAGGCTCGCAGAGAATTTAAAAAGTCACAAACACTGAAGTACTAATGAGATTCTCATATTGACAAAAGAACTCACTTAATTATGATGTATGTGTTGAATCCTTGCCAATAGGATCAACATTGACAATCTTATAACATTGATGATGTTTGTGTAGTGTTCAAGAGAAGTTAATACCTTTTGATTATTCAATGAGGAAGAATGTCCAATTTCAATAACTCTCTTTATAGGGCGTTCATATCCATGCAGCATTTCTTCTGGTTGCTGCAATACAAGTTGTTGCCAATGTTAGTTTAAAATTAATCAATAAAATAAATTGCTTGATTTAGAGATTACTACCTTTTTCAGTGAGATGTTCATATTTTGATTTCTCTTAGGAGCAGCAACACTCTCACTGACCAGGTTAGAAACTGCATGTGTAGGTTTCTCCCTAGACATGATTCAACCATATTATACATATACATATGAAAGTGAAATATTAAAAATTGAAATTGTTTTTAAGGGTACTGAATAAAATAAAATAAGTTTAATTGCAGTTTTCGTCCCCTAATTTTTTCAAAGTTGCAATTTTGGCCCCCTAAGAAAAAAAATTACAAAACTGCCCCCTAAGTTTTCCACTTGTGGTAGTTTTAGCCCTCAATGTTAACTTTGACTCGGTCTATGCTGACATGGTACTTTAAGTGAGGTGCCACTCTATAACTACTCTTATGGTAGATTTTTTTTTAATAAAACAATTGGTTAAGGAAAAATATTATTAAAAAACGGTGGTATTAGTGTCATTTTATAACTTTTTAGTACTAATTTGCACTTCCTACATTGAGGTTACAAAGTAAAATGCTTACATGCTGACACCTCAAATACTAAAGAAGTAACCACTCAATAATCAATCAATATTTCAATTACCTAACTTATTTTCTACCAACAATCAAAGTCAATCATTCAAAAATACCATGTGTAAATAATTTTGAAATTATACCAAGTTATAGATAATATCAAACAAAATTTTACCTTAGAGATGGAAGTTGAACAATTGATGTTGTATCATATTCTTCATTGACCCTATTTGCACTCATAGGGCCTACTTGTTCAAACTTTGGACCCATTGCTTGTCCAAGCCTAGTTAAGTTAAATAATCAATACCAAAAGTCAAAGTCATGGAAATAAATCAAACAATATGAGAATAATGATAGTGCATTGACATCTCAAGTATTCATCTCTTTCTCTTTCTCTAATTTTATATTTGTATTGTTAAGATGGTATCAAGAGCGTGGTTTGATCCGCTTTGAAAGATTTATCGCTTTCGCCGTTGAATTCCCAAAAGTTTGGAAAAGTATTTGGTTTAGTCTTTGATGATCGGTTCAGATTATACACTGCAATATTCGGTTTGTTCTCTTCATCGGTTTGTTTCTTATTGTATTTACTAATTTGCAATATTGGTGCTTTGATGATTGGTTTAAAACAAAAAAAAAACTTTTGTTGAATCCCGATCTAAGGTATCTCTTTTGGAATTGAAATTTTGCAATTTGGAGAATGAAGCCGGCTCCATGTTTATTTGATTCTCATTGGTTGGTCAGTCAATGTTGCACAATTTTGTTTTTTTTTGGATTAGAGTTCTCGCATGGATTTGGGTATTGGTGAGTACATATACTCATTAGACAAATTTTGTGTTTTAATTTTGTTTGAAACATGGGTTCATGATTTTCCTAGTCTTCGTGCCTTCTTATTAATTGTTTTGAGCTTTGTTTCTTTTCCTTTTGTCATTTTGCTGCAATCATGGTTGCTTTTGAGATTTTCATTAAAATTGGATTGAAAGGTGTTGTGAATCCGGATAAAACTCACACCAATGAAAATAAAGATGTGTGGAGCAAAAGGGAGTGGTAATCTATGAGTAAAGAGTCTCCAAGCAAACAACAACAAAACAGCCCTAGACTAGTGTAGAGCAACACCACAAGATAATACAAAGCAAACAAGATAAGCTAGAAAAGGAAGAACAAACACACCAAGAAGATTGTTGACCCAGTTCAGCCAATATGGCCTAATCTGGGGGAGAGAGCAGCTATCCAATGCACTAAGATGAAAGTGTTACAAAGGGTTACAAGAAAAATAGCTTGCAAGCTTACACAAGAACAAGTCCTAGATTCTACCCTTTGGTGTTTCCCCACTCTCACAATGTGAACCCTAAAAGAGAAGACACTAGAGGAAGCTTTAGATCCTTCCAATGGTGAACTCCTCACTACCCAAGGTGATTACAATGTTTTTCCCAACCCAAGAGACACTTTCTACAAAGACACTCAACCCTTTGGTTCCCTCCTTTGTAATCCAAGTTTCTCTCTCTTAGCTCTTCCAAGCTCTACTCCAAAAATGCACAAGAACACTTTATATACTAGCTTTCCTCTGATACAATCGTGCCACGATTTCCAGATCGTGTCACGATTTGCGTACGTCCCAAGGTATGACCAGTCCTTATCAAGGATACTTAACGAGCAAGTTTGAAAATCGTGTCACGATTTCCCAAGATCGTGTCACGATTTGGCACCCTGCAAACTAGCTCACGGCATCACGAAATTGTGTCACGATGCCAAATTCGTGTCACGATTTCTGTGTTCTTCCAGACCACAAATTTGAAACCAAATATCAACAAAAGGTCATTTGTGTTTCATTTCAGGTTCCATGAGTTTTGCATTTGGACAGTTTTTAGTTTATTTATTTGAGTCTAGTTCTCTATTTGTAGGTTTTTTTGAGTCTTCGTGTGTTTCATTGTGTTTGTGTTTGGTTAATTGGTTGTTTGTCTATGTCTGTCTTGGTTGCTTTGGTTCAGCTTGTCTTGGTTCGTTTGGTTTTGTTCGTTTTGGTTCTTCAAGTTGTCTTGATTTGGTTTGGTTCAATTTGTTTGGTTGTTGGGTGAGTCAAAATAGTGCTCACAATTGGTTTGTTCGTTTGTTTGGTATGTAAAGCACTCATAATTTGCTTGTTGGGTGAGTCGAGTTCTCACATTATGGTTGTTTGGTGAGCGTGTGCTTACAATTTGCTTCTTTTGATTCTTCAATTTGGTTGTTTGGTGAGCCGACTTCTCACAATTTGGTTGTTTGGTGAGTCGAGTGCTCACAATTTTGTTTCTTCCCCCCTTCTGATTCTTCAATTTGGTTGTTTGGTGAGTCTAGTTCTCACAATTTGGTTTCTTCTCCCCCTTTTGATTCTTCAATTTGGTTGTTTGGTGAGTCTAGTTCTCACATTTGGTTGTTTGGTGAGTTGAGTGCTCACAATTTGGTTTTTCTCCCCCCTTTTGGTTCTTCTAATAGATTGCACTTCTCCCCCTTTTGGTTCTTCTAATGCACTTCTCCCCCTTTTGGTTCTTCTGATTGATTGTATTTCTCCCCCTTTTGATTCTTCTGATTGCACTTCTCCCACTTTTGATGATTCTTTGGATACTACTCTATTGGTTCTGGATCTTATGTATGACTGCTTCTCTCTAATGGTTCTATTGTTTGGATGGTTCTCTATTTGATTGGTTGATGGTGATGGTTCTTGCTGCTCTCTCTATGAAGATAACTCATTTTGGTTGCTGCTCTTCATTGGTTCTGCTAGCAGCTGATTTGGTTTATTTTTCTGGGTTAATTTGTAACAAGCTTAAAGCTTAGTAAGCTTTAGCTTGAGGGGTAGTGTTAGAACTTTATATTATTTAGTATGTTTTTTCGTATTTTGTTTGACAAACTCACAATCCTTCTTGTTGATTCATTGTGAGTTTGAGGGTAGATTTTAGACAATAAAGTATTGAGCTTCAGTTATTGGGCCTTTACACTAGTAAGTTAGAGTCTATTAGGTTTTATTATATATTCTCTTATAACCTTCTGTAATGTTAAGCAATTGATATTATATGAAACCTAGCCTCCGTTGTTATTCCTCTCTTTCTCTTTCTCTATTTTGTATTTGTTTTGTTAACAATAATGACATTCCCTAAGAAAAAAAAACAATAATGACGAAATTTTCCATTTGACCTTATACTTTCAATGTACCAAATTCACATTAATAAAATATTGAAGTGTGATGAGGGAGTCACACTCAAGCCATAAATTTGTCCAACCTCTATCATGAGTCAAATGTAACATGTTTCATAAAGGATTGAGCCACTGACACTAAAAAATATAGACGTGGAAGGGAATTAAACCTGATAGACTAATATTAAGATAAAGTTGGTCTTTACTCCACCCTTATAAATCTTGCTTGTAAGATGAAACAATGAACATTATATCGAGATCAAACAATGCATATTTTGATGCAGGTTTTGATTTTTTTAAATTAAAATAAAAAGTTTGAAATCTGGTTTGCCTGATCATGATCTAATGATCAACAATGTGATGAATACATAACTGAGTGTAATCATTTACAACATGGACTCCAAATTTAATTAAAATAATAAGTATGTGTTTGATATTTTCTATGATGTTTTCATATAGATAGTGTTATATATACACAATAAATGTATGTAAAAAAAATAAAAATCATTTCACAAATTATAATAAATTACAAAGAATCGAATAGGTGAATAAGGATATACTTGGGAAATGTAGATTTTAAATCAGAAAGAATTTGCTCTTCAGCAAAATCATTATCTTCGTCCAAGAGAGAAGCAAAGGTGTATTGTTTGGACACCCTGCACAGTAAAAAAATTGGTTTACATTTTTACTTGTTTACCCATTTAATCAAAACACATACTACTAAACTCGATAAAATAAATAAATAAAGGATGTCATACAGAATGATATTTGTTTCATTTCTTGAATCATCGAACTCAGCTACAGGGAATTTGTTAAGATCAATTCCTGAATGAGAATTTCCTCCCTCTTGAACTTGTGAATCTTCCCTATATGAGTTCAATCCCTCCTAACAAAAACATCAAATTAAGTTGTTAATTCAACATATTTTCAAAATAGTATAGCACCACTCAAAATATAGTGAAGGTATACATGTAGAACATATATGCTAACAAGCCCTACGTACACTATTAGAAAAAGCAAAATTAGCGAGGAAAATTGGTGACGGAAAAAATGAAATTTCTCACAAATTGCTTGGTCGCAAAATTTAGTGACGGAATTAGAGAGAGATTTTACGTTTTCCCTCACTAAATTTAGTTTTTTTACCAGTGGTATGCATGGATTTGTGAGTTGATGGTGGAGTTGGATGTTTCTTAGTATATGGTTAACCCACGTCCCAAAATTTCATAGACATCATATAAGAAGATATGCTTTTGTATAAATACATGAACAAATTAGATTATGAAAGAATGTATTAAAAAGATTAGATAAACACTTACAAGGTTTTCCATGAGGCAAGAGCAGCTAACAACTTAATTAAAGTTTTTTTTTAGTGTTTTGGTATTGAAGAAGTAAACACTAATGGACTTGTTTGGGACAACATTTTATATAGATGTCTGAGTTTAGATTATAAGAAAAGGAAAATGCTCACGGAAAAAAAAAATCAGAAATGTAATATTTATCTTAACAAGGAAATAAATGTATATAATATTTTTATTCAATTATTTCCTTCAGCAATAACGTAAAAAGTAGTAAGAACGTTGAATATTTTGCGGATTTTATTAAAAATTAAATACAAAAAATATTGTTTACAATCCTTCAAAAAAAAATATATTGTTTACAAATTATTTACGACATTCATACAATTTAGACAAATAACATTGCAATTAAAAAAATCAAAATGTAAAATAAAATTAGGAAACAAAGCGTAGAGTTTGAAAAAAATTAATATGCATAAAAATTTTGTGTTGACTGTATTAATAAATTCATTGTACATGTATAATTTTATAAACTATATTTTTATAACGCACCGAAACTTAAATAAAATAATATTTTAATATATAATTATTCTTGTATAGAAACGGAAAAATTCATTGAATAATTATGAAAAGAATAAATAAATCATCAAAACATATACTTCAAATTTTAAATACTAAAATTCGTAAACTCAGTCTCTTTTTTTTTCGATAAGCTAAGAGTGATATAAAACAACATGAAGAGACTCGGGTATCCCAACTCAGTTGGCATCCCCAAGAAACCCCTATCCTCTCCCACCCACTCATAATATATGTTCGGATTGGCCTAAAAGCCCAATCTGACTTCGCTCGGGCTCGTCCCGAGTTCATTAAACAAGTGATACCATACGATGTACACGCCCTAAAACTCACCAAATCATAGTACATGTCGAGGTTTGCTCACAAGGTCGGGGAGTATCCCACTCCCACGCAGGGCGAGGGTAACTTGCCAAATAACGAGAGTTTCCCACGTCCATACTTGAAGGTATGATAGTCCGGATAAGGATTGTCGGCCAAGCCCTACCTAACCACTAATTATACCTAGGAATTAGCATTGGGTCAGGTATGATACTTCTTACTCTAAATTTTGAATGCGCCTTTTGAACCTCCCACTGACTTAGACGACGGAGCATATGCATGTACATAAGCATCTTCGTCTCACCGAGGGCTGGCGAACAACCACTGTGAAGCCATCAACTCACCTCAATCAATGACTCAATATAACCAGGCTTACAATGAATAGATCGGTGGATCCGATTAGGTAGGCTTTATGGCAAGTGTACCAATCGTTTACCAAGTAATAAAGTGATAAGTAGAGTATTGTATCCACTGGGATTGTCCTTTCGTCCAAACAATTCGCGTTACATATTTTTATTAAGTTAACGATATAAGGGTTAAAGAGACTTCCAATTTTTATCTGTGTGCGACAGAGCAAGTTTACCTATTTTGGTTGCAGAAAAGTAAGCAACGGTTAGGATTCTTCAAATCCACTTTGTATATTCATTGTTGGATAATAAGTAAAATATATGGCGCCTTTATTTATCTTAGGTAGACTATACGAGTGATGCGGCCATTGGGATGTTCCTAATGAGGTAAGGCACAACCTGACCCAATGGGTTCTATCCACTGGGTACCTATTAGGCTTTTCCCTCCGATGGCTAACTGCACCTGCTGATCACACGGTGATCCTTACGTGTGGGGTCTTGCTAATTCAAAGCTAATTGAAAGATAAACTTAAATTGGCTTCTAGTGTTTCCCAAGGCAATGAAGGCCAATGTTCCCTTAAGTCTGCCCATATATGAATCTTAGGACACTCATAACACACTCTCTCTACGCTTTCTTACTAGTTCTACAAACGGGCAACCCTAATCTACGTCTACCTTACTAAGAGTTTCAAGAGAATGGTTCTATTAGGATGTAGCTCTAAGTCGGACAGCTAGGTGCTTGTTTCGCTAATTACTAACCAGTTAATTCTTGGGTTCGGTAATGCAACACACGACCCAACAATTTCTAGTCACTGGGTACCTACACCTAGGGTCAACAATTCCTATGGTATCTTTGGCTAATTAATAATCACTTACTTCCTAGACAGATAGTTATCAGTAAAGTGATATAAATAGCAAGATATAAGCATCCAGTTAGTTATAACAATATTAGGTTCTGTCACAACCAAAGTACATAATCTAGGGTTGCACCTCTCAAAAGAAATAAAACTACATACTAATAAAACTTAATAGCGAACAAAAGAATAAACAAAATAATAAACAACATATTAAAATAAAGGCTTTAATATGTGTTTCGTCCCTGCAATTAGACGTCATTTAAAAATTGGTCCCTGTAATCGTTAATCCTGGCAAATTAGCCTTGCAAAGTTTAATCATTTAAAATTTCATCCCTTGACCCATTTAATGACTTTAATTGGCCAACCCACACGTGAAATGACAGTTTTGCCCCTGTCTTCATCTTCTTCTCATTCCCTCTTCCTCTTCTCGCTGGATCTGCAACAAAACATTCATTCCCAAATTGAAAAAAAAAAAAAAAAACATCGATTCACAGGAACATCCATCAAGACCTTCTTCCATTCCAATTTTTTCTTCATCGATTCACATGAACATCGATTCTACTGATTTCAATTTCAATTTTGTTTCAATTCAGTTTCAGCTTTCGATTTCATCTTCCAAGTGAGAGCAATGTTGTTGGATTATGCAAACCAAATGTTTCAGCTTTCAGTTTCAGGTGTTTTTTTTATGCAAACCAAGTGAGAGCAATGTTGTTGGAAGTTGAAAAAAAACATGGGTATGTTGGAATTTTATTGATAAAAGGGGGGATGCCTAGCGCAAGTTAATCCAGCCGTAACAAGCAGGGAAACAAACATGAAACCTATTAGAATGATTTGATTTGTAGTGAAGACTTTTTACCCTGTGAAACTCAATTAGAGGATAGAAAGCATATCAAAAGAATCATATTAATTAACTATTATAGTAACTAGAAAAAATCTTATAATGATATTTTGCCTCGGTACGTTGTGAACAGAATTCCTCCCATTTGTAAGTCTTCTAAGGCCTCTTGGATCTTCATTCTTGTTTCTTGAATCTTCGCAATTCTTCGAAGTTCTTGATTTGCCGATTTCCATGATTTCTTCGTGAATTATTTCAAAACCCCCCTAAAATTGCTATGTTTCGGGAAAACTAGAATTACAGACTCAAATATAGAAAACTTTACAAAAGTACCGAAATCATAGGAAATCTTTCTAATACTCCTCTTTTTTGATGCTAAATTCTACTAAAATAAACTGAAAAACATGCTAAGAATAACATAAGATGACATGTCATCATGTAGATATGTCTGACTGACCAAACAAGATAAGACTTGGTAAGGAGACCATGACCTCCAGTGCACGGGGCAGAGAGGTAGGTTGCGCACCCTTTTAGTAAAAGGGGGAATGGGAATATGAGTGGGGAATGGTCGTCACAGACAGGTGCGTCCCAAATAATGGAGCCTATACAGCATTATGAGGAACCTCACTACCACTCTGCTCAGGAGCACTACGAGCAACTTCAGTATGAGGAGCTAGCTCAAGAGGAGGAGAGTGAGGTTGAGGTTGAGCCTAAGCAGCAGGGGCACCAGAAGTTGCACTCAGACCAGAGGGTTTTCCTCGGATGCTTAGTGACTTGTCGCTTTTACTGTGGTTCAGTACACATGCGGCCTGCATGCTTTGCTGTGACGTCAAAGTAAGTATAATAAAATGTTTATATTAAAGTGTTTATTTTAGTTATTCAAATGTTTATATTTTTAATGGTCCGTTGTTTGTCTTCTTGTTTGTATTTCAGTTGTGGAGGAAGCATTTTGTGACATACCAAAAATATCCCACATGCTTTTATGTCGGTAAAGAAATAATTAATGTTGTTTGAAATACCAAAAATATCTTATAAAAAGGGATAAAAAAATATTTTTAAAAGGGTCTTATAATTATGAAAAGAGGTAGTCTTTTATTTTTATTTTCTATGCCTACTTAATAAACAGAGGTTATCTATTTAACACCCTGAATTTCTATTTTATTAAATTAATGAGATTAAATATACAGAGTTTTAATTATTGTTATGATGATAGTGCAATCTTGCTTAAGTATTATATTGTTTCCGAGAAAAATAGGGATACGATAGTGATTGATAGGTGGTGATGATTAATATGATGAGAAAATAGAAGTGGGAAGTGCATAGTAGAAGTGGGAAGAACATAAATATAATAACAAGAAAGTAAAAGAAGATCCTGAAGGTTGGCACGGCCGTGTGGCTGGTGGCACGGGCCGTGCCAAGTCTCTAACTTGAGGGCGACATATTTTTGTTCTCAATCTTCGTATTTTACGCACGAATCAGCTCCAAATCCTCTTTCTTTTGCTCCAAGACTGAATCTTTAGAATATTTGTTCCTAAAATTAAATAACTTGCAATTTAAGTAAAATAGTTCTAGAAAGGAAATAAAAACAAATAAAATCTAGATAAAATAGACTCAAATAATATATTTAAAACACTTATTATTGACTCATCAGTTAATAGCCCAGTAACCTAGTATAAATAGAGAGATAGAAAATAAGAATAAACACTCTTGTTGAACCAAAGAACATAAAAGATGAGAAGAAAAGGAGAGGAGGAAACCCTAGCTAAGGAGAGGAGAGCCAATCGCCACGTTTTCCGAGAATTGGAGGTAAGGGGAGAATCCTTTCACTTTAGGGTACCTTATTTAATAACGGGGGTTGTTTAATTCTTAAGATGATGTTGTTGGTATGATGTAAACTTTGATGAGAAAATGATGATGAACGAACGTAATGACAATGTTGAAAGATTTAAATTTAAGGTAAACTAGTTTAGGTTTTTCGAATTAGGGATTTATCATGAAGAGATTGCGTGATTTGGTAGGTTAATGCAAAACTAGTGTTTGAATGATAGGGTTACCTTGGGGGCGCATAGTCGTGCACCCTTTCCGCGCTTAAGAAAACCACTTTTTTGACCATTTTCTATTCCGAATCAAGCTTAGGTGTCTTCATGAAAGTTGTAGATATGAATGTTTGATTTCAATTGTATTTCATTTGAACTCATTTGGACATCCATAACTTGAGATATGATCAAAATACTACACACGGGTCAGCACAATTCTACATCTCTCTAAACCTTAAGAAAACCAACCTTTTTCACCCCCTTCTATACCGAACTGGGTTTAGGTGTCTTCATGAAAGCTGTAGGTATGAATGTTATCTTTCATTTTATTTTGGTTTGACTTAATTTAGATTTATAAAATTTGAGATATGATGGAAATATTGTACATGGGTCATGCTGCTTTTTTCATGAAACTTCATCACAACCCTTTAAGTGGACTCTAAAACATCTATGAAAGCAATAATGAGTTTAAAAAAATCCTTTAGCGTGGGAAGTAAAATTAAATGTCTTCAAACCATATATATATATAAATGGGGAAGTGTGATTAGGAATAAATAGAAGTGATTACCTCAAAGTAATGACGAGTCTAAAACCTGAACCAATGATAATGGCTTAAGACAATAGAAAATAGTAACGATGAAACTATATGTGAAGATAGGATCCTAAACATATTGAGCCTAAAATAATAGGGGGAAAACATTATGATGAATGACGAATGGAGTGATAAAGATCTTATGACTGAGGACGAAGGGTAAGACATGTCACTAGGACAAAAGATGTAGGAAATGGGGGTAAAACTAATGGTTGTTGTGTATTCTAAACATGATGTTGATTTAACGAAGACGTGAAATATATATATATATATATATATATATATATATATATATATATATATATATGTAATATGTAGATATGATGTTAATCCATGAATGAGATGTTAACATTGTAAGATGATGAGGTATGATGATACTATAAATGTTATAAGACGATGATGAACGACGTAATAAACGATGCTTATGAAAGACTTAAACTAAAGTAGAGAGAGTTGTAAGAGTGTAACTAATGAACTAATAAAGATGAAAATAATAGTAAACTAGAGTAAAGGATAAATGTAGCAATGAGACTATATGAAGAGCGTGAACTTAGGAAAACTGTTATGTTAAAGAGAAAAAGAGTCAAGGTAAATGGTAATGATAAAGATAAGATGAGGCGTATGTAAACGAGGATATAGAGGAGTAGGTTAAATAAAGGGATATGGTGAGAGATGTCAATCGCGGTAAGGATGAATGTCGAGTTAGGAAAGAAGATAAGGGATAAGCGAAGAAAAGGGGATTGTTTTAGGAATAGTTCATAAACAAGAGACAAAGATAATAGAAGAACCTTAGAATAAAGGCTGAGTCTGATAACATAAGTTAAAATTAAAGAGTACAAAACCTAGGTAGAATGAGTATATGATGTTAGTGACCGAAGGCAGTAGATGACAATGAAGATGAGTTAATATATGAAGATATGAATTTATAAGTGGAAGTAATGATAAGGTACAGGCTTAAAACTAAGAGGAAGAATAGGATACACCGTAAAGGGTAAGACGTAGTAAAAGTGGAGTAAGAGATTCTATAGGCGAGGATGAACGAGAAAGGGATGAAAACGTTATATAAGAATGCATATAAGATGTTAATTAGAAACGAGATGTTATAATGTAAGATGGGGAGTAAATGGTGAAATATTGATTGTTGTATGATGATGATGAATGACGAACTAGATGATGTTCGTAAAAGATGAATAAAGATGAAAGATGTACTTGATCTATAATGACAAGTAAAATGACGATGATGAATTAATTGTTGTAAAGATGATATGTTGAATGATGTGTTGATGATGTATTTGTTGTATGGTGATTAGTGAGTCTGCATGCATCATATCATATTGCATAAAGACGAAAGACGAAAGACGGGTGTATGTTCAGTAACACAACTCTGACATACATCATAAAGACGATAGGTTTTGGTACCGATATGCATATAGGTCTAGGAACAAAGTGTATTTGCATATGGCTCATGTTAGGTGTATATGATACATATGTGATATATATGGTGTATGTGATATGTATTGATGATGTGTCTATGACGTATATGTGTCATATGCAATCTATGTGCTAATGATAAGAACTGATATACTTGCTAATAATAAGTGTATGATGTATATATTGAAGATGTGTAAGCTTGATGAAGTTATGAATAAGAAGTGAATGACGATCAATGACGATATGACTGCTTATTTAAATTATTCATGTATTCCAATTAAATGTTATAATGTGTATTCTCACCCCTTTGTTGTTGTTGTATTTGTCGCGTCTGTACCCATGGGGTACAGATACTCAGGACGAGGAACTCTAGTTGCGGGACGCTTAAGAGGTGGCGACAAAGATTTAATTCCGTTGTTTTTATTTATAGTCGATGAACGTATGCTCTGATCTGTGAAACTTTTGTCGTTCCCATTTGAGTTGGGGTTAAAATGTTTAAATTTAATTTCCATTTGAGTTAGAGTCTTGTGAAACTTTTGTCGTTCCCATTGTTGATATTGAAGACATGAATATTTTTTATTAATATGTCAAGTTGAATTAATTTCCGTTGTTGATGTATGAATTATTATTGCTTTATTAAATGATAGATGATGAGTTTTATAACATCCTTTTATTTAAATATATTCTTCTTATTTAATAAATCAACGTTGATATTTAGGGTGTTACGATCTACATTCTCGATGCTTCTCCTATAATTAGAGGTTATTGTGTGGTATGAAACCAAATTGGTACTAAGTTATTATTATTTTCTTATAGAAGAAAGTTTAGGTAAGTTGAGTTTTGGAGGATCATCGGTGTTAAAGTAGCCTTCAAAACTTAACAAGACCTAATAGAAATACTTGTAGATTATTATCTATCAAAAAGACCTAAAACTTTACGAGTGAGTTAACTATTTATCAACTGTGATAACTTTCGTTTGCCCACATGTTATTAAGTTTAAAAAAAGTGTGATTTTAATTAAGTAAATGGAAACATAAATGGTGATCGGTGGTTCTTTTCGGTTAAAGAAAGTGGAAAAAGGAGAGAGAAATATTAAAAATAATGAGAAAAAATTCTGATATTAATTCTTTTTATTATTTTAATGAGGTGTTTGATTTTAATTGGTTGGGTGTAAGAAATATGTGTTGGTAAAAATTCACGTAAGAATTTCTCATTATAATTTTTTTTCTTAAACTTTTTTTTTGGCTTTGTGTGTGTCCAAATATTTTTATTTAGGTTTGTGTCCAACCAAGTGTGCCTCCTTTTGGTTAAACTCTGAAAAGGATTTAATACATATACGCATAGATAGATAAAAAATGTAATAGGCATTAGAATTCTTGATTTTAAAGTAGAATTTGTAATCTTATAATAAATTTTAAAAAAGTAATAGTCATTTTGACTCTTAAATGTATAGCGAATGATCACAATAGTTCTTTATTGTATCAAAATTCAAAATAATCCTTAATTGTACACTTTGTTAGTCAAAATAATATTTAATATTAAAATAATAATTCATATACAGATTAATACGATAATAAGTAAATATATTGATGAATAATTATGACAATAATAACAAATTATTTTAACATAAAAGACTATTTTAACTAAACATAGTGCATAATAAAGAACTATTTTAAAATTTTGATACACTAAACGATTATTATAGCTAATTTTTTTTTTGTCGTGTTTGAAGTTCAAACCCAACTTTACATATATTATACATTGTATCTGCCAACTAAGCTAAGTTGTTGCCGCTGATATTTACAGGAGTGATCAAAACGACTAGTATTACCTATTATTTAAACAAAATTATATTTTATTTTGGAGGGATAAACTAAAAAATTTAATCAGTAATACACTCACTCTATCCTAAGAAAAAGCTGAGTTGCTGTCTTAACTTCCCCAATCATGGCGACAACAAGACAACTACACTCTATTCTCTCACTAACACTTCTCACTCTCCTTCTCTCCACAACAACCCACTCAGAACACGAAAACGACACTCCAATCAGTCGTTTCCAACGCTACCTTCGCATAAACACCGCACACCCAACCCCAGACTACACCTCCGCCATCTCCTACCTCATCTCCCAATCCAACTCCATCCCTTCCATCTATCATAAAACCTTTGAATTCTCACCAGGGAAGCCTCTCCTTCTCTTTACATGGCCTGGGTCCCACCCTTCTCTCCCTTCCATCCTCCTCAATTCCCATCTCGACTCCGTCCCTGCTGAACCCTCTAAATGGCTCCATCCTCCCTTCTCGGCCGTTCGCGACGCGGACGGCCTTATCTTCGCCCGTGGTGCACAGGATGATAAATGCATCGCTATGCAATACCTAGAAGCTATACGGAGTCTTAACAGCAAGGGTTTTGTTCCGGTTCGGACGGTTCATATCTCGTTAGTTCCTGATGAGGAAGTTGGTGGATTTGGCGGTTGGGCGATGTTTGTGGAGTCTGATGAATTTGAAAAGATGAATGTTGGATTTGCGTTAGATGAAGGACAAGCTTCGGTTGGTGATGAGTTTAGGGTTTTTTATGCGGATAGGATTCCGTGGAATTTGAAGATTAAGGCTACGGGGCAACCGGGGCATGGTTCGAGATTGTATGATGATAGTGCTATGGAGAATTTGATGAAGAGTGTTGAGGTTGTGAGTAGGTTTAGGGAGAGTCAGTTTGATGTTGTTAAGGCTGGGAAGGCGTTGAATTCGGAGGTTGTTTCGGTTAATCCTGTTTATGTTAAAGCTGGAGTTCCCACTCATGATGTGAGTCTCGTATTTCATCATAACACCGTTTATTTTTTACATTGCGATTTGATTGAATGCGTGTGTAAAAATCATTGATGCCACTTTGTTATGCTAATATATGTGTAAATCCATTTGTTATTTTTATAGTACGATTTGATTGGATGTATGTGTGAAATCACTATAAGGTGTTTATTAATTGAATCCAGTTGTTAATTGAGAAGATGGTTGTTGATTTATGTTTGATGTTGTTGAATGGTGTTTATGAAGGGGTTTGTGATGAATGTGCAACCTTCGGAGGCGGAGGCTGGTTTTGATCTTAGGTTGACTCCTACGACAGATCCTGATGAAATGAAGAGGAGAATTGCTGCTGAATGGGCACCCTCTGTTAGAAATATGTCATTTGAGGTCAGTTTCTTATGAAAAGTCTGATTTTTCTTTGGGATTTTATTGCAAAATGATTTTTGTTTTTAATTAAGAAAGTTCCTATAGGTATAACTAGTAAAAAGGACTGTGGAAATTGGAATACTTACACTTTGTTATTAGAGAAATAGGAAAGAGATCATGAGAGAAGAGAGATGAGTCTCTTGTTTGGTTAGTAAATAATAGAAGAGACGGGAAGTAAAAATGCGGTGCCTTCCTTTTCTTAAGCGAGGCCATGAGGACAAGGAAGCTCGTTTTTTATTCCATTTATACACCTGCGCTGCGTCCAACTCTTTTGTTCTTGTAATTCACTGCTCATATCAAGGCTGCCGCCCCCCTTTGAATTCCCAGCAGCACCTTGGTTCAATCAAACAAATATATAGTTATGAATGAGTAACATACTATAATATATATGAATAATTTGTACAAAAAGCCAAGTAGAGAATAGAGATGTGGTACCTTTTGAGCACGATGGAAAGCACCAAGATATGAAATTGAGAGGGATTTTTGAAAGCTGGGAGAGATGTTGGTACATTGAAGGAGGTGGGTCTGAAACAAGGGTGGGTAGTCCCCATATATACTTGGTGTGATGTGAGTTGAGCTATGTCATGGGTGCAAATTCTCATTTTTATTTCTTGGGTAATACTGCTGTAGTTTCAGGCACCAACTAGTTAGTATCTAGTCATAGGTGAAGTGAGCTATAAATTTTGCTCAAAACAGGATTTTGGATTTCCCTTGCTTTGCGTTGACAATGTCCTGGTATTGTATTTTCAGATTGTTCTACATCCCTTTTATGTATTCAAATCATTTGCTTGCTAGACATTTACTATTCCATTCTCACTATTTAGCTTCTCATTTTATGACTATGCTATTTATTCTTAGGAATAATTATAGAAAGGAAAGGAGAAACTGATTATTGGATGGTTGTTTTTATGGGAGGGAGAGACCAAGCTCTCTAATTCTTGGAAGGGAGGGACCAAGACTGTCAAATTTCTTGGAAGGAAACCATTTGATACCTGTAAACCTTCATTTTCTTATCTCTAATTTCATTTCTGGTGTGTTTCAGAAAGAGAGTGGGAGAGAGAGATATGAGAGAGAGTGGAAAGAGAGATAAGAGAGAAAGAGATATCACAGAGAGGGAGGAGGGAGAGAGGACCATTTTTAGTAGAAAATGAAAGGGTATTTTGGTATTTAGATATTTTTCACCGGTGATAAAAATTTGTCCCATGGTTCGGTGAGGGACAAGAATTTCAGCTTTTGTCCAATTCCCCCTTGCTCCGCATTTTTCCTTGAGTAGTTTTTTAAATCAAACATGGTATAAATGGAGCTATCCTGTCCAGTCCCTTACTTTTAAGCAAATAAAACTTAACCTTGGTGAACAACAATTTTACTATATCTTCGGTACTACAACATGGTATCACTTGAAGCTCCAAATCAAATTTTCCCACATAAAGACAATGATATTTGTATAGGAAGATACAAATTCCTAAGGAATTACTTTGCTGATTCAGAGGAGGTTGACAACTATGGAATTTGTTAATTCCCTTATCTCACTTTATGGTAAGTTGGTTATAAGTGCCTTGCAACAAATGTGAATCCTAAAGAGGTCAACATTAGCAAGTTACAAGCAAAGGATAATAGATCGCCATTTGGTTCATAGTGCACTAAAATTTATAATCATTGGATTAACTTTTGCATTGTAGTTCCACTGAATTTAGTTTATAGATATTCCACACAAATTTTTTCCCCTTTTCATGTTTCTCAGTATTTGACTCCCTCAACGCAAATCCTGTAGTCACTGTCTCATTGCCTCTGTCAACCCAGTTCATGTTCCCCTCCACCGTTTGGGTCAATTCAGTTTACATTTCCCTCTGCCATGACACTGGATGACAATGACTCTTTTGCTACAGACCCAAAAGAATCTTATCTTTTTAGTAAAAGGCAGGTTAACTCTCTTGTGGAACTGCAACAGGAAGATTAGTAGGTTGTCTGCAGGCAAAGATACAGCTTGCTCGAGGAATCGATGTTGAATTCTGGTGTTTCCAGCCGGACACCACACGGTTGTGCAGTTAATTTGTGGCACCTCTTTTCTGTTTTACACCATCCTTCGCCCCTTATGACTCTTCTGCTACAGACCCAAAAATAATCTTATCTTTGCACTCCATGTCACTGTCCAGCCTCATGTTACTTCCGACTGTGATCAACGAGATGAACAAGAATATGGTTATAGTCACCTCCATTCCATATTCTTTTTGCTTCACTAACATTTGGATAAGTTTTTGTATTCTGTCAGGGGACGTGGATCTTAAAGGATTCACACTTAATCTTTACATGTCATTTTGAGGGTTGAATGAACAAAAATGGATGGTTGCAACTCCAACCAAAACGGGACATTCAATTGGAGATAGTTCAACCCATAATCCATTATCGGTCATCTTAAAGCTAAGGAATGGCAATAAACAGGAAGAAACAATTTACATTTTTTTGGAAAGGAAGAAGACACAACTTTTAACTTTGTGAAAACCCGTGCATGATTAAGAGATTGACCTCCTGAATGATGAGAAATTCAAACTTTAAATCCAACAAAGAAACTCACTATCGATGATTTTTGTAGAACGTGATTCATTTTGACATTGTTGTTTTAGTTTGGATTGTGTCATAGAACATGATTCATCGATTTTCGTAGAATAATATTTCAGTTGCAACTATTGAATCATCATTGTTGACAAACCAAATGATTTGGGCAGTGAAGCGTGACTGGCTGAAGGGAAGGGGAGAAAGGGTTGTGCATGGGAGACTATCCAGTTTAGAAAGTGCACCATACAAGTGTTAGGGTTAGAAGTGCACCATACAAGTGTTAGGGTTAGATAAATCTAACGGTGAAAAACAATGGTACCAAATGGACTATAATGGTGGTCCACATTAACTGTTGCCTCAAGTTACAACGAATAAGCTGGAACTCATTAGAGTGATTGTGTAACACAATAGAGGAGACCCTTCGGAGAGAAAACCTACTTAAGAGTATCTAGTATTTTTTTTCTCTATAGTTCTGAAAAATCAAAAAAGTACAGCAAAAGCTTGACTTTATTTGATTATACTACAATCATAACATGATAGCATAGACTAAGGGTGGGCATCAGTTTGGGCCCAAACTGCATAACTGGACCAACTTGCGGGTGAAATGTAGTTTCCATTTCTGGGATCGGTTTTTCTGTGTTCAGGTAAATATGGTCGGTTTGATACGGTTCAGGCAAGAAAACACAGAAAACCTAACTCTAAGGTGAAAACTCAGGAAAATGAAAAACGATTTTGAAGCTAAACTTAAGGAAACTGTTTCTTATAGAAGCTAAACAGAAAACAATTTGAAGAAAACGAAAGAAGAAGCAAACAACAATTTCAAGGATAACCGGCCCAACTTGCGGGTGAAATGTAGTGTCCGTTTCTGGGATCGGTTTTTCTGTGTTCAGGTAAATATGGTCAGTTTGATACGGTTCAGGCAAGAAAACCTAACTCTAACTCAGGAAAACAAAAACAATTTTGAAGCTAAACTTAAGGAAACTATTACTTATAGAAGCTAAACAGAAAAAATTTGAAGAAAGCAAAGGACGACAGAAAGATTTGGGGGTTAGGATTATGTTGCCGACGGGGTCAGAGAGGAGAGTGAGGGTATCAATCAGAGTGAAAGTGAGGGAGGATTTTAGCTAACTAGAGTCGGATTATGTTAAGTATTTAGGGTTTGATGTGTTTACCGGGCCTTTTTTTTTTTTTTTAAATAATTTCAGCAAGCTTATTTGGCCTAGGGTGTGTGGGCCTGTCTATGTAAGCTAAGTAGTAATAATTTTAATAATAATAATAAGGGAAAATTACACTCACCTTCCTTGAGGTCTATTAAAATGAGACAGACACCCACTCTAGTTTTAAAAGTAACACTAACCTCCCTTAAGTTCTAATGAAATGGACAAACACCTCCCTTTCTTGTTAACTTTCCGTCAATTTTCTTTTTTCCGATCAGTTTCATGGATCCCTCGGTGTTTCTAGTTGATCTTGTTCTTATTCATTGTTGACAAGGTGTTTCTAAATCAAACTCTTTTGTCATTGCTTATCTCATGTGGAGAAAAGGACAGAGCCTTGAAGATGCTTTTCAATTTCAATATTATGTGAAGAATGCTTGCGCTACAAATCCTAACATGGGTTTGCTTGTCAACTTTTACAGTGTTAGAAAAGAGTAGTAAATGTAAATTGAAGTGCAAATGCTAATGCTATGCCTTCAAGTCCTAATTATGTTCTTCGGATGTTATAGAATGGCTCCTCATTCACCTTATGACCCTCTTCATTTGGTACCTAAAATGGTGATAAGCCAATAAAACATCAAATGCAAAGCATTTGATTCTCGTGGTGCTTTTACTGTTAATGTTTCTTCTGCTATATATGTTTGGATTGTAAAATTTGTAGTTCTGTTTTGCAAGATCTGCAGCTACGTTGGTCGTTCATATTGAGAAAATAAATGCTTCAAATAATAACATCTGTGAAATTAAGAGCCAATGAACTTTTTGGTTGCTCGGTCCAAAAAAAAACAATTTGATGGAGAACTAATGGTGTTAATATAAAAGGGAGGTGTTTGTTTATTTGATAGAAACTTAAGGGAGGTTAATGTTAGTTTTAAAACTAGAGGGGGTCTAACTGTCATTTTAATAAACCTTAGGGGAGGTGAGTGTAGTTTTCCCTAATAATAATAATATAATGATGGGTATGGTCCTAACGGGCCCCGAGAAACCACCCAACCGAACCGTTTTAGCCCAATGGTAACTGTTGGTTTGACTCGTTGGACCCGCCAACTCGAGTTGACTGACCGAATGCAAAAATACCCCTACAGGTCAGGTGGGTCCGGTAGGCAATGTTGCCCAACCGATGATTGATCAGATTAAAACTCTGTTATTCTATTATGGTTTGAAAAGATATTTTTTCTTGTTCTTGACTTCAAGTTTCAACTCTTTCGCTGTCCACTTGTCTTCTCCCATGCTTTCATCAATTACTGAGCTCTGTTGCTGTTTTTGGGACACCATTGTTGAGTTTTGGCACTCTGAATAAAATTTTCTGGCACTGTAATCACCACCGACTCTGCTTTTCTGACCACTGCCACCCTCTTGTTATTTGCAATAAACAAACTCCATATGCTCTCTGACACTGATGGCAGAGTTTACTGTTGATAAAGGTAGAAGAAAACACCAGTGTAGTAGTAGTATCTGAGATGGTGCTAATGTTTGCAAACTAAATGGTGTTTTTTATTAATCAATATCATTAGACCTGATTATCATAAAAGCAGGCAAATAATAAACTCTTACAAAAAAGATTTTTATAGTGAATATTAGTATTAAAATATAAAAGTTAGTTAGTTAGTTAAGATTTTAGTTAGTTTGTTAATCTTCTCCTAACTCTATGAATAGCAAAGCGTAATCATATCCATCTATCTTTAGTCTATTAAATCTAATGAGTTTTTTTACACTCTTAAGCTTATTTTTCTTAAGATATGATTTTTTCATCTCTTTGATCATGTGATTTGTAACAATTAGATCAGTTATTTTAATGGATTTTGCCTCGTTGAATGAGTTGATGGCCGTTCGGTTTCTTTCTTGCGTAAAGTTATCTCTATGTCACCTTAGAAGCCTTTTTCTCTTTTAATTAACATGTTATATAGTACAATGTATAAAAGCTAATGAGATCTTTTATATGTCATAATTTATTCTATTACTTTGTACTACTAGACTTTATCAGTTATCATCAAACGTAGTCTCCTAACATGGTAGAACATTTCTTCATCAATAATTTATTTTAGGAATGTTTATAAAATATAAAATAAGAAACAAAAATATATTAATGAAATCTTGGCTCTTTTGTTAAAACCAGTTTCTTTGTCATTAATTTCTCGACAAATTAAATATTGCAGATCATAGAGAAAGGACCACTCAGAGACTGTTTGGGGCATCCTTTAATGACTGCAACTAATGATTCCAATCCATGGTGGTTAGTTTTCAAGCAGGCTATAGCCTCAGCTGGAGAAAAACTTTCGAGGCCTGAAATTCTTGCATCCACAACTGATGCTCGATATATTCGACAGAAAGGGATTCCTGTACTTGGTTTCTCCCCAATGAAAAATACTCCCATCTTGCTTCATGATCACAATGAGGTTAAACAACTTTTCCAATTCTTAGTTATTTTGTGTAACATTTATTCCATTCTGCACGAACTCTTTACTATATTATTAACTTTTTTTTACTCCTGTGATTTTCACATACAGCATCTACGCGATACCGTGTACATGAAGGGAATACAGGTATACGAATCTTTGATAAGCTCCTTGAGTTCGTTCCTGGAAGCTTCACATTAATTGCGCTTAAATGTATTAGAAAAGGCGTCTGAGTTGCTTATCTCATTGATTTGCGCTTAAATGTATTAGAAAAGGCGGCTGAGTTGCTTATCTCTCCTGTTCAAAGCTAATACGAAATTGCTTCCTAAACTTAAACTTTAGTCATATTATTTCCCCAATGGTTGAGGGATTTCTCTGAATGTGTATTGTATATCAATCAAATTTGTTATAGTGTCAAGTATTAATGAGATTAATAAAATCAATGTAATTTATATCTTTGAATAATTTGAATGAATTCTCTGTATTACACACTAAAATTGTATTTGTATACAAGAGTTACTCTCAAAAGTAAGGAAATTAGAGAACTATTTAGTCTATTTAGGAAATTAGAAAATCCCATAGTGGAAATAATTTATAACTTCCTCAAACTGGAGCATGTGTATCATGCAACTAGCTTGTCATGTAAAAAGAATATCAAGTTCCATATATATGTTTTGAAAATGATATTTGAAGTAATCTTCTCTATTTAAAAGTGGCAATCAATTTCTGTCTTTAGTTTTGATCGAATACCGAATTTGGCTCAGAAAATTGTTGAACTGTATTAACTTCGTTTTCACATTATAAACATTACAAAGCTATCCTAAATGTGAAGTTTCATTTACAAATAAAAATAAGGTGAGGGTTTATGCTGTGTCTGTGATATATCTTAAATGTTTTCAAAAAGGATTTTTTTTAAATCTTTTTTTCTTCTTCTTAATGTTGGTGGGTAGACGAAATGAATACGCAGATGAGTTGGGGTTTAAACCCCAATCTCGACGTCAGACCTAACAGTTTTGACATTTTGCCAACTGAGTTAGAACTTATGAACTTTAAAATCTTTTTTTTGTTGTACAATTAAAATCCTTATTTAAACAGCTGCAAATGTTACTATAAGCTAGTATAATTATTAAATAATCTATTTTGAGATTTAGAATGTCACATATTCAAATTGGTCTTTTTGGAAGCCTCCAAACCAAGGTTGGTTAAAGATTAATAAGGATAATGTAATGTCAATTTATGGTACTCTTGCGACTTGTGAAGGAGTTTTGAGAGATCATAATAGTGTTTTCCTTTGTGGTTATTCATATTTCTCCTCAGTTTGCTACTTTTGTATTATTAGGCAAATATCAGCTCTATGACCTTCTCTAGGAGCTTAAAGTCTATTAAAATAAAGGTAAGTTTTATTGCACATCGGGTCTCCTATTTTACCACACTCATGAAAATAATTTTGATTTTGTTAACGAGTGTCGCTAGATACTTTTTAAGGATTTAAAATTAAGGAAGATAGTGTTTCTAGCATTTCTGATACTTCAATTTCTCATACTTCCTATCATTTCTCATTTCGCGGGCCACTCCTTAAGGACTCCTTGTAAAATAAAATAAAATATTGAGACTCACATGAGTTTCATCCAATAGAAGAGTGCGTGTTAAAAAGAGCGCCAGAAAAAAAGTGTTCTAGCATTTTTCATACTTCAATTTTCACTACATTAAATACACAAATTTTCACAAAAAATATATCGATTAAGATCTTTAAAAAGTGCCCTAGGTACTCGTTATAGCATTTCTAACCCATTTTAAAATCAAACTTTGTTGATCACACACTTATTATGTTATTTACAATTTTGATCCCAACCATATTTATTACTCCAGAAGTGATGATTTTCATCTTAATATAAGGTGATTTTTGGGCCCTAAAATTGATATTTCCCTCTCGAATTTACAATTCGGGCAACTAATCTTGAGGCATAAAATAACTATTTTTGGGTAAATAAATATGGTTGAGATCAAAATTTCAGTAAATATGATAATTGGGTGACCAAAAAGTTTAAATTCAACTGGAAGATAAGATTATTTTTATGAGTGTGATAAAATAGAGATTAAAAATGCAATTAAATAAAAAGAAAAATATGTTTCAAAAAAGGCAAAATAAGGACAAAAACATTTGAAATGAAAAATATTGTGTGGAGTACGAAGTAGCATACGAAGGTCACTTGAGCAATTGTGCCTCGTAGTGAATCAAGATTCAATAAGTTGGTGTTTTGGGCCCATAATACATTAAATTAATTTTTTTTTTTTTTGAAAGACATTAAATTAATTATTGCATTACATCATATAAAAACAGCTATCAAACACTGGCTATCACTATATGATATAGTTTGTTGATTTAATTGACAATACCATTTGCTACTACAATTTTTTCTTGGAAGTTTCACTATATATCTTTTCAATGTAGAATATACAAAAAAAAAATCAGATTTGATTCTTTTTATTTTAGGAATATCTTCTTATCCCCCTCCCCACATGGATCTTGCCTCTTTATCCCCCTCCCACCAACAAACTTCTAAATATGAAAATATGAAATCCTCAATTGCACTTTCGACCCATACCTCCCTTGGCCTTATTTGAATCTCAATTTCTTAATTTTTTAAAATTCGGTATCCGATTCAAGGACCGACTAATCTGAGGGGACCAATCTCACCGCCCACTTGCAGAGGCCCCGTTCTAAGCCAGAGTAAAGCTATGTATGGACTTACCCATCGAAATTGACACCAGAAGGAATCGAACCTGAGACCAAGCCAATCACTAGGTCAACCTCAAATGGGTTTCTTAAAAATTTAACACTTGTCACATACCATATTATTATGATTAGTTTATTTTGTGAACAAGATAACCCTAATCTTGTTGGTCTCAACATCCAAATGCATGCATGGTTCTTGAGTGAGGTCACTTCAAAGGTGTTATCTGTAATTGTATTTATGCTATTTTGTTTCATTTGGTCCTACAATTTTATATGATTGTCGTTTTCATATGAGTCTTATATAGTACGGAAGGTCGTAGAGTCGGTACGGGCCAGTTAGGATAGAGAATGTGTAGATTATATTATAAAGTTTCATTTACTAAAAATAAAAATTTTAAAAAAATGTATTCACACCACATTTATGGTCAAGAAATTCGGCAACATGATAGCCTAGCCGTTTTGTTACTTTTGTAATATAACCTATGAATTTGTGAAGAAAGAGCACATGAAAAAGTTTTGGGATTTTATTTCACTTTTTTGGTTTTGTTTCACATGTAATGTTTAAGTGTGATTAGAAATTAGCACTTTATCGATTTTAAGTGTATATAAATCTCCTTGTCAAAAAAGAAAGTGCATATAAATCTTAGAATTTGAGTTTCATGTAATTTATTAGTATAAAATCGGTTTCTTCTTTTGTTGATAGTGGTCGGGGTTTGAATTCCGAACTTTGCATATTTTATACATTGTTCCAACCAACTGAACTAAATCGACTTCTTCTAATATATTACAGTTTATAAGTAGTTGCTTAATGTCAATCATGTATAAATATTTAGCGTTCTCAACACACAACCCTCATGCTAAACTAGTAAGAACTATTATCAATTTAAATTATGAATATGATTTATCACTAAAATAAACTTTCACACCTCTTTCAAGACTTTCTTAAAAAACAGTGATCCTATATGTAGCGAGGTTTTTTATCCCGAACTCGTCAAGAACGGTCATCTAACCAATGAAATCTCATACTGGTCGGAAAACACGGGATAGTGGGGCAGTGGACTTTCAAATGTGAACTGCTTTTAAGCTTTCGTGATCTTTTCGCTATTGTTTTGGTCGCTATCTTAAGCATTTTCCCTTAACAAATTGGCCTATACACCATAGCTGTCTAACATTTTTAACGTAAATAAAGTTTAAGTCTTTCAAAGGCTTGCCTAGCTTACATGTTCAACCCCTATTCCAACCACATTGTTACCACAATATCCACCATTACACAAATTCTACACTTTGAGACTCGTGAAATTTAAATTTCACAACCCAAATATAGTAAAACCTAGTCATTAATATAATAGATAACCAAGTACGCACCATGTGTGTGTTTGGTCAAATAATCCTAAAAATTCAACTCTGCAAGGAGTTAGTCTAAGATGTTTCAACTCGTGTTCACGACTTTACATCTTCACACATGTACTTTTTTTACTAGAGAAGTGACTAAATTCCATAAGGTCCAGCTAATTCTAGCTAAAACCCATTTCGAAAATGAAGTTTCCTTATAACTTCCCTCAAGTAGAGACCTTGCTTCCTTTTAGAATATCATGATGAATTTATAATTATTGTATTTATCATATCATCATAAACAAAAGGAGTGTGACAAGATATCATGTGTGAAGATCATTAAAATAGCAATAGCATGTCAAAGACCGTACCCTCAGCTACCTCTGAATATTATACTCCTAAAATATCAGGTTTTGTACGTCGAATTCTTTCTAGGGCTTGTAAACTTAAACTATGGTCATATTTTGTTTAATCAAGGGATTACTTGATATTTGATGCATATTCTGGGTGTCCCTCCAAAGGTAACAATAATACGGATTAATATAAATTAAAATTAATGAAAACAATAACACAGATCTGTATGTCTATAGGTTTATATATTCTCTTAGCTTAATCAGTGTAGGCTCATCTAGGGAAAATGCTAAACTTAACTTATGTAACGTGGAGAATCAATGTTTGAATTTTGACGGTAAAAGATGTCCACATATGTAGTATTTGATGGTGTCGTAAATATGATTATCTACATATGTAGTATTCTCACATTAAGTGGTCCGTTCGACAATTTTATGTAGATTGAAAAACGTATAAACGAGATAGAGAATATTATTTTCATTACTTAAATTCACATATTTATTCACCTATATTTAAAGATTTAAAAATGTTATGTTACGTGTTTAGTTTAGGGCTCACTATTAGCATATTCAACTAAAAGTGTCCTCGTGAATTTAGCTCGGTTGGTAAGGACAATCTATAATATATGTAAGTTCCGGGTTCAAATCCCGTCCACCACAAAAAAAAAAAAACAATATTCAACAAAAAGCTTAATGACTTCTTTGAGTAAAGAAAACCTAATTGTTTATTAAGATTTTGTGATTTTTGCATTCGTATAATATTACTCGATTTTAAAAAATGTCTTACGTGAAGTCGAGAATTATGTATTCGAAATGTAGCGCAGCAAACATATCAATCTTTTTACTCCTTTTCACAATTTAAATTGTATTTACAACATAAAACAACTTTGAAAAGAAATTTACTAAAAAAATTGGAGTATTTCACAATTATTAGCGAATGAATACCTACACGTGGAAAGAGAAGAAAAGGACTGAGATTGACGACAATATTCCCTTCATGCTCACATGCAAAATCGTTGTATAGTGCAAATTATTTTGTTATTGCTTATTTGTTAATTGGTCTCTTATACTCTAAACCCATGTTTACACGATTATTAAACAAAGACAAGACATAAAATGATAGAAAATTTGTGTCAAATTAAACATAAGCATAATGTAACTATTATATGAGACATGTATCCTCATCAAACCAAGGAACTATATATATTTTTACATACAATGAGACATTATTTTGAAGGGGCATACAATGAGATATAATTGCTATTGTAAAAATTATGATACATAATTGTATTTTTTTTTTATTTTAAAATAAAGAAAAGAAAATTATTATTAGTTACGGTGACACTAAACCCAATTGAATTAGTTTAACGGTATTGATTTAGGTCCTAGGAGTGTGTTCCTCTCAAGTTCAATTCCATATGATGACCACATGTTGTGAGTTGTATTGATTTTGAGGAATTTGTTTCTTCTTCTTGTTGTAGAGAGAGTATACCATTTGATTTTCTAATTAAGTGGTTAATGAATTTCCTTTAAAGACGAATTGTTTGTGAGAACTCAATTATGATTTTTGGAAGAAATAAATATTTGTCAGGTTTTACATACCTCTGAGCCGAACTTCGGATTATCAGAGTTACATGAAAAATTTGGATTATATATTTTGAGAGAGCTACGGTCCATGTTCTCAAAAGGATTAGTAGACAAAATCTATTGGTCGAATGAAAGAGTAATGTGCATAGCACTCAAAGAAATTCAAATTCTACAACTCATAAAAACTACCGTATGAAGTGTGCTCAAGAAGTCTTAAAGCAAGCAATTCCTTGTTCCTCAGCGCAAAAGATTCAAATTCAAAGAAGAAAATTTGCATAAGTTCCTTGAAAGTTAGGAACAAATGGCATTCATGCAAACGTAGGAGTTTGTTTATTTCTTTTTTATAAATTGTAACATCAAACTTAATGCAAAGGTTTTAATTTCTATTTAACAAAACTACGCTTACATGAAACACATTCGTCCTCATAAGATGATTCTTTTACTGGAAATGCCGGAAGACCAGACTTAGTTCTTACACAGTTCGGTGGTGACAGGTCATTTTACGTTATTCTTAGCATGTTTTTCAGTCATTTTCAATAGATTTTACCAGCAAAATGGAGAAGTATTAGAATAATTGCCTATGATTTCAGAACATTTGTAATGTTTTCTATATTTGAGTCTGTAATTATGTTCTTCTCAAAACATAACAATTTTAGGATGTTTTTGATGTAATTCACAAAAAATCATGCAAATTGGCAAAGCAAAGACATCCGAAGATTTACGTGGTCATTGTAAAGATGAAGAATGAAGATTCAAGAAGGCCTCAGAAAACTTTAAAAGGGAGGAATTTCGTTCCCAAGTTCCAAGACAACTTACATAGGAGCAAACACCTAAAAAGGTGAAGAAACATGCATTTCAACACCCAGAACACACTCAGAAGCGCTCAGGCGCACATGCGCATAGAATGGGGCACTAGGCGCCCAGAGTCGGTTGAGAAGCGCCCATGCGAATGGATGGAGCGCCAGGCGCCTAGACCTACAAGGCACATGCGCCTAGCGCATGGCAGGGGTGCAAGGCGCCTGGTTGCTTGCAAAAAAGTCACAATTTTGTGACTTTTTGTGGAAGAAAGCCCGTGATTTTAGCCCAAGTTCAGGTGGAAACTTTTCCTATAAATACCGTCTTCCTCATTCATAATTTCTCGTTCATAACTGAAGCAATTCAAGAGGAATTGAAATTCTTGGAGCTTTCAGGAGGAGTTTCTCTCTCTTTTCTTTAAGTTTTTAGGGTAAGTTTTATTTGTTTTGTAATTAGTTATATAGTTACCATGAGTAACTAAATCTTTTTAGGTTGAGGTTCTAAGATAAACCTGTATTTATTTTGTTGGATAATTTGAAGGTGAGAAAAACACACAGCAAGGGGGTTGAATTGTGTGAGTCTTTTTTTTATTTTATTTCTTCTTCTAAGTGTTAAGAGCAAATCTGGTCAAGATATGATGTTGCAAATTATGACTCAGAGTCTGAATGCAACAGAAATAAATAACACGCAGATTAAAGATAAAGGGTCAGAGAGAAGAAAGACACAAAACAATTTGTATTGGTTCCTCTTACAAAAATGGAGTAGTCCAGTCCCCTTGCACTTCCAATGGATTTCACTATAACCAATCTTGAGTACGATTTGCTCAAGGACATACCAATAGACTTCTCAATGCTCAAGTACAACTGCAAGAGACTTCTATGCTCTAGGACTCACCTAAAGACTTCTTTTGCTCAAGTACCCCTACAAGAGACTTCACTTGCTTAAGCATAACTGCTTAAGTCTTTACCTTGCTCAATCATAACTGATTGAGCCTTCCTATTTGCTTTAGGTTTCGCCAAGAGACTTATCTGCTCAAGCACACAGGCGAGAGACTTTCTAGAAATGTTTTCCCCAACTACAAACAAGATAAGTTTTTCTTACACTCTTTTTAACTAGTGAGGGTAAACTGAACAAATGAACTAACTCACTCCTTAGGATTTCTAATATATAAACTTGAAATAATCCTAAGTGTTTTTGCACTATTTGTTTTGACAGAGTTTTCGCACAGAAAAATAACATAGTCTTGTTGCTTCTTATTTTTCTTCTTCAAATCTTCAGCTCCTTATATAGGCGTTGATTTGAGAGACGTTGGAGAAAAGTGTCATCACAAATAGAGTCGTTGAGAAGATTCAATCACGAACATTGACCATTTGCCTGATTTGGATAATCCCGTTGGAAAGTACTTTGAATCTCCTTTGCTGAAAGGGGAATTATTTGTTGCTTTCCTCGTTTCTAATGTCCTTTACACGTAGACATAAGAAGAAAAAATAGTAGCTCTTCCATATGCTGTGATTAAGAAAGCTCACTGAATAAGACAAAAGCTTACGTGGATTATGGATCGCTCAGAATGACGTACCCTAGTCAGCTTCTGTGTTGATGTCCTTCACAGAATCTGTGGATGTTACTCCCCCGCTTCTGTGAGACTCCTGTCTACTAGGATGTTGACTTCTGGTTGACCTTTTAGTAGATCTTTATCCAGAGTCTTCTAAGCTTTCCAATCTCTTTCTGATGCTCTTCATATGTTCCTTCTTCATGATAATAGTTCCTGCACACTTGAACCTATTTTAGTAATTCAATTATTCTTCAATACTTTTTATGAAACATTCTTGTTCTAACATAATTATTTAATTTAATGTCGTTTATACGTTTATTTTTTGTTCGCTATTTAGTTTTACTGCAATGCGTAAGATTTGTCTCCTCTGAAGCGCAACCCTAGTTTAGGCATTAGGCACTTAGGCAGTGACATGGCGTAATATTGATATTTATATCTGACTATCAAGGAAGTAATTAGTTAGTAACTAGACGAAAGATACCGAAAGCGAGTTGACCCTAGTAGTAAGTACTTATGAGGTGACATTGCTAATATTTAGTAAAATATGCTAAAAATAGGATGTAACTAGTTATTAATTAAGGAAACAAGTGACTTCATGACTTAAATCAGCCCAGTAATTCCATTCTCTTCGAACCTTGGTAAGGTAGACGCTGATAGGGCTGCCCATTTGTAGAAGTACTAAGAGGGAGAGTGTGCTATGTACTTGATGAGTCATTATTTAGTGTTTTTAATAGGTTATTTGAGTTTATTTTATTTAGATTTTATGTGTTTTTATTTACTTTTTAGAACTATTTTACTTCAATTGCAAGTTATTTAATTTCAGGAACAAATATATGAAAGATTGAGTCTTGGAGCAAAAGAAAGGAGATTTGGAGATGATTGAAGCCAAAAATATGAAGATCTTGTGCAAAAATATCAGGCACGGCCGTGCCTCCAAAGTTTCAAAGAGGCCAAATGATGAGTCATTAATTAGTTATTTTAATATAATATTTGAGTTCGTTTTATTTAGATTCAAGTTTATTTTATTTAAATATAATTTCCTTTTAGAACTATTTTACTTCAATTGCATATTATTATATTTCAGGAACGAATATTCGATAGATTGAGTCTTGGAGCAATAGAAAGAGGATTAGGAGTTGATTCGGGTTGAAAATACGAAGATTATTGACAAAAATATAATCTCCCCAAGTCAGAAGCTTGGCACGACCAGTGCCATCAGCAGGCACGGTCGTGCCACCTCCCATGCCTTCTTTTTCTGCTTTTGCTTCATGGACAAGTTGCGTATTTTGACCTAAAAGCCCGTGGTTTCTTGTGGAACATTCTACTGATTAGTTTCTTAGGTTTTAAGTCACCATAAGACTATAAATAGAGTAGCCATCTATCATTAATATCATCTTTTGTTCTCTTAAATAATAAGTGACAATTGTTTCTTTGAATAAAAGTTCACCTTTATTTTATGTTCTTCTTCTTCTTCTTCTTCTTCTTCTCTTCTATGTCTACGATGAACGTTAGTGAGTAGACTCTTCTTGTCTTGGGATTGTTGGATAAGTCTAATGACGTAATCCTAATCAAACCAAACCATAAACCCTAGTTTTATATAAATCTACTTTCTAATCTAATTTCACCGTTTTTATAATGAATTAGCAATTGTTAAGCTAAGAAGCTAACGCAGAGGGTTTAATAATTGTTAATTCATCATCACAAATATTAAGCGAAGGATCGAAAGATGAAGTTTTAATATTGGAACAAGTGAAATTAGACAAGGGTTGCGAAACATGAGAATAGTCTAGTAAACCTTGAGACATATAAAGTTTCATTCTTCAAGGATTCTAATAGCAATCAACCATGAGAATAGGCGTGGTTGCTAGAGTAACACACTCAGTGAGACCGAAAGGAGATGTGATAGGCTAAAGAGAAACTTGTCTTTAGAAAGTAAATCCAATATAAAGTTTAAGGTTTAGGGTTTGTTTGTGAAGGATTCGTTATTATGATGAACCAATAATCCCAAGGCTTCTTTTATTTTTATTCTTTCCTTTTAATTAAAAATCCAAACTTTAATCTCAAACTCTCATCTAATCATTATTTAAAGTTAATTGAATTCATAACACCCTGTCGGAACGATACTCTATTTATTTTTACTACTTCGGTAAACCGTGCACTTGCGGTTTTACTCATCACCAAACCACCAGAGAGCTTGGCACGACCTGTGCCTCCAAAGGCACGACCGTGCGCAACCTACAACACTCCTTTTGCTGCTTTTGCTTCCTGATCAAGCTGCCTTTTTAGTTTATTTTTGACATAAAGCCTACGGTTTCTTGTGCAACATTCTATTGATGTATTTCTTGGGGCTTAAGTTAGTTTTATGCTATAAATAGAGCAGCTAGGAAACATATATTTTCATCTTTTGTTCTTGGAAATGATAAGTGACAATTGTTTCTTTGAATAAAAGTTCATCTTTATTTGCTTGTTATTTACTTTCATGTTCTTCTTCTTCTTCTTCTATATGTCTACGATGAACATGAGTGAGTAGACTTCTTTGTCTTAGGATTGTTGGATGAGTCGAATGACCTAATCCCTATCAAACCAAGCCTGGAACCCTAATCTTATGTAAATCTATTTTCTAATTTAATTCACCGCTTTTCTAATGGAATAACAAGTATTAATCGAATGACCGAAAGGTGAAGTTTAATAGTTGTTATTTCATCATCACAAATATCAAGCGAAGGATCGAAAGATGAAGATTTGATATTGGAACAAGTGAAATTAGACAAGGATTGCGAAACATGAGAATAATCTAACAAACCTTGAGACAATAAAGTTTTGTACTTAAAGGGTTTCAATAGCAATCAACTATGAGAATAAGTGTGGTTGCTAACGAAATACATTCAGTGAGACCGAGAGAAGATGTGAAAAACCAAAGAGAAACTTGTCTTTAGAAAATAGAACCAACGTAAGATTTAGGTTTAGGGTTTGGTTTGTGAAGGATTTGTCACCAAGATGAACCAATAATCCCAAGACGTTTTTATTATTGTTATTTTCTATCAAAACAAAAAATACAACTTTTAAACTTTCAATCTAACCATTGTTTTAAGAGTGAATCAAATTCATAACTCCCTGTCAGAACTATATCTTTTTATTACTACTTCGGTAATCCGTGAACTTGCAGATTTACGAGATCAGCACTCCTAAGATTCATAGACGGAAAAAGTTTTACGAACACGGGCAACCATACCTTTGGAAATTTAGGAATGCCAACTTAAGTCTATGTTTCAATTACCTCTGAAGGAGTAAGACGCCCATAATAATAATCCTTACTAAGGAGGCGGATCCTATAGGATTTATAACCTTATACCGTAATGCGCGTATAACCGTAGTGTGGATTAGCAGGTGCAATTCGATAGGCAGAGGGATAGACTGAAATCAAGCGAGAGAGTAAGACCCCGCACATAAGGATCAACATACGACTAACAGTTGCAACTTGACAAACCGATTAGGTTACTACGTCCCAACAGACTCATCACTTAGATAGTCTACTTAGAATAACTTAACGCGACTTGATTGTTATTCAATTTCAACAAATGAATAGTGGGGATTCAAAGAATCCTAACTGCTGCTAACATTCTGCAACAAAAAAAAGTAATTTATTTTGTTGCAAACAGATAAAAATTGTAAATCTTTTAACCCTCAACTCTTTATTTTATTATTTTGTTCACAAATAAGTAAACAGATTGTTTGGAAGAAACGACAATCCATGTATATATGATACTCTACTTACTACTTTATTACTTGGTAAACGATTTAATACACTTACCTAATCCGATCATCACTCAACCCGACCTAGCCATTTCCTCCCTACTTTTGCTTTTGATTTTCTTTTCTTTTTCGCCTTTACTTTATCATATAAAATATATGGTGACAACTAGGGTACCCATGGAAAAATGTTGAGTAATTTACCCCAACCAATAAACATTCACCTTTTTAGGTGGTATCCATAAACTATCTTGACCCCACCAATAAATTGTTTATTATGATTGGTTGGTGGATAAATTACCCACCATTTTTCAAAGGTAATCTAGAAAAAACCAAAATATATACGTTCCTTCAATACATAAACGTGTGTTTGTAACCTTAAAACTATCAACTAATACACATGACAACAATCAGGACCAAAAGATTATCACAGAATAAAATAATAAATTTTTTCCAATCCAACTTTTACGGTCTTTTCTTCCCCCCTAACCCCAGGTATTTGGCTAATTCGTCTTGTCAGATTAGTGTGTTGATTCCATTTGTTTCTGTTGATTGTGAAGTTGTCATATTCATTGTTTAGAATTACAGTTGTTTCCTTTTCTCCTTGAACGTGTGAATTTGACTAAGAATATTCAACTAAGAAAATAGTAATTTTTCCCAAAAAAAACACACAAGAAAATAAAAAACTTGTCTTCCACACGTATCAATGTATTCATGTGTGCCTATGTTCTGGCATTTTTATCAAGAAAATAAAAACAATAATTAATTGATCTTTCTCCGTACATAGAGAATCAATTTCACAACCTTAAAATTAAACTTTACAAAAAGAAAAACACAAAATCTTAAAAATAGAAGCAATAGTGACACAAAGAAAGAGTGCAAAAGTCAAGTTATGTAGGCAAAGAAAATATTATTGATATGTGTAGCTTTCTATATTAAATATTAAACTTTATATAGTACGTTATTTGGTGACAGAAACCTAAGGCTTGGTTAAAAATAAAAATGTGAAAAGGGTCCATCAACGCGGTTTTGGAAATGAGTACAGAGAAGCACCAGCTGTGGTTTTTTTCTTGCTAACGGCTTTACTCCAACTGCTTGTGTTGAGCATCATATCCAGGAAGCTACCTCTCTCATTTCAGTGACTGACATTCTCATTTCTCTTTATCTTTGTGTACATTTATTTATTATAGCATAAATTAATGTTATCCATATGTATCTTTTTGGTGTAAAAAGGGTATCTTCGCGCGTGCATCTGCGGAGACTTTATGACAAACTCTCCCTAAGAGTTTTAATCTTATTGCAAGCTTAAGGCTGTATTTTAACACAAGACATGTCATCTCATCCAAGCGCTCTTGTGTCTGATCCGAGCGGAGTACGTATTTACTATATTTTTTGGGTGGTCTTTTAGTAACTAGATGAATTTTGTACTATAGGATGACTAATTAGTTTTGCAAGTACGATTAAACAGACTATGGAATTAATGTTCTTTACTTACTTGCACTAATGAAATAATTATGTCTGATGAATTAATTAATGGATTGACATTGAATTGGTTTTAGTTTGAAAAAAGTCTCACTTGCAATTTTTGTATGAGTACGGTAATTATTAGTCCGAATGAACCGTTTAACCGGGTAATCCCAGATCAACAATAGAAGTTACAATCTAACCTACATTAAATTCAAGTAGGGCCTATACCTTATTGAGAGACTATGGCATCATGCTCCTGGCTACATGGTTTGATATGCCAAAGTCTCTCACCCTCGTATTCTCCCACCTGATAAAGGATCTCCTCCCAGACTGGCGAACGTGGAGCAGATTATAGAGGAGGAGCATGTCAGGGAGATGCCTGACACACTGACGATCATCCAAGATGTGGTGCATATTGCTGACGATATTGTGGCCAGGCAAGCCGAGATGACTAAAAAGGAGATTGTCCAGGAGGTGATGCGGATAGCTAGTACTAGTCGTACTGCCCTTAATTATCAGATTGTCAGGCGGCGCAGGGTAGGCAGCAGGGCTGATTATTATTAGGCTTTTTTTATGTATTTTTGACTATGATGATGATGATGTATTATTATGACATTTACGTACGTACGTTTTATATTATTTCTTGCGTTTTAATTTTACCATTTTCTTGTTAAATATTGGATGAATATGTTTAGGTATCAATTGGTTATTAAATGAAAATTTTAGATGAATTTTCAATTGGTTATTGGATGAAAATCTTAGATGAATTTGTTTAGGTACCAAAGGATTTGGTTAGGAAAGACACTGGAAAATGAGTTTCTGGAAAATGATCCAGACACGTCGCGGTAGTTAACAACCGCCGGAAGCCAACGGCAGATAACTACCGGTGCATGGCCTAACAGTTGTTAACTGCCGCTGGGGATATTTAGATATTTTACTTGTGTCAATGTGAACTTATCAATGTCAAGAAAGCAATTTTCTTAAACCAACTCGTATTTTACTTGAACTTGTTTAAGTTCGAGTTCAACTCATTAAAATCAAAATTACTACCTCCATCCCTAATTATAAAACTCTTTTGAGAATTTTTTTGTCCCTTTTTATAAGATCTCATTTGTTATTTCCAACTACATTAATTATTTCTTTACATGCATGCTCCTATTTATTATACATCTTTTTCTTCAATCAGCAATAAATAGCATATAGAAAACATAAACTAATTCTCTCTCTTTAAGATAAAATTGTAAAAACAGTAGTGATTATAATTAGGGACGGAGGTATTAGTTTATATTTAGCTAAAAGATTTATGATTTCAAGATACGTAGATCCGACCCATTAAAACAAAATATTTTTTTGAAAAAAAATTGCTACATTGTTCAAGACGTTTATGTGTTGATCTACAGGTGTTTAAATTAACTTCTAAGGTAACAATTTTAACTTGTACAATTTTTTTTTTACATAAGTGTTTACATAAAAAAATTTTTTTTACATAATTGAGATAGAAAAATATTTTTAGAGGAACTTAAAACGAAAGTTAATATTTAGAGGGATCAAAAATATATTTAACATTTAAATGTATTTATTTTTTTTTTGACAAAACACTTAAATGTATTATTATCTAGAATTAAAACATGATATGATATATAAAGTCAAAATTTCTGAAATACATGTTAAATATCAAAATGAAACATAATCTCATTGATATATTAATTTTTAAGTAGATTTAAAGATAAGTAAAAGAACTTATTTAAACACGTTTATATGAAATATGTTCTTATGTACGATAACAAATCATATATATATTTTTTAAAAAGATGAGACTTTGATATAAAAAATAAGTCTATGACATGTAACAAACCAGATTTAAGCCTGCATTTTGTTTACCATGCTAGGTCATACCCATTACCACATATAATAACTATAGCTAATCCAGTATATTAAAACTATAATTTTGAAAATAGTTTATATGATAATATGATGTAACACAAGTGGTTCTTAAAAAAAAAAAAAAAAAAAATGTAACACAAGTGATAAATATGTGGTAAATCTTCCTTAAAAAAAAAAAGTGGTAAATCTTTTTCCCTAAAAAAAATAATATATCTTTTAGAGAAATGTTAACCGGTACCCATGAGACATCGATCAATGAAGCAAATATAGTAATTATCGCATTGAAAAATGCATAATCAATTCATAAAAAGTCAAAAAAGTGTTTTTTTTTTCAATTTACAACTTTATTTTTTGTATCCTTAACCAGTGTCTCAGGGGAACCGATTAAGGCTGTGTTTGGTAACACAAAAAAGCTAGCTTATAGCTTGTTGGATTAGCTTATAAGCTCGTTAGATGAAATCGTGACGTGTTTGGTAACAAGCTTTTTTCATGAGCTTATAGCGTTTTTTGAAAAGCTATTTCAAGTAGCTTTTTAACTTATAGCTAGTAGCTTTTTATATTTTCTTCCAACTTTAACCCTATTAATTTAAATTAATTATTTTTTAATTAAACAACTACCCATGTTCATCTTTATAACCACCCCATATTTTCCCTTAAAAAAAATGTCACGTTTTTTTTATTTTTTTTAAGGAGCACTTTATTTATATATATATATATATATATATATAATGAAATACTTTATATTTTGCTATAACTAACCTGCCGTACATCACAAAAAAAATAACTAGCCTATTTTTTTTTTAAAGGAAAAAATAACTAGTCTTTTGTACGTTGTAAAATTTTATATATTCTAGCTCACTTTTTGTTTCCACCTTTCTCTTATTTTTGGGATTCATAAAGCAGAGATCAAATTGTAGGTGAATTTTTTTTCAGGATTAAAGGTCGAATAATTTTTTTATGGAGACTAAGACCAAAAGTTTGAAAATTTATAGGGACCAAAAACATATTTAACTATAATTAAAAATATTAAAAAAGAAATACATTACAAAAAAATGTGTGTGTCTATATGTATATTAAAAAAAAAAACATGTCATTTTATACTTATCAGTCACTTCAACAGCTAATTTTACCAAACACATTATTTTTAATAAGCAAGCTTTTCAGCTATCAGCTAGCTTATAGCTTATTTTTACCAAACAGAGCCTAACATAACCCCTTTTAGCTTTTCGGGTTGGGTTCAATGCTTTCAATACATATGAAATAAACATAAGCGAACTCTTTAAATATAGATCATTGTTACTACGATAGGTTATTCTTTGCAGTTGTGCAATGAAATATGTTTGTTTGCTAAAAAAAAATACTCCCTTCAATCTCATATGTAAACAAGAAAATATTGTACTCCATCCAGAAGGAAATATAAACAAAAAAGATTGTTGAATAGTTGATATATATGGACAAAATTCTTAACCACATACATTGACTTTTCAACTATTTTTTTTGTTTATATTTCATTTTGAAAGGGGTATTTATTTTTTCCTAAATATAAGCGAATGTTGACTAGATACTTCTATACTTTAAAATATTATTAATGTTTAATTATCATACAATTAATTTAAATTGGATTTTTCAATGACTCATTTTTTTCATGGAACAAGTTCCCACATGCGATAAATTAAAAATAAAATTAATCAATCTTAAATATAAGTAAAATTCAAATGTATTTGGTCTAAGTTTAAACAAAATACATTTGACTTTTGTTTTAATATTCAAAACCATGTTAAATGAGAATAACTGCTTTATTTACTTAATGAGTCCAAAAGCAACTATTTTTACTCATTTTTTCATGGAACAAGTTTTCAAGAGGGATAATTGAAAATACAATTAATTCATCTTAAATATAAGTCAAAATTCAAATGTATTTGTTTTAGATTTAGGAAAAAAAACTTTTGACTTTTTGATTATATTTAAAATCGCATGGAGTGCAATTTTAGTTATTATTTTTAGAACGTTAAGTGACTTAAGTAGTCTTTTTTGTTGTTGTTATTAATCTTTTCGTTTCTTTTTATGTGTCAATGTTTGATCATTTGCACTATACACATATAACATATTTTTGACCATATTTTTTCATTAAATTAAATAAAATATGATGTAACTTTTTCATCTAATGATAAAAAAGAATCTTGTTGACGAGTGTTCTTCGGGCACTCTTTAACGATCTCAAATTTAGAAAATATTTTTTTTAAAAATTAAATGTTACAAATTCCAATGCATTAATTACAAATATTTTCAAAAAACCTTACTATTAAAATTGCTTAAAGATATACCAAAAAAAAAAAAAATTGCTTAAAGAGTATCGGGAGACACTCGTTAACATTTAAAAAAAAATTGTACATGATACAAGACTGTTTTGTTTATGCATTTTAGACAAATCTATTTTATATCATATACTCCCTCCAGTCCTTATTATAAGAAATAATTGATTTTTTTAGTTCATTGTGTAAGTGATGTATCTAATCTATATTTTCAATAAGATACATTAATTATTCTATAAACTTAAAAAGTCAACTTTTTCTTATAATAAGGACCAGAAGAGTAATATTTCTCTGGAGGAAGCTTCACTAAGATAAAGGACAAAGAAGTCATTTAATTTCAATATTATAGTCTTCTACTCATTAAATTCAGATGAACTAAAATCCATCTGGCATCAATCTCATATTTTGACTATAGGAGATTTTTGTTTGATATCTTAAAATGAAAGTCTCACTCTATAAATACATCTTCTTTACTTCCCCAAATTCAGTACCAATTGCATCATTCACTCTCCACTTTGAAAACATCACCAACAAAACAAAAAGTCACACACACATTAAAAAGAGAGAAACCCCTTCAACACACACCCTTAAAAAAACATTTTTGCATCCATTTATCATGGTTAAGACAGAGATCAACAAGATCAACAAGGAAAAACCAAAACCAAAGCCAATGCAACAACATGTTTTATCAACAAAAGCAGCATCAAATGATAAGAAGAAAAAATACAAAGGAGTAAGAATGAGAAGTTGGGGTTCTTGGGTATCAGAAATAAGAGCACCAAATCAAAAAACAAGAATATGGTTAGGTTCTTATTCAACTGCAGAAGCTGCTGCAAGAGCCTATGATGCTGCACTTTTATGCCTTAAAGGTTCATCTGCAACAAATCTTAACTTCCCTTTAGAAACTTCTTCACATTTCATTCCTCAAGAGAATATTTCTATGTCACCTAAATCTATTCAAAGAGTAGCTGCTGCTGCTGCTGCTGCTTCTTCTTCTTCTTCTTCTAGTAACAATGATGTTACTAATACTATTAGCACCCCACCAACTTCATCATCCTCATTAGTTTCATCTCCATCAATGTCATCTTCTCCTTCTGATCAAATTGATGATGATGTTTCACTTTTTTCATCTTTTGGGGCCTGTGATGATCATTATCAAGCTAATGATCAATCAATGGCTATGATGGATTCTTGGTATGGATTTGATGGTTTATTACAATCACCAAAACATGTTGATCAAATGCTAAGTGGTTCTTTGTTTGATATTGATTCAACTCAAGTACTTCTTGATGATTGGTATGAAGAAGGTGACATTAGTTTGTGGAGCTTCTACTAAGAGGAATTATTCAAGCAAAAAAAACATATTCTTTTATTACTCTTATAAATTCATATTTGTTTTTCTACAGTGCTAGTTCTTGAAGTTACTATTACTGACTGTGACAAAATTAAGATTATTTATACTCTAGAAGATATTCATAAAGAGAAGAGACAATTTTTGGTCTCTCTTTTGTGAATTTCTATTTATGTGAGATTATATATGTATTATTGAAGCAAAGCTTGTAATATCTATTTTACAATTAGTTTTCTTTATGTTATATAATTTACATATGAAGGGAAAAAAGAAAAAAATGTTCATCAATGTTATTATGTTACCTTTCAGAAAAAATATGGTGCAGTTACATGCTGTAATCAATCTAAAACATTAATTTCAGATTTGATGTCTTACATTACACACCCACCTAAATTAATATTAAACGATCTCCACCATTAATTTTGATCGAACGGTCGAGATCAATAACTACGTGGTATTGGGAATCTTTTTCCATTTCATTCATTCTTTATTTATTTTATTTTATTTTTAAAGTTTTTGTTCATATTGTATAAATATTTTGCTAATATATGAGGATCTAGGAAGTCCTTCATTGCATGCCAAAGTGTCAGATTGTGGAAACTTGAACCATTGAAAAGTGTGGCTTTTGTCGGCCCATCTACCCTGTTTGCCTAAAGAACAAAGGGATTTCCTTGTTTCAATGTTTTAAGTTTGGTATTATATGCTTCTATTTATTAAGAAACTTAGATATATAAATCATATGGTTCCTTTCTATTGTATGTTTAAAAATGAAATTTTGACACCCTATTGATCAATAGATCCATTAGTTTTTTACCCTTGATCTTCAATTTCCACACCATACAACATTTTTGGGGTTTGTTAGGAGATTGTAGTTAATTAACTTGATTAAGATCAAGTCACCAAGATTATAAGATGTCAAAGATCAATACAATTTTTTTTACATGGATATCTTTGATACCATGTTTATTTGACAATTTTGAGATTTGTTTTCTTCAATAGGGCCAACATTGTTTTAATTTAATTAGGTAAAAAAAAAATATACATATATATTTCTATTTATGACTTTTAGTGCAAGCAACACCTGCTTTAGTGTTTCATTTTAATTAAAGACGCGTTCAAAACACATGATATACAAAATTGTATGATTTATTTATTTATACAATTAGAAGGAAAGAAAAAACTTTGATTCTTTTTGGACTACTTTTGAACATGATCATGTTATAACAAATAGCACACACACATGACATGTTTTCTTATAATAGAATGGGAGAAGTTATGTACCCCATTCTCAATTGTTCTTTTTACATTGCTTCTGGTCTCAATAAGCTGCACTCCACGAGCTATATGCTTCTTCACAACGAAAAATGTGCAGAAAAAAAATAAAAGCTTTTGCTTTTTGGTGTTACTTGTTCATAGGGCCACATTATATATCAATCGACCCATTCCTTTGACTATATAATGTACAAATATTAGACTTGTGTTTATGTGCATGTACATTCTTGGGACCTACTTAGGATTATGTTGTTATTTGCAATAATTTTATTCAACTACATTTCTCAATTTTATGCACATGAAATGATATAACTAAAGGACAATTTAAACATTTTATTTTGAAACATAGCATGTGAGTACGAAATGTGATTTCAATTAGAGATTTGAAATATAATTTAGAAATAATATGGTGGTTTTGTTTCATATTAACAAGGGATTTCATTAATTATCTTGCTTAATGCAATTATACCCAACAAATTTTGGTATTGTCTGCAATTATGTTCCCCTTTGGATGTATGCTGATATTTTATTTTATTTTTTGTACAAATGAATGAAATGGAAGAAGATCCTCAACATGACGCAATTAGTAATCTCGACCGTTCGATCTAAATTAATGATAGAGATCGTTTAATATTGATTTAGTGGATGTGTTTTTTAAAACATCCCATCTAAAATTAATATTTTAGATTAATTACAGCGTGTAATTACGTGATTTTTTTTTTTTTCTTTTCTGAAGGGTAACTTCGCTATATGGTTATTGCATGTATGCTGATATTTTATTCGATGAGAATATATACCAATTTATGCTAAACATGCCATTATTGGTATTGGTCATTACATGTTTAGGAAAAGAAATCTTGGCTCTGTTTGACAAAGAAATTTTCGAGCTTATAGAGAATAGCTTATACAATCAAAATATACATGTTGAATAACAATATAAGTAGTTAGCTTAACCAATAAAAGGACAGTAAATAATCAGATACATTATTCTTTTGAAGGCAAAAAATGAAACAAATGTTTATAGATTTTCATCTGAGCTAATTATTTTTTTACGTAATTATAATGATTGTGGCGAATAACAGTATGCCAACAAAATGAAACGCAGTGGCAGGCAGATTAAGATCCAATATTCAACATGGGCTTGATGATTGATTTGGAAGTGTTTTTTTTTTTTAAGAATAAAAAATGAAATTTATAAACAAAAACAGTGACTTTTTTAGCATAAGGTGTACTAAAAAGACCACCCCAAAGAACAATCAGTCAGACAATGATTACAAAATAAAGGTCAGTCGATATCCAAGCAAAACAACGAGTCCAACCACCATCTCTGAGAACCATACATAAAAGTGGCTTTGTTAGCTTTCAGCCACCAATAAGAATTAAGTTTAACTTTGTCGGATTCAAGAGCATGAGGTTAGAGAAGCGTTGAAAAGGATGAGTAGTGGCAAGGCAGTTGGGCCGGACAATATACCTATCGAAGTGTGGAAGAGTCTTGGCGATAGAGGGATTGTGTGGCTCACAAACCTTTTTAACAAGATTATGAGGACGAAGAAAATGCCGAATGAGTGGAGAAAAAGCACTTTAATTCCAATCTATAAGAACAAGGGGGATATACAAAATTGCGTGAATTATAGGGGAATTAAGCTAATGAGTCATACCATGAAGTTATGGGAAAGGGTGATCGAAAGAAGACTAAGAAAGGAGACTCGAGTTACGGATAACCAATTTGGTTTTATGCCTGGAAGGTCGACTACGGAAGCAATCTACTTACTTCGACGCATGATGGAGCGATATCGGACGGATAAAAAAGACTTGCACTTAGTTTTCATTGATTTGAAAAAGGCATATGATAGAGTACCGAGAGAGATTTTGTGGAAAGCCCTGGAGAAGAAAGGGGTTAGCATTGCCTATATTAGAGCTATCAAGGATATGTATGAGGGAGCTTCGACTAGTGTGAGGACGCAGGATGGGACTACCGAAGATTTTCCGATAACAATAGGATTGCACCAAGGGTCAACCCTAAGTCCTAATCTTTTTACTTTAGTTTGGGATGTATTGACGGAACACATCCAAGAGTTAGCACCGAGATGTATGCTTTTTGCAGATGATGTAGTCTTGGTGAGTGAGTCGAGGGAGGAAGTGAACGGGAGGCTAGAGACCTGAAGGCAAGCCTTAGAAGTGTATGGATTCCGCTTGAGTAGAAGCAAGACGGAGTATATGGAATGTAACTTCAGCGGAAGGAGAAGTAGGTCTACCTTGGAAGTGAAAGTTGGAGATCATATCATACCCTAAGTTACACGGTTTAAAGATCTTGGGTCCTTCGTACAAAATGACGGAGAAATAGAAGCAGATGTAAGCCATCATATTCAAGTTGGGTGGTTGAAATGGAGAAGAGCCTCAAGTGTTTTGTGCGATAAGAAAGTACCACTTAAGTTGAAAGGAAAGTTCTATCGGGCAGCAGTCAGACCGACGTTGTTGTTGGGCGGTTAAGAGTCAACATGAGAATCAAGTAAGTGTAGCAGAGATGAGGATGTTGCGTTGGATGAGTGGTAAGACTATACATGATAGGATTAAGAATGACACCATTAGAGAGAGAGTGGGGGTAGCACCTATAGTAGAAAAGTTGGTAGAAAATAGGCTTAGATGGTTTGGGCATGTGGAGAGAAGACCCGTAGATGCCGTGGTAAGAAGAGTAGATCAAATGGAGGAGAGTCAAGTTAAAAGAGGTAGAGGAAGACCTAGGAAAACTATTAGAGAAACCATTAGAAAGGATTTAGAGTTCAATGAGTTGGATCCAAATTTAGTGTATGATAGAACACTATGGCATCATTTGATCTATGTAGCCGACCCCACTTAATGAAATAAGGCTTGGTTGTTGTTGTTTGTCGATAAGCTCTCTAATTTTAGTTTTTGATATTACTTGTTAATGATGATCTAGGCTTGGTCTTATTAAGATATAGTCTAGTGAAGTTTTAATTTATAAACTAGAGGGTAGATATCAATCAAGGATACAAAGCTTGACTCATGTGCCACTTTTGTGTCCTAACTATTTCATCTTTAAATTGACAATAAATTTAGCAAGAATGACCGTATACATTATGGTTTTTTTTTTTTAATTTACACTTTAGAATTTCAATAAAATTACGATATTATCATCAAGGTTGTCAGATTTATGAGTTTAGAGAGACTCCAAACGGATTTGCAGACTCTACTTGTATAAGTCTATGTAAAATTAGAATTGACATTAAAAAATATGCAAGTGACACATAAATAACATATACATTTATAATCAAACATCGATTAACATAAAAAGTTAAACTTTCAAGCTCCATAACAAACTTTTAAATAAAAAAAAATCATATTATAGCAAGCAAAGGAGCAAAGTAAGTAGATAAGGTCATAGTTTATTCCTAATTGGCTACTATACATATACAAAAAATAATCATGAACATATATGCTAATGATTTCAAACATCTAAAGATTTCAACCATCGTCATCATCACCATCATCTTCACCAACATTCTTGCCATCATCACCAAACTCAACATCGGATAAAACATCTTATTCAACATTACCTCCGCCACCACTTTGCACATCATTATTAACAACATTAGCTTCCACATAATTTTGATACACAACAAGAGAATTTGATCGATGATGGAGGAAGAAAATTTCATTGTTGAATGCGAATGTGACCTTAATTCTTCTATCTTTGGTGAGGGTGAGAGTTTTGTTTCTAAATTGAAAGTGGAAACGGTTTTTCAAATTTATTTAGTTTGAGGTTTTTTTTTTCCTTTAATTTTTTTTTTCAATAGAACTCATAGACTCGTAAATTTGTCATAGAATTACGACTCTTTGTGTGGTGTCTGAACGAATCTACATAAGTTTATCTGAGTCTACCACAAAAATTATTTTATCTTCAATTCCACTCGTTTTTGCTTTTTAAACTCGTCAACTCGTACGAGCCTACAAATATACTCGCGAATTTGAGAATCATAATTATCATAGTTTTGTCAAATCGCACCTTTAATATAAACACAAGCTTAATCAATCCTATTTTCTTGCATCACAATTTCTTGAATTCAAAAGGTGTTTCATAGCACTCTTATAATGAGAGGATGAGAGGAATTGATATTAACCATTGGATATAATCGTACGGTGCAGATTCAAAAGCTCATGGAAAAAGTAATTGCACGTGATTCTATTTTCCTACCCTTTTTCCTTCCCCTCTCTCGCCGAAACACTGCAAGTCTTGAACGAAACCCTTTAATGGAGATTGGAGCTACACTTAAATTGGTGGACATACCTAATACCTTCATATTTTTTTTTTTTTTGGTACAAAATACCTTCATATCTTAATTGCGTCTATATAGGTACAAGAGATGAAAGGAAAATGATATTCTTATTTTTCTACATTATTTGATGTTCATCATGAAATCATTAAAATTTCACAGAAATTATGGTTCAGATTGTTCGATGTTTAGCATAATAATAATAATAATAATAATAATAATAATAACCCCTTTTTTTAATTTTCAGGTTAATTGGTTTTTTAGGACAATTACATGATTTTGTTTTGCAAAATTGAATTGAACATGAAAAGCATACTCCTGCTATTGATCTAGATTCAGAAGGTAGAAAAATGTAAAAAGAAAAATGTCATATGAACAAAGAGATGAAGAGATGGGGAAGTGTAGAGATGCACATCAGTAAAGAGATGAAGATGCTGTAATGTAAGCGAGATAGGGGAAGGAGAAAGGGTAGGAAATATAATCATGTGCAATTACTTTTTCCATGAGTTTTTGAATCTGCACCGTACGATTATATTCAATGGTTAATATTAATTCCTCTCATCCTCTCATTATAAGAGTGCTCTCATTTGAAACACCCTATATATATATATATATATATATATATATATATATATATATATATATATCAATTCTCGATGAATCTAAAAATTGAATTTTTTTTCTTATAATAAAAATCAGATCGATAATTAGAAAGATTGGCATGAAGGCTTGTGTGTGGCCACAAAGCCTACCATGTTACTTTTGCTCTTCCTTGCCCAGTCCACATTATTTACTCAGATGCAAATATCTTGAACACTTGACGTCAGTATGTAATCTATCTATTTCAAGATGTTTCTTGGGTGGGCGGTGGCCCACTTACCAAGGAGCTGCAAGCTCAAAATCATATTGTTTGTGTTTTAGCAAAAAAAAAAATTAACAAGGTAAAATGAAATTTTATATTAAACGATAAAAGATACTCCTTTTAGTACGGGATATGTCAAAGAAGTGCAATAAAGTTTAAATACAAAAATTCACGAATAATAAGAAACAAAGTAAAAACATCTAACCAACGTCCAAACTATCAAAAGGACGGTTCCACCATCCAAATAACTCAATAGAAACATTTAGATCATTTTTCTTCTACCACCACAGCAATAGATACTTGACATTATCCAACAAGCAAGATATAGATTGTTCGTTATTATTAAAAAATGGGAAATGTTAACCAGTGCCCCCGCGGGCACTGGTTAAGGAATTATAAAAGGAAATATTGTATTGAAAATTGTGTATTTTACTTTTTGAGTGTGCGTTTGATTTGCTAAAAAATGAAGGACATGACAAAACAACTCTAGTTGTCCAGTGTTTGATTTGTAAAACTGTTTCAGGTACAGGACAAACTGGAGCCAAGGGACAGGACAAAAACTCATATTTTTGTCCCTCACCAAACCACAGCATAACTTTTTGTCCCACGTATAAGTTGTCTAAAATACCAAAATAGCATTTTGTCCCCCAAAGATCGTATAAAACAACAAATTACTCAATGCCATAAAAAATTTGTCCTGTGCTGTTCTGCCTTGTGTTGTACTGTTCTGTCCAGTACTTACTGTTTTGCAAACCAAACACACCCTGAAAGTTCAAAAAGTGTTCTTTTCAATGCAAAATTTAACTTTTATTTCTACTTCTAATTCCTTAACTAGTGCCCCGTTAACAAGACCCTTAAAGAATCTATCATTTCTTTCTTGTCAAATCACCCAAATTGTAGCAAGCCACAATAAGTGCATAAAAGATTGTCGCTTTTTGAACCACCTGACAAATAACAAATGGTGAACTGAATCCACCCCACCACATGCAGAAACACACAGAGAACCCTCATCAAGTAAGACACCACGTGTAACATCACAAATGACTTTCAGGATTGTCGACTAACCCCACAAACCAACACGAATCTTTTCAACGTGTTTTATCCTCACTCGCACACTTTCCGAGAAACTTTTTAGAAGGTCACCCATCCCAAAATTGCTCCAAGTCAACCACGCTTAACTGTTAAGTTATTATGGTTTGGGGTACCGAAAGAAGATGCATCTTGTTGGTATAGATAGTACCAAATAATTCTTATAAGCCTTCCTTCAACCATTTCGTCTCATACTTGCACGTTCTCAAGATCCCTCTCATTCTAATGTGATTTCGTTGCCTATAAGCTACAAAAAGTCGCGCATTACCATGCCTTATGCGCCAACTGTAACAACCCGATTTTTCGCTAGATTTATTTTAATTCTTTTTATTATGTGTTTTATGTGCATGTGTGTGATTATTCATCATTGGTTGCATTTTCATGGGTTTCTGTGTTAGAAGGGTATTTTAGTCATTTTGGACTTAGGGGTATTTTGGTCATTTTGTGAGAACGGGTAAATTATAAGTTTGATGAGAATTATTTTTAGTATTTGGTGAGAGCCATTAGTTTTACCGAGTTACTAGAGTAATAATTAAGGTTTTACCGTTTAGTGGCTGTTGGTGATATTTTACCGTTATTGGCCGTTATTAGTGAACTACCGTTGTGTGTGTAGGAGCATTTTAGAATGAGTTGAAATGGGTTAAATCCATTAAATTTGAGAGTTAGGCCCATTAAGGGGACTTGATATAAAAACCTTGTCTTAGAGGAAATTTCCTCACACTTTCACTTCATAAAATATTTTGAGAGTTAGAGAGAGAAAGTGGGAGCAAGACGAAGAAAGAGTTAGAGAGAAGAGGACTTGAAGAATCAAGGATTGGGAGAGAGCTAGGAGCAAAATTGAAGCCTAAGCTAGGGAGATTAATCTAACTAAGGTAAGGGGGTTAGAATTCATCATAATCATTATTGCAATTTTTCAATTATTTGTATGAAAAGTGCTTAATTGGGTGAATTGATTAATTGTTCATAAATGATGAAATTCGTGCTCTAATTATGATGACATGTTTGGATGTATGAAGTCATGGATAATTGAATTGTTGTTAGTCGAATTACATGTTCAAAGTGTATGAAAAGGGTATATGTTGAAAATATGCTCAATTGGTGAATTATGCTTTGTTGTTGTTGAATTGTGATGAGTTTCATGATCAATTGATGGTGTTGTTGATATGTCATGTTGATGATAATTAATGGCTTGGGTTTGCATGATTCATGATTTGGTGAAAATTGGTGAATTGGTCCTAATGTCAATTGTTTTTATGTTGAATAAGTCTTTGTGAGTCTTTTTAGTCATATTGACCTATAAACATCATCTGGAAACACATTTGGGCAACGAGGGATCAAAATTGGGGATTTTAGGTGAAAATGAAACCCGTAACATTTTCTGCTGAACTGTGAATGTTCGCTTAGAGGTTCGCTTAAGCGACCTGTAAGCGAGCATTCATACTATTTTTCTGGGTTCAGGTCGCTTAAGCGACATGCGAGCGAGCGTGTAAGCGAACTTTCTGGAAGCTACTGGAACTCGTTCGCTTAAGCGAACATGTGGTCGCTTAAGCGAACTAGTGAGCGACCAGTCAGTGACCAGAAAGCGTACATTGTTGCTAGATACTGGAACTCGTTCGCTTAAGCGACCACCTGGTTCGCTTAAGCGAACAAGCCCAGTTTCAGCCACTTTAATCTTTTGTTCCGGGTCTTTGGGGGCCAATCCGAGCTTTGTAAAATGATTCTTTCAACATGTTTAACTACTGTTTAATCCCCTAAACCTACTGGAACAATGATTAGCTTGCCTAAACTTGAAATTGTTCAATTGAGTCTTAACTTGGAAGTTTTTGGGAATTCTAGACTTTTTATCGAAAACAAACTTTTGCAAATAATGGAACTTACAAGTTGAACCTACAGCTCATATAGACTTAGGTAAGACTTGTAAGAGTGGTCAAACATCTTAATCATGTTAAAAGTGATATTTTGGGGTGAGAATGCGAAAGATTGTGAAATTGGTTTTTTCGTACGAACTTGAGTTATTCTTGGATTAATGTCTAATAATCCGGAGATGGCTCAAGTTCATGAACACATGATTGGGCAAGGTTGTTTGAGAACTTTCAACTTGTCTATGTCGTTTTGTCTTGGGATTTATCAATGTTGGCCGTTTGCCACTTGATACGGTTTTGGTCGGAAATGCTTCTTGAGCCAATTGTCTTATGAGTTATTGTGATCATTCTTGTATGACTAAGTGAAGTTGTATAAATGAATGCTTGTATTTTGGATATGATGTTTATCATGAGTTGTGTATGCTATCTTACTTAGAATGTAAGGAATGCTTGAAATGGTGAAACCATATGAGATAAATGATGTTGAATGACATTGTTGATTATTGATAATCATGTTGATGTGTGATGATGAATTCCATGATTTGGTTGTGTATGGACATGTTTTCTTGATAATGCAAATGTTGTGGAGATGATCAATATAATTGGGAGTTGTCCTATATATTGTGGTGAAAATTGTGTATTGTTGTCGCATTATCGAGTCTTGTTACATGTCCATGCATCATAGTCGAGTTGAGATTTGATAAGATGTTTTTGTTGCATCTTTGGGCTCCGGCCTAGCAGAGATCATTTAGTGATCTAGTTTTGTGGATTTCGGTCTTGCAGAGATCCTTAGTGATCTAGATTTGTGGGCTCTGGCCTTGTCGAGACCTTTGGCGGTCTAGATATAGGTGACGACCTTGAAGTGAAATGGTACCACATGCATATATGTGTCGGACTAGGTGCACATCATGACATGAGTCTTGTTTTGAAGTGTGATTGGTGATTGTGTATGAATAACTGTGATTTGGTGATTGTTCCTGACACATGGAATTGGTGATTAATTGATGTGAGAAATTGAGATTATGATATTTGTATTTATATGTGAATATTATTGATCAATTACATGATGTTTATATTGAATTATTCATGTTAACTGTTATTTGGATTATGATGATGTAATACTTACCCCCAGTGGTTTTGACCGCTTACCTGTCTGTATGGATGGGTAGACGTTGTGCAGGAGTAGTTGCTCTGGTGAGTCTTTTGTGCTTGGTGAATATCGGGAGCTTTCTCCGATATCAGTGTTGTAAAGTCTAGGTGGCTCTGATCTAGGCATTTGTCATAGTCTAGATTGTTTATTTGGATTATTGTTCATAATTGGAGTTTTACCCGTATGTTGGGAATTTGAGATTCATCTACGTTGATGTAATAATTGATCCATGACATGTTTATTTGGAGTTCTCTGGTTTATATTCCGCTGCGACTGTTGAAGTTTATATACATGGTTATGGTTTTGAATTTTTGTATGATGACGTAACATCCATTTCTTGAATAAATATATTATTCACATGTTTAATTGCTTTAATAGAAATATGAGTGCTACACCAGCGATCACTCCCCGCCATCGTCATCCTCGAACGTTACATGCCCATAAACTACCGTTTGGTTTGTCCCCGTACCACATCGTACAGGGAGAGGCCTGCTCTGATATCACTACTCCCACCCAATTGCCATATGTATTAACAAAGTCGTGTTTTTCCTTAAGTCAACAACATTACTTTAAAAAATTATGTGACATAACAGATGAATTCACAAAGTTAGAGGGGGAATATAGGTAAATGCTAAAATTATCAAATTCAATATGCAGAGACTGCTATATTTCCTCTTTCAAATGCAACTTGTCTCACTCGAAAAGGAGTTTCCTAGCTTAAGATATCAATTTTCAAAGCTAATAGACTTAGAGTATTTTATAAAACAGAACAATTATCTTCATAATATCACAAAATTGTGCACAAGTACTACTAAACTACAAAATTTTGTAGAAATATAATACTATATCTTAGCAAAAAATTACTCTAATTTCTCTCTTTCATAATCCTCTAGTTCATAATCTTAGCCGAAAATCACTCAAAAATAAATTTTCTAGTTCAAGTTATATCCAATTTAATCCAACTACATCATAATCTTCTTATGCAGAAAATTACTCTAATTTCTCTCTTTCATAATCCTCTATGTACACAAAGTAACCATTAACAACAACTTTCTATAGAACTAAATCACCACTAACCTTTAAACAAATTTCTTACCAATTCAATTCTCAATCACAACCTATGCACATCAACACCTGTCACCAAAACACCAATTTTACACCATTTATCCATGAACATTAATTTTTCATATGATCAATTCTCATTAACACACCAACACCTTAAAACCTCATTCTATATCTCCAATTCCATGATTTTTACTCACTTCTTCTTATATATTCCAAAGAACAACATCATCATATTTAAATCACGAATTTAACATGAAAACAATATAATTCAGAAACGAAAATCAAACATATAATTACGGCAACATATAAGAACATGAATTTAACAAAGATTCATCGAAAATAATTACAACAACATAAATGAACATGATTTTAACAAAGATTCATCCAAATTAATTATAACAACATGAGTTTAACAACGATTCATCATAAAAGTTAAGAAAACATTGAAAGTTAAGGACTCCTCGCTACCCACATGAATATACTACCCATGGATTGAATAAAACTCCACCCTTACCTCAATGTTTAACGGCAACGGTGAATTCTACGGTTAAATCTCTCCCTAGCTTTCTCTCTATGCCTTCTTTGCCTCCTTTCCTCTAAAACCCCTATTTTCTTTTGCTCTCTCAACTTCTTTTTGTTTCTTTGTAACCTTAATCTCTATTCCTTATCTTTTAACAAATTTAGATTTTATTTAATTTTTTTTCTTCACATAAACTTTAGACAGATTGACTATATGAACCCCCTAGTTGATTATTATTCTCTATGTAACTACACATAATTGCTATTTACACCTCCTTTTGTCCAAATCATTAAAACGTTATTTTCTTCCTAAAAATTATTTTCTCGCATTCCTTAACCAACTTGTCAACCCTTTTTTCGCACCGTTGTCAGGATTGTTGATACTTTCGACTAAGAAATTTAAATTACTTATTTTTATTTAACTTTATTTTTCTGTCATTTATTCTTCAGTCATTTATTTTTCCACATTTTATTTTTCTGTTTTCAAAAATTCCAAAATTCCAAAAGAAAAATTAAAAATACCAAAACTATTTAGTCCTAGTTGAGTTATTTTTTATTTTATTTTTACAGTCTAGTTTTCCATTTAGTTTATTTATTATAGTCATTACTAACATAGTTTATTTTTCGGTTTTGCATTCAGTCTATTATTTCCATTTAGTACTAACCATTTATATTTTTCTTTTTGTTTTCCCAATTAGGAACTAACCCTATTCGTTTATTTTATTTTTATTTTTTAGAGTCTTAGTTTAGGATTTTATTTTTACCATTGCATTTTAGGGAGTCGTAGTAAAAATAACGGTTGTTATAATATCTACATTAGATCGAGTCTAGTTTAATTAGGTTATTTATTTAGAGTCAGTCATTTAATTTTGTATTTAGAATTAGGTTTAGCATTTAGTATTAGTAATAGAGTCTTAGGTTTAATTAGTAGTATAATTAGGTATTTACTTTAATAGTTAATTTAGACCGAGTCTGCATTTAGGAAACAATAGAGGCAAGTAACCGCATAGGAATTAACCCCAAACCTAATTTAAAATCAAGCGCAAAATAATTTTTGTTAGAATTTTTCTCGAACTTGAAATTATTGTGTGAAATAGGTAACCATTGAATCAACCAAAATCAATTAACGATGAGACTGGAAAACAAAATTCGGAGCAGTTGATCAAATTACTAAAGAAGGTGAAGGTTACTAGTTCTTTTGTGAAGAAGTTGGAAAAAGAGCCGGGATACCTTGAATTTCAGCAAGAGGCAGGACTGCAGCGACAAGAGTTGTTGAAGTCAAAACAAGCTGGAAAGGACGAACATATTCATTCGGTGGAAGTAAATAGAGAGACACCTCAGAAGGAAGACAAGCAAAAGCGAGAATGTGCCGCCAGAGTTAAATGCTTTGCATAAAATTCTCAAACAGTACAAGGTAATCATGCCCATTAAGGAAACGATCGAACAAAGCCCATGCTGCATCATGTTTCTTCAAGAACTCTTGAAGAAAATAGAGGTTCATCTTAGAATCCTAGCCTAAAACGATTTAGTTACCCATGGTAACTAAAAACAAATTACAAAAGAAATAAAACATACTCTAGAAAAACCTTGATTGAGGAGAGAGACTCCTCCCTTGATTTAGTTAACCATGATGAATGTGAACATGGGCGAAAATACCGAGTTTTTTGCACAAAAAAAGTCACATAATAATGCCTTGAACTGCAAGGAACATGCACCAGGCTCCTAGAACCATGCGCCAGGCGCATGTGAGTGAGATTTCAGGCACCAGGTTCCTACATTCAAGCGCTAGGCGCCCCAGTACAAAGTTATTGGGCGCTCCATTTTGAGTGCTTGGGCGCATGTGAGTGCCTCTGATGCTGAAAATGTATGTTTCTTCGCCTTTTTAGGTGTTTGCTTATATGTAAGATGTGTTCGAACTTGGGAACATAATTTCTCCATATGTAACGTCTTCTGAAGCCTCTTGAATCTTCATTCTTCATCTTCCCATGGACTTCACAAATCTTCAGATGTATTGCTTTGCCAATATGCATGATGTCTTCGTGAATTACAAAAAAAAAAAAAAAACACCCTAAAAAATTGTTATGTTTTGGGAAGAATAGAATTATTGACTCAAATATAGAAAACATTACAATTGTCTCGAAATCATATTCAATTGCTCTAATACTCCTCTATTCTCCTTTTAAAACCTACTAAAAATGAGTGAAAAAACATGCTAAGAATAATGTAAGTTTACCTGTCATCATATTGTTTGGGTGCTATAGTGATTGTAAATTGGTTTCTTTCAAAGAGCTTGGTTGGGAATTAAGGGTCCAAAGGTAAAAGAATGATTCCAAGGTGAATTAAGGGTGCAAATGTAAAAGAGTTATTTCTTTCTAATCTTCTCAAGTTCAAGGGGATTTAAACTCCAGACATAGCAAAAAAGAGTTTGAGGTGAAGAACTTCAAAGATTACATGGGAGCTTGGGTTTTGAAGACTTAGAGAATCTCCAATTTCAAGGGTTACTTGAAGATTGGTGGTGTTGTGGTTGCTTAGGATGGAGGGTTAGGGTTATCGAGAGAATTTTTTTGTAATCATAAAAATTTGTAAACATTTCTAAAAAAAAGTGGAAGTCTTTGATAAAGACGTATTTTATCAAGAAGAGTAAACATACCCTGAAGCAAGTACGAAAGGGGAAACTAAATTCTGGTGTTCTACTCTTCCCTATCCTTTTAGATTTTTGAATTAATTTTTATATATGAATTTTATGTTTGAACCAATTTGATTTGATTGTGATTAACTTTTTCACTTAACCTTATCTTGATTCATTGAATTAAGATTTTTTTCAAATTCAATTTTATCACAATTAAACTTCAATTAAGTTTCAAATCCTTAACTCATATACTTTGTGTTCCTTAGTGTTAGTGTGGTTTATTATATTGCAATTAGGTTTGGTTTGAGTTTGTCTAGTTTTGTGATTTTGAAATTCTAGCGTACATCTTTTAATATGTTCTGTATGATGTTACGGAGTTTTTTATGTTACGATTAATGTTTCAACATTACGCGATAAACAAAAAAAAAACAAGAAAATAAAAGACAGGAAAGTAAAGAACACAGTGAGTTTGTTGACCTAGTTCGGTGACAAACACACATACTCTGGGGGCTACCAAGCCGGGAAGGAAATTCACTAGTGTAGTCTTTATTCAATAGCTCTCAGCAAACTCCTCGTTTACACTATATGACCTAGGACCTACCCGTATAGACTTCAACCTAGGAACTCATAGATCTGAGATCCCATCTCACTATCCTAATAGTCAGTCACTGCCCTAGTGACCTATCAGACCTAAACCAAAACAAAATAGAAGTTACCTTCCAACACAAACAACTAAAACCTTGTTTCATAAATTCGGTGTAGTACAAAGAGTAATCAATACTCACACAGAGTCCTAACAAGTATCACAAACGATATGAGAAAGAACACACAATAGATTCTAAACTTGCATCACAAACGATACAAAAGCAGAATACATGAAGACTAAAACCCTAAAAATCTAAACTTTTTAGTATGACGGCTTGAATGAACAATTAGGTCTTGAAGTCTTCCTTATATACTGAAGCAGCTTGGGCTAAATAATATGTTGGGCTTCAGTAACAATGCAGATCGGTTCAGCTTAATCTGCAAAACAAGAATCAGAAACAAATCTGGAAAGTCCTAAAATGTCGGAACATTTATAGGATCGTTCCAAAAAATATTAAATATTTCCTAAAATATAAAATACACTTTAGAAATATTCTACAGCTGATTCTTAGATGATATGCGCGTTACTTGATCAATATGATAAGGAAATATTGTTTCCTTAAACAATAAGGGGCGCGCGTACAAATAGGCGAGAACTCAAGCACACTGAACCGTGCCAGAATGTTGGAGCATCGTATCCAACATCTTCCAAAGACGCCTAAACACATGTTGGAACTTTAGTTCCAACTTACAGAACAAGGATATTTGTTTTAGCAACAATGCAGCCAATACAAATACCCAACAGATTTGTATATTTGATTATGATAACTGGTGTGATTAAAAAGATTCAACATTTGAACCTCTCAATTCAACTTCGAATCTTGGGTTTTAATCATTGTCCTAAGAATTTGTTATCGTTGTTGTGCATGAATATGATAAGTTATAAGTTTTCAATTTGCGCTTTGACAAACTCTTTGAAATTTGAAAAATGTTATTCACCCCCCCTCTAGCGCACCTTTTTGTTCGCCATATAGACCAACAAGTGGCATCAAGAGGTTTGATCTCTTAACTAATGGTTAACTACTCGAAGAGTCAATATGGCAAACAAAGAGCTTAAGGGGGCGTACAATAGACCACCAATTTTTTACGACGAAAAGTATGACTATTTGAAAGAATGCATGAGCATTCATATCATATCGTTGTGACTCAAAAGTTGTTGACAAATGATTACATATTGTTATGACTCAAAAGAAATCCATGTCAACCGATTGTTTTTCTGAAATTGAGGTAGAACATTCTAGTTTTGAATTGAAAAGAATAGAAGAAAGAGTAAAAGTGATGATTTTGTATATATGAAAATTGGGATAAGATTGGTAAGTATGGAGGTTATGTTCCTGCCAAATTCTTATTTAATGCTATGGGTTTTAATTTTAAATTTTTTTCCTTTTTTATTTTTAGGATTTTTTATCATTATAATGTAACAATGATGATGAGTTGAAGATGATGATGTTTTTTTTTTTTAATTTATGTTCATAATTTTTTGTTTTAATTAAAAAAATTAAGTAAAAAATATAAATTATCGTGTCTTATCAGCATTTAACTGACACATAACCATCTTTAACAGAGTGAGATGGAAAAGGTTAATTGTGCAAATACTGAACAACTTAAAGGATCTATGTGGTATTAGAAAATTTAAAGGACGAATTGTAACACCATAACCCCTTAAAGTGATAAATTACGTAAATAATACAAATCATGCAAAGGATTTATATGTTACTGCTTCTGTAAGTTCAACATGCATAAATAATCTTCTCAAACATCGCAGCGGAATAATAATATCTTATCATCAGCTAAAATAAAACATCTCCAAAGTTGTCATGTCATATAAATCTCAATACAACACCAAATATAAAATCTCAATTCAACATACTGAGTGAATAAAATCTCGACAAAACATGAATGTAAATAAACAAACTGACACCCCTAAATCAGAGCCCGACTCTAAGACTCCAAAAGCAAAACGAGGTAGCTCCAAAGCTAACCTCTAGCAACTCACCAAGCTAAAGCAAACTATTCATGCACACCGTCTACCCATCCAAAAGAATAAGGTATGCGATCAACCAAACAACCACTGGGGGTTAGTTCACATCTCATAATTAAGGTATATTCAAACATAAGCATTCAAGGATTAATGCATAACATATGTACATATACATACTCAACATCCCTAGAATACAAACTCCACATGAAGATTATCTATAATTCAACTTCAATCATATCGTCCTATGTCTATCATAATACATCAAGTATATTCATACTTTAAATTATCATAAAAAATTCATCATTTGTAACATCCATCAATAAAAGAATTACTCACCTTATTCCTCATTTAGCCCTATCAACCGAAAAAATACAAAACATCATTTCAAAAGTATAAGCAAGGAAATCATTGTCACCAAAGAGATCATCAAATCACATACATATAATACACACTTCATTATTTTCACAAAAATAAATATCATCAATTAAAATCACCAAGTGTCCATGTTTCACCAAAAATAACAAACATCTACAAGTACACATCTTCATATATTCACCAAATTTCACCAAGTTCACCAATGCATATAAACCACCAAACACATATCAAATATGACACATTTAACAACTTCACCAAATGTATGCAACGCGCCTAGACACGACTCTATATGCATGTGGTACCAGTCGTCACCTCAAGATACATTTGTATCATAGTCTTCGCCAATCTGAATACAAAGTATTCTTCGTCGCCAATATAGATATAAATATTCAACTCAACATTTATGAATGCATGAACATATGACTCAATCAATGCATATGTTCAACAACAAATCGTCAACAATCAACATCAACATTTTTCAATGCATGCATACACCATCAAAGTCGTCGCCAATTTGCATGTAAGAATTCGTCACCATTAATAAATCATCATTATTAACATCAACAATATCATCATAAATAATAATCATATTTTTTTTTGTTACAATAAATAATAATCATATTTATCACCAAACATTCATCAGATAGTCATCACTAAAAGAAACACCTTCATAATTCACAAGTCATAATTCAACAAGAATCATTATCAAATCATCAAATTTAAATTACCAAAGAATCATCATCAACAACAATCAACTTAAAGAAACAACAAAGTTCCAAAATCACATCTTGCATAAACGATAAAAAATTATCCACGTCATGACATTAATCATATTAAACATCCAATTCTCATTGATTCATTCTTATTATAACATATCATCTTAAGCATGAAGTCAATTGCAAGTTATCCGGTCATGAAATCACATTTTAACAAAGTTCGTCTATTTCCACAACTTTCTACATTTCTAAGTAATTCAACAAAATAAGGTAAACATGTCCTAACACCTCAACCAAGCATATACACTACTCACATATGATTAGAGTAGCACATGCATATAGGCATTATAGGCCAATTCTGATTAATTCCAAAATTTCACTAATTCGTATCGTTTTATCATTTTTCCAAAGAGTTCCAATTTTCAAGCAAAACCATGTCAAAGCTCATGAATACCATCCAAAACAGTTTTATAAATCAAGGTTACAGTAAACAACCCTAACCCTACCATTTTCCTTTGAGAAAAACGAGTTTTAAAAAATTATGCGTTCTTGAGCATTTTTCACAAAGTTTGATACGATTCACAAAACCAAGTTCAATCTAACTCAATTGATATTTCCAAAGGTTTAGAAAACTTAAATACAGTTAAGTACATTAAAAGAATCAGTTTGGACGATCCGGATTGGCCCAGAGTACCCGGAACGTCAAAATCATGAGTTGTTGTACTAATAAACTCGATATAACAAGTGATCACTCGCTACAACGAGTTTGACAGCACAGGGGAACCCAGATTTTGGGTTCCTCTCAGGAACTCAATCAATTTTCATCCAAAATCCTCAATTTTGACCCCCCATAACCCCAAATTTGACCCCAAAACTTGAACATTAGTTTGTAACCATCAAAATGCATTCAAAACAACAACAAACTTGGAATTATAACACCAATTCACCTCAAATTCATCATTTAGCTCATTTCCACCAAAACCCTCAATTTTCGCATTTTTCATTCAAACTTCACAAACAACCACACTAATTCAAACCCCATGCCCCCATGAACATACAAACATAAACAAACATCCATGAAGTGAATTCAAACATGTTTCAACAACAATCACTCACAAATTCATGATTCACACTCAATTAATAAAAAATCATCAAAACGACATATCAACAACAACAACTATGAAGTTTAAACTCTTAATACAACAATTTCATGAAGTTTATCATACCCACAAATTCACTTGAATTAGGAGCACGAATTTCATCATTCAAAAATCTCAAAAATCACAATTAACATAAAAGCACTTAAACTCATAATTGAAAATATAAGATTATGACTTAATTGATGAAAAGAAACCATCCTCCTTACCTCTAGCTTGGAAAATCTTAACTATGGCTTCACTTTAGCTCCCCCAAGTCTCTAGCCTCTTCCTCTCTTTAAGCTTTCATTCTCTCTAAACCTTTCTTTGTTCTTTTCCTCTTGAGATCTATTTTCTCTCTCTACCTCTCAAAATATTTTGTGAAGTGAGTGAATGAATGTAAAGACCTAATTTTCTCACAAGTGTTGTGTTTATATAGTCATCACATAATTGGGGTAGGTTCCTAATTGTCTTAATGGACTCAATATTCTTACCAACTAATTCACCAAGTTTACTACTCACCTAAACCGTCAAATAACGAATAATGACCGTTCCTAAATAATTACCTCAACTCACTATAACTTGGTAAAAATAATTATTCCCACTTAAAACACCAAAAATAACCGTCTCAATAAAAATTACTATTTTACCCTTGCTCATCAAATGACCAAAATACCCCTGAGTCTAAAAATGGCTAAAATAACCTTCTGGGCCAAAAATCCACTAATCCCGAATAAAATAAACAGAGAGACAAATAATCACACAAAATAAATAAAAAAATAATTCTAGCGAAAAACGGATTGTTACACCAATATATTACAAACTCTAAATTTAAAGGACTGCATATGTAATATGGCCTAAATTCTACTAAAACTTTTGGAATTTATTGTTCTACTGAGATTCAGTAAGTATTTATTAGTATCATACTATCATATAAGCAACCGCAAAAATATATTTTTGACTTATAAAGAGCAATATCTTAATATGTTGTAGAGTATTACACCAAAGTTAAGAGAAAAGATGACAATCTTAATAATATTGTTTGCTGATTTATTTTATTTTATTCCATTATCATTATCATTATCGTATAGTAGAAATCTATGATTGTAAGGTTCATATAATTAGGAAAAGGAAATAAAAACAAAACAAATCCAATTATTGGGTGGCAATTTAATAATTAAATGAAATCTCATGGAATGTTTTATCACAAGAGATTTTTATATCTTTTCTTTTTGCAATAATTTTTCCTTCATTGTAGAGTATTTGGGACCATATGTAAGAACACATTCACATTTGTTATTCACACACCACGCAACCCGAGGTGCTAAACACATGTTTTTTGGACAATCAAAGTCGTTTTTACATTCAATATGTGCTGTAATGAAAAAAGAAAATATGAGAATGTTGTTGAATAAAAGGGATAAAAGATTTGTACAAAGTGAAGAAAGAAACTTTAAAAGCATGAAAAATGGATTACCATTAACATTTGTAATAACAACAAATATGGAAAGAAAGATTATCATAACGTAAACAAACTCCATAATTTTAGGCATCTTTCGCCCTTTGCATGTAGTAATGAAGAGAAAATAGTTTTCAGCACTTATAAAATTGTGAAAAATATACTCCTAAATATCAAATCATTATAAAATATCTATTGAATACATTGAAGTGTTATATATTGTCCTTTTTGACACACTTGTTAAGGTGGTCCCGTAATTCCCCAAATTACAAGAAACCATTATTTTTTACCAACTTTTCATTGTTTCTTAACCTTTCATGATAGGAAAAAGAACTAAGAAAATAATAATAATTTTTCTTATAAATTTTTTACCATAGTTTTTCTTATATAATTTTGACATCTCTTTTTCTCTTCCATGATTTATCACGCATATTGCACCTGTTCGTGTTGGATTTTGCATTGCATATTGCACATGTTCCCATTCTATTACCATAGTTGTTGTAACTACCCAAAAATTCCATATATATTATGATATATATATATATATATAGCTTTTAATGTTGATTTGGAGACACTAGTTAACAAGACTCATATTTATAAAATAAATTATTTGATATATCAGTCTTGTTAACCAGTGCCTCCGGGGCACTAGTTAAGCAGATGAAAATGGAAAGAAAAAACAAAGTCAACATTAAAAGCAACACTTTTTCAAATTTCAAAAAGTAAAATACACAATTTTCAAAATAAACATTTCCTTTTACAATTCCTTAACTAGTGCCCCGGTTAACATTTCCCTATAAATATTTGTAATTAAATCTAATTGTTTATACTCTATGATTTAATAGTGGTTACACATTTTTGGTTTTTAATGATAAAACATTGTTTTTATAAATCATTTAAGATTTTTGTATAATTTAATTATAATCATTTAAGATTTTTGTATATTTAATATAAATTTTAAAGTGAAGTATTATCTCATATTTCTTTAAAAATCAATTTGTACATTAGTAAATAAATTTGTTAAGCGCCAAAAACATAAAAATCTATATTTAATTTAAATTTATCTATTGTTATAAAAAGTTTAAAATTTTGCAAGATAGAATTCTATAATGTGCTAAACATTATTGCGAAAAAAATTTAAAATTTCGAATGATATACACGGTTTAACTTAAGAGATGGACAAATAATGGTGATGAGAAACTTTTGGGGGACTAAAAAGTCAAAGAAAAATTATAGGAGGATTAAAATGAAAAGTTTGACCATTTATAAGGACCAAACATATATTTAATCGTAAAAAACGTACAAACTGAATTTGGTTTTGACAATTTTCTTTTGATTTAGTCTCTGTCAAAAAATAATACTCCAATTAATCCATGATATTTTTAAAATCGAGAATAAACTAGTTTATCAATACCAATTTATTCTTTATATATTAGGCTAAATTGTACTTTTGGTCCCCCAACTTTCACAAACCAATGATTTTGACACTATACTTTCAAAATAGCAATTTTAGCTCATTTTTTAAAAATGACATCCCTCTTGATTTTGAGCAGGTCAATGCATACAATAATATTAAATTTAATGACTCAAATGTCACATGGGTATTTTATTATCGGGTTAAAGGTGTTTTACCCTCTGTAATATAGGTCATTTTAGGTTTTCCCCCTGTAATTTTTTTTTATTTACCCCCTATAAAAAAAAAATTGGAATATCTCCCTAATAGGTCATAAAAAAACGATTTTTTTTTTTTGCAGAAATTTTTCGTTTTTTTATGACCTATTAGGGGGTATTCCAAAAAATATATATTTTACAAGGGGGAAAACCGGAAATGAACTATATTACAAGGGGGTAAAGCACCATTAACCCTTTATTATCCAACAAAATTGCATTTTTGGTCCCCAATTTACACAAACTAACGATTTTGGCCCCTAACTTATACAAATCAGGCACTTTGGTCTCCAACACCGATGTTGACCTGGTCAAAATTAGTGGGGCGTCACTTTTGCAAAAATAGCTAAAACCACATGACCAAAAGTATTGTTTTGAAAGTTGAGGGGTAGAATCGTTGGTCAGTAAAAGTTAAATGGCCAAAAGTGCAATTATGTCTATAAATTAAAAAAAAGAAAATTTTGTTCTTTATACATAAAAAAAATTAGGGAATAATTTGAATATTATTTTGGTTGTTAAAAACTAAATTGAAATATGGATCAAATTGGGTCTTTACTCCAAAAATAAAAATAAAAATGTGTTTACAAAGGAACAGCTTCTTGCGCGGTTAAAGGTTCTTTCTTTGCTTTCAGCTTTTTATTTTGAATTTTCCCTTTTTTTTTTTCTTTCCATCTGGACATGCTTCATTTTCAAGTGTCTTTCATTTGATGTATTACTCACCCTTTTTTATTAACCTACATTTGCATGATGCACTGTTATAGTATTATTTGGTTGTTATATTTTATGATTATCGATTTTCTTGCACTGAATTATTTTCATTTTTTAGGTGTTTCTCAGGAGCTTCAGATTAATTTTTCAAAGTTGAGCATCCAAATTTTTTGGCAGTTGAGGAAGGGGTAATAAGCCTTTTAAAAATGTAGCTTATATTATGTATATTATTTTCATATTATTTTTGTATTTATTTTTTTTAAATTTTCAATCCACTTATTACATACAGGAAAAGTATGTTGGAAATTTAGGTGGTGAGCTGAGTAAAACTTTATTTTTGAAGGTAATGATTGAGAAATACAGGAAAAGTATGTTTGAGAAATTCAAGGTTTAAAATATTTTCTTTGTTCCTTTTGTTGAAGTATATATATATGACATGGTTTTAAATCGTTGTTGCGTTTGAGAAATGCCATTGTGGTCCTTGATGTTACATTGAATCACATCAAATGCGGCTGATGAGTGATGACCCTTCAATCGCAGACGCGTTGGGGCCAGAGACATCAAAATCCTTTATGTTATGACCTAGATTGCGATTGAAGCCAACACCGAGTGGATTTAGTCCCACCATCTGATATGCGATTGAAGCCGGTTTTGTAAGGATGGGTTAGGTCCCATATTTTGTGACATGGTTTAGGAATTCCCAGATCTTTTATTGCTTAAACCTTCATTTATTTCTGCCTTTATTATTCCCAGAATATGAAATCAGTGAAACTGAATTTTGTAACCAAGTATTTTAACGTTGCTGCATCTCGTATTTTGTGGATCTCTTTGTTGACTAGATTATTGTTGGCAACTAGTTTGATGTATGAAAACAGTGTTCAGGCCCATTGTTCGTTACTCTTAACTAGATTAAATGTCGTGATTAGTAATATTTTGATGCACTTGCAGCTTTGAATTCCCATGACCTTGACAAATTTCTCAAGTCCATCGGAAGGGATCCCTAGTATGTGTATCTTGAGCAAAGATCAGCCTCCTGATATAGCTGCACTAGTTCCATCGAGCTCAATGGTTATGCTCAACTTGTCCGAAATGCAACCTTCATCACAAGTTCCTGTAGATGAAAACCATGATTCTGTTGATAATAAGTCCAGTAGTCTCAGGTAAAAATTCTGTTAAATGTGATTTCAATGTTCATTCATGTTTGCATGGTTTTCTACCTGGATAATATTGCAAGAGAATGTCACCTTCTGTCGATGTATAAAACATAGTGTGATATGTTTAACTGTTTCTTCTTTTTTATTTACTTTACATCTTAAAAGTAAACAATTTTGTGTTCAATAGGTCATTATTTCTTCGCCCAGATACGTAGCCTCCTGTTGTTTCCTGTGTTTCGCTGGACTCCCCAACAAAATTAACCCAAATTCTAAGATGGTATCGGAGCCTATCCAAGATCCATTGGATCACTCGCTATCATGTCTCTCGTTATCAAGTTCCTTAGTTCATGCTTTAGTCTTTAGATGTGTCCTGCTTGTGAGGGGGGGTGTTTAGAGTCCCACATTGGATAAAATAAGTCTTTGGAAATAAGTATATATGTGGAGAGGTATTCCTTACTTTACTTGTCGGCTTTATATGGTTGAGTTAAACCAAACCAAAATTGAGTTATGTGTGTGAATCAACAAATATATACCAGATATTTTGTAAAAAAATGTTCACAATAAGTGCTATAAGAGTGTTTTAGGCTGATTTTATTTCAATATATAAGTTCCTGTGTTGATAAAATCTGATGTTAGTAAGAAAGTTACAAAGGCAAAACCAGTTAGCAATGCTCATTCTCAATCTCCTCTGCAGATGTTGGGCCATTCGTTGAAGAAACATTGCATGAAACATCATAATTATTGCTTTCAGAGGTAAAGATGACTGAATGCTTCCACGATTCACTTAAATTTTTATACTTGAATTATACAACATGGAGAGCATTTAGGCAATGTAGTGTATTTCGATAATGCATCATCCAGTGAAATATTTTCCTATAATACATCATCCAGTGAAATATATTTTCTTTGTTGAGTTAATGTTACTCATAGTCGCAGCACAGCTTTTCTGATAGACCAAATGGTCATTTGATATTAAAATGTAGCTGAAATGCTACATATATACACTTATATAGTCAGTATTTCGATACATAGCATCGACATTTCAGATTTAAGGCTTGTATGATATCTGTCACATGTCAATGTCCGACACTGACAGAACACTGATACATATGGTTAAAACTTACATTAACCACTTCTATTTTGTAAAATTATTATCGGTGCTTACATGTAGTGTTCCGTGTTTCTATCAATACTTCATATTAATTCCAAAGATAATTTGCATGATGAACAAAACCACTAAAATCAATTATAGATACTCATCATTCAAATTAACAATCAACCCAAATTGCAATACAAGTCAGGTATATATATATCATATGATTCATATCACAAACAAAATTCACAATAGTTCATATAGGCATCAATTTACAATCCTTATAGCTGAATTTGTGAACTAGGAATACTTTGATTAATACCAACCTAACTCATCACAGGCACTGTCATACTCAGCTTCATCAGAGTTTTCACCTGCATCATCTTCTATAACTTGAGAATCCAGAGAAGATTGAAAAAGATTTTGCAAACTATCCGTTACTTGTGGTGGACTTTGAGGTTCAAGGTCCAAACTCTCTTCGTCGTCAAGTATGCTATAAGGACGACATTGGCCTTCAAAACGATCTAACTGAAGCCTGCAAACAGGACAGGTTTTACTGGTGTTAAGCCAACGAAGAATGCATTCGAACTTGTATGTATGCTTGCAGGGTAACTGGCATGCTTGGTCACCAAGTTTAAACTCCTCCATGCAAATAGGACAGTGAGAGACATCATCTTTTAAATGCAGCTTTGAGATTTTCACAATGTGATTTCGAAGGAACTGACTATGATCGTCGTCATCAGGCCGGCCATGCGTGGTCAAAGAAGGGAAAGTATTAAAGAAGTCCCATGGATCTAGCGTTGGTAATGGCGGTGGTGGTGGTGGTAGTGGTTGTGAATTCTGCAGGTTAATTATAGATTCATGGTTTGAAGCCGGGGATTCTAGTGGTAATAATGATGATGGTGGTGGAAAAAAAGGCGGTGGTGGCGGTGGAGGTAGAGAACTCCAGTTGATCCGAGGTTCTGGATTTGGTGGTTGTGATGGCAGTAGCGACGGTTGTGAAGACCGCTGATTGATTCGAGGTTCTGAGTTTACAGGTTGAAATTGTAGCGGTGGTACTGATCGTACTGATAGTCGTGATGGTGTAAAAAACGGAAGTGGAGGAGGTGGTGGTGGACAAAGCCAGCCGATTTCAGGTTCCAGATTTCGCGGTGATAGTGGTGGACGTGGTGGAGAAGGTTGTTGCCAAGTACTAGTTTGAGCTTGAGTACTTGGAGATATGATCACAGATTCTGTGTCAGAATCATCTGAACTGTCACCACTTGTGGGAATAAAGCATAGCTTGTACCACCTTGTGGATTGTTGGCTATGGCCATGGTTCATTGGCATGGCTATAGCTACAAGAGTTTGAGGCTTGAAAATATAGCAATAATGAGTACAATTCAATGTGTTTATTTTTCATAAAGTCTTCAACTTTTGATCATATAAAATTTTACTAATTTTTTTTGGTTCCATTTGCTCCTTTGTGATTAAGCAATACTCATTTTGGTTAAATGTGAAAAAAGTTGTTGCTGTCACATGCATTACACGCACTAGCAACTCATCAACCATAAAGAAAAATAAGTTATGAGTCAAAAGGAAACAACTTTAAGAAAGAAATAATAGTGAGAACAATTTTTTTTTCTTAAACATTTAGGTGAAGGAATATAATAGTGCCTCACTACAAAAAAGACCTTAGTGTTCAAGAAACATTTACTATCTATCTTTCTCTAATGGCACAACTAGGATTTAAATCAGAATCTATGATCTATCTTTTTATTATTAAGGAGTTAGTCACAATTAATTTTAAACAAATGGAAAAGTAAAAGACAAATATCATGTTGTAATCTTACAATTGGCACTATTTCCTTGTTTATGAAGCTATTTGGACCATTACTGTGCTAGTTAAGATCTAATTAGGTTTTGTTAAATTTTGGGATCATGTTTATACAAAATTTTGGGGTCATATTTTCACTTGAAAATAATAAAGATGGGTAAAAATGTCTGGGAAAATTGTGGAGACAAAAATTGGAAACATGATTATAAAAATAAACTAAGATCGAAGTTTTTTTTTTTTATTTAGAGAAATTAAGACTGAAGTTTATGCCTCATTTGTTTCTTAATTTGATATATCTTATTAAAACTCAAATATAAGAAATTTAAATTATTTTTTTGTCGAAAAAATATATATTTATAATTATGGATATTTTGACATTAACAACTCAATAACAATTATTAACTAAATTTACTATAATATTTAAAAGGAACCACAAATATGATGCAAATAATAATATAAAAAAAAAAAAAAAAAAGGAAAGAAAAAAAGCAAAGTAACATATATTTTTTTTTTTTGAGGTAAAAGCCCGGTAACATATTAAAAAGTGTAAATAAAGAGAAGTGAACCTACAACATTATGGATGAATTAACGAGCTTAATTTTCAACTCAAGTTCGATTCATTTAGTTCATCAACAAAGTCTAACAAGTTGATTACCGAATCAAGTTTCGAACTATTTTTAAGTTGGTTTGGTTCACTGTCAGTCATTTCACTTTTACTATTTAATTTAATAATAACACAAATTTAACATAAAAATAGTTATTTTTTTGTCAAGGATTAACATAAAAATTGTTGACACGTGTATAAATGAAATTATAAAATGCAAGACATTTCCTCGTACTATGTTCTTTAAAAGTTAAAAGCATCTTATAAAACAAAACAAATACAACACAAAAAAATAATACTACTACCACCCCACATAAAAAAAGATTGTAATAAAACAATTTGAAACGGACAAGATTTCATTTTAACTCAACTTAGCCCAAAACTATGGGCCCTATTGAGATAGCCATACAAGTGATTAAAATTTGGGAATTACTTTTCCCACCCTGTGACCTTCTCCCGCGCCCTACAAAATTTCCAAAAATGCCATGGTGTATTTCGGATTTTAAAATTCGGATTCATGTTTACTTTTTCGGATTTTATAATCCGGACAATTCTTATATATAATCATCTATCAGACTCTCACATTTCAACTGTTTTGAGTTTTGCTTTTAAAAACAACAAAAAAAACTAAGTAAAAAAATGCTAAAAACCTGTAAAATAAAATCATAAAAAAAAAAAAAAAAAAAATAGCACCAAAAAATTCTAAAAATCAAATAAAACTAATGAAATTTTTTTTGGATTTTTCTGAGAATATGAAAAAGGAGTCCCATAAGAAGTCCCTTCTAAGGGAGTCATGGTCCTTGAATTTTTTCATGATTTTCTTGGGAAGTTTCGGAGCAATCCGATCAAATAGCCCGAAAACTCAATTTTTAACTAAGAACAGGTAACAATGATCCAAAACAGAAGGTTGAGAGTTAGGAACATTAATATTGTCCTTAAAATGATTATCCCAGTTACAAACATGTTTAGAATTTATGCTGATACAGTTCGGATTATATAACCCGAACTGTTTTACCCTAAAAAAGGGTGTTTAGGGGGTTTCCGGATTATGTAATCCGGAAACATCATGTAACGCGCCCTATTTTTTGAAGTCGATTACAAAATCCGAAAAAATCTGTTAATCATTTTTCCACCCTTTAACAAAAGAAAACACCATTCCGGATTATAAAATCCGGAAACTCAATGGCATTTTTGGAAAAAAATAGGGCACGCGAGGAAACCCACAGGATGGAAAAAGTAAATCCCTTAAAATTTTATTCTCACCCCTATATATCTCCACCGCCTTTCCAAAACTCAAAAAATACCCTTTTATAGCTGTTTTGAACTGGCCCAAGGCCCAATCCGACTAAGCTTGGGTTCGAATCTTGTCCACAAAGAATGTGATGTCATTTATCCTTCATAATTTCTCATTTCATCGTCTTACATTCTCTTCTCTTTTCTTCTGCAATGTGATTCCATTGTTGTCCTTTCATACAAAAATGTTACTCTAGTATTTTATGGATTGTATGAACAATCAACGGAAATAGTTCCACTCTGCAAATTTTCACCATTTGTCTAGGTGTCAGGTTGATCTATTCGAATGGTTGACCATTAAAGTCTCATTCGTCCTACAAAGGAAACAAACATTACCCCAACCTTTTTCCCCCTCCATCTTCTTCTACCACATCTAATAAATTAGCAATAGGTGTTTAATAATTTTGTATAATAAACTTCAATTTTATTGTAAATGTACTATGAAAGTATTTATATATTAATAAAATGAGAATTCGTATCATGTCTCTCTTTACTTTTCGGTTTGTTTAAATTTATTTTATTTGTTTATCATTTTCAATTATGTCATCTTAAAAATATACGCCATTGTTGTTATGAAAATCTAGGCAATACAAGTATTCGGAAAGGTTATTTTGGAGAAAAAATAGAGTGCATCAGAAAACCATATGATCAAAAAAAGTAGTAGTCAAAATATATTTATATTAAAACAAGACACATGGTAGTCCACCCCATTATTCCGCATCTAGTTGTGAATTTTATGTGATTTAGCGATATACATCTCAAGGCTCAACATATAAAAAAAAAAATCTTAAATTGAAATTTAAGATGAGATTGTTTTAAATTCCAAAATATTATTTTAGGAAAATTACAAAATTTTAAAACAAGGATTGAAATTTACCCTTGCTTAAAAATTGTTTTAAATCTCAATGCAAGGGTAAATTGTCAGGATTAGCGATTACATGATCAATTTTTAAACGACCCCTAATTGCAAAGATAAAATACATATATTTATACCAAAAAGAAAATAGTAGTAGAATATGAGGCTCTTTATCACGTAATTTTACCTATATAGTCCCATACTAACCTTTGTCATTTAGAAACAGAAGTCACTGTCCAAATATTAATTCAATGATGGGATGGGATTAGTATGTCGTTAGCTTGATAGTGGTGGATAAAAGAATTATACACACCAAAAGCACCTTAACCCACCGTCCATATCTGCATTCTTTGACCATAAGGCAAGTGTGTTCAAAATGCATGATGAATTACCCAAGGAAGATGTAAACAAAAAAAAACAAAAAAAAAATTACCCAAGGAAGTCACGTAAAATGACGGTTGAAGTACTTCAAATGTACACCATGTATTTTATTTAGTCCTCACCACCGGTCACCATAATCACCACTTTTTGATTTATAATCACCACGTGAACATAGTTCAGTTGGTAGGACAATGCATTGTTATATGTAGGGGTCAGGTTCGAACCCCGGACACCCCACTTATTTACCTTAAGGTGAATTCTAGCCACTATGCTATCTGAAGAAAAAAAAATAAAAAAACAAGTTTAAATTAGAGAAAAAAATTTGAAATGAAAAAATATGAATTTCTCTTCGGTTTCTTGAAAATAAAAAAAAACTTAATTTTTTCCATCTCCAAGGCCGGTCTAAGGGTAAGGCTCGCTTTAGTCCCCAACCAAAAAAAAATTTCATTATATTTTACAAGCAAAAAGGCCACCTATTCTAATAAAAAAAAAACATCATATATTCAACCTTATTTTAGGCCTTATTTATTTTTAAAAATTATTAGGCGGTTCTGTCAATCTCCACTTAAAATTACAATATTTCACGACTCTAATTAATTAGGAAATGGTGATATATAAAGGACTAAAGTCAAAAACAGATAACTGGTGGGTGGATACTATAAATGCTTATATAGTTTTTCGATTTAGTTATGTTTTGATGTAACTATTGACTTGTGTAGTAGGTAGTGAAATCGGAGCTAGTTGTTTTTTGGGGTTAAATGGAGCAAGGTGTTCTTGATGTAATTGATAATCTTTTTTTGTTGTTCTGAACAACACTAACTAAACACCTTACTTCCCTCAAAAAAAAAAAACTTATTATAATGACATTATTTATTTACTATTTATATGTGTATAATTATCGGCAGGAATGAAAGTAAAATAAGACAATCAGATTAGATGAGTTGAGTTGCTCATTCGTACAACTCAGAAGTGGATCATGCTTTTACCACTTTTAATGAAATCACAAGACAAAACAACATAAACCAACAACACAACATAAGACATAATAATATTGGATAAACTTTTATGTTGTTGAATAATTGTTGGTCTCATACGATTTTTAAGTGGGCATAAGACTATTTTAGTATTTTAGATAACTTGTACGAGAAACAAAAAGTTATGTTGTGGTTTAATGAGGAAGAAGAATTTATGGTTTTGTCTTGTCTCTTGCCTCTAGTTTGTCTTGTCTGTAGAACATTTTTTAAAATTAAATATTGTACTACTAGAGTTGTCATGTCTTGTGCTTCATTTTTTAACGGATCAAATGCACCCTAAGTTTGATTCTTCCTAAAATCAATTTTGATGGACTATACATACAGAACTAAGTTTGATCCTTCACAACCGAAGGCATGAATTAGGCAATGATGAAACATCAATCAAGAACCACATATTCAAATATAAAGAGGTGAATCTTTCTTTTTGTGAACATGATGTAGGATGAACATGGAGATAGATCTTCTTAGCTATTAAAGAGGTTCCCATGACTAAATACCTAATATAGGTGAAAGGATTCATGATGATTTCTTTGTGTTGAACAAGGTTAGGGGTTGAGTAGAGGTTTCATGTATGTGGAAGATGTATGAACTGAGTGTTTTAATTACCAATTGTCTCATTAGAAGGAGGACCAATGGAGGTTTTTGGGTTTCTCAATTATGGAGATGATGAAGGGAAACTAGGGTATAGTAGAATCAATTTTAGATGGGAAAATTGGAAGAATAAGTAATGAATGGAATCTCCGTCAACTAGACAAGAAAACTAGAACTTTGATGTTTTGCACATGCAAAATGAGATCTCGTGGGCATGATAGTATGATTAGCCAGAAGTATTGAATCACGCTAAGCTTACATGCGCATAATCATCTTTCATACTTGGGAGCAAGACACAAAAATCATGTGTGTGCATGCATGATCATGGGTCACAAATGCTAGAAGAAAAATAGTGATTGTGTGTAGGCATGGCAATGGGGCGGGGTGGGGATGGGTTTTACCTTCCTCATCCCCATATCCTACTCTCATATACTTACTCGTTACCCTACCCAGACCTAGAGGATGAGAAATCGAATCTCATCCCCGACGGGTTCGGGTATCCCCGCCCTATATATCCCCATCCCGCAATGGATAATTTTTCTAAAAAAAAAAAAATCAGTCCCGATTGCAATGTAGTAATGCATTATTAAGTAAAGAGATGATGTCTATCGATGTCTATGGTGGTGAAAAAGAGAGAGGTTGAGAGTGTGAGATAATGAAGGAGAAAAGAGAGAACTATTATAAGTTAGTGTCATCTGAAAGACTGAGACTCTAGTGTGAGTGAAGTTATTTAGGGTTTTAGTTTTTATTTATATAAAAGGATTAATAAATTAATTTTCTACATTCGGGTTTGGGTATGGCTTCAGGGTGGGTATACTTATATCCCTGTTATTCGTTCGATACCTGTGTTTTGAAATCGGGGAAAACTCAAACCCATACCCAAACTCAATCAAAGCGGGAAAAATCGTCAAACTTAGTTTGGTTCGGGTGGGTACCCGCGGGTATGGATTTTGTTGCCATGTGTAATTGCGTGTGAGCAATGGTTCGAATCGCTCACGAGACAAAGCACGAACATGGAATTCTTCATAAAATTAAGATACCCAGGGATCAAATCTTTTTACTGCATCTCAAAAAATAAATGTATACACTTAGAATATGAATGAATAATAATTGGGATGTTACACCAACATCTAAAAAGACTTAACAAATGAATTATATTTGAAATGCAATGATGTAAAATTATTAGTGTGGTTAATTTAGTACATAATTTTGAGTTGTTAGGTTAGAGTGATTGAATGCTTATTAAATACTTCTTAAAATGCATATTAATAAGTGATATTTACATATGAGATCCATGCGATCCACTTCAACATCTTTTAAAGCATTTGTCATTGCAGATGCCCTTACCGATTCAAGTATGAAAATATTTATTCTCCCATAAAAAATTGCTCACTCCCATCCAAACTGACAAAAATACCCCCAACGTCACTTAACTCACGAAAGTATTAAACCAAACAAGACTTAAGTCACGTTGTAACGAGCAAGAGTTAACTCTCACTCATTACAGATCAATGTGACTTAACTCACATTGGGTTTAACACATGTGTGAGTAAAGTCACGTTGGGTCTATGTCCACTACTAGAACAAAAGAAACACATTTTTCCCTAATTTCCTCCGTTCATTGATACATCTATTCCATCATTTTCATCTATGTTTTTATCATTCGTTCAATCATTCACAATCATTCATTCATTAATAATTAACTTACGCATAATAAAACCAAAAATTACGCAAAATTAAAAACCGATAAACTAATCAAAATGTCATAAAAATGCGCAAAGGCACGAGTGTAAATATATTACATCAAAATCCCCCAAAATGTCACAAAAACATCTAAAACTATACAAATGTCCTAGAAACGCTAGAACAAGACCCCACTCCTCCTGTGGATTATGACTCCTAGTCCTCCTCCGCGGAACCGGCACCTCCTGTAGAGTAATATACTCGGACCGGATGCCCTCCATAACGCTGAGATCGAGAGAATTTGAAAACATATCAGGAATCTCCATAGCATCTTCCAATATGCGCCTGATGTTGTCGATGTTCTTGAGTGGGCCGGGAAGTTGTCTGGCCCACTGCTTCTCAACAATAACCTCCTCGTAAGGAGGGACAAGAGTTGTGTACTCAACAACAGGGCGTAGGGTCACTCATAATAGGATGGGATACATTGTAGAACCATTTGATGTACCCCATCTCATACTTCCACATCTCATCCTCCGAGACCGGATCACCTCTCTCATGCTGACTAAGGACATGGACAGTAAAATTTGTGAAGGCGATAACCACATCCGTTGATGCAAGATCCCCAATCGTCGTAGGAGGTCTGTGAATGGTCTAGGCATAGTCGTACTGCCTCAGAACCCGCTCTGGCAAGTGACGGCACATCCTGTCTTTGTCGGTCATGATCCATCCGGAGTACCAGCATATGTCCCGAAAAGGCATCAGGTCTCGCCGAGACTCGTATGGCATCTAGATAACATTAGCATTATCCATCAAATCAATGAGACCTTTGTAGTGTCTAGCATCAGTATATCCCCTAAAAGGTTTCCATTTACCCACAAGCGGGTCAACACACTCGTACTCTGGCTCAGGCTTCCTCGGAACAATCTTCTTGAAGTACGCCAAAACTCATCCCTACAAACACAAAGAGACAAATTTATATCAACATAAGTATCATACAAACAAATATACATTTATGATTCACTAAAGAAAATAAGAAAATAAATATATTACCACAAGCAAGGCCATGTAACCACCAATGCTTTAACAGCTGAGTCAGAGGTAAGAGAAAGCTGATCATACAAGAAAGCAAGTGTCATCTTGCCCCATGACCAGTCGCCCAAGCTGTCCAAATCCTGAAGCGCACGCAGCCATAGAAGATTAAAGTTTCTGTTGTTCTTGCCGGCAAAAATGGTGTAGTCAAGCAAGAGCAACAAAAACGCCTTAATGTAGGCGGTCTTAACAACACTCTGCTCCTCCTCCTCGTCTGATGCAGGCTCCTCCAACTGATTACACATGTTTAACAGTCTTTCATGACACCTCTTCAGGTTAGTGTAACTGACATACGCACCCCACTGTTGTCTCCTCTTTCATCACCTCATTTGCCATAAAACCCAGCTCATTCTCCTGCTGAAATAAGCCTTGTTCATAAGATAGCTCCTTCTCCTCAATGAGCCTCCCAGTGATATGGATGTCTATAAGACATGCCACATCATCTAGTGTGATGGTCATCTCCCCAACGCGCAGATGGACATTCTTGGTGTCCTTATGCCATCTCTCTAACAAGGCATAAATGAACATGTGACTGGTGTTGTCGTATCCAGTCTTAAGTAGGGGGAAATACTGGATGCATTCACTGGCGTCCAGAACCATTTAGTTGCTTCTCCCAGCACCGGCACTGTCAAGGTATTAGGACTAAGCTTCTTCCCGTGTGAGACATCGGGCATCTTATGTGACTTTTGAAACTGAAATATAATAAAAAATAAAAAATAAAACAACACCGTTAAAAAAAATAATCAAAATAAACATTAAATATTCTAACATAAATTTAAATTCTTAAATGAGGCGCGTAATTTAAATTATTACGCATCAAATTAAATGAGCGCGTGCAAATTAAAAGATCACGCACAATTTAAATTCTTATGCGTCAATTTAAATGAGCGCCCGTAATTTAAATTGACGCGTAACATATCATTCAAATAAAACTAAACAATTATACTTACTTCGACATCGACCCATAGCCTGCATGTCATGTGTTTATCGAACTTGGGTAAAAGTGACAAATCACTAGGCCCCCTAGGATAGCCCTGCGGTCTGACTTCGAATTACATCCTCTGCTCCTCCTGAGCCTCACCCTCCTGCTTGTGAGTCTGCTCATACTGAGGCTGATACGCCTTATGCTGATGTTGATGCTGCATCGGATCCACCATCTGGGACGCATCCACCTGTGACGATGATCCATCCGCATCATCATCCCTACCAATCCTCGTGCTCCCTGTCTCCGTCTACGAGGTTGAGCCTGAGGAGGGCATTGTGCACTACCTGTAGCGGACTCCCTCCCTACTCTAAGTCTCTCAGGCCTCTAAGACATATCTACACAACATTTCAAAAAGCAAAAAATCAATGATTTTTTTTCATACGGACATTGCAGTGTCATTTCAATCTATAAACTACTACATTGCAGTCAAACTTACTATAATCAACATTAACAATCCAAAAAATAAACAAATTTTTATTGAGATATTTTATCAAACACCTAGAGTGCAAATTTCAATCAACATAAAATCTAACAATTTCTAAACTATAAACTACCACATTGCACTCTAAACAACATCTAAACTACAATTCCTAACTTAATTCATCAGTAACTATCCTAAAAATTAACATGCAAATCAAATTTTTAAAAACCTAAAAAATTAAAAATTTCTCCAAAAAATAAAAAATTTAAACCAAAAAAAGGCAATGCAAACACTTACTTGATTTTGTGGGAGAAATTGACTTAGAATGGCGCAAGAATGAACAAAATTGCACTTGAAGGGGAAAAACCGCACTTGAAGAAGCTTGGAAATGTTTTTGAAAGTGAATGGCTGAGTTTCTGTGTTGTTGTTCTATAAAGCACCCAGCGTGAGTTAAGTCATGTTGGGTTTACAACCTGCGGGAGTTAACTCACGCTGAAAGTACCGAGCGTGACTTAAGTCACGCGAAGGTACTTTCGTCCATTCAATTGGGCATGAAAGTTTTTTTATGCGAGAAGAGCAATTTTCTTCAAGTATTTGTTATGCGACAAATTTTAACCGAGTTGAACATCGGCTAGTTAGGTTATAGGTAAGCGCAATATGTAACACCCCGTTTTCCCAACATAAAAATTTCATAACAAATAATCAAAGTTTTCCACATAAACGGAATGCTACACTTCTCAAAAATCATAAATGGAATAATTAACTAATTATCCTTCCAAAAATCATCAACATAAATATTCAAAACTTCGCAGCGGATTTATTTCAACAATATAAATAGTCTTGGCACGAAGGCCTCATCAAAACATCTCATAAAAACCTAGTTAACAACTTAATCATGTATATTCATAAGCAACAACATATTCATCATCTTATAATAACATAAGCAACAACATATTCATTATCTAATATAAACAACAACATGATCATTAATATTTCATGGTTTGTCATCAATCAACAACTTCAACGATTCGACGACGACAACGTCAACCTGACAACACAGTTACGTAAGAGTACACCACCTCTTATAAAACGACAACGTAAGAGTACACTACCTCTTATAATAAGACAATGTAAGAGTACACCACCTCTTATAAAACAACAACGTAAGAGTACATCACCTCTTATAGAACCACAACGTAACAACAACGTAAGAGTACACCACCTCTTATAAACAACAACGTAGACAACATTAACAACTTAAGACTCCAATACTTTGAAAAGACAACTTACAACTTTACAACTTAGACCAACATCATTTAGACATATGCAGCAAGTCACCATCAATATTAATCATCATATATAACAATTACAACTTCATATCAACGTCTTTCACAATATATAAATATTTTCACATTTAATCATCAAAGTAAATCATCAATATTAATCATCTTAACATCTTCTCTTGGCTTCTCACTTTTTCTCCAAAAACAGGTTTCACGTAATCTTTGTTTTTTAATTCTAACTCTCCCCTTTTATATAAATCCTTAACCTACTTATTTCTCTTATTTCCAAATATGTCCTCCAAGTCTCAATATTCTATTCTAATATATATATAAAATATTTCTATAACAAATATATCTCTATAACAAATATATTTCTATAACATATATATTTTTCTACATCAAATAAGAAATATATTTCTACACCAGATAACATATATTTCTACACCAAATAACATAATATTTCTACACAAAATAACATATATTTCTTCACCAATTAACATATATTTCTACAACAATTAACATATATTTTTACAACAAATAACATAATATTTCTACACCAAATAACATATTTCTACAACAAATAACATAATATTTCTACACCAAATAACATATATTTCTACAACAAATATCATATATATAACATAACAAAATATCACTCATCTAATTTCCAAAACAACCTCCACAACTTAATCTTATTTTATTTTCAAATCCTATTCTATTAAATAATAAAATAAGCCACTTAATAAATCAACAACACATCACAATAATCATATAAATCACATAAGTCATAAAAATAGACTCTAAACTTAAAAAAAAAAAATATACATATATATTAATACAGTTAAAATGTCAAAGATGTTATGAAATTGATCCTTAGCATTGTAAGATATTATAAAGTATATAACATTAGAGAGAAAGAAAAAAAAGAAAGAACATAAGAGTGTATTGTATTACTTCACAAGTATGTACTTTACATTACAATATAGGTCCTATTTATAGGACACAAATGAGCAAGTGAATGATCAAACCAATTAAAGACCAATAACCATACATTTACTAATGGAGGTTATAAGAAGGTGGAAGATTAAGGCCATCGACATCCACTAATATTCTTAACACTCCCCCTTGGATGTCTATCGAGGATATGCCTCATTAAAACCTTACTAGAGAAAATCCCGATGGGAAAAAAATTCTAGTGAAGGAAAAAGAGTACAAAATCCTTTTGTGTCATAATCTACCTCATTAAAAACATTACCGGGAAAACGTAGTGGGGTAAAACCATGGTTAAGGGAAAAAGAGTGCAAAACACATTTTTGTCTCCCCCTCATAAAGACAACGAAGAAGTTTAAATAATATTTTATACTAGTTACTCAAAATCTTTACTTGGCGATGATTCTTTAGAAAGATATCTTCTCCAAATTTGCGGCTCTTGAGATATCTTCATATTGAGTTGTTGAAAGAATCTCCTTTTAAAATTAGAAAACCACAAGTTTCTTGTATGTATAAAATCATAATCTTTAATAAAGAGTATTCTCTACTTTCTTGATGCGGTGTTAGCATTTAAAAACGAATGGGTGATGTTAGCATTCTCCATTTGACTTTGCTGCAATATCTATATTTACTAATATTGACAAAACTAAAATACCACGATGTATAATAAGCAAAATACATTAGTGTCCTCACTTGACCAATTCAAGTTGTTCATAGTTTTTCTGAGGGCATGATCTTTACTCACATCAAAAGACATCGCAATCATTTTAGTACATAATTAATTAGATTTGTCCATATTGCCATTTATATGATAACAAATTTTAGAATCTCTTCAGGATTTCAAATAATATTTTATACCATTATCATAAAATTGATTATAACGAATTCATTTCCAAATCCTTAAAATAGACAAATGATGTCATCTTTTCAATAATCTTGATAGTATGTATTACTCAAATGAAATCCTTCGGGGAGTTTTGATGAGTCATTTATTATCCTTTTTTATATGTTATTTAGTTTAGTTTTAATTAGATTTAAGTTTATTTATATTAGTATTATTTCCTTTTTGAGATAGTTTACTACAAATTGCATTTTATTATATTTTAGGAACGAATATTGGATGGATTGAGTCTTGGAGCAAAAGAAAGGGATTTGGAGTTGATTCGGTACGAAAATACGAAGATTTGGAGACAAAATATGTTTCCCCCAAAGTCAGAAGCTTGGCACGGCCCGTGCTATCATTGGCACGGCCGTGCCACCCTCCAGAATCGCTTTTGCTGCTTTTGCTTAGATTTTAAGCTACTCTATTTTAGCCCGCAGTTTCTTGTGGAACATTCTAGTAATGTAATTGCTTAGATTTTAAGTCAAATGTATGCTATAAATAGAGTAGCTAGCCATCATAAATATTTATCTTTTGTTCTCGGAAATAATAAGTGACAATTGTTTCTTTGAATAAAAGTTCACCTTTACTTTCTTGTCATTTACTTTTATGCTTTCTCTCTTCTTCTCCACGTCTACGATGAACGTTAGTGAGTAGACTTCTTCTTGTCTTGGGATTGTTGGATAAGTCTAAATGACATAATCCTAATCAAACCAAGTTTTAAACCTTAATCATATGTAACCCTAATCTCCAATCTAAATTCATCACTTTAACATGAATTAACCATTATCAAACTGTGGAAACGAAAGTGGAGGGTTTGATAATTGTTAATTCATCATCTCAAATATCAATTCATAAAACGAAAGTGGAGCTTTGATATTCGAACAAGTGAATTTAGACAAAGATTGTAAAGGCAACGAAATAGTCTTTACAATCTTTGAGACATATAGTTTCGAACTTCAAGGATTATAAATTGTGATCAAGACAGCGAAATAGGCTTGGTTGCAACGTAGGACCAAAATCTAATAGTAATCAAGTCAGCGAAATAGGCTTGGTTGCTAGAGGAACAAAAGAGAAACTGTCTTTAGAAGTTAGGTCTAATATAAGATTATAAGTTTAATAGTTTGGTTTGTGAAGTACTTGTCAATTAGATGAACCAATAATCCCAAGACACCTCTTTTATTTTATTATTGTTATTTTCTTTTAATTATACAAAAATACAACTTTCTACCTTCTAAACTTTCAGTCTAATCATTATTTAAAGTTAATTGAATTTCTAACTCTCTGTCGGAACGATACTCTGTTTTTACTACTTCGATAGAACCGTGCACTTGCGATTTTATCCCATCAAGTTTTTGGCGCCGCTGCCGGGGAGTTATTGTAATTTGATTAACTTTTTAATAGTGGTTAGTCTAAATATATATATATATATATATATATATATATATATATATATATATATATATATATATATATATATATATATATATATATATATATACAAGTAAATAATATATATATTTTTATATATTTTATTTCTTTTTCTTATCTCTTTATTTATTTTTTATATTTCTCTCTATAAATAAATAAATAAAATATATATATATATATATATATATATATATAATATCTCTCTCTTTCTCTCTCTCCCTTTCTCCTTATTTTATTTTTTTATTATTTTTTATTTTCTATCTTTAACCGTTTTGATTTCAGGCATGGCTCAAAGAAGATAATAACGATATGGATGAGAAACGTGCTCTCAAAGAGTATGCATTCACATCTTCAAACGAGTCATACGATGCTATTGTGTACCCAACGGTTGAGGGTATTAAATTTGAAATAAAGCCTGCACTTATTTATCTAGTGCAGCAAAATCAATTTTTCGGATCACCCACTGAGGATCCGAATCTTCATGTTTCAATTTTTTTAAGACTCAGTGGAACTTTGAAGGCAAACCAAGAGGCCGTAAGGCTGCACCTCTTTCCTTTTTCCTTAAGGGATATAGCTAGTGCTTGGTTTCATTCATTGACAATTGGTTCTATCACTTCATGGGACCAAATGAGGCGAGCTTTCCTTGCCCAATTCTTTCCCCGTTCTCAAACCACTCAATTAAGGGCGAGGCTTTTTCAATACACTCAAAAAGATGGTGAATCTCTTTACGATGCGTGGGAGCGTTTCAAAGAAATGCTTAGGCTTTGCCCCCATCATGGTTTAGAGAAGTGGCTTATTATCCACACCTTTTATAATGGTCTTTTGTATGCCACAAAAATTTATGTTGATGCAGCTGCAGGTGGAGCTTTGATGAATAAAACTTACACAGCAGCATATGATTTGATCGAGGGCATGGCACAAAACCACTATCAGTGGACAAGTGAGAGAGTCATAACTGCTTCTTCACCCTCTAAAAAAGAGCCAGGTATGTACGAAATTTCCTCCCTTGATCATCTAACTACTAAGGTTGACGCACTAACACAAAAATTTGATACAATGAATACTAGTGCTGTCACACCTGCCCCTGTATCACCTCCTTGTGAAGTTTGTGGTGTATTTGGCCATATTGGCATTGATTGCCAACTAGGTAGTGTTGTTAAAGGTCCTGAGCAAGTAAACTATGCTCAATATAATCAAGGGTTTAGAAGCAACCAATTTTGTAATCAAACCCCTCAAAATCTTTTTGGACAACAAACAACACCATCCAGTTATGCAAACAACCAAAGAGTCCCTCAAAAATCCAGCTTGGAACTTTTAATGGAAAATTATGTTATAAATCAATCCAAGCAACTCCAAGAGCTTAAAAACCAAACTGGATTTTTGAATGACTCTCTTGCCAAAATCACATCCAAGGTAGACTCCATAGCAACTCACAATAAGATACTTGAAACCCAAATCTCTCAAGTGGCCCAACACGTGACTGCTTCCTCTCAAACTACCGGGATCTTTCCAGGTCAAACTGAAACCAACCCCAAAGGCCATATAAGTTCTATTGCTCTTAGGGATGGTAACCAATTAGAGGACCCCGTTGTGAAAATTAAGAACAATGAGGGAGAGATAGGAAGTGATGAGCCTCAAAGTGAGAAAACTATAGGAGAGAATGAAAAGCCATTTGTTTCACCACCTCATGAGCCTAAAAATCCATTAACACAAGGTTTTGTCAAATCCAAGTTAGATGACCAGTTTAGAATTTTTATATAACTACTTCCAAACAAATAGCCATCTAAACTTAAGAATCCAGAAAGTTTTCCCATACCTTATGTCATAGGATCCGAAAGCATTGAGAAAGCCATGTCTGATTTGGGAGAGAATGCCAGGCTGATGCCATTATCCCTTTGGAAAAGATTGGGTATAGGGTAGAGAAACCTCTTGATTGTCAAGCTAATGACTCTAAACGAGCGCTTTGTGGCAGGCAACCCATGAGTTTTATTGCTTTTACTTTGTTTGTTTTGTGTTATTTTAATTTGTTTTGTAGGTATTTGTCCAAATATGATGTGAAAAAGTGAAAGAAATTTGAAGCCGTTGGCCAGAAACCAAACCCACCCAAAAAAACAAAAAAAAATCTTCACTCTTTTTCCAGAGAGTTGGCATGGCCGTGCCAACCCATCAGCCAAAAAAAATAAAAAAAATTCTTCCCTTATTCAACCAAAATAACCTCTTTCATCCTTCCTCCATAAACTTCACCAACATTCATCCACCCAAAGCTAAACCAAGTCAACTAGGTTAATGGCATCAAAGAGGAAAAGCGAGGAGATTGAAGCCTCCGGAAGTGGTGCAAGCAAGAAGCAATCAACAACCCGAATCATGGGATCCAATTCAAGGATTCCGAGCAAAGAAATAGGTATAAATCTCTAAATCTCTAGAACTATCTCTCCTTGCAGTTACCTTGATGTTAATGCTATGGATAGACTAGAAATAGATGAACATGTGATTAGGCTGTTGAATAAATTCACAACCCTGTGCTTAGGTACCTTCACACGGTTATGGCTTGCACCATATGGGGTAGAAAAAAGGTAGGACTGATGAGGACTGTTGAGCTGTTTATATTGTGGGCTATGCTTTATAACCACCATGTTAACATTTGCTATTATTTGATTTATTATCTTGTTTCAATCATTAGAAAGAAACCGGATATAAAGGTGATATAGTGGTAGGTGGAATCATCACTTTCATTGTTAGAAAATTTGAGGTAAATGTGAACAAAGGGATAAATAGGATTGAGGGAAATTACTATCTTTACTTAGAAACCCTCACTACCATGTTTTTTTAGAAACCATGGCCCTTTTCACATTACCAATATGAGTGGAGAGTCAATAATGCTAATTTCTTGATTATTCTACCTAATTCAGATATTACTAATCCGGAGATGGTAGAAAACTATTATGTTGGCACTAACCCACATGTACACAATGATGGTAATGATGGTGGTGATGAAGAGGAGGTACGTGCAAACTTGCACCATTAACAAAAAGCCGATGGAAACTATAATGATGAACGGTGGGCATGGATGCAAACCAAAGTTCAAAGAATATGTACCAAGCAACAAAGACAAGGTGTTGAAATGATCGGGCTAAGAAACGATGTCCTAAGGGGCAATCAAATAAATGAATAAAACAATCAAATGTTCTGATACATGATGCAACACCTTCACCTCCAAGGTCCACCTTATGGACTTCAATAAAATTGTGAGCTCTCCTCTTCCTCTCCTCTTCTCTACTTCTCTTCTTTCTTCATCATCTTCTTCTTCTTCTTTTTCTTCTTCTTCTTTTAAATCATTGAGGACAATGCTTCTCCTAAGTGTGGGGGGAGCCTAATAAAGTGTCTTGAGTCGTAGTGTTTCCAAACTCCCTTGAACTTTATTCTTTTGTTTCGTTTTATTGTGAAAGGCATGATTAAGTAGCTTGTTTTTATTGAAAAATATCATGACATAAATTTTTATTGTCTCCTCTTAATTGGTTATTTCTTGTACATGAAAGTAAACTCTTGTGTTTTAAGTTTTCTTGATATACCCACATCTTGTTTTAAAGTGACTAAATTCTCCAATGAGAAAAACACAAGTTGCTTCCCTTGAGTAAGTGTATGAATAGGTATTTTAAGGAAATGCGTTCTAGTTTTAGTGGTATGTTGACCTTTAAAAATTCTCAAAGTAAAAGTGGTATAAGTTAGTATAAGGGAGTTTATAAAAAGCAAAATAGCCAAATTGATTTCAAGGTTACATCACTGAATCTAGATTGGGGAAGGGGGTAGGCCCTCCGACTTCCTACGTGAAGATGATCTTTTAAGGGGCACCATTGAATTTAGATTGGGGAAGGGGGTAGGCCCTCCGACTTCCTACGTGAAGGTGTTGTTACCATAAATAAAGTATGTTGAAATGTGTACATGGCAAAGATCACAGGATCGCAAATACTCCCATCTCTCTTATATGAAATGAAGAAAGAGTTTTTCTTGGTTGGTTTAGTACTAGGATTAGAACATGTTTCCTCATAATATCTATCTTATACAGGAGCAAGAAAAGGGTTGGACTACACACACACACTCACTTGAAACTTGATTGTTGGGTTGAATAAGGTTTACAAGAAATGCTTGAGTTTGTGATTAGTGTACGCTTGAAATTGAAGCCCTTGAGGAGACATGTGTTTTAATTAAATTGTCATATGATAATATTGTTTTGTGCTACCATGTTTATGCCTTTTGCTTGAGGACAAGCAAAGACTCAAGTGTGGGGGAGTTTGATGAGTCATTTATTATCCTTTTTTATATGTTATTTAGTTTAGTTTTAATTAGATTTAAGTTTATTTTATATTAGTATTATTTCCTTTTTGAGATAGTTTACTACAAATTGCATTTTATTATATTTCAGGAACGAATATTGGATGGATTGAGTCTTGGAGCAAAAGAAAGGGATTTGGCGCTGATTCGGTACGAAAATACGAAGATTTGGAGACAAAATATGTTTCCCCCAAAGTCAGAAGCTTGGCACGACCCGTGCTAGAATTGGCACGGCCGTGCCACCCTCCAGAATTGCTTTTGCTTAGATTTTAAGCTACTCTATTTTAGCCCGCAGTTTCTTGTGGAACATTCTAGTAATGTAATTGCTTAGATTTTAAGTCGAATGTATGCTATAAATAGAGTAGCTAGTCATCACAAATATTTATCTTTTGTTCTCGGAAATAATAAGTGACAATTGTTTCTTTGAATAAAAGTTCACCTTTACTTTCTTGTCATTTACTTTTATGCTTTCTCTCTTCTTCTCCATGTCTACAATGAACGTTAGTGAGTAGACTTCTTCTTGTCTTGGGATTGTTGGATAAGTCTAAATGACATAATCCTAATCAAACCAAGCTTTAAACCTTAATCATATGTAACCCTAATTTCCAATCTAAATTCACCGCTTTAACATGAATTAACCATTATCAAACTGTGGAAACGAAAGTGGAGGGTTTGATAATTGTTAATTCATCATCTCAAATATCAATTCATAAAACGAAAGTGGAGCTTTGATATTCGAACAAGTGGATTTAGACAAAGATTGTAAAGGCAGCGAAATAGTCTTTACAATCTTTGAGACATATAGTTTCGAACTTCAAGGATTATAAATTGTGATCAAGACAACGAAATAGGCTTGGTTGCAACGTAGGACCAAAATCTAATAGTAATCAAGTCAGCGAAATAGGCTTGGTTGCTAGAGGAACAAAAGAGAAACTGTCTTTAGAAGTTAGGTCTAATATAAGATTATAAGTTTAATAGTTTGGTTTATGAAGGACTTGTCAATTAGATGAACCAATAATCCTAAGGCACCTCTTTTATTTTATTATTGTTATTTTCTTTTAATTATACAAAAACTAGACTTTTCACCCGTGCTGCTGTAACACCCCGTTTTCCCAATATAAAATTTTCAAGACAATTATCAGAGTAATAATCAATTAACGGGATATCACATTCAAACATAATCGCAAAACAGTTAAATAACAATTTAACTTTCAAGAGAATATCTTAAACATTGCAGCGGAGTTAATTCGAAAATCCATAAATCGTTTTGGCACGTAGGCCCCATCAAAATATCTCAATTAAGTTGATCAACATCATAAATAATCACGTAAGGCAATGAAGAATGCATATCAAAACCCCTTCCCGTTACGTATCAGAGCGACCTAGACGACTCAGTGAGGCAAGGCCACTCACGACAGCAAACTGCACACTAAGCTCGATCACCTGCAAGTTACTCATACGAAGAGCAACATTTACAAGCAGAAGGGGTGAGATTTCACAAAACAATAATATTAATCAATATAATTCAAAATCATAATTAGCAACATAAACAATCTTAAGCATCATTGCATCTTGATAAACAATTATCAAGTAATCACATCATTCAATCATCATCAATAACATAACATCTTTTGACTCGACAAATGCGACAATGCAAATCTAAACCTCTTTATGCATGTGGTACCAATCAGGGCATGAGCCCCCAACATCATAGTATTAATATACTTTTAAGGCATCGTGGTGAGGACAAAGCTCAATTCGTGGTGAGGACAAAGCTCCAGGGCATGAGCCCCCAACAAAAGTATGTTAATGCATGGACTCAATCAATCTAAAACAATCTTAATCAACATCTCAATATGCATCCAATAATTTGGAGCTCAACAACATCTTATTCATCATGTATAGACTCATGCAACCTAGTTAAATAACAGCAGCAGCATAATCAGATCACAACAACATCATAATTTCATAACAACAATTCATTTCAACAACATCTAGTTTATTCAAGAATAATTCAAGTAATGCATTTAATCGTTAAATCACATTACAAACAACTTAACAGTTCTTAACAACTTCACAGATTCCGGCTAACGTCTTAAATAGGTTTCATTACTACCTAATGTTCCATTCCTACTCAATTCATTCAACTCAGGTCACGACCTTATCAAAAGCATTCAGTTCTGGAAGTGCTCGCGAGGCGAGAGCATCTGCTCGCCATGGCGAGTACTTGCCAGATTTCCAACTATGGTTGTTCCAGGTTCAATCTTGTTCTAAATCATCCTCTAATCTTTAATACACATCTAAAGGTACTCAAAAGCATCTAAGGTTCAACTCAAAAGTCCAAAATACGAAAATCAACATGCTCTCTGGTCATGCTCGCTATGGCGAGTAGGGTTACTCGCTGTGGCGAGCTACGACTTGTAACTCGCGAGGCGAGGGGTATTGGCTCGCGTGGCGAGCGATGAACTTCATCACTCGCGAGGCGAGGATCATCGTTCGCCAGGGCGAGCGATGAATGTTGGCTCGGGCAGAATGCAGTTTTCTTCAAAAATTCATCTAATCTCAAGGTTCTAAGCCTAATTTCAGTTCCATAATTCATTCTAAACATATTCTAAGGTCAAGGGACAGTTTCTACATCAATCTAATCAATTTTTACCGTTTGATCATCAATTTTAGGGATTTGACCTAGTTTTCGGTTTCCTCCTATTCAATCCTAATTCTTGCTAATTAATCATCAGAATTATACGAATTAACATTACTGAATCATTAGTCTCACCCTTACCTTAATGTGAAGAAATCGCAGCCTTCCTAGCCTCTCTTGCTCTTCTCTTGGTTTTTCCTCCTTTTCTCCAAAAACAGTCGTACGTACAAAACGTTTTCTAAACCTAGGTCTTTCCTTTTTATATCTCTTCCCAATTTCTTATCTTATCTCACTTTCTCCCCCAAAACTCTCTAAAATCTCAAAACAGCCCTCAACTAAATATTTTATTTTATTTTATTTTCAAATCTTATTTTATTTAACAATAAAATAAGTCTCATAGTCTCATCAAATCATCAAAACACATCAAAATCGTCCAAATCATCTAAATCGTCATAAATCAACAAAATTCACACATATATTATATAAATGTAATATAATCGTCTAAACTCAATTAAATAATTAATTAAATAAAAGTGGGCGTTACAGCTGCCGCACGGGTCATATACATCGTAGATGTAGTAGACAAAAACAAATCTCAATGCATATGAAAGAGAATGAAATATGTGGTCCCAAATATATGCAGATGTTGGAATTCGAACCTCAGACACCACACTTATTCACCTTAAAAATATTACTCTTTACCAATCGTGTGTTACTTCATTCTTTTGTTAAAAGTATATGTCAATGTGATATTATTGGTATGTTACTTCATCTTCTTTTTTCTTTTTTTGAAAAAATGTTACTTCATTCTTTTGTAAAAATTATATGTTAATGTTATATTATGTACCTAAAAATAGCTCATTCTTAACCTCAACATGTAAAATATTTTATTTAAATAATTTTCTTTTTATCGAATATTTGGCCTTTACCGTAAATGATACCCTTTAACTGTTTGTTGAAATGTTTCTTCCACCTGTTTATATAGATTGCAAAATTCTGGTGCATTTGTGGCAGATATTTAACAAAGAGAGTTTCGTTCTAATTTGGATGAAAAGTGTAATATTAACAAAAAAAAAATGTTGCTATAATCTTTCAAAACTCTTTTATTCCAATAGGGCGATTTGTTTTGTTGAAGAAATAGGGCGATTTGTTTTGAAGAAATAGGGGAAATAAAGCGATGTCGATTTGCTTTGTTCATGAAAATAGGAGATTAGGTGTGAGCATTAGGGTTAAAATAGTAAAATTATGCAATAGGGTTTAGGTTAAAATTAGGGTTTACGGGTTAACTTTAATATATAAGAAGATTAGGTGAGAGCATTAGGATTGTTCACGAAAATAGGAGATTAGGTGTAAGCATTAGGGTTAAAACAGTAAAATTATGCAATAGGTTTTAGGTTAAAATTAGGGCTTACGGGTTAACTTTAATATATAAGAAGATACAACTTTCTACCTTCTAAACTTTCAGTCTAATCATTATTTAAAGTTAATTGAATTCCCAACTCCCTGTCGGAACGATACTCAATTTTTACTATTTCGATAGAACCGTGCACTTGCGGTTTTATCCCATCAAGTTTCATATATCACTATTAAGTGAGTCATATAAATAAATTGTAACACATCTTTCATATAATTTAAGCATTTCATGTGCTAATGAACTTAATCAAGTATGAAAAAGTTCTTAAATTCACTTCAGGTGAATATGTCTTTAAAGAATATATGTCTCTTAAAAATAAATGGTAGATATTTACCTATTCACTTCAGGTGAACATATCAAACTATATATATATATATATATATATATATATATTATCATACTAATTCCCTTTTCGCGCGAAAAATCATATATATCAATTTAACTTCACACCTTCAAGTAATAGCTAAAGCACAATTTCTAAAGTTGCAACTGAATGCTGCATTGGGTTTAACTTTATATCCATCATCATTTTGTGAAATTTATAAACTACGCCAACAACTACTCACATAATAAAAGCTGCTGTCACAGCTCCAAACACATCAACGATGGTTTTGAGATTATTCTTGCTTTCTCAGTTGATCAGAGTATCGTGCTGATAACGTGTTATAAAATTGATCCTTAGTGTAACAGCCCGATTTTCATTAGAATTATTTTCAATTATTTTATTGTGTGTTTATTTGTGCTTGTGTGTGATTATTTATCATTGGGTGCATTTTCATGGGTTTTCGTGCTAGGGGGGTAAAATTAGTAATTTGGTGAGAATTATTTTTAGTGTTTGGTGAGAACCATTATTTTTACTCAGTTACTAGTGTGGTTATTAGTATTTTACCGTTAAGTGACCGTTGTTAGTATTTTACCGTTAAGAGTGTGAAAACATTTTAGAATTGTGTTTGAGTGGGTTAAGTCCACTAAGGCATTAGGGTAAGCCCATTAGAGGAATAACTTATATAAGCCTTGTCTTAAGAGAAAATATCATTCAATTTTCATTACATAAGATATTTTGAGAGAGGTAGAGAGAGAAAGTGCAAGAGAAGAGGAAAAATGGTTAGAGGAGAAGAAGCTTGAAGATTCAAGAAGTGGTAGAGATCCTAGGAGCTAAAGTGAAGCTTGGGCTAGGAATTGTGCTAACTAAGGTAAGGGAGTTAGAATTCAATCATAATCATTTAGTGTAATTTTTCACTAGTTGTATGGTTAAGTGCTTAATTGATTAAGTGATTAATTGTTCTTAGATGTTGAATTTCGTGCCTTAATTATGGTGATATGTTTGTATATATGAAATTGCATGTTCATGATATGTATAAATGGGTATATTGTGATTTGTGCTCTAATTGTTGAATTGTGCTATTTTGTTGTTGATTTGTGGTGGAATTCATGTTTAATTGATGTTATTGTTGTTATGAGATATTGTTGTTGATGATTCATAACTTGGGTGTTCATAATCATGGATTTGTGATGTGATTTAAGTTGTTGTTGAGGATTTTTGTGAAAATGGGTTGATAATGAAGAAGTTTGATTTTGATGATGCCAAATGAGTTAAGGAAGTTGTTAGAATGAATTAGGATGATATGATTTTCTATTTTAATCACTTGGTTTTGGAGAGAAATCGTTTTGGGAAGAAAACGGGTTTTTGAGTAAAAGTGGTTTTTAAGCATTTTTGTAAAATAAGTCATTTTGGAATGATTTTGATTAAGTTGTTTTAATGTTTATATGTCAAGTTTTCAAGTGTGGTTTGTATGGTCTAAGTGTTAGGAATGCATTGGCGAAAACGGAACTGAAATCGGATTCGAAAACAAGATTTTATGCGCGAAAACGTAAAAATGCATTTTGCTGTACTGGTGAGGTGACACGACCGTGTGTCTAGATGATGCGACCGTGTCCGATTCTCCTGTAAGGGATGACACGACCATGTATCCTGATGACGCGACCGTGTCAGTTCTGCAGAATCCCCAAACCTCGTTTTTTCGTGTTTTTGGGTACTTTTAAGCATGCCAATGGATTCCAAACACCTAACCCTATTCAATCAATTTATAATTAAGCTTCTAAGAGTATCATAGCTCGATTCTACGTGGTTTTGTTTTGAAAATGAATTGGTTTTGCAATATGGGAGAAACAATACGAACTTTTCAAAACTTTGAAATTTAAGTGAGTTGGCCTATGAGACGTTGATGTATACACTACTGCACTGATATGTGATTTTTGTATATACTTAGTTGAGGTTTCCAAATGTGTTAATCTGTTTTGTCGGATAACTTGGGAAATGGTAAAATGATACGAACTTGTCGTAACTTTGTGATTTTGGCGATTTTGTCGTGGTCGGCCGGTGAAACGCACGTGTATATTCAACTACACTCATATGTGATCTAAGTGTATACATAGTCGAGGCCCTAGAGTTTATATACTTGGTTTTGGTTCATTTGTCTCAATTATTTTAGAGTTGTAGAATGAGAGACGAACTTTGTCGAAAATAATCTTTAAGACCAAATACTTGGCAAATCTATTATAGATAGTTTGATATGATTATATGAAGATATGTGAATGCTTTACATGTGTTGAATATGATGTTTATCATAATGTGTTTTACTTTCTCCTTTACTTGAATTGTGAGAAATTGTATGGAGTTGTTGAACTATATGATGTAGTTGATGTTGAATGATATTGATGATTATGATGATAATGTGATGATGACTCTTATTTGAATTATGACTTGAATGTTGTGTGGACGTAAATACTTGATAATGCAATTGTTGTGGAGGTGATCAATATATTTGGAAGTTGTCCTTTATATTGTCGTGAAAATTATGAGATGATTTTGCATTGTCGAGTCTTTGCTTGTATGTTCATGCATCATGGTCATGTTGAGTCTTGTAGCTGTAAAAGGGTTGAGCTCTTTTACTTCGGTGATTATGTAAGACGGGTGTGAAATCTTACATACGATGTTTTTGTTGCATCGAAGGTGACGACCTTGAGGTGATTCGGTACGACATGCATATATGTGTCGAACTAGGTGCATATCATGTTGACATGAGTCTTATTTGTGGCATGTGAATGATGATTGTTAATGATAAGTGTGTTTGATGAATACATATTTGTGACATTTGAATTGATTGTTGATGAAGTGTGTCATAATTGAATATGTCACTTGATGAATTTGTGCATTGGTGGAATTGTTGAATGATGTGATGTGGATTGTGTATATGTACATTGGTGGATTTTGTTGATGGTTGTAAATAAATGATCTATGCTCTAATTGCATATCTTGCTTACTTGTGCTTATACACTTGATGAATCTATTTAATGATAAATGTTTTGGTAATAATGATGAGGTGAGAATTGTATATGTGTATATACATATATGTTTTGGTGATTCTTTTGATAATGATAATTACTTGCTTATAACTTTGAAATGCATTGTTGAGTTAAGTACGCTAAATGAAGAATAATGTGAGTAACCCTTTCTTGATTGTTGTTGATGAATGATGAGCTTATGTCGATGACTTTTGATTAGTGATTAAATATGTTGCTATGCTATGTTAGTAATTTGATAGCTTGAAATGTATGTGATGGGGGATAATAATAATGTGATGCTAGTATTTTAGGAGGGATGGTTATGTATATGTGCTATGCATGAATCCTTGAATGCATATGTTTGTTTATTTTATTGATTATGATTGATGTGAAGCTTACCCCCAGTGTTTATGTGATGGACCACCTACCTGTCTGTATAGATGGGTAGACGTTGTGCAGGATTAGTTGATTCGGTGAGTTGCTTGATGTTTGCTCGGATATCGGGAGCTATCTTCGGTATCGATTTCGTAGAGTCTTTGATAGACTCTGATCTAGGTGTCTGTTTTATGCTTACCTAGATTTATCTGTTTGGATTTATTCATGTTGGAGATTTATCCATTTTGTCGGGACTTGGAGAATTTTTATGACTATGTATTTTGATATCATGGCATGTATGCTTTGAAGTATATGGTTTATATCCGCTGCGACTGTTGGGAATTTTTATACATGCATGTTGTTTTGGATTTTGTTGATGACATAGCGTCTATTTCTTGAATATATGTATTATTCGCATGTTTTATCGCTTTAAGAGAAATAGGATGTTACACTTAACATTGCAAGATATTATAAAGTATATAAGAATAGAGAGAAAGAAACAAAGAGAGAGCATAATAATGTATTGTATTACTTCACAAGTGTGTACTTTACATTACAATATAGATCCTATTTATAGGATACAATTGAGCAAGTGAATGATCAAACCAATTAAAGACCAATAACCATACATATATTAATGAGGGTTATAGGAAGGTGGAAGATGGACATCCACTAATATTCATTACAAAAGAGATTTTATAAAAATGAACAAAGAGATTTCTAAATGATTATATATATATATATATATATTTAGGGAATGAGATAGTAGTACAATATAATGATTGAAAAGTGACACATATATTATTATTATTATTATTATTAAACTATATAACAAAGCTAATAATTCTTCTTAAAAAAAAATGTTCAGTTCTCTTTTGTTTTTTATTTAGTATCTTCTACGTGTAATTGTAGATATTAATCTTTTGAATCAGAAAAGACTGTAATATGCAAGAAAAAAATTTCAAAAAATATTTAACACTGCTGCATTCTCACAACTTAATTTAAAGTCCAGCATCTAATTAAATTGAAAGAAATATATCATATCCAAATACTCTTGAGTAAAGCTGAGATTTTTAAACTACAAAGGAAGTAGGAATAACGGGATATATATCTTTCATGCACACCTCACCAAGTTACTCCGTCCGTTCCTTTTTAAGTGTTTCTATATAGAAATTTTTTGCTCCTATTTAATTGTTACTTTCGAAGTTCAATGCAACATTAAATGTTGTTTTATCAATATTATCTTTACTTATTTATTGCGGAGAGAGAAATATATGAAATTAGATATTGAATGAATAAGGTTATTATAGTAAAAGTGTATATTGTTGTATCAAAAGTAGTAACATTTATTGAATGTCTTGGTTTGTGTAAAATATCAGAAAAAGACAATTAAAAATGAACGGAAGTAATATTAGTCAAAGCAAAATTGGCCAAACAATGGGTCATACAATTACTTGGTTCATTTGAGTAGTTAAACCAAACGATAGAGACCTAAAACGTTTTGATAGATTAGAATTGATCATTTGTCTAATATAAACCTCTCAAAATTATACAAATTTTTCCTTCAAAAAAAAAAATTATACAAATTTATTAAGAGTTTAATAATGGTGGGTTGTTGACAGTCCAAAACAGTTTTGCACACACAACCAATCAAAATATTCTGAATTGTCATTTCAATTAATGATTTTAAGTTATGTGGGCTAAACATGGTAATTCAGAATGTTTTGATTGGTTGTGTGTGCAAAACTGTTTTGGACTGTCAACTCACCACAATTAAACTCATTTATTTTCTTTTTTAACAAAAACAAAACGATATTCATTCATTCAAATCGATAGAGTACATCAGATATAAACATCGCTAAAAACGTAAAGAGTGAATCTGCGAACAAACTCACAGCACCCAAGTTAATAGCATACAACGGCAAAATGCCTACAAATAATATGATAAAACCTAAGTCACAGAAATATCCATGCTACCGGATCTGCAACATTGACGTCCAAATCATTGCTTGAATTTGTAATTGATTGATGTAGATCTTTCAATAGGAACTAAACAAACACCGCGACAAGACGCGAAATCAAACGTCACACAAGACGACGAACAACAAAACGCCGCACTTAGATGACGAAATCACAAAAAAACACAAAAGAAACAACTTGATAGATGTGAAAATCACTTATTTAGATTGAAAGAAAAAGGGAAAAATATGTAGAGGGGTGATTTTAGGTCAAAAAATAACCTAAAACCTCCACTCCTCGATGAACGAAGAACAAAGAAAGTTTAGAGAGAAGTTGGAGTTTCTCTCACTAGAAAACTAGGGCCGGCTATTCTATAAAAAAAAAAAAAAAAGGTATACATCAAAATTATTTTGTTAAACAACATAAAATGAAAGTAGTCTATCTTTTTTTTTTTTGTCAAAAAAAGTAGTCTATCTGTTAAAAAGAAAGAGGAAGTAGTCTAAATGTTTTTTTTTTTTTTGAGGAAAGGAAGTTGTCCTAATTAATGGTACGGTTTAGAATTTGTCAATTTAGTTGGTAAACCATGCAAGAAAGTTTTGTCAAGTAAATTAAATATTCCTCCACTCATTGCCTCGTTTCGTGTAGTTTTCTGCATCAATGGCAGCACCGCAGCGCATAGTTCTCAACAGAAACGAGTATTTATTGGAACTCTTCAAGAAGCTTTGACCGAATCTATTATCAAAGCAATTAGTGCAGCCTATGTGTTCAGAAATTGAACCCTACCATACCAACAACCAATCAAATGTGATTACCTATTAAACACAATAATTGAACCAATGATGACACACAATTTGGATAATGGATACATGCAATATGTGGTTATCGGAAGCATGCATTCTAAACTTGGAAGTCAAAAGATAAGTAGTTAAGGCTGTTTTTATTAAGATTAAGATGTTGGTAACCCCATGCTAATGACCTATAGAACGGTGTAACTTCTTCTTGTTGGACTTTTCCGATATGCATGTGGCGTAGTTGAGCAGCAAAGTTTTATATTTAAACCCATGAAAGATTCAAAAATAGACGTGTCTCAAAATAACTGACTTATTTTATTTTTTAATACAATATTAATTATTTTTTTATTTTTATAACTCTAACCAATACTTTCTCCGAATCAAAATATAAGCAAAATTGACTTTTTAGGTTCATTCAATTAATGATGTATGTGGTTTCATTAATTGAATGAACCTAAAAAGTCAATTTTGCTTACTACTTTCATCAGTTTCAATTCAATATATTCCACTTTCCATTTATGGTAGTGGAGAATGCATCAATACTTAACAAGAACAGTTAAAATCATTTTTCTCTCTCATTCTTATACATTTTTCTTAATTGTGAGAAATGAGCAAATGACTCAGTTAATTGGGACGGATGGAGTACTAATTTTGAATGCTTAAAGAATGCATTAAGACAATACATTAAGGACACTTGTTAGCATTTTTCTTATAAGACACACTTGATACACAATTATATACACAATTTTCAAAATAAAATTTAAGCTCTTAAGACACACTTGATAAATATCTGATTCATTAACAAATAATGTAAGACATTTGTTAGTATTTTTCTAAAGAAATCGCTTAACAATGCGACACAAGCAAAGTAAAAGAATCTTTCCAAAAAATAAAATAAAAAAGAAGACAAAGAAATTAAAGAAGAAAATTTGCTAAATGAAAAGCGTCTTGATAAGCACTTCTTAAAAAATTAAAATCAAACAAACTCTCGATTCTGATATCTCAAAACGTTAGTCAAAAAATTAAAAAAAAAAAAAAAAAACCAAAACGTTTTCGATGTCTATGTTTTATAAAATGATCCAAATATAAACTTTAGATAGTACAAAAATACCTATTTCTACACATGTTAAAAAATTTGTTTAACATCTTTATTTTATAAAGGAAAATGTTAACGAGTGCCTCCGGAACACTCTTTAACGAAATATTTGACTTTTTTTAAAAATTATTGCTAATTTTAAAATGCTTAAAGAGTGTTTGGGAGACACTCGTTAACAAAATTCTTTTATTAAAAAGTATTTTTAGTATATTTTCTAAAATGTCCCTTACTTCAATAATCATCACATTAAATTTTATTGAATTATGTACAGTTTTTTTTTTCCTTACAAAAGAGTTAATTGAAGGTGTGTACAGTTATCTTGGAAAATAGGACAATTGAAGGTGTGTTGTTGGAACAATTACATGAAATAGAGTAAAATTTATGATTTCTGCTATTGGTAGTAGTTGGAGCTACCACTAGCTAGAGTGACCCCTCTACCGCAGTAACACACCTCCTGAAGACCGTGCTTCAGAAGAAAATGCTGTTTAAACAAGGAAAGAGAGAATCATCAACTTCGTCCTTGAATTTTTATGGATCGGCAAAATTCATTCCTCAATTATGTGAAATATCAATCTAATTTCTGAATTTGTTAAATGTCAATCAAGTTAGTACTTCTGTTCAAACAAAGCATTAACGGGGTTGACGTGGCCGTTAACCTCTCACATGTCAGACGCCACGTAAGCATGGACTAATTTGGCCGATAAAAACAAACATTTCAAAGGACTAGAAATATGTGTAATCATTCCATTGAAATTTGTAATATTTGACTTTTTTAAAGAATATTTTTTAAGGACTATTAATAGTAAATTTTTATAAAAATATATGTAATCTTTCAATTGAAATTTGTAATATTTAATTTTTTTAAATAATATTTTTTAAATTTAGGATCTTTTAAATAGTGATCGAGCATACTCATTAACAAGACTCTAGTTAATATGGTGAGAAAGAATAGACTGATGATTGATTGTATAAAGAGGTACCTTATCGTTGTCTTAGTTAAAAAAGAACTACCATAATATGGTAAGTATTTAGGTTTGTTTAATGGGGACCTCAAGAAAAGGTATAAAGTAGTGAAAAATAATAAATTTTAAAACACTAAAGACATAGACGAATATATAATATTCTATTAAAATTTACGAAAAATGGTAGTGTCTATCTTTAGAGATTTTTTTATTACTAGTTCATATTATATGAAGCTTATCTTGTTATTAGCTTTTTATATGAATAACTTAAGATGAGTTGTTTGTTATTAGCTTCTTGATATGAATAATTTTAGAATTGTAATGATATTTGTATAATTATTTGGTAATGATATTTGTATAATTATTTGGTACTATGAATAATTTTAAAAGAGTAATGATATTTGTATAATTGTTTGGTGACAATTTTTGTTATAATTTTTTTTTAAGAGTCATGTTAACCGGTGCTCCCGGACACTGATTAAGAAACCTAAAAAAAGAAAGTTTTAAATTAAAAAAGGGTAATGTTAACCAGTGTCCCCGGAACACTAGTTAAGGAGTCAAATGTAATAAGTATTGCATTGGAACTTGTGCTGTCAACTTTTCAAAAATATAAAAAGTGTTACTTTCATCTTCAAACTTCCTTTTTTTAGTTTCCTTAACCAGTGTCCCGGAGGTACTAGTTAACATGACCCAAGAAATTTTAATACACTTTATTGACTTTTAAGGGATTGACAACACAATTTCCAACGTAGTATAGTATTATATTTGCTTCTTAGCCCTGGGGTACTAGTTAACATTTTCATTTTTTTAATTGGTCAATAACAATAAGAGAATACAAACATAATGTGAGTGTGAGAGAGTTATCCAAAAAGTTGTCATAAAGTAGTCATATAAATATCATTTTTCATTGAAGATTAAAGAAGATATAAATACCAATGTTATCATTCAAAATACCACGTCAAAATAAAATTAATAATCACCAAGAACAATTCATCTTGCACAAGGTATGCTAAGAGAAACACTCCTCAAAATAAAAACACATCCAGAATCTGTTGCCAAATCAAACACAGGTACATAGATGAATAGAAACTACTCCATAACACCCATACAAGTTAAATGGTGCCGCCACCAGTCATTATAACTGAAAGCAGAAGTTAACCTATGCGCCTTTAGCCAAGAAAAAGAAACAAACTTTACATTGTCTAATAATTGTGTCAAATCCCATGCTTTGTTTTTAAAGATTTTGTTGTTTCTTTCCTTCCAAACTGTCCAAACGCAAGCATGCCAGATAACTTTGAAGAAAGAATGTGTAGCTCTCGGAAACCCCGTCATGTGGCCAAATTGATGAAAATGGTCACGACTAGCATTTGGAGAAATGAAAGAGACACCTAGCCGTTGGTAAACCCGATGCCAAACAATGCCAAAGATGTCGCAACTGAAAAAAAGATGATTCGTCGTCTCCGGACAACTGCAACCACCTATGCAATAAATGTCTTCGTGATGAGGAGTTCTCCTAGTGTATAATTGATAGTATCAACAAATCATAGTTTGATTCTATTTTTGTTTGATACGTTATTAAACACTAAATTTTTGTTTTATTTTAAACATTTCAACGATGAAACTTACATAGAAAAGAGGAGAATTGTTAATTCAAACTTGCACTCCATTGTACTTCCTCCTCTAGAATGAAATATAAACAAAAATTATAGTTGAAAATTTGTTGTATGTGAACGAAATTTTTAACTATAGATTATATTTTCAACTACCACTTTTAATTATATTTATTCTGGATAGAGTAGCAGATATCTTTGTAGATTTTAATCACATGAGATGTAGTTATGACTTATGAGACACCACTATGGGCACCAATCCTAGTAGCAATTTGAACTTATTTTTCATAGCACTCATACTTGGCCACTTGGCACTTTTGATAATACAAAATGGTCAAGCAGAAATTAATTCCTCTCCAAAAATATTAAGAGTCCGTTAATACAAGAAGTGTATAACCCTAATTATCACTCACCAAAGTTGTTGTAAAAGTCGTAATACGCTTGGAATTCTATCGATACAGTTATAAATCTAGTTGAAAAAAACAAAAGTATGATGTTGGCACTTGGCATCGGGGTCATAAGAGAGTTTAAATCTAACACGTATTTGATTTTTTTTGGTGAACAAAATATGTACTATTTGATATAAACATATATACGTGGCTTTAAAAAATTACATGAATCTTACTCATCTTCTGGAGTTCTGTCCCAAATCGAGGACTAGTGAACTAGTTATATCCAAGCATTTCTTCGTAGATGTAGACATGATCCTAAAATACAAGAGGCTATATTTGCGCAAAACTAAGAGACACGAACTTGGTAACTTTGGACATACATGGCTCAATTGTTGAAATGCATAAGAGCTAAACAAAGGGGCCCTTGTCGATCATGTATATAAATTATGGCTATTGCTTTTCAAAACTTATGAGTTTCTCGTGCGCTCTATTCGGATTCTAAAATCCTAAAAGTTTTAACGTGTTTCTGAGGTTTTATGAAGTGTTTATGCAGTTCGGATTTTATAATCCGAACTGAAAAAAAAATCATAAATTATAGATCATATCAACTGCAAAGGGTTCAAAACACTCACGTCACCTTTGTCAACTAAATGTTCAAATCATTTATCACAGTTCAGTTTTCAAACAAAATAAAATTTAAGTTTTTTTTTTCCCTTCCTTAGAGATGTTTTTTGTGTACTTTATTATGATTTTTGCTTAAAAAAAATTGTGTATATTATTAAAATCCGTAAATCATAAAGTTTCATCCTCCATTCATTTTTTTTCTCCACTAAAAGATCAAAATCACATAATTTGTCCATTAATTTGAAGGAAAAAGTTTGAACAAACCACATAATTTTGATCCATCCATTAAAGAAGAAGAAAGAAAGAAGATGAAAATAAATTATTCAGGGATTTTAAAAACATTTTGGAGACAAAATGGTCTCTTAATATTTTTGTTGTAGGGATTTATGTGTTTCTCATAATCATTTTAAAAATATAATCAACTACATAACAAGTTAACAACTAAAACGTCATATCAACTTCTCTACATCGCTCTAATTTTATCGGATGTTCCTGAAAGGACAAACGTCACATCAACTTAGTTACACTACAAATAACATAAACTAAAAGTTGTAGTTTTTTTTAAGGACCAAGTATGATTTTTTTATAAGAAGAGAGGAGAAAATCTTATGTTTGTCTATCTCTTGTGAAATCTATCCTATCTATCCAAGTTATGGTGGTTTATCCAATATAAAATATTGAACATGGAACCGACTTATATGAAAACAAACAGACAGGAATATTAGTGATGGATGGTGTCTTTGATCTTTTATTGGGAGTTGTTGGCCAAATTAAAACCCATAGTGCTCAAACCAATCTCATATGTTTTAGTCCTTGTCAACAATTTGGGTGGAACAAGAGCATGGGGCGTTTAGCCACTCCAAGTCTTTCTTGCCCAAAAGTGTCAAGCCAATCTTAAACATCATCTCCTCACATATTCTCAATTTTTCAATTCTCCTCTATTTAATAAAATATACCAACCTTTTCAACAATCAATAAAGAAATTATCCACTAGTATCAAATTTCTTTGTAACATTGCAAAATTTGAAAATTTGAAAATCTTATTGCAGTCCTAACATAGGATTCCTTCACTCAAAGCATTGTTACCAAAAAGGGTTAGTCTTTGAAAAGTTTTGAATTTAAGAGAGTTTTGAATTCAAATCAAATACATAAACACCAAAAAGTAAAGAAAATTGAATTGTCTGCAGTAACAAATTCACATACATACTATATTTCTGCAATCTAAACTATTTGATCAAAATCAAGCGACTCACAATGCAAAGTTGGAATGCATCTCGAACCCTGAGTCATCCGAATTTAATCGGATGGCTCAAATTACACAACTATGACAAATGCATGATTTTTCAAAGTGAAGCTAAGATGAGTAGACTTTGCTTCATGTGCAAGTTTAGGTGAAATTGGAAAAACATAGCACAAAACAATGCATGAGCACCTCTATTGTGAAACTCCATTTTCTCTTGAAATCTCATTTCTTCAGTCAAAGTACACTCCAATTTCATTGAAGCTCATTTCATAAAAAAAAGTACTAGTGATGATTAATCTTTACATGTTTCTGTACAAGTTACTTTGTGAAAGAAACATCAGAAAATACTCTCTTCAACCTCCTCCGGTAAGCTTTTTTGCTCACCAGGGTGGCGCATCTTCCAAATCACTCATATAATTAGTAAGAATCTACAATTCGAAGCAAAGGCTAACATCTAAGATCACTCCCTCACTCACTTTTAAACTTGATCATCGCAAAATTTTCCACCCATTCTATCCTGAACAGCTTTCACAGCTGCAACTCTAGCAGCAGTGGCGGCCCTGTTTGCTGCCATTACTGCTTTCTCCACTTGGTCATCATTCCGGGGATGGTTTATCGCATTTTCTGCGGTTCTCCTAGCAGCCTGCAATTTTAACCAAAAAAAATTAAGGTAAATGAATTAGAGCAAAACACGAGTAAAGATTCAAAGTTTTTAACTGGTCATCTAAAAAATAGAGATCTATTTGGTCACTGTAACATGAAAAGTAAGGATCTAAAAATAGGGATATTTTCAATAGTTAATGTTGCTCCAGTACAGAACCGAAGAGCAATGACAGTACCAATAAAAAAACATGGTTGTTGCTACTAGACAGCGAAATGAATTTTGGAACTTATCAAAGGTACTATTTATAATCCCACAGGTACCGGAACCATTAAAAGAACACTCAATAATTTATTAGGATATAGTAAGTATTTGAAATACGCTAACAGAATACCAATCGGATAATATTTCCAAATGAGTAGCTACAATTTGGTCGTCAAAAATCTCAAATACAAGTCTAATTAGACAACTTTTAGATAAGTTTTACAGACACGTAAGTCTCATAAACTTGTAGACGGCATAGACCAATTAGGTCTACTGTTTTTTAAGAAGGACCAATTTAGATATTAATTCATTAAATAGTCATTTTTTGAATGAGTTTATTTTTAGGAAAAAGGCAAAAAGAGTAAGTCTTAATGACAAATACCTGAGCTGATGTAAGGACAGCCTGAGTTTGTGGTGGTAGAGAGTGCTTGAGGTCACCACTGTCCCATTCACCACATCTTCGGTCTCCATTTCGAAATGTATAAACACCATAACCTTGTCGACGACCTTCATGCCATGCTCCTTCATAACAGTGTCCATTCGCAAAATGGTAAACTCCAAATCCATGCATTTTGTCTCCGAAATACTCCCCTGTGTATTTATCTCCATTCCTACATCAAAATGTAACAGAGGGAGTTTATTTAGTAAAATAAAACTTAAATTACATAACCAATTATAGTCTAAGGTCTATTATCATAGCTTCCTATATAATAATAATGGTTAAGTCAAAACTTTACAACACAACAACCTACTACTATTGCTTTTGCAAATTGTCAAATGACATTAACAAGGTCTTGACAAATATTTTCTTCAAGAAAAAGTCTTGACAAATATAATACTTTCCCTTTTAACTTGTCAAACAATGTAAAGTTGAATTGAACAAAAATCATAAATAAATATTCAACACTTGCAACAAACTTTGAGGACTTTCAATACACAACATAATTTATTAACAGACAACCTGTAGAACAAAGAAAAATTCTAAAAATCAACAATAGAATCTACTATACTATATCTATCATTAAGATTCAAAAACTGCATACCCAAAAGAAAACAAACAGTCAAATAGTGAGAAAAAAAAATGAACAAACAAGATTGAAATTGCAAAATTAAAAGTAAAAATACAAGTGAAGACTCATTTTGGTTTTTCACAATTTTCATGCTTTAGTTCATAACATTTTCATATCGGGAACAAATTAGTTCGTCTCGTACTGAGTCAAAGACTAATATGTGCCCAATGAAGCACGGACACTCCTAGGATTATGCATGTCCCAGTGTTGGACACGTGTCGTGTCCAACATTAACAAAGACACTGAATTATGTGTCCGAGCGTGTCTGTATCCGTACTTCATAGTTTTGCCCAATATAAATAAAAACTGGAGAACAAGAGAAAAAAAAGAAACTCACCTAAAATGGTAAGAACCAAGACCATGTTTAGAACCAAACTTAAATTCACCAACATAACAACTCCCATCAGAACAAGATTGAACACCAAAACCATGACTCTGTCCATTAAACCATTCCCCAGAATAACAATCACCAGTATAAAATCTATAAACACCATAACCATGTCTCAAACCTTGTTTATAACAACCCTTATATCTACTTCCCCTAGCCCAGCTTTCAATTCCATAACCATCATATTTTCCATCAACCCAATCACCTTCATATCTTCCACTCACATAATAATGATAAACTCCACTTCCATTACACTTTCCACCGTGAAATTCTCCTTCGTAGAAATCACCATTGCTGTAAAATTCAACTTCAACACCTTCTTTTAACAACCCTTTCACGTTCTTTTCATTCTCCTCTGCTGAACCGGGTTCTCCTATGAACCATTGAACCGGTTTTTCACTTCCTTTGGAAGAAAAACCGAGTCGTTTTAAATTCCCGTCCCATGAATGTTTTAAAACAGAAACGCTTCTATGAATCACGCGTTTGTTTCTGTTTATGAAATAAAGCGCTACGGCGATGAATATTAGAATCAGCAACACATTTTCGGAAGTGGGTCCCACTGAACCGATATGGAAAAAATAGAATATATAGAAGAAGATAGAACATAGACTGAAAAAACCTAGAAACCGGGTTGAACCAAAACCCGAACTTGAACGAGAATGAGAACCGAACCGGGTTTTCTTCTTTTTCTTATTTTTGTTTTTGTACTTGTTGTTTTTATCATGTTCTTCTTCGTCGTAAAAATCTTCTTCGTTGACGGAACCAAGGCTCGGAATGAGGCTTGGAGTGGAGGATCGGGTGGTTGGAGAAGAACACCGAAGCAAAGAGGATTTGGTTCGGGTGAGTTTAGTTTGGCTATTGTTTTTTGGAGTTGTTGTTTCCATCTTTAGTGGGTCCCACCAGATTCAATCTCCACCGTACGATTTTCTCTTCTCTTCTCTTCTCTTCTCTTCAGTTCTCTTACTCACCTGTATCGTGAGATTGTGACCACCACGGTTTTTATCACCGGTTGCGCCGGTAACATTTCAGACTATACACGGCACCGAACCAGTAAAAATAACCGGATAAACACGGTAACAAATAAGAAGAAGAAGAAGAAGAATAGAAGGTTGTGGTTGTTGTTGAAATCTTCGTTGGAATTGATTGAAGAAGAAAAAACAAAAACTGAGTTTGAGTTTGAGTTTCGCAGTTTACGATGAATGGGTGTTTTGGTTTTTGTTTGAGCTTTGGTTTGTGTTGTGTGTGAGAAATATATTATTTGTATATATACGAAGTGATTAGAAGAACATTGAGAAGGTAAGAATGCAAGTGGGGTTAAATAGAGAGCGTTGGATGGAAATTAAACGGTGAATATTAATTTGAAATTATTGGCCGCTTGATTGTAGAGAAGAGGTCATGGTGTTGACAGGAATGATATGGATCCTCACATTTTATATTATTATTTAATGTAAACTCAGACAATTTTCTTGCAATCTAATTTAATTTCGACAAAAATTAACATTAAATTAATTTTCGATAGTTTTAGTTGAGATATCCCTTTGTCATAGTTCCCTTTTCGATATTAAAGCAAAAAGAAAAAAGAAAAAATTTGTTGTTTTAATATACAAGTTCCAATACAAAAAACTTATTTTAAATTTCTTACTCCGACTGTCTCTCTCTCTCTCTACCAGAAATGATAAGAAAAGAAATTTGTTGTTTTATTATGTGCAAATTTGCACATGATAAAAATCTTATTGTATTTATGGTTTTGAAAATCGAACACATTCATGATTACTAAGAAAAGGAATAATAAGATAATAATTTTGTGGGTTGCAAAAAAAGAAATGATTTAAGAATTTTATATAGAAAATATTTCTTTTTGAAGTTTCAATGAATTTACTTCACAATTTTCAAGGAAAAAAAATTATTCTTTTGACTTCTAACCAAGTGACCTAAGAACATTATAACATTTCCCTAATTTTTTTTGTCTAAGCCGACTATCATATGCGCATAATTACAACGACTATAAATATTATAGAAAAAACATATTTTTAAAGACATTATAGAGAAAACATGAATAATAGTAACAAAATTATTTGATTTTAAAATGTAGAAAGAAAAAATAAATGTAGAAACGAAGTTTCCTTCAAACGTTGTATTAATATTTTATGGAAAATGTTAACGAGTGTCTATACGACATTTTTTAAGACTTTTAAATGATAAGTTTTTCTGAAAAATATGTATAATCAATGTATTAAAAATTGAAATATTTGACTTTTTTATAAAATAATCGGGAGGTGCTCAGTAACAATTTATTGGAAATGTTAACAAGTGCATTTGAGATACTCTTTAAGTCTATTAAATGATAAGTTTTTACAAAAATATATATAATTAATGCATTAGAAATCGAAATATTTGACTTTTTTATAAAATAATTTTTTCTTTTAGAATTCTAAAAGAGTATGCTGGAGGCACTCGTTAAAGAGTGTATCGGAGATACTCGTTAAGATACTCATATTTTATTAGTTTTTTTTTTTTTTTAGAAAAATCTTAGCATGTGACTCATTGAGTGGGTTTTTAATTTTAGGCTCATGGCAAGTCACTATTTCATCAACATCAGCATCATATGATAAGGATCATGACTATACATTTATCAAGAAACCCTTTATATGGAATGAGTTTTAATATGCTTCTTATTTTGGTGATTTGGTGATCAATTTGCATGAGTTGGAACCTAACTGGCTTGTATGAATTGAGATGAAATCCCATGAGAAACGGCAAACATTCTTTTTGGGTGAAATGTTTTTAGTCTTTCTTTATTTTGGTACTTAGGGTCTGTTTTCTACTTCCTCTGCAAGTAATTAGGATTCTCTCAATCATTTTATAAAGAGTAATTATTTATTACACGCGTCAGGTATTTAATCACATTTACTATATATAAATTTTGAATCATAAATTGTGATATTTATATTTTAAAAAAAATATTTTCCTTGTATATGCGTATATTTTTTTTTCTGAGAGGACGTATTTAGTTATTATTGCCTTATATATGCAAATATGGAGTTATTTAAAATAAAATAAAAAAGGAAACCAATAAAGAAAATGAAATTAGTATAATAAGATATAATTATATTATATACTTTTCTATAAAATAGTATGTTGTTCTGTAAAAAAATAAAAAATAGTATCATCTATCTTTGAATTTATTTATTTTAGGCTAAACTGCAGTTTTGACCCCCTAACTTTCACAAAGGTGCGATTTTGACCCCCTATTAAAAAAAATGAAAATTTAAACCCCTATGTTTTAGCCCCTTTGCAAAAGAGACCATTTGATCAATTTTGACCGGGTCAACGCGGAGGTGTCATGCCACATGTGTATTTCCCCATTTTTTTTTATTCAAAAAGCCACTTGTGTAATACTTGATTTTTTTTTATTTCTTTTTCATTTTCATCTTCTTCCTCACTCTCTTTTTTCAATCTCCTTCTACCATCTTTTTTCCAGCAACACAACATCAACACAACAATCTCTTCTTCTCTTCTTTCCTGGTTGTTCCAATCCATCCCCTTCTCATCAATTTTCAATTTTTGGATCACTCATCAACAACACAACAACAACACATCATTAACAACAACAACAACACAAAATTCTTCTTTAACCCAATTCCAAACCAGAAAAACAAAATCAAATGAAATTTGAATCGGAAACAACAACAACAACTTCAACGTAAAACAACAACAACAACAACTTCTTTAAAAACAAATCATCAAATCAAAAATCAACCCAGATTGCTTCCTCTTCCAATCGAAAATCAAACCCAAGTGGTTAAAAATCAATTCCATGTATGAAGAATCAAAAACCCAGATTCAAAAATCCTCTCTTTCAATTTCTTGATTGTGTTGTTGTGTTGCCGTTTCTTGATTTGAGGGGTGGAGGGTATGATTTGGAAGAAAAGAAATAGAGAGAAGAGAAGGAAGAAGAAAAGGAATAACAAAGAGAGAAGGTGGGAGAGAATAAAAGGAAGAAGAGAATAGAGAAGATAATGATGAAGATAATAGAAGGAAGAAGAAAAGAAAGAAGATAAACAGAGAAGGTGGGAGAGAAGAGAAGGAAGAAGAAAAGGAAGAAGAGAGAAGGGGATTTGCGCTGGAGAAGAAGAGAGAAAAAGAAAATGGGATTTTTTTTTTTTAATTTATCATTAAGGGTATTTTAGGTTTTTTTTTTATTCAAGTATTACACAAGTGGCTTTTTGAATAAAAAAAATGGGAAAATACACATGTGGCATGACACCTCCGCGTTGACCCGGTCAAAATTGATCAAATGGTCTTTTTTGCAAAGGGGCTAAATCATAGGGGTTTAAATTTTCATTTTTTTTAATAGGGGGCCAAAATCGCACCATTGTGAAAGTTAGGGGGTCAAAACTGCAGTTTAGCCTTTATTTTATTGGTGAAACATTATCATTCGAATTAGTTAAAAACGTCTAATTAAAACAACTACTTCTCAGAAGAAGAAAAAAATAAGTTCAAAACATAATTACGATTTTCCAATTGATTTACATATATTTTAATCCATTTAAAAATTTTATGAAAATTACCGTCTCTTTGTTAAGTGTATGTTGCATCACTTTTCTTTAATTTCCTTTTTTCTTTCTTTAGGAACAAAATCCATCACTTTTTTTTTTTTTTTTTTGTTACATGTTAAATATTGCATCACTTGTTCTATTCATGTAAAAAAATATAAAACCAAATTGATCTCGTTGGAACTAAGAGGATGGTTGAACCTCCTGGATCCGCCACCTGCGAGTAGAGCTGTCAAAATGGACCGGGTCTTATGGGCCGACCCGATTAAATATAGGGTTTGGGCCTTAAATATTGAGTCTGAATTTTAATAGGGCTTTTTAGCCCGGTCCTAAAAAGTCCGCTACCCGTTAGGGCTAGCCCGAACAGGCCGAGGGTAGCCCGCATAACAAAAAAAATCCTATAAATTAGATATATTTTTTAAATAATTCTTTACTTAGTTGATTATCAAAGTAATAAATAAAAGTGAAAATTCAATGAATTAACACAAATATACATGTAATATAAAATTATATTTACTCGTTTCGTTATTTATAATTTTAAAGATCGAATATATAAATATCTATAACCATAACGTATTTAATTTATTTTAAATTGTTTTCCTCGCCGTTTTAGTTTACGACGTTTGTACGAAAATGTTTATGATTTATTTTTGTTCTAGGCATTATTTAAACATATTAAAAATATTATTTCTAAAAAAAACAATTATAGGAGTATTTTATAGTACTTTTAAAAAAATATATATAATTTTTAATACGGGCCGGCCCGTTAAGCCCACGGCCCGTGTAGGCCCGGGCTCGGGTAGTATATTTCAAGCCCGTTTTTCAACCGGTCTTTTTGGCCCGACCCGATAAAGCCCGAAGCCCGTTAGGGCCGGCCCTAAACGGGTCGGGACGCCTGTTTTGATAGCTCTACCTGCGAGGGTTGAGCCACCAATTTGTCTGCAGTCTGCCTGGTTCAGTTTAACTGTGGTGAGGTGCGGTGATGGCTTAGATGGAGTTGATCGCCAGTCCCCGATAAGACAAATGGGAGTTGTATACCTGCATGCGCTCCAACGCCCAACTCAGTGGGGGTTCAAAAGGTGCAGTCACAAGTCTAAGATAAGAAGTGTCATACATAACTCAAGGCTAAGGTCTAGGTATAAATAGTGGTTAGGTAGGGCTTGGATGGAAAACCTTATCCTGACAATCGTACTTGCAGGTACAAACATGGGTAACCCTCAGCCTTAGGTGAGTCGCCTTCGGCCTGGGTCGGTGTGTTCAACCCCCGGACCTCGTGAGTAACAATCGGTTTGCATGGGCTATAAGCTGAGGGAGTCACCTTTAGGTTTAATTTTATTTAGCATTGCATTGTAGGAGTCGTAGTAAAACTAACGGTTGTACATTAGATCAAGTCTAGTTTAATTAAGTTAATTATTTAGAGTCAGTCATTTATTGCAATTAGAATTAAGTTTAGCATTTAGTAGTAATAGTAGAGTCTTAGGTTTAATTAGTAATAATATTAGGTATTAACTACAGTAATTAATTAAGATTGAGTCTGCATTTAGAGCCAAGAAACTGCATAAGAATTAACCCCAAACCTAATCTAAATTTAAAATTAAGCGCAAAATTATTCTTGAAAGAAATTTTTCTCGAAAATGCAATTATTGTGTGAAAAGGTAACCATGGAATCAACCAAAAGCACATAATCAATGGCAACTTAAAAGGACTCAGAAGAACATAATCTGGAGCAACTGATCAATTTACTAAAGAAGGTTAAGGTTACTAGTTGTTTTGTGGAGAATCTGGAGAAAGAGTCGGGATACCTCGAATTTCAGCAAGAAGTAGATCTAAAGCGACAAGAGTTGTTGAAATCAAAACAAGCTGGAAAGGACGAGCAAATTCATTCGGTGGAAGTAGAAAGAGAGACACCTCAGACAAAAGACAAGCAAAGAGACAAGAATGTCCGCCAGAGTTAAATGCTTTGCATCAAGTTCTCAAGCAGTACAAGGTAATCAAGCCTATTAAGGAAATGGCCGAACAAAGCCCATGCTGCATCATGTTTCTTCAAGAACTCTTGAAAAAACATGTCGACCTATCTGAAGAAGAACTCATATCACTAACCAGCGAGTGTCATCATACGTATGAGGTATTGGCTGAAGTCAGGTTTGATGGTGAAGGATGCTTTACTCTACCCATCGAGATAAATGGGGATGATATCGAACAAGGATTGTATGATTCAGGAGCGAATGCTAACCTAATGAGCTTGACCAAGGCAAGGGAATTAGGGATTAAGAAGATATCCTCATATCCTTATACGATAGGGTATGCTAATGGCCACGAAGAAGAGGCACTTAGTGTACTTAAGAATTTTCCACTTAACATCAGGGACTTCGATTACTATTTAGACATAGTGATTGCAGACACCAGAGTCATATATGAATTCTCTCTAATCCTTGGCATGAAATTCTTTGCTTAAGGAGGCCTGCTGCTTGATGGCGAACAGAGGGAAACTACCATAAGAACGTCAAAGTTATATGATGTGTTTGTTGTGACTTACTCAGAATATGATGCAAGTCAAATATTCGAATGGAGACTTGTCAAAGGAGTGGTAGATGATTATGCCCGAAGAAAAATCGAAGAAGAAGAAGCAAGAGGATACCCATCTGATGAAGACTATGACTTCGAGGAGGATGATGAAATCAAGGAGCCTGAAGGTCATGAGCTCCCAAGCACAAGTTAGACATATCTGTCAGGCTCGGGACGCTAAACACGCGCTGAATAGGAGGCAACCTATTTCGTCAAGCTAATGAATGAAAAGAAGCACTGAATAGGAGGCAACCTATTGACTGTTGGGACTCGGACATTAAAAAAGCGTTGAATGGGAGGCAACCCATATTTTTATTTTCCTGCATTTTTATTTTTGCTAAGCTGAGATGATCTGAATAATCAATTTCTTTTCTTTTTGTGCTGCTTTTCATTCAAGTATTATTTAAAATAATTTTATTTCTTTTGCATTACATTTACAACCTTTTCTTTTATGCTTAAATTTGTTTTAGTCTTTGGTATTTATTTCAAAGCATTTAAGGCATAGGCTAGTTTATCCATACAATCAAGAGCAAAATTTTCTTCTTCCGCCAAAGGAGGAAGATTTATGGGGCTTGCTAGTAAAGGTACTTATAGGATCAACAACTCTTTTCTGAATAGCATAACCGGTGAGATTCAGAGCCAAATATTTTCTTATCCATTCTAGGTTGTTAGATACTTAAATACTTTCAATATATAGATTACAAGTGTTACATATGAGTGCTATTTTTGCATGAATTTGTTGTCGTTCTTTACGGACGATCGGCTAGGTTATTATACACACGAGGCAATTTTCTTTAGTACCTTGATCCTTTCAACCCACCCTTTTTATATTCTTATTATGCTTTGTGAAACCACTTTGAGCCTCCAAACAAAATTTTTCTTTCTTTATTAGTGACGAATCATGTCATAGTCTTACACTTACATGAACCATGTTTGATTTCACTTGGAGTTAGATAGATATTATTTTAACTGCACATGTTTTGAAACTAAGTTTGGGGTTGCTCTTTGGAATTAACAACATTTTAAGTTTGGGGTGGGGTAATAGTAGAACACATTTGTCAGAAAAAGAAAAAAAAATCAAAAGCCAAAAAATGGTCTTTTAAAAAAAAAAACTTTCTGTCAAAAATAAAAAGACAAATAGTTCTACTGTTTTACCCATTTTGTTTGAATAAAGGAAGGAAGGATGACAGTGCAGTAATGTTTAGTAGGAATCCCTATCTTAGTGAACTAACTTCAAGTTCTTTTATTAGCCTACTTTCCCAAATATATCCACCCTTAACCTAAGCTGAGTTATAACTGTCAAAGTCCTCTAAGTGTGTAAATAATCTGATTTTGAATGTCTGTTTAGAATTGTCTCAAATTTATAGCAAGGTACATTCATGTGACGACTGAAGTGGGCTAATGCCGTGACCAACCCTATTTCCTGTAGGAGATACATACGTGCATCATGGAAAAGAGTATGGCTGCGAATATAGGTTACTTTTACCAAGCAGACCCGCTTGAATGTACCGTAGTAAGTTAGTTGTTGCTCTGCTATAAATGCAATGAATGATGTCCTAAGCACAAGTCTCGAAAAGGTATGTTTTTATTGAAAAAAATTCAAAGAATAAAATGTTTTTCTTTCGTTACTTAAGGACAAGCAACAATTTAAGTTTGGGGTTGAGATGACAGGTCATCTTACGTTATTCTTAACATGTTTTTTTATTCATTTTCAGTAGGTTTTAGCAGCAAAAAGGCGGAGTATTAGCACGATTTCCTACGATTTCGGGACTTCTGAAATTTTTTCTATATTTGAGTCTGTCATTCTAGTTTTCCCGAAACATATCAATTTTAGGGTGTTTTTGAAGTAATTCACGAAGAAATCATGCAAATCGGCAAAATCAAGATCATCTGACGAATTGTCAAGACTTTGGGAAGACCAAGAATGAAGATTCAAGAGGCCTTAGGAGACTGGAGGAATTCTGTTCCCAAGTTCTTAGGCAAGTTATTTAAAGACGAAGACCTAATAATGATGAAAATCGGAGAAAATGGACCCAAGAAGGAGCAGCCATGCGCCTATAGCATGGAAATTAGGATATATGCACCTAGCTAGGGCATATAGCATGTGCATAGGGCATGTGCAAAATTGCACTATGTGCGCATAAGGCATGTTGCATGCTTCTGAGCATCTCAAATGTGAGGGGAGCATGCGTAATTTTATTCGTTTTTATGGGTTTGGTCCGTGTTTTTAGCCCAAACCCAATTAGAAATCCCCACTATAAATACTAGCCTTCCTCATTCAGAATTTCTTGTTCAGAACTGTGGCAGTTCAATAGGAAGGCAACTTTGGAGCTTCGGGATGGAATCTATCTTCTCCTATTTTCTAGGGTATGTTTTTATCTTTAGTAATTTGTTTTTAGTTACCATGTGTAACTAAATATTTTTAGGTTAGAGTTCTAAGATGAACCTCTGTTTTTTTTTTGTTGGATATTTATTTAAAATAATGTCATTTTTTTTTATTTATTCTTTTGTTGGCTATTAAGTTCCGGATTTAGTAATTTATTTCAAAGGAGCGTAACCTTAGATTAGCTACTGAGGTTATGACAGGGCTTAACATTGTTATTACTATCTTGTTGCTTATATCTTGATATTTATTGCATTGTACTAGTATTTATCTATCTAGGAAGTAAGTGACTATTAAATAGCGAAAGATACCGAAAGAGAGTTGAACGTAGTAGTAAGTACTTAGGAGGTGACATTATTAAGACTGAGTAGTAACTCTGCTGATCCTAGGATGTAACTGGTTAGTAATTAGGGAAACGAACATCTTCGGGGAATAAACATTTATCCACTCATTCTCTCGAAGCCCTTAGTAAGGTAGACGTAGATTAGGGCTGCTCGTTTGTAAGATTCCTAAGAGCGTAGAGAGGATGTGCTATGAGTTTCCTAAGATTCATAGATGGGTCGGCCTAAGGGAACCTTGGACTTCCTTGCCTTGGGAAACACTGGAATGCCAATTTAAGTTTATATTTCAATTACCTTTGAATTAGCAAGACCCCGCACGTAAGGATACCGTGCGATAAGTGAAGTAGCAATAATCGTCGCAAGAAAGGGGGGGTTTGAATTGTGACCCTTTTTAAAATTATTCCTGAAACTTTAAATCAAGTATATGTACTCAAGAATGTTCTTGGTTAAGATATTAGTTTAAACAAATAATATATAATCTGAAGAATGATTATATAAGCAGAAAAATTAAGTTTTAATTTGATTTTAACTTTAGTCTAATTAATTAGTTATTTGTTTAATCTTGGACCAGAATATTCTGGAAGCAGTTGTTTGATTAAAATAATAATTTAATAAGGACCAGAGAACTTGGATTATAAAAATAAATAACAAAGAGTAAGGAAGAGAAAATAAACGCAGGAGAGTTATCCTGGTTCACCAAATCCGGCTACTTCCAGTCCCCACACTTCGTGTGAGATTATCCACTATAGTATTCAGTTGGCAGAAACTTCTAATCAACACTACAACGTCTTGATCACACCCGATCAGTTTGTAACCTCTGTATTATCAACCTCAGCAGGATTCTTACAATTCTTTGCACTAGCAAAAGAAAGGTTGGAATTTTCTATCTCAAACTATTCAGCCCAATAGACTTGAGAACTAAGATCACTCTTTGTATGGTGATTGGTTTTGTGTTGATATTGATTTCTCAACACATGAAACTTTTACAAACACAAACTCAAAGAGATAATGATACAATAAATATAGTGAAAGCTTATGGAGTTTGAATGTGTTTGTTGAAGAGCTTGATTGAGAGAATGATTGAGAGATTGATTGCTTTTGAGAGATAATTGCTTTTGTATTTCAAAACTCTTGCTCTTAACCTTCAATGACCTCTTCTATTTATAGAGCACGGATAGCCTTTGAGGACAGGTCACAAAAGAGCTGTTTGAATCCATTTCAAACTAAAAAATGCGCTCCAAAAGTTGCTTGTGGAACAAGTGTGCAAGCTGTCTTCAGAGAACGTTCTCAAGAACGTTTTTTCAGTGATCCAACCAAAACTTGGGCATGAAGCAACACATTTTTGCAAGGTGTGTATGAGCTGTTTGCCTTTCTTCAGAAACTTGGAGGCCACTTAAGATGATGTAGTTGTGATGTCATTGTATGATGTCATAGGATGATTCCTTTGATGATGTCATGTGAAAATATTTATTTGAAGAAACTTTCCTTAATGGATCTTTTTCCATTTATTCCTTAGTGGGTCGAAAATCACATGGGCCCTAATCAGATTTTATTCCTTTGTAGTCTTGTGGCTCATGTGCACATATTTGTCTATGATTGCACTAATTTATTTTTTGCCTTTAAGAGCTTTAAAAGAGTCTTTATCCTAAAGATCTTTTATTCCCACTTTTAGTGAGACAAAGAGAATCAATTTCCTTTGATGCAGATATTGAATGTGTAGAAAAGTTCTCATTTGTCTATTTCTTGCTTTTGATATTTTGATGGAAACACTTCATGATCACTTTGTGAGGCAAGAACGTTCTCAAGATCATTCTTATGAAACATGCTCACAAAATTCATTAGTAGATAACATGATAAAATTTGTTTGTTATCTTTAAAACATCAAAAGAGGATTTTTCTTTCAACAATCTCCCCCTTTATGATGATAACAAACATTTAAAAATTTAATCTTGAAAGGAATTAGAAACTAGTAAATTTGATAGAATGTCTTTAATAATTTTATCAACTTCTCCCCCTCAATTTCAGCATTTAATAATCATATAAAAAAAATTGAGAATGCATATACTTTTTATGAACCAACATGTCATTTTTCATATATTTCAAAAAGTACAGGTTCATCTTAATGGACATAATATAAATATTGCATCAAAAATATAAAAGCATAGTACTGGACAATATTTGCAGCATAGCAAGCATGCAATCAACAACATAATAGTTTGTAGCACTATAGGCATGCATACAACAACAAAAGATGCAGCAGAGATATATATAAAGATAAATATGCAGAAATAGTTTTCAATTCTTTCTTTTCCGCCTTTTGTATCTCCCCCTTTGTTTCATCAAAAAGCAGCACGTGCCAGCCATCACTTAGGAGTAGGAGAAGAGTCATCAGATGAGGAGTCCTCAGGAGGAGCAGGAATGAAGTACTGTGGTGGAGAAAAAGGCAGTTCAGCAGGTGGAGGAACGTTGTAACGAGTGCTCAAGGTGTTTGAAATCCAATTTCTATGAGTTTGATTTTCCATCTTGTTATACACATGATGACTTAGACAAGCTTGCTGTCCTTCAACAAGCCTACGCAGATACTTCTTGATTTTGCTCAAGTCTTTTTCAATTTTAGACCGCTTAGGAGGTCTTTCATCAGTGGTATTGTGGTGAGTTGGAGCAGATGGAGCAGCCTTCGAAGGATTCGACGGTAAGGTAGGGCAATTAGATTGCAAAGTATTGAAAGACTCTAATGGATTAGAACCATCAAACTGAGGCAGATAATTAAAGAACTTGCTGATTGAACTGGATCTGAATAAAGGAGAGAAATCATGAGGTGGAGAGGTGAAAAGCTGACTAGTGTTGGACACTTTTGTGGGTGGAGGAAGTTTTGATTTAAAACTTTGGAGAACTTGAGTGGCTTGGATATCATTAAAAATAGCAGTTTGATTTCCAAAGTCTTATAGGAGGTCTTGGTGTTCCTCTAAAACAGGGGATCGTTGCTGAGAACGATCTGGAGAACGTTCTGCAGGACGGTTTTGAGGAGGGTTTGGAGTGTTTTGAGGAGGATTTTGTGGAGGGTTTTGAGGAGGATCTTGAGGAGGATTTGGAGGAGAATCAGGTTCAGAATCAGAGATGTAATCCTCATCTTGATCTCTTTTCCTTTTAGAGGGAGTCAGAGGATGCTCAGCCTCAGATTTCATATGACTGACATTTTTGGCACAAAACTTGGAGATTTTTCACTCAGATTCTTCACCATCCAAATCAATATTTAGTTCTCTAAAGAGCCTAGTGAGAATCATGCCATAGGGCAGACCATGTCGAGGGTTTTTGTCTTTTATAGCAGAGATCATGTGATGGAGAATCACATGAGGCAGATTCAATTTAATTTCATAGAACATACAGTAAATGAGTAAAAGATCATTCTTGGCGATTTTCCCATGGTTACCCTTCCTAGGAATAAGACTGTGCTGACTCAACAGATTTAACATTTTGGGAATATAGTGTAGGTTAGCAGAGACAAAATCAGTATTTGGTTTAAAAATGTATTGAAAAACATCAGCTAGGTTAACCCCTAAGTCTAAATCTCAATTTTCTCCATAAACGCATAGTCCATCAGAGGGAAGGTTTAGGTGTTGAGCAATGACTTCAGGAGTGAGAGAGATTTGTTTACCTTTGATGGTTGAAATGATGAGACTTTTCTCAGAGTAAGCTTTGGCTTGAGAGTAGAAAGCCTGAACCACCTTCTTGTATGTTTTCTCTCGAATTTGAAGAAAGTGTGTCCACCCCATTTTATCAGTGAAAGCTCTGAGAAGAATTTCTTCTTTGTCCAGGTCTTCAAAGTCCACATAACGTCCTATTGCTATGGGTCGAGGTGCCCATTTCTCATAAAAATCCTGTTCTTGTTCAGGATCAAGAAGAGGAATTTTTTGTGGAGAGGGGTTCTTTTCTTCGGATGTAAGAGGAGCTTTCCCTTTTTCCTTGCGAGTTAGTGGCGGTTTTGGTGGAGATTTTTTGGAAAGAGAAGGTTTTTTGGAATTGTTTGAGTTTGATTTGGAAATTTTTGTTTTGGGAGGTGGTTTTTCCGTTTGATTAGAAGAGGATTTAGGTTTTGATGTTTTGGAATTTTTTGAGGTAGCGACTGGTTTGGGCTGAACAACTTCAGGAACGGCTTCTTCTTCTTCATCTGAGTCAGGAATCTCATGAACAGTTTTGTCTCCTTCATCACTTTGAGTTTTCCTTAACCCAATCCCAGCAATCAATCTTTGTGATCTTCTTCTGTTCACAGATTGAGATGACATAGTTTTCTTAGGTTTAGGTTTGGGTTTGGATTTTGTTTTGACAGGAGTGATTTCTTCTTCTTCTTGAACCGGATCTTCAATCATGTTTAGAGGTTGAATGTCAAGAGTTTCTTCACATGGAATTTGAGAGAGTGTGGGTGAAAGAGAAAATTCGGTTGATTGATCAGAGAAGTGGGGTGATGATGGTGGTGTGTGATTGAGGTCTGGTGGAGTTTTGGATGAGGAAGATGACTGAACATTTCCTTTCTTTGCTAAGCCTTTAGTTCTAGCCATTTTGGTAGGTTTTGGTGAGTGGAAGATGAAAGGGTGGTTTTATACCAAAAAAAAAAGTGTTTTTTTAGGGAAAGGAGAAGAGAGTGTAGTGTTTGAGTGAAGGAGAGAGATCGTACGAGAGAGAGAAGGAGATAACTAGAGGGAAAAGTTTTATGATTTGACTAATGGTGGTTTTAGAGACATAATGGTAGTTTCCATAAAGGTTATGATTGTATTTTATTAGATGTGATAGAAGTAGCATCTTAATGAGCTGTATTTCATTAACACAAGAGTAGAGATATTTTGAAATTTAAAAAAAATAGGGAGAGATACAAAAGAAACGTGAGGAGCAATTTTTTGAGATGAAGTGGAAAGTGTTCTTGAGAATGTTCTTTAACTTAATCTTTTGGATTTTGAATAATATGTAATTTTTCTTTAATAAAGTTAAACCTATCTTCTACCAATGGTTTTGTAAAAATATTAGCAAGTTGATTTTCAGTGTTAACAAAAATTAATTCAATATTCTTTTTATTGACATGATCCCTAATAAAATGATGTTTTATTTCAATGTGTTTTGATCTTGAATGCTGAATGGAATTTTTTGATAAATTTATTGCACTTGTATTATCACAAAATATGGGAATATTTGTGTACCTTATTGAAAAATCTTCTAGTTCATTTTTAATCCATAATACCTGGGAGCAACAATTTGCTGCTGACACATATTCTGCTTCAGTGGTTGATAGAGCAATAGTATTTTGCTTTCTACATGCCCAGCTAATTAGTGCATTTCCAAGAAACTGACAAGTTCCACTTGTGCTTTTTCTTTCTAGTTTATCTCCAGCATAGTCAGCATCACAGTAAGCTGTCAAATCAAAACCTGATCCTTTTCTATACCAAAGGCCAAGATCAGTAGTACCGACTAGATATCTGAAAATTCTTTTAACTGCAGTTAAATGAGATTCTTTTGGAGAAGTTTGAAAACGTGCACATAAACCTACTGCAAAAACAATATCTGGTCTACTGGCAGTTAAGTATAGAAGAGATCCAATCATACCTCTGTATTCCTTTTCAGAAACAATTTTTCCTTCTTCGTCTTTATCAAGACTAGAAGATGGATGCATAGGAGTTACCATAATTTTTGCCTCATTCATTTTATATTTTTTGAGAAGATCTTTAATATATTTTTCTTGACAAATAAATATCCCGTTAGTTTTTTGTTTTATTTGTAAACCAAGAAAAAACCTTAATTCTCCCATCATACTCATTTCAAATTCACTTTGCATGAGTCCAGAGAATTCTTCACACATTTTTTCATTTGTAGATCCAAAAATAATGTCATCAACATAGATTTGGACAATGAGAAAATTTGATTTATCATCTTTTCTAAAAAGTGTCGTATCAATTTTTCCTCTGGAGAAATTATTTTTGATAAGGAATGTACTTAACCTTTCATACCATGCACGTGGAGCTTGCTTTAAACCATATAATGCTTTTGTTAATTTGTACACATGATTAGGTTTATTAGTGTTTTCAAAACCAGGTGGTTGATGCACATATACTTCTTCATTTAAAAAACCATTTAAAAATGCACTTTTAACATCCATTTGAAAGAGTTTAATGTTTTTATGAGATGCGTATGCAAGAAGAATACGTATTGCTTCTAACCTGGCTACCGGAGCAAATGTTTCATCATAGTCAATACCTTCTTGTTGATTGTAGCCTTGTGCAACTAATCTGGCTTTATTTCTGATAACTTTTCCTTCTTCATCTAGTTTATTTCTAAAAACCCATCTTGTTCCAATTATAGAGTGTCCTTGTGGTTTAGAAACAAGATTCCATACCTCATTTTTCTCAAATTGAGAGAGTTCTTCTTTCATGGCTTTTACCCATGATTCTTCACATATAGCTTCTTGTATATTTTTTGGTTCAATATGTGAGATCATTGCCATGTTGTTGTCATTATCTCTGAAGGATAGTCTTGTCCGAATTCCATCAAATGTGTTACCGATAATTTGTTCTGGAGGATGGTTACCAACTATTTTCCAACTCTTTGAAGGAGTTTGAGAAGGGGATGCTTGATCTGTATTGCTTATAATTTCTTGATTGTATGGAATTTCCTCATCATCTTCTTTGTTAGTAACTAAATCATCAAACTCATCAAATATAACATGCATGCTTATTTCCATAGTTTGATTTCTTAGATTATAAATTCTATATCCTTTAGAATTTGTTGCATATCCTAAGAAAATTCCTTTGTCTGATTTTGAATCAAATTTTCCTAAGTTTTCTTTATCATTTAAAATGTAGCAAAAACAGCCAAAGATGTGAAAATAAGAAATGTTTGGTTTTCTGTTTTTCCAGAGTTCATATGGGGTTTTATTGAGAATTTTTCTAATTGAAACTCTATTTATGATATAGCAAGATGTGTTGATGGCTTCAGCCTAAAAATATTTTTCAACGTTTGATTCATTAATCATTGTTCTTGCCATTTCTTGTAGAGTTCGATTTTTTCTTTCGACAACTCCATTTTGTTGAGGAGTTCTTGCACATGAAAAGTTATGTGAAATTCCCTTGTTATCAAAAAAAGTTTTAAATGATAAGTTCTCAAATTCTCCTCCATGATCACTTCTCACAGAGATGATATTTGATTCTTTTTCATTTTGAACAAGATTGCAGAATTTTACGAATGCTTCAAACGCTTCGTCTTTATGTTTTAAAAACAAAACCCATGTATATCTGGAGTAGTCATCTACTATAACAAAACCATATTGTTTTCCAGCAAGACTTGCAGTTCTAACAGGTCCAAATAAGTCTATGTGAAGAAGCTCAAGAGGTCTTTTTGTAGAAACAATATTATTTGATTTAAAACTGCTTTTGACTTGTTTTCCTCTAGCACATGCTTCACATATTTTATCTTTCTCAAAATTAATTTTTGGAAGACCTCTTACCAAGTCTAGTTGTGAGATTTTTGAAATTGTTTTCATGCTGACATGTCCAGCTCTTTTATGCCAAATCCATTTATCTTTGTCAATGGACATAAAGCAAGATTCAGCTGGAATGTCATCTAGAAATAAAACGTAGAGATTTTTCATTCGAGACCCAGTGAAGAGAATATTTCCTGTGGTCACTTGTTTGACTTCACATATGTTAGGTTTAAAAATAACTTCAAAGCCACTGTCACATAATTGACTGATGCTTAGTAGATTATGTTTTAAACCTTCAACATATTGAACATTTTCTATTTTAGCAGAGTTATTCTTACCGATAGTACCTTTACCTTTAATTTGACCTTTGTCATTGTTTCCAAATGTTACCAATCCTCCCTCCTTTTTTATGAAGGAAATGAAACATTGTATGTCACCGGTCATATGTCTAGAACAGCCACTGTCCAAAAACCATGGCTTTCTCTTTGAATTTTGATAGAATACCTGCATTTTGAGTTGGTGGTATCTTAGGTCCCCATGATTTTGTGGGTCCTTTATTGTTAGTTTTCAGAAGCTCAAGATTTTTAATCTTGAGAAAACGGTTAGTTTCTAAGTGACCACTTCTTTTACAATATGAGCAGAAAGATCGTTCTTTGTTTTGAAGAGAATTTTCTGATTTTGTTAAGTAAGAGTATTCTGGTCTAGCTTTTGCCAGCCTTTTTTTATGAAAGCAAAAAGACTCAATGTGTCCTTCTTTATCACAGAAGGAGCATTTCAATTTATCCTTTTCTGGTATAAAAAAGTTTTCATAGATTTTTTGATTTTTTGAAGTATCAAAGCCTATACCATTATGATCAGTCATTCCTTTTTGAGATCCCATGATTTTTTGAAATGTTTCTGTTGATTTTATAAAGTGGGTGAGATCATTTCTCAAATGTCTTACTTCATTTTTTAAAGCGACATTTTCATTATTAGGATTTTGAGTTCTGTCAAATTCTTTTAATTTTTCATTTGCTTGAAAATATGAGTCTTGTAATCTTTGAATAGTTTTCTTTTGATCATTGTTTAAAGTTTAAAGTTTTTCTTTTTCTTCTTTTAAGTCATTAATTTCTTTTTGTAAAGAATAACATTTATTAGTTAAGAAATTTGAATCAAATAGTAAACTATCGATTGTGTTTTCTAATTCAGTATTTAAGGTTGGTTTGTTTAAAAGAATTACCTCTTCATTGTCTGAGTTAGCCATCAGACATATGTTTGCTTCTTCTGCTTCTTCTGCTTGTGTCTCTTCAAGATTATCCCATGTCATTAGTGCAGTCTTCTTGTAAGGAGTTTTTTTATTCTTCTTGTTTTGTGGACATTCATTTTTGTAGTGTCCTTTGTTGTTGCAACCATAGCATGTTACTTGACTTTTATCAATTTCCCTTTTTGAGTTATCTCTTCTGGTTGGGAAATATCTTCTTATTTGATCTCTTCTTCTTATCATTCTTTGAACTTTCTTTGTGATGAGTGCTAATTCATCTTCTGCTTCTTCTTGAATCATTTGTTCTTCTTCAGCTTCTTTTTCCTCAATTTGTAAGGACGAATCATCTGGACTGTTTTCAGATGCTTTAAGGGCAATCATTTTTCCTTTTTTAATTGGTTTGTCTTCTTGAAGTAAGATTTCATGAGCTCTTAGTGTTCCAATAAGATCTTCTAAAGCTAAGACATTTAAGTCTTTGGCTTGAGTGATTGCTGTAACCATAGGTCTCCATGTATTTGGGAGACATCTTAATATTTTTCTGATTCTGTCATGAGGGGAATATATTTTTCCCAATGATCTTAACTCATTCACTATAGAAGTGAATCATGAATACATTTCATCAATATTTTCTTCTTCACTCATTTCGAAAATTTCGAATTTTCGTACGCCAATATCTATCCTTGTTTCTTTAACATGGCTAGTTCCTTCATGATGAATTTTTAACGTATCCCAAATTTCTTTTGCCGTAGTACATTCATAAATTCTTTCACTTTCTTCCATGGTTAGTGAACATTGTAAAAAGAGTTGAGCTTTAGAGTTTAAGAGTACCATCTTTTTATCTGCATCAGTCCATGATGCCTCAGGTTTAATAGTCACTACTGCCGTGGTTGCATTAGTGGTTTGTGGTACAAAGTTACCTTCAGTGATAACCTTCCACATATCTACATCTTGAGATTTTAGGAATAATTCCATCTTTCCTTTCCAGAAGTAATAATTCTTTCCATTGAACAATGGTGGTTTTGTGCAAGAAAGACCTTCTGGGATATAAGACATTGCTTCTTCCTGAATCTTTTCCTCTAGCACGTGTTAAATGCTTTTACTTCTTTTAGAGACCGAGCTCTGATACCAATTGAAGTAGCAATAATCGTCGCAAGAAAGGGGGGGTTTGAATTGTGACCCTTTTTAAAATTATTCCTGAAACTTTAAATCAAGTATATGTACTCAAGAATGTTCTTGGTTAAGATATTAGTTTAAACAAATAATATATAATCTAAAGAATGATTATATAAGCAGAATGAGAAAAATTAAGTTTTAATTTGATTTTAACTTTAGTCTAATTAATTAGTTATTTGTTTAATCTTGGACCAGAATATTCTGGAAGCAGTTGTTTGATTAAAATAATAATTTAATAAGGACCAGAGAACTCTGGATTATAAAAATAAATAACAAAGAGTAAGGAAGAGAAAATAAACGCAGGAGAGTTATCCTGATTCACCAAATCCGGCTACTTCCAGTCCCCACACTTCGTGTGAGATTATCCACTATAGTATTCAGTTGGCAGAAACTTCTAATCAACACTACAACGTCTTGATCACACCCGATCAGTTTGTAACCTCTGTATTATCAACCTCAGCAGGATTCTTACAATTCTTTGCACTAGCAAAAGAAAGGTTGGAATTTTCTATCTCAAACTATTCAGCCCAATAGACTTGAGAACTAAGATCACTCTTTGTATGGTGATTGGTTTTGTGTTGATATTGATTTCTCAACACATGAAACTTTTACAAGCACAAACTCAAAGAGATAATGATACAATAAATATAGTGAAAGCTTATGGAGTTTGAATGTGTTTGTTGAAGAGCTTGATTGAGAGAATGATTGAGAGATTGATTGCTTTTGAGAGATAATTGCTTTTGTATTTTAAAACTCTTGCTCTTAACCTTCAATGACCTCTTCTATTTATAGAGCACAGATAGCCTTTGAGGACAGGTCACAAAAGAGCTGTTTGAATCCATTTCAAACTAAAAAATGCGCTCCAAAAGTTGCTTGGGGAACAAGTGTGCAAGCTGTCTTCAGAGAACGTTCTCAAGAACGTTTTTTCAGTGATCCAACCAAAACTTGGGCATGAAGCAACACGTTTTTGCAAGGTGTGTATGAGCTGTTTGCCTTTCTTCAGAAACTTGGAGGCCACTTAAGATGATGTAGTTGTGATGTCATTGTATGATGTCATAGGATGATTCCTTTGATGATGTCATGTGAAAATATTTATTTGAAGAAACTTTCCTTAATGGATCTTTTTCCATTTATTCCTTAGTGGGTCGAAAATCACATGGGCCCTAATCAGATTTTATTCCTTTGTAGTCTTGTGGCTCATGTGCACATATTTGTCTATGATTGCACTAATATATTTTTTGCCTTTAAGAGCTTTAAAAGAGTCTTTATCCTAAAGATCTTTTATTCCCACTTTTAGTGAGACAAAGAGAATCAATTTCCTTTGATGCAGATATTGAATGTGTAGAAAAGTTCTCATTTGTCTATTTCTTGCTTTTGATATTTTGATGGAAACACTTCATGATCACTTTGTGAGGCAAGAACGTTCTCAGGATCATTCTTATGAAACATGCTCACAAAATTCATTAGTAGATAACATGATAAAATTTGTTTGTTATCTTTAAAACATCAAAAGAGGATTTTTCTTTCAACAATAAGAAGGTGCAGTTAGCCATCGGAGGGATATACCAATTAGGTTAGTAACGTCCCAACGACCTCCTCACTTGTATAGTCTACCTATGATAAATAAACGCGACATTGCAGTTACTTAATATCCAACAATATAAACAGGGGGATTCGAAGAATCCTAACCGTTGCTTACTTTTCTGCAACTAAAACAGGTAAACTTGCTTTGTTGGAAACAAATAAAAATCGAAACCTTTCTAACCCTTTTATCTTTTATATTCTCAACTTACAAAAATAAGTAACGCGAGTTGTTTGGACGAAACGACAATCCTTGTGGATACGATACTCTACTTATCACTTTATTACATGGTAAGCGATTTGTGACACTTGACATATCCGACCAATCAACTACCAGGAGGTACTATCACAACTTGGGATCAACTAAAACGAGAGTTCTTGGACCAATACTTTCAAACAGTGAAATACTTAACGCAAAAGAAGGAGATCTCCAACTTCAAGAAACAAGAAGGTGAAATATTATATGACGCATGGGAAAGGTTCAAGCTACTGTTGAAGAGATGTCCCAGACACAAGTTTTCTGAAATGGACATCATTCAAACATTCACTACGGGATTAAAGCCAAACATTCACATGTTATTGGATGCATCTGCAGGAGGAACCATAAAAATCAAGATATCTGTCGAGGTAAAGGAGCTGATTCACATGTTATTGGATGCTTAGTGTTTTGTTCATATAGGTTTGGTTTGAAATTGTCTATAAGTTTTGTATATTGTTCTAGGTTGATTAAAGTTTGATTGTATATAAGATTTGTATCATGACTATCAATTCTAAGATTAAATCTTATTTCACATAGAGTTATCTTTAATGTATTGTTGTGATTGTTCGTGCACGAATCCAATAGTTGACTTTGTCAAACTCGATTTTTGTTAACTCCAGAAAAACTTTTCAAAAATGCTATTCAGCCCCCCTCTAGCTTACAAACTAATTATCCATATAGGCCAACACAAGACACCTCTTCAGTAGCAGTTGAAATTTCTCCTAATCATCATAGAGTGTTTCCCCGTCTTGCTATTTGAAGCTAGCAACTTCCTTAATCTAGGATTTCCCTTTTGAATCTATCCTAAGTAGTGATAGTCTCACTTGGAAGTACATTGAGCTAGTCCTTTACTCGTCCACCTAGAGTGTAGGCAAACAAACAAAGATGCTTTTCAAATTTTGATACACTTAGTGGGTTGATTGTGCCACATGATTGTAAAAAGTGTGTGATATCAGCATTGCAATCTTCAAACTCCTTTCCTGAAAATTTGCTATCCTTCAGAGAGTTGAGAACACAATTCTTTATATGAAACACCACGAGGTTCACTAGTTGAAACCCAAGAGATACTTCATCCAAGTTGTCAAGTCTTTCGTAATCTCCAAGAGTGATGTGAGGATTTTCTTTTTCCATATCTGATTCGTCAGATGTGTAATCTTGAATTGAGATAGTAGCTACTTTGTTTTCCTTTTCCTTAGCTAATTGATTTGATTTCCAGATGGCCTTTTTAGAAGATCTTTGTGAGAAAATTTAAACAAAATTAGTCAATTTTTGAATATCAACTAAAATAAAAATAGAAACAAATCAAAACAAATAAAAAAAAAAGATACTAATATAAATTGTTAACTAAATCAAATCAAATCTTTTATTTATTTTTAAAACATTAGAAAAAAAATAAAATCCAATCTAATAAGATAAAACCAAATCAAACAAATAGAAATTAAATCTATAACTAAAACTAAATCAAAGTAAATCTAATAATATATACTAAACAAACAAATAACTAAATAAATAAAATAAGTAGACGAAGTCTCTTGTCGAAAAGATCAAGGATTCCCGACAATAGAGCCAACATCTTAATTCATAAGTTTTTTTTGATTGAGCAAAACAAGTTGATTGATTTGATTCCAAAAATAATAAAAGGCTTTGATTCAGAAATTTAGTGGCGATTAGAATTCTTCGAATCCTTTATACCTCTTTTTTTAACTAATGCAAATGTATCTACCAATTATTAACAAAGGATTATATAAAAGTGGTTAATTTCATAGGACATAATCCATACTGATGTCATATTGATCATTATCACCGTAAATTTCATGAATGCAATACGGAAAGGGTCGTCAATTCTCTAGGATTTTATACACATTGGTATTTTATGCAAGAGGGAACTTACACCCTCACAAGTAATTAACATGAGATAAATGTTGGAATTCCTAAAAGTCATCTAAAATAACCACCATGTACAAGAGTCTTAGAACATAACCATATACCCTAGATAAATTTTCAAACATCAAGAAAATTGGCAAACTCTTGATAAAATTTGATAATGTTCTTGAAGATTTTATCATTGGTAGTATTGGCAAAAGCAAGTTAGCTTCCATGATTTATAAAATTATTTTTTGCAATTGATTGATGCTAATTGCAAGGATCCCTAATAAATTGAAGACTTTAGGATAAATTCATATCTAACGATTCTAATTAAAGAAAGACACGAATCTTCAACCCTAATAAAAATTTAACCCATGTGCTAGGTATGTCACCTCCCTAGTGCAAGAAAGCATTAAATGTGAAACATATGAAAGTTAAATATAACTTAAATCATGAATGGATAAACAACTTTCATTCATAAAATCCAATGATAAATAGATGTTCATCTTATAATCCTAATCAAAAGGTGTTAGTTACATATGGTAACGAAATACATAATCAAAAATAAATAAAACATCCTCTTTGGTGCTTCATATGCTTACCTTCTTGAACCACAAACTTCTGAATGAATATTTCTATGTAGAAGGAGATATATTTATATGCATATTTTCAACTAGATTTGGGTAGAAATTATGGTAGTTTTCCTCCAACGCGCAGGAAAAAACCAGCAAAAAGATGGTTGTTCACGAAACAACATGTGTGGGGTGAATTGTCACTTGATAGGGAGAAAATGATTTTTGTCCAATACGTCTGAGGCGCATGGGTCATGTACGGGGGTTTAGCCTCAGGTGCATAAAATGCCTTTTTATCGTTCTTCGAGTGTTTTCCTTCTCCGACTTGTTATTAGGACTTGACACAAAATTTCTCCAACTTGTAATGTCTTCAAACCCTTATAGAACCTTGATAATCTTCATTCTATGTCTTGAAAAACTTTCATGAGGTGGCTAGCTTGTCGAATTATATGATTTTTCAGTCAAAGACTCAAAACACCTATGAAATTGTGTGGTTAAGGAATAAACAGAATTATATGACTCAAATGAAAACATGCAAAATGTCCTTTCAAACATGAGCAACTTTTTTAAAAGTCCTCGGTAATGAGTCCAAATGTTTACAAAAGTAACTGAAAAACATACTAAAAATAACGTATAATGACCTATCATCATCCATAGTGCCCATAAACTTCTATAAATTGGTGTGTTTTGTTCATATTTTGCTAACCACAACACACAATTATGAACACATATCCAATAAGTTTGAACACCAATTTAGCCAATATTTACGACAATGCGGGAAAACCCCATTTGTTTAGGGTCCGGGTTAATGTCATGTTGTTTGTGTTGAAGGATCAACTAATCCAAATTAATAGTCGACTTAACCATAAAGACACAAGGGGGTGGACAATGTTGAGTATCACCATCCATGGACCGACTAAGTTGGAAACGACCGGTCACCCATATGAAGCTCATAAATGACGACACAAGAACCATGTTCTCGACATTTGGCCAGCATAGTTCTAAAGGAATGATCGACTTGGATGCTTCCTTGGTCAAATCTTTCGAAGATATTCGGGAAAATTTGATTTTGCCTATAACCTATGAAGAAATCAGGCCTTGCATTGATATATCATATGAAAATTTAAGTTTTAACGATCCATGATCTTTTGTGTGTTTTATTATGATTTTTATGTAGTTCAATTTATTATGTTGTTGAAATTGTTGTTTTTAAAGTATGTTGAAATTAATTTTCCTGTGCTCTAAACATTGCCAAACCTCACCTGCTAACACAGTCTAGCACTACTTCAAATTATATAATCTGCATTACTCTGGAAATGAATTCATATTATATAATTCAAACCAACCCAAACTATGGACAATGGCGTTACAACTTACAAGCAATGTTCCCCATTTTTTTTGTTGCACTTAATGAATTTTAAATGTTTTAAATGTTTCCTTTTATTGTAGTTACAGTCTAGAAATGTTTTATGACTGTAAATAGTTTTGCATCCTTGATCATTTTCATTCACTCTTCCCTCTCATTGATTCTAAAATTTTCCTTCTTAGTTTTAATTTGGGGTTGATTTATGATATATTATTGCTAACCATTCGTATCATCCCCAAAATTGTTGTGCAGTTTTTATGTGCATGGTAGGATGGTCAGCAGAGACATTCATATCAATCATAATTTGTTTTTGGGGTTTTAGTTGGTTTTGGATTGTATAATAAAAAAAAATCTCCAAAAAGGAGTTCAGAACATAGAATTCAAACGAATATATTTTTGGAATTGAACAAGGTGCATGAGAAGAGAGTAGGGTGGAAAAAGAAATTGTCTATTCTTTTTGCTTATGTTGGGCTTAATTAACGGGCAGCTATGCAATATAAATTGGGATTTCAATTCCAGATGCTCTTATTTGATAATTGATGTTCCCACTTTTGAGTTTGCTAAAAAACTCATCCGACAGTAGTTAACTGCCGAAATTCCTTGTTTCGCGGCAGTTAATTGCCAAAGTCTCATTTTTTAGTGTAAATTTGGCGGAGTTAATTGCCGATGGAGGTAAGTGTAATTTTCTGGTGTTTCATAGCAAAGACTTAAGTTGAAACAACATTTTGTGGTTTTAAAGGTTATTAAAATGTATATTTACGGAAAAATTTCATCTGCATTTGCAAGTTCTTTTTTATTTTGGTGGAAAGAAGTGTAAGTAATACTGTTAACTTTTGTTTTGACAAAATCAAAAATTTAAAATAGGGTCTTTTAAGAACATTTAAAAGATACGCAAAAAAAAAAAAAAAAAAAAAAAGATTCCGAATTACACAAACAACCATGTTCACTCTTAGGAACTTTTACAATGCTGTTTTTCCATGGCTTAGAGATCGACCGACAATGAATTAAACTAACTTGAATAAAGTTCAAGACTTAACTCGATAATTGATTCGTTGAATTTAATTCATTAGTTAAATGACATGAATTTGATTTGGAAATAAAATTCGTTAATTAAATGACCTGGTCATCTATACTGTATATAAAATTCGAACCCCAGACACTCCACTTCTCCATAGTTAAATTGTGTGAGCTCCAGTCACTAGGCTACTTGACCAAAAAAAAAAAAAATACCACTTTAAACTCTTTTGAGCTGAATTTTTCTTTCCAAAAATGCTCTCAATTTAGAAAGTGTCCATCTTTTTGCTAGTATATATAAAATAACCTCTTTCAGTTCTTTTGGACTACCTTTTTCTCTTTCTAAAAATGCCTTCAATTTTGAATACAAATAACTCATGTAACAAATATATAAGAATAAATTTAAATATTACAAAAATGTAAACAAACACGATATGAGTATATATATTTCTGTTTTTTTGTCTTTATCATTTAAAAAGTGCAACAGATTATATATATATATTTATACTTACTTTTTCTTTATCCCAATTATACCCTAATTTTTTTTTTCTATAATAAAGATCGTTGTTGGTGCCATTGAAATAAATAATCATGATTAGCTTCGTTTAAGATTATTTGGTTAGCAACAACATGGGCAATGTGGAAGGTTATAAACAGTTGTGTCTTCAAAAATGCGGTGATTGATCCTTACATGATACTTGAAAAATTGAAGCATGATTCATTTTTATGGTTATCTTCAAATGTTGTTCCTATTTCTTTTGGTTTTCATGATTGGTGGAGACACCCCATTCTTTGTATGGGTGTCATGTAAGTTGTATTCGTTCATTCTTTTTTTTTTTGGTGGATGCACCTTTGATAGGTGTTGTTGTGATGTAACATACATTGGGTGATTCATCACTTTTAACACACCTTGTGCGGGGTGAATCACTTAGCTTTTGAACAATATATTTTATTTTGGTTTGTTCAAAAAATGATTAGTTTCGTTTGTTATAACTTGAAAGCAACAAAATTATATTTTTATGTGTATTTTTCTTACTTCGTGTACTATATTTTTTATGGGTTAATAATTTAAAAGTCATAATTTAAAAAGTTGACATTTAAATTATGTTATTTGAGCTAACGAGTCGAACTGAGTTGTTCGTAAACTTAAATTGAGTCGAGTTCAAGTTAAAAAATATATTCAAAACAAACTCGAGTTGAGTTTCCAATCTAACTACTTTTTATCGAGTTGAACCGAACTGTAACTAAGTTCGACTTAAATCGACTTATTTCCAGCCTTAGCACGGGCTCAAACACGAAACATTCCAGCCCTAGCACGGGCTCAAAAATGAAACAATTGGTTTAAAACATGTGACATTGGGAAATTAGTTTTTAATTAGTAGTATAGAATGTGGACTATTTTTTTTGTTCTAGTAGTATATGGGCTATTTAAACTTTAATAAAAAAATATAGACTATTATTTTTTTCCACCTTATGTGTTTTTCATGCGTCCTATTTTTCTCATAAAAAAAAAAACCCTTTGTTCTGATTATTTAAACTGAATCATATTTTAAATTATACAATTTGAAATGTTGAATTTTTTCCGTTTTGATTTTGGAAAAATTGCAATTCATATTATATAATTCGAAAATTTCCTAAAAACGGTAAACATTTCAGATTTTATAATCTGAAACCCCTCTCTCTTACATACACACTATATATATATATATATATATATATATATATATATATATATATATATATATATATATATATTATAATGTGCCTTGCAAATTGAATTGAAATTTGTAGGTTAGGTTAAGGAAAATGACGAAAGGGTAAATGGGTTCTGGAATAGCTGAATTGAAATGGTTGAGGATAGCATGAAGAAAAGAATATGTGGTATTTTAATTGACCATTTAAATCTCAGCCATTAACTTTTAATCAAATGGTTGATAATCATTTTCACCATTCTTATATAAGATAGTCATTCTCATAGTAAACATCGTCTATATATATATATATGGGACAATAGCTTTGAAAAGACAAATTACCTATCTTTTCTTCAATCTCGGGCGAATACAATCAGGAGGGGCCAATTCAAAACCCTCTAGTAAAATAAGAACAACACCTACATTCAAAGTCCCTTTTTTACCATTAACAAGAACTTGTTTAACTTGCATATTATAAGAAATTCGAACAACTGCTTCAAATACAGTATCAGAAAATACCGCTTGTGGAACCTCAATATCTACATGCTTATTAGCTAAATGGCAATCAACATATACAAACCGCCCGGTATACACACATATGTTAGTATACTCTCATAGTCTTTGATATAACCGTATAAAATGAAATTTTGTTAAATCTACAAAGGCATATAACCATTTCATTTAGTTTGATAAACTCTAGAAGTTTTCGGATAATATAATAATCTAAGCATACCTAAAAAGGTATTCAGAGTATAACCTAACATTGGCATTTTCAAAATTGAGTAGAACATGTGAGAAGAAAGTAGGATGGAAAAACAAATTTACATTTTTTTTCCAAACTAAAATCGATAAAAATCTCGGTCTACACGTTCATGGCTCACATATTTTTTTTTTTTGTATCTAGCACAACCATTTAGTCTTGCAAGATTTACTTGGTATAATAAGCTAAAATGGTACTACACCTTGTAAATTATAAAAAAATACTCATGATGCTTCGTTGTCATTAGAAGGGATTTTTTTTTTTATTGAATTTTCATTAAATCTGTTACATTGAACTTTGTGAAGCTTTTTGACAATTTTCCTACGAAAAATCTTACTCCTTCGTCTTAAATAATATGTCATTTTAGTCAATTTACATGTATTAAAAAATATAATAATTTTGTATGGAAAATTTTGTAACAGTTGTATTACAAAATTATCCTAAATAAATGGTATGAGAATGATAAATTAAAAAATTAAAAGAAAAGAGCAATAAGTAGTTAAAGGTATAATAAGGTTTTTTCTAGATTACCTTTGAAGAATGGTGGGTAATTTACCCACCAACCAATGAAAATGAGCAATTTGTTGGTGGGGTCAAGATAGTTCATGGATACCACTTAAAAATGTGCTTATGTGGCTAATGTGTATTGGTTGGGGTAAATTACCCACCATTCTTCCATGGGTACCCTAGTTGTCACCATAAAAAAAAGTAATATTAATCTTGACAAAAAAAAAATAATATTAATAATTCATTGGTATTATAAAACGACTTATAATTTGAGACAAAAAGAATATTAACTATATATTCCAGAAAAAAAAACTTTTTTGGCATTAAAGTTTTATTAAATATGTTACATTGAAATTTGTGAAGCATTTTAAGATTTTTTTTTTTTAAAAATAAAATAAATCTTTGACACTTTTCATTAAATAGTTAATAAGATTTATGTGTATCTTTAAAAAGAGCAAAGTCGTATTCAAGGGGTTCCAACACACTGTTATGGTGTTCAGATGCGAAACAAAACACAAACAATAAATACGTCAAAATCAATTCTACACCCTCGGAATCAATTTTGACTCCTTTATAAGTGACATTTAACATACATATAATGGACGTTTGGTAGCTCAACTGACTTTAGTTTAGGGATAGAAGCCTTGGGTTGAAGAAGAAAAACTAATCTAACATCTAACTACTAATATTAATCATTAAAACAATAAACACAATGTATCGGCCATGATTCACATTCTCCTAAACGTACATTTCGTCTTTAACACAATTAACATTATTTGATCCAATCAATGGTTTTGAATTCAAAAATATAATGAAGTTCAATTTGGAGTTTTTGTTGATATGAACCGGATATTCTCTGCATGCTAGTGCTTATATTAATTTCTCAAGTTAGGTAGAACCACGATGAGTAGAAAAAATCAACCCACTTAAATTTAGAGTTCAGAAGAATTGAATTGTGCAAATGTAATATTTCCAATAAATGTTATTTTAGAGAGATTTTTCTCAAGCAACCGCGCTTGACTCAAAATCATGTGTACAATATTGTTAAGAAATTAATTAGATCTATAAAATTATGAAGCTTATTATTTTTTATCTTTAGTACAAGAATCATGGAGCCCTGTAATTATGAAACAATATTTATTTTCTAAACAATCATAGGTTTATGATTATGATTAGTTGTACTATTTGTCTTTTAATGACAATTAGTATTAGAAGAATGTTAGTTTACTTTTGTCATTTCTGGAATATGTTGTGTTAGCTGACGATGTTTAGTTGATCTGGAATAGCCATAAAAGATAAAACAAAACGAGAGAATTATAATATAGGGTTATTATGAGGGTATTTCATGGTTTATTTCTATCACTATGAGTCTATGACAGGAATATCTTGGCTTATTCAATTTTATATATAGCTTCTTTTTTTGAAGCAAACCCAAATTAGTTTATAGTTTGTATAAGAATATCCTAGGAATCTTCCTTATTTTATGACTTATGCTTACACATGAAGATAAAAAAGAAAAATTATTTTATGTCACCTACCAAACGCTCCTGATGCCTCATACTATGCTAAAGGTCTTTTTACTTCGATATATACATATACATTCTACTTTTTTTTAGGGTTCATATGTTGAAGAATCGTTGAAGAAATTTCCCACCTTCATATTTGATCTTTTAGGGTTTATGGTTTAGGGGTATATTTTGTCAGTATTGCTATAGACAGCGAGAAGAATTATCCCGACTCAATCACGAATGAAAACAAGCCAATAAAAAGTAGTTTTGAGAGGAAATCATGGGAGGTGGAGAGAAAAAGATGGAAATCATAAACTAGTGGACGAGTGGCATACATGCCACATGCATGTGTCGTGAAATATTCGAGATAGTGTTGTTCGCTTTAAATAGCATTTTCCATTTACCCAATAATAGTAGTTAATGATGGCGGGTGAGACTTTGATGAAGAATACACAAATTCTACATGGTCTTGGAAAAGAATACATAGTGCCTACAAATGGAGCCTAAATTAGTTAATACCGATAAGCGAGTTTTGTTATAGTGAATTAATTAAATTCTTTGAACCCTATTTGAGGTTGGTTAGTGGTTGGCTTGAGATGTTGGAGTGTATTCCTCTCAAAATCACATATTCGATTCTCTCTATGGTCAATTTCATACCGCTTTACAATGATTTTAAATGAGTTCCACAAGTGGGGGCGGGATTGAGATTGTATACCGTGTGTTTTTCTATCCCTTCTATATTGAATTTTGCTACTCTAACACAGTTCACACATCCACTTCTTTTTTATTATTATTTTTTGCTTTAATGCACCTTCACCATACTCATGCATCCAAATTGGAAAAACGTTTTCTTTCTCTTCTATTGAATCATTTTTCTTGAATTAAAATATTTGGATGAGAAGAAAAAGACCCAGGTTTTTGAAGTCTAAACACAATAATTGTTACCCGATTTTTTTCATTCACAATAGTTCCTATGATATGCCATCTACATAGGTGACCCATAAGCCATTAACATTCCTGTAAATTACCCCTAATTTAAGAAGGGGTAATGTAGACCTCACTCTAAAATGATCATCGTATTGCAATTTTCGATGATATTTTTGCTTATCAAAAGTTTCAAATAGTAAAATGACCGATTTTTATCATTTCAAGAATCAGTTTTGTAGTATTTTGTGATAGGATACTTATTCAAGTAACCAACAAGACAACAATTTGATTTAAGAAGAAAAACAAAACAGACAAATGTAACAAAATCTTGAAAGAACAAAAACAAACACACAAACAACACAACTAAGTTGAAGGAATTCTTTTCTGTTGAATGTAACATAACAACAGTACCAAACGAGATCATACTTTGAAAATGTATGATTGTACTTGTAAGATTAAGATGGTCCCTCAAATCAAGTCTTTTATTTTCATTTTTAGAATTGAAGAAAAAAGAAATCATTTAAAAATCATATTCAATCTCTGACATACAAGTCCAAACAGAAGCAGAAAGCAAACGTCTTGATTTCCAACCTAACACCAACTTATTGTTACCCAACTCTTCCACCCTATACCCATCGTTAAATAAACCCAATAACAACTTTGCTTGACAATGGTTACCATAGCTTATGTTAACTCCTCTGAACCCTTCCACACCCAACCACTCCCCCCAAGAACCCCTCTCTTGCTCCTCCTCTTCACCAGTCATGTACAACTGGGCCACTGAGCCCATTATTCTTGGGCCTAAAAATACTTGCTCCACTAAACTCCTAGCCCATTTATTCATAGGAAACCCAGCCTCGAACGAGTCATACATGGCAGAATAACGATGTAATGAATCCATGAACAAACCCACAAAGCCTGCATCAGTGATGGGCCCTACTTCCTCCTCGACTAATGTCACGAGCTTTGTTCCTAACTCCTTGGCACCGTTCAAGAAGGAAGCAATAGAATCTGAAGCCCGGTAACTAAGATGAGGCAAATGCATGACACAGTTAAACACCAAAGCCTCACCACGAACAAGCTTTAATGAAGAGGTTCGAAACCTTTCGTCTGATTCCAACCTACATTGATGAAAAGTGAACGGTTGTCCAACGGAAGCAGCAAAGGTTGTTAACCTTCTTCCAGTTTCTTGAACAGTGGCAAAGGACGATCTAGATCGTCCATTGCCACGTTCTTTGTTTCTAGATAATGCAGTGATGCGAAGATGTGGGCCCGGTAGGCCTTCTTTTCGCGATGAAAGTGATTGAATGAGTGAAGCCCATTGCGCCCCTTCCATGATATCAAAGTCCACTATGTGAACCCTTCTTTCATGAGTTACAGCTTCAAGGATGGCTTGGTTTGCCGTGAAATGAGCAAACTTAACGTAAGGAGACATGTCTTGAAGAAGCTGAAAGGCCGAGAGTATGTCTGTTTGGTGCGGTCCAGTGAGTAGGCAGAGTTTGTGGTGACCACCACAGTCGGTGCCATTTAGCAGAGTTTGGAGGGCGTCGGTGAAATACGCAGCGAGTCTCTCCATGTTGGTGCCGTGAGTGGAGGACACTAAGTCCTTGAGCCGAATCAATATCACTTGAGCCAGATGGTGACTCTTGTTTGTGCCTGTTAAGGCCTCCGCTGCCGCCATAAGGAGGTGCACTAGACGGAGGCCCTTTCTGTCGTCCTCCTCCTCCTCCGTCGTAGAATTTGAGTTGGACATGTCTCCCATGGATCCATCTTCTTCTTCTTCTTCATCATCTTGCTCTACAACCTTGTTATCTAGATTTGGAGCAACGGGTGTGATTTCGTCGTTGGTGAGTGAATCAATGAAGTTGTGAAAATCATCTTGGTTGGTGGTGAAGAAATCCAAATCAAGGAGAGGGGACCAAGTGGTGTCGTCATCAGAAGTGGGTGGGGTGGTAGTGTTACTTTGATTAGAGAATTCTAGGAAATCTGGGACAACATCCATGATCATGTCAATGTCAATATCCATGTCATGAATCTCCATGTTCATGATTATATACACTTGATGATTACATGTAGATGTAAGAAAGAAGAGAGTTATTATTTAAGTAAGTTAAGTGTAGCACCCACCCGTGCCCTGCAAACTAATGTGAAGGGTGATTTATAGAGTTTGTGGGATAGAGAAAGAAGATAGGCATTGTAACAACTCACACTTCGATCCAAATCCTTATTGTTATTTTATTGTATTTTAAACATGTATTCACCCAAACTCACTTGAGTTAGATGGTTTAGCTTTAGTTTATAAGCATAGACTTTACGTTCAAAATCACATGTAAACTATAAAGTTATTGAATTTAGATGATTAAAGAGTACCACCATCATAGTGAATTATTTGAGAAAATTTGAATTTGATTTTTGGAAACAACAATTTTTTTGTTAGACTTTTACTTATTTCATAATTTACACATAAATTTTGGTTTAAAACCAATTTTGTACAAACTCACATGATCGCGTTAATGATGTTTAGTAATAGTAATATACTACAAGTTTATTTTATTTTATATTTATAAGTTTATAACATATTTTTAGATTCACTAAAAAAAAACATATTTTTAGATGTAACTTTAAGTATCGTTTGAAATTATATTTTATAGTATAAGTATAACATTATTATTGACATTTAACCTATAAAGTAATACATTTAATTGTGATCCGTTAACACTCGGGCGAGTTTACCTCCGAGTTTACACGTTTTTGCCACCTAAAAACGTAAATTCAGGCGAATTTAGGAGTTAACACTCGATTTATGGAACAGCGTGATGAGCAACTTTTTACTAAAAAATGTCATAGGAATAAAATCCATGCAAACAAACAATTATCAGTCGGTTTTGAATAAAGCTCAGTTTAGTTCTTTCAAAAAAGGAAAAAAGATTTTTTTTGTGTGAATTGAGAATCCTATGCGTGTAACTAAATTTGAATTCATTATATCTAGTTAATGGGAAAGAATTCTCTTACCATCTCATCTAAATATTCATGGTCTCTAATAATTTCTTGAGTTACTTGAATAGAATTAGGTTAGTTTCGATGAAAATTTAAATACCCAAGTTTTTTTAGGGGTTAAATACCCAAGTTGTTTTTAAAAAAAGTAGGGTTAATGTAGTTATGTCTTTTGCACTTTTGAAAAATAAAGTTTGGGCCTGTTTTTTTTTTTTTTTTGAAGAGTAAATTGAATTTCACTTTTTTTTTTGCTACAAAATAAATTTCATTTTTTTATTAATGATTAGAATGGATATATGGAAGTTGGATAGTTTAAATGATTTTTGTTTTTTTTTAATAAATGTTAATATATTAATTGTTATTTTCACATTTTTCTTTTTGTCGGAACTAAAAGTTGAACATTTATATTTAAGGAGTTAATGAGTAAAAAGTTCATAGTTTCAGAAGATAAATACTTAGTAACTTATTCAAAATAGAATGTAATCATTTGTTAATTATTTATATTTATTTATCACATACAAGTTTCATTCAAAACACAGTTGGATTGCTTAATCATGTATTATTCGATCATAAAAATATTAAAGAATTTAAGTTTAAAATTTAACATCTGGTTACTCCAAGTTATATATTATATTACATTTTTTTTTAAAGAATATATTATATTACATGTAAGCGTATGGTACGAAGATCTTTTATTTTTTTAAAAGAAAAATTAAAGTATGTTCGGAACACACACGTCACATGTTTTTGTACATAATTGTATATTTTTTATTGACAAACATAATTGTATCTTTTAAAAATAATAAAATTGTGTCTAAATAAAGTGGTTAAAGAATATTTGGAGTATCTTTGATTAAATTATAGGACAGTGATATGTGTCTCTTGTAGTTCGATCACAATTGTTTTTACAAAATCTATATTTTAATGTATAAGTCATAGGGGGAGGCCCGAGTTTTGGAGGCAGAAGAGATGAATGAGTTGCATTATTTATCGGCATATTTTTTTTGTCACATCTTAAATTTAGTATGCATTGCCATTGGCAAAAAATAAAGATTACCTTTGTATTATATATTAAGATGTCATCAGGACACATATCAACGACTGGCTGATTTCTATCCTATCTCTCTGGTTGGTTGCTTATATAAAGTGTTGTCTAAGGTGTTGGTTAACAGATTGAGAACTGCCATTGAAAGTGTTACTTTAGAATCTCAGTCAGCATTCATAAAATGTAGGCAAATATTGGATGGAATTTTGATATCTAATGAGGTGGTGGATGATGCATTTTGGCTCAAAAAAGATTTATTATTATTTGAAGTGGATTTTTAAAAAAGCTAATGATTGTGAACTTTCAAACCTTGCAGCGTAACTGGATTATGGAATGTGTAACTAAGGCAATGACATCAATCTTTGTTAATGGTAGTTCAATCGATGACTTTAAAATGGAGAGAGGGTTACGCCAAGGGGATTCTCTGTCTCCTTTTTTATTCTTGTTAGCGACTAAAGGGTTGCATGTTATGATGAAGGCTACGGTGGAAGCAGGTTTATTTACTAGCTATAAGGTGGTTGATTTCGCAGATGTTTCACTCTCTCATTTGCAGTTTGCGGATGACACTTTGTTTATAGGAGAAAAAAGTTGGGCACATGTTAGAACATTGAAGGTGGACCTTATTCTTTTTTAGGTCATATCGGGGTTGAAAGTGAATTTTGATAAGAGTTTGTTGGTTGGTGTTAACATAGTTGATTCTTGGTTGAAAGATAGTATCGTATCCACAAGGATTGTCATTTCGTCCAAAAAATCCGCGTTACTTATTTTTGGACAATAAAATAATCAAAAGAGTTGAGGGTTAGAGATTTGCAATTTTTATCTGTTTGCAACAGAGCAAGTTACCTATTTTGGTTGCAGAAATGTTAGGAGCGGTTATGATTCCTTGAATCCCCTCTATTCATTTGTTGGATTTACGAAACGTTCAAGTCTTATTCAAGTTAATTTACGTAAGGGATAATTAAGTGATGAGTTCATGGGACGTGCTAACCTAATCAATTATCAACTGCAGCTGCTGATCGCTCGGTGATCCTTACATGCAGAGTCTATAATATCTCGGTCGATTAAGGCCTATCCCTCCGCCTGTTGAGTCGTACCTGTTGATCACACGATGATCCTTACGTGTGGGGGTTTATCTCACTCAAGGGTAATTGAAACATAAACTTAGGGAAGAGTTCCTAGATTTCCAAAGGTATGATAGCCAGTGTTCTTGAAGGTTCTCTCGTCTATGAATCTTAGACGTACATAGCACACTTTATATCTTAGTAGTTATACAAACGGGTAGCCCTATCAGCGTCTACCTTACCGAGGGTAGAGAATGGAGTTACTGAGCTGATTTAATTTATGAAGACACGTTTCCTTATTTTCTAACTAGTTAGCTTTTGATTTCAGCAGATTTTACTCAATAATAGTTATGTTACCTCCTAAGTACTTACTATCAGGGTCTAATCACTTTCGGTTTCTTTTCGCTAGTTACTAATTAATTAGTTCCTAGATAGACAAATATAAATATAAAGATATAAACATAGAGGTTCATCATAAAACCCTAGCCTAAAAAGATTTAGTTACTCATGGTAACTAAAAAATAATTACAAAAGAAATAAAACTTACCCTAAAATTACTTGGAGAGAGGTAAGAGAAACTCCTCCTTAAAGCTCCTAGAATCTGCCTTGCTCTTGAATTGCTCCAGTTTTGAATGAGAAATTATGAATGGGAAATTCGGTATTTATAGGAAAAGTTTCCACATGAACTTGGGCTAAAAATACGGGCTTTCTTCCTTAAAAGTCAAAAAATTGTGCCTTGCAAGTAACCAGGCGCCTAGTGCCCCTGCCATGCGCCAGGCGCATATGCCTTTCAAGTTAGGCGCCTGGTGACCCAAACCATGCTCCTGTGCACTTCTTGACCGACATCTTGTGGGCCTGGACGCTTCTGAATGTGTTCTGGGTGCTGAAATGCTTGTTTCTTCGCCTTTTTAGGTGTTTGCTTCTATGTAAGTTTTCTTGAAACTTGGGATTAGAATACCTCCCTTTGTAAAGTCTTATGAGGCCTCTTGAATCTTCATCTTTACAAGGACAACATAAATATTCAAATGTCTTTGCTTTGGTGATTTGTGTGATTTCTTCGTGAATTACATAAAAAAACATCCTTAAATTGCTATGTTTCTGAAAGAACATAATTACAAACTCAAATATAGAAAACATTACAAATGTTCTGAAATCATAGGAAAATTGTCTAATACTCCTCTGTTTTGCTAGTAAAACCTACTGAAAAGAATAACGTAAGATGACCTGCCATCACAACCCCAAACTTAAACTATTGTTTGTCCTAAAGTAACGAAAGAAAAACACATTTTATTCTTTGCACTTTTTTCTAGAAAAAACATACCTTTTTGGGAGTTGTGCTCAGATTATCATTTATTAAGTGCACATCTTTGACTAACTTAACTCATTACACTCATGCATGACCGACTTGTTGAAAGTAGCTCATTCACACAACCACACTCTTTTTCATGATATATGTATGTATCTTATAAAGCCAGTAGGACTGGTCACCGCATTTTCCCACTCTAGTCGTTAGATGAATGTACCTTATTGTAAATTTGAGACAATTCTAAACAGACAGTCAAAATTAAACTATATACACACTTTGAGGTATTTCAGGGTTATAATGTGGTTTAGGTTAAGGGTGAATATACATGGGAAAGTAGGCTAACAAAAGAACTTGGAGTTAGATTATCAACCTAAGGATTCCTACTAACATTGAAGAACTGCTAACCTTCCTTCCTTGAATCAGACAAGATGGGTACTAAAGTAGAACTATTTATCTTTTTCTTTTGACATAAATAAACTTTTTTTTAAGAGACCTAAATTTTTGATGTTTTTTACTCTTCATTTTTTTTCTTTTTTTCTATTTTTATTTTGTGTAGACCCATGGTAATCTACATTTTTTTTCATTTTTTTTCTTTTTAATAAATAAGTTCTACTAGTACCCCACCACAAACTTAAATTGTTGCTAATTTCAAAGAGCAACCCCAAACTTACCTTCAAACCATACGAAGTCATAATAATAACCTATCTAACTCCAAGAGAAATGAAATAGATTTCATTTAAGATTTAGGACTATGACATGATTCTTCACTTAGCAATAACAACAGAAATTGCATCTGGAGGCTCAAAGTGGTTTCACAAAGGATAATAAGAATATAAAGGGTGGCTTGAAAATCTCAAACTACCTAAGAAAAAATTGTCTCGTGTGTAATATAACTTAACTGATCGTATGTAAAGAACGACCGTAAATTCGAGCAAAAACAGTATTCATATGGAACACATGATAGAAAGAATTATGGTAATAGAATGGGTTGGAAATATTTGGCTCTAAATCTCACCGGTTATGCTATTCAGAAAAGAGATGGTGATCATATGAGTACCTTCAGTAGTAACCTCCAATAGTTATCGTGCTCTTAAATGTAAGGGTAAATTAGCCTCCAATGTAAACATTCTGAAATGAGTATCTAAGACTAAAACAAATTAAAGCACAAAAGAAAAAGTTGTAAATGTAAATGCAAATAACTAAAATTTATATGATAAAACATGTGGATTAGTAAGAGAAAAATAAATGAAATTGATTAGAAAGGAAATCTCAGCTTAGCTTATTAAAAAGGAAAAATAACTGCAGAAAAATAAATCAATGGATTTTCTCCCATTCAGCGCTTGTTTAACGTCTTAGTCCTGACAATAATAGGTTGCCTCATATTCAGTGCTTCTTTTAGGTCACTAGCTTGACGAAATAGGTTGTCTTCTATTCAGCGTGTGTTTTACATCTCAAGCATGACAGAGATGTCTAACTTGTTATCGGGTGCCCCTGACCTTTATACTCCTTGTCTTCCTCCTCATATTTAATGATAGGTCATCTTACGTTATTCTTAGCATGTTTTTCAGTCTATTTTAGTAGGTTTTACCAACAAATCAGAGGATTATTATATCAATTTCCTATGATTTTGGGACATTTGTAATGTTTTCTATATTTGAGTCTGTAATTCTATTCTTTCCAAAACATAGCAATTTTAGGGTGTTCTTGATGTAATTCACAAAGAAATCAAGAAAATCAGGCAATGCAAGACATCCAAAGCTTTATGTGGTCCTTGGGAAGATGAAGAATGAAGATTTAAGAGGCCTCAGAAGAAAACAGACATCAACATACGAAGAAAACAGGCATTTCAGCATAAAAAAACGCACTTAAGCACCCATGCGCATAAGATGGGGCGCCTAGCGCGTAGAAGGGAGCAAAGGCACCCAGACACATGAGGAGAGGCGCCAGGCACTTGAGGCTGTAAGGCACGTGCGCCTAGAGTATGGGCCATGCACCTAGCGCCTAGTAACTTGCGAAAAAAGTCACTTTTTGTGACTTTTTCGCCCCTGAAAGCTCGTGATTTTAGCTCAAGTTAGGTGGAAACTTTCTCTATAAATAGTTAGGTGGAAACTTTCTCTATAAATACCATATTCGTCATTCACAATTTCTCGTTCAAAAATAGAGAAGTTTAAGAGGAAGATGATTCTATGAGACAAAGAGGAGCTTTATCTTCTCCTATCTTTTCTAGGATATGTTTTTATCTTTTCGTATTTTGTCTTAATTATCATGTGTAACTAAATATTTATATGCTAGGGTTCTAAGATGAACCTCTGTTTGTTTTGTTGGATAATTATTTAATTTTATGTCGTTTATTTTAGTATATTTTCTGTTTGTTATTAAGTTTCATTAGGATTAATTTATTCCGGCGAAGTGCAACACTAGATTAGGTAGTCAGGTCGTGACAAGGCTTAATATTGATTATTTTATCCTGATGCTTATATCTTCATATTTATATCTTGTATACTAATATCTATCTACCTAGGAAGTAAGTGATTAATAACTAGACGAAAGATACCCAAAGCGAGTTCACCCTAGTAGTAAGTACTTAGGAGGTGACATTACTAATACTGAGTAAAATTTGTTGAACCAATGATGTAACTAGTTATTAATTAGGGAAACAAGCACCAAGGGGAGTGAACCTAGTGAGTCCTTTGTCCTCGACCTCTTGGTAAGGTAGACGCTGATAGGGATGTCCGTTTGTAGAACTACCAAGGGGAGAAGGATAATGTGCTATGAGTGTCTTAATATTCATAGATGGGAAGACCTTCGAGAACATTGGCCTTCATTGCCTTTGGAAACATAGGAATGCAAATTTAAGTATATGTTTCAATTACCATTGAATTAGAAAAACCCTGCACGTAAGAATCACCGTCCAAGCAGCAGGTGCAGTTAGCCATCAGAGGGATAGACATAGATCAACTGAGATAGTATAGAACCCGCACGTAAGGATCACCGTGCAATCAGCATGTGCAGGTTGACAACCGACTAGGTTAGAACGTCCAAACGACCTCATCACTTGTATAGTCTACTTAAGATTGATTACTATATGTGACATGACTGTTATTTAAATCCAACAAAGTAAATAGGGGGAATTCAAATAGTCCTAACCGCTGCTTACTTTTCTGCAACTAAATAAGGTAACTTGCTTTATTGCAAACAGATAAAAATTGCAATATCTAACCCTTTACTATTCTTGATGTGATTCATGAAGAAATCGTGCAAATAAGGCAAAGCAAGACATCTGAAGATTTATGTGGTCCATATGAAGATGAAGAATGAAGAATCAAAAGGCCTCAGAAGACTTTACAAAGGGAGGAATTTTGTTCACAAGTTCCAAGACATCTTTCATTGTAGAAAACACTTAAAAAGGCGAATAAAACAGGCATTTCAGTATCGAAACACACTAAGAACCACCCAGGCGCACCGGAAGGGGCACTAGGTGCTCAGAAGCCTACAGAAAGTGCCCATGCACATACTAGGGGGCGCTTGGCGCTTAGACCTGGTAGGCACACGCGCCTGGCGCATGGTCTAGGGCGCTAGGTGCCCATTGACTTACGAAAAAAATTCACTTTTGTTACTTTTTCGCCCTTAGAAGCTCATGCTTTTAGCCCAATCAAGGTGGAAACTTTAACTATAAATACGCCTTCTTCATTCTTAATTTCTCGTTCAGAACAGAAACTGTTCAAGGGGAAGCCGATTCTAGGAGCTTTAGGAGGAGTTTTATCTTCTCCTTATCTTTCTAGGGTATGTTTTTATCTTTTTGAATTTTGTCTTAGTTATCACGTGTAACTAGATATTTATAGGTTAGGGTTCTAAGATGAACCTCTGTTTGTTTTGTTGGATAATTATTTAATTTAATGTCGTTTATTTAGTTATTTTCTATTTGCAATTAAGTTTTACTAGGTTTAGTTTATTTGAAAGGAGCGCAACCCTTAATTAGGTACTTAGGTTATGACAGGGCCTAATATTGATGCTTATATCTTAATATTTATATATGCCTATCTAGGAAATAAATAGTTAGTAACTAGACGAAATATATTGAAAGCAAGTTGACCCTAGTAGTTTGTACTTCAGAGGTGACATTACTAATATTGAGTAAAATATGCTAAACCTAGGATGTAACTAGTTATTAATTAAGAAAACAAGTGACTATGGGGAGTGAATCAAACCTAGTAAACCGATTCTCCTCGACCCTTAGTAAGGTAGACGCTGATAAGACTGCCCATTTATAGAACTACTGAGAGGGAAGACCTTCAGGAACATTGGCCTTTATTGCCTTTTGAAATCTAGGAATGTCAATTTAAGTCTATGTTTCAATTACCTTTGAGGTAGTAAGACCCTGCATGTAAAGATCATCGTGCGATCAGCAGATGCAACTAAACATCAGAGGGATAGACCAAAATCAACTGAGAGAGTAAGGCACTGCACGTAGGGATCATCGTGCGATCAATAAATGCAACTTGACGAACTGACTAAGTTAGAACGTCCCAACGGCCTCATCACTTATATAGTCTACTTAAGATAACTAAACATGACATGAATGTCATTTAATTCCATCAAAATAAATAGGGAGGATTCGAAGAGTCCTAACCGCTGCTTACTTTCTGTAACCAAACAGGTCTTGCTTTGTTACAAACAGATAAAAATTGCAATATCTAACCCTTAACTCTTTTATTATTATATCGTCAAAACAAAATAAGTAACACGAATTGTTTGGACAAAATGATAATCCTTGTGGATACGATACTCTACTTACACTTTATTACTTGGTAAACGATTTGGTACACTTGCCTAATTCGACCATCAAGTTTTTGGCACTGTTGCCGAGGATTGTTGATATTTTCGACTAAGCAATTCAAATTACATATTCCTATATTTTATTTTATTTTTTGTCATTTATTTTTCCATCTGTTTTCAAAAATACCAAAAATATTTAGTTCTAGTTGAGTCATTTCATTTTATTTTTTCTAGGGAACATTTCATTTCATTTTCTTTTAGAGTCTAGTTTATCACATAGTTTATTGTTACTAACTTAGTTTATTTTTCTGTTTGCAATCGAGTCAACATTGTATCTAGTTTAGTATGAGTATCACAGTATGACAATGAATCTCATGTTTGAAGAAGAATTTGATCTTTTTCAAGCAATCTACACTTTCTACTTCTGATCTTTTTAGATCTAATGATTCTTACTGCATAAATGTTTTGGTTGAGAGGTCTATGTTGTGGAGAGATGATTTTTCATTTCAATGATGATTCTCTTTATAGAGATTCAATCTTGGTGAGCAAAAAAGGAAACCTTAATGACCAACTAACTCTTGAAAACTAGCCGTTCTGATCTCCTTATACACCTTCGAACTCAGCACATAAACGTCAAGACCAAGGGTTAATGTGCTTAAAGAAGCCATGAGTACCAAACTCAAGGTACCAAAAACAGTTTTCGGACGTCGCGGCACCGACATAAAGGACCAAACACCATCTTATCAGTTTTTTTTCTTTTGTACGATCCATCTTATCAGTATTATCATTGTCTTTATATGGTACAATATATTATAACAGAATTATGAACTGCTCTGATATTGTGAGCAAGCAAATCAATTTCATGTGGTTGTAGTTCTATGAAACATTATTGTTCTTCATTTCAGTGCTATTTTCTAGATAGGTAGGGCACAAAACTTGACCCAACCCATCTCTTACCTTGCTAATTTTTTATAAACAACGATGTAAATTTAATTTTTCTGTTGTCGATATACAAGTTAATACTGAATATAGGTGATATTGCTTAATCATGCCTTGGTTTATTATGGCACAATCATTTTACATTCACCAGCAGCAACCAGATAGAAGTAGCAAAGTCTGACTCAGCCACGTACACCTTTTATAAAATAAGAAGGATAACAAGACTCAAACTACCAATGAATTTTAAGTCCAAATTGGAGTACTAGTTTTACTCACAGGTTTCATATAACCTATTATTGTTTAAATTGACTTTAACCTATTAATCTATATAACTTATTCAGCTCACCTTTTTTTTGTCAAATATTTAATTAAATATCAATCAACCAATTTTTAGCTAATGGTTTAGTTTCGGACCGGACCTCGACCCAACTATGAAGGCCCGAGAAACAGATGCACCGACTTATAGACACTTAAGGAAGGTCACCCGTGCGCTCGACCACACGGAAACACCTTCTCAAGATGATCTTGGGCATACGCTTGGCATCCAACAGTCTCATGTAACCCACGACAATTTACACGAGAATGGTTAGAGCCAGCTCATCTATATAAGTGTGGCCCCTCTGTCATGTCCATGTTGTCGATGGTTTGAGGAACATCTTGTATTGTTTTCACTCGAGTCATTATAATTCACTTTTATCCTAGATCATGCAACTCCTTGGGTTTTTCTTCCTTCTCTTGTTCTCTTTAGGGTATGTTTTTATATTGTTTTGTTATGATGTATATTGCCATGAGCAACTAAACCTCTTGATTAGGATTCCAAAATGAACCCTTCTTATTTGTTGGATTCTGTTAATAAAGTTTTCATTTAGTTGATGTTTTTATTGTGCCTGATTTAAATTACTCCATGCTTGTTCATTAATGTTTTTTCAACGAAGATCTCTACATCGTAATCTTGAAAAGTAGGACTTACAACCCGAAATAAAATCCGTTCAATGGCTGTTCTAATTGCTTGTTTATTAAATTAATTAATGAAATTCAAGTTTGAAACCTAACGGTTACTACTCTCTTCTTTGGACAACGTCATACGTAACATAGGTTAATCTGACATATAGTTGTTATGAGAAGCTTTGTATGAGTTTTACCCATTGATTTCAGTAAATCATAAGCACGCACCACATAGATGTTTGTTTCTTAAGTTAATTTCAACAAAGACGAAGGAGGATTCACGGATTCCCTAATCATCGTTAATAATATAAATCACAAGTCTAATCTTGCATTGGGCAGGACAATTCATCTCTGCAACTCCATTCAATTTTATTTTACTTTCACCCTTTGAAATAAGTTTTACTAATTGTTAAGTTGAACAACGATCCTTATGGAGAAGGATAAACTTACTACTTTATTACTTGTTTACTATAAACTTAATATGTTTTTTCATTTTAAATCTTTTGTTTTTTCACTTTATTTTAATCTACTTTAACTTGTAAAAAGGAAAAACTTAATATGATAGAAGTATTGTGGGAGGGAGGGAGTATATTTCTTGATAAAAGAAACTTTTCCTTTTTCAGTGTAATTTGGGTATAAAATATGGCTCCTTTTAAATTTAATCACGGGTTGCTCTTTCTTCGATGAGAGAATTTCTAAGTCTTGATTTTATCTTATAAAAAGTCTTGATTTTATAAATAAAATAAAATAAAATTTCTTAGTCTTGAAAAGGGTAGTGTCGAGGCCTGAGGAAGCAACACTCTGCTGTGCCATAGTGCAGTTACTAAGACGAGTTTAATTTGTTTCTTTTTGTTGTTTTGAGTTTGCAAATTTGGCATTTACTTTGTAGAGAGTGACTCACCAACCGAACTCAATATTAAAATATTTAGAACATGAGGTATTGACTTGATAAAAATAAATAAATAACATGAGGTATGACCATCGATCTTAGAAATTGTGGTTGAGCCTAACACAACCCCATAAAACCGGCTTGTGAGGTGAGGATTACCCCCACTTATAAACACATTGTCAGGCCATGTCCTATCCGATGTGGGACTCTTAACACACCCCCTCACGACCAGCACTATTGAGCTTGGTTCGTGGACATAAATGGTGGGTGGCCCGATAACGGAAACCTGATAGCAGGTGGCCCAATGGATCTTGGAGGAGGCTCTGATACCATCTTAAAAATCGTGGTTGGGTCTAACACAACCCCACAAAACCGGCTTGTGAGGTGAGTATTACCCCCACTTATAAATACATTGTCAGGCCATGTCTTATTCGATGTGGGACTCTTAACAAGTTGATAGGGACAAAATTAAAAATTTAGGGTGAAAGTTAGAAATGAAGATTATAGAAACAAACCTAGTTATAGATGAAGTTAGAGATGAAGTTTTTTATCACGGTTCAACAGTAGCCAAATTAGATCCATAGAACAAAATTAGAGTTGAAGTAGATTATTTTAAGGATTTTTTAGATGACGAAACAAATAAAATAAAAAAATAAGAAGAAAGAAACAAAGAGGCGGTGAAAGCTACGTTGTCTTGTTTAATTAACAGGAAAAAAAAAATCAATGATTATTTTATTTGAACATAAAAAGAACAAAATTGTGTTTTCTTTCCGTAAAATTATATGAAATAACCAGAAAGGATCTGGTTATTTTCAAAAATATATGAAATTAGATTCTTCATCCGTGTTCCGCTCGAGTTTATTGTAAAGGGATTGTGTACAAAATATTGTCAAAAAAAAAAGAAGGCAAGAGGATATGAATGAAATTGGTGCGATGCTTTTTTTTAGTATTAAATAAGTGTACAAAATAGTTCTTTAAAAAAGAAAGTGTACGAAAAATTGTCAAAAAAAAAGTATAAAACAGAAGGCATCAAACGTGATCATTGATGGTGTCCGACATTGTCAAATGTCAGATACCAAACATGTCTTAATATGAAGTGTTTGTGCTACATATGATACAAGGACATCTGTTAAGTAGAGTACCTCGTTAGGGAGTCCTCTAGTTCTTCTAAGAACATCAATGGGTAAGGTTTCAAGAACTCTGACCGGAGTAAGTTCCTCGAAATGCCTGCTTACCACTAACATCATGCTCATAGTTTATAGAACAAACGTGCAGCATCAAATAAGTGTAGAAAATATTTCCTTCAAAAAAAAAAAAAAAAAAAGAGGCAAGAAGATAGGAATGAAATGGGTGCGATGCATTTTTTTAGATGGAATTTGTTATCTTTATATATAAAAGTTAACCCGTAAGCCAATTTTTAACCTAGATTTTATGATGACTTTTACGTTATTACCCCCGTGTTCAATTAAACCTATTTAATTAAGAGATAAACTTTAAAAATCGTTCCTCCTATTCCTGTAACAATTTCCTCCTATTTTGTTTCCAACACAACAATAAACAGATAAACATAAAAAATAAAAAAATCACTCTTATTAACAAATTCTTCCTATTATTTCCATTTAATCAAAATGTTATTTTCAAATGCTTCTGAAATCAAAAACAACATCTCACTACTAAATTCAATCCAATCCTATTTTCGCTCCTAACAAATTCCCTTTTTCAAAAAAAAAAAAAAAACCTAACAAATTCACAAATTCCTGTAAGTTTGTTGCACCTTTTCCAATTCGTGTGCATGAATTAAGGGATGATTTAATCAGAATTTCTTAGGCTTTCCATTTTTGCGATTGCAAAATTCAAATTCCCTTCTAATATTAACCACGACCCAGACTCCAACTCCCCACTAATTTAGCTGTTTCCAAAGCACTTTCACGTATCAAATCTTCCAAACCACTTTCACGTATCAATTCTCCTTCTCACTATAAATGTGTACCATACATAATTGAATAAAACACATCCTTATTTATCCCTTTAATCATTCGTTCAGAGAATTTCTCCCTTCAATCATTCATTCAAAGAATAACAAGTGGTAATATTGAAAAATGTTGTTGTCGTATCGCTGCTTAACGGGTATATCTGATGCTATGGTCTGATTTTTGCGTATGTTTTCATGCTTAAAGATGTTTTGTAACACTTTTTATTTTTACTGTATTAATGCAACATGTCCTTTGGTTAATAATCCAGATTCATATAATGGAGTGTTTGCTGCTCCATCTTTTTGCTTTATTTTCAGTTGTTGAATCAAACATTTGATTCTTCAGTTTTTGCTTTTCAATGTAATGAAGTATCAGTCTTGCTAAATTCTCTTCATAATTTTAATCTAAGCATCCAGATTTTATTCTCTTTCCAATTTGGACTTTCTTTTTTTACGGCATCCGTCTCTTATTTTCTTAATCTTGATTTTACAATTTTTCAGATTCTCCATTGTTGCAGTTTTACTACGATGTCGATATTATGATCTTTTTCCGTGTTCATTTTCTTTCAATTAAACGTAAGTATGCATTCGCTTTTCTTCATTCATTCCTTCGATAGAATGCCGTATTAGCTTTGTTTAGTCTTCCCCTAAATGAAACAAATAAACAACTTATTGAGGGATTTAAGTGTCTTCTTTTATTTTGTTTCTTTATTTATGTGTACACAACTCAAATAGTACCTATCTTGAAGTAAAAAAATCATGTGCAGTTGCATGTCCTCACAATGCAACAATTGCTAATGTTATTGGTGGGTGAGTAAGAGTTTAGTCTCTTCATTTGGTAAGGAGATTTTGTAAATATAACTTTCATTTGCAATATTTAAGATTATAACTCAGAAAATATACATTGATTTGATTTTCACTTTGTGAAAACTTCTAGCAGGTGGTGAAAAGTGATCATGCTATATTTTATAGAAATTATATAGACTTAACTACAAGGGATTTGTTTCTGTCTTTTAGTTGGTTAACAATGTTTTTGTCCCGCATTTTGTTCTCTTAGATGTTACACTTTTTAGTTGTTAACATTTAATGTCTTCTTTATCTTAATTTATACCTGTAAGTTCTTATCAATTGATGGAAATGTGACAACATAATATATTTAGTGTATAAAACGTAGGACATGCTTCGAAAGAGGGTATGAATATGAACCAGGCATTTAGCTGCATGTGTGAATGTTAACTATAACATAATCTTTTATTGTTTTATATTCAGGTAATATTTTTGAGATTTATTTCTCTTCATAATCCTCTTTAAGTAAAAATTATTGTCTTCACTCTTTTCTAAACTGCTTTGCTGATTTGTTGTTTTGTAGTCATAATAATATTTTTTATTAGAGGCTTTATGAATGGCAATATCAATTCTATAGATAACACTTATCCGTAGAGCTGCTCTTCATGGACACACCTGAGTTCTCATCATAGCCATACAAATAGAATAATCCCTTTGAAAAATTCTTGATATTGTGGAGGATATAATGCAAATTTAATTTTTTTTTGATTAGTTTAAAGAATTGTAAGCTAAATAAAACAATCCAAATATTGTTGTTAATTCTTCTTATTTGCTCATTGTGTTTAGCATTTCATTGCAGGAAAACAATTTACATAGAATTCCTTAAGGTGCCTAAAGCAAATATAAAGGTCTTCTATTTTGTTTGTGGATTGAGATAATGCAAAAGTTTCAGTTGTTTCTAAGCGTTATTGAAAGTTAAGGATATTTGATTTATTTTTTTAACCTATAAAAAACTGGTGTTTTTGTCTTATGAGGAAAGTCATGTGCATGGGCCTACTATTCAACTTATGGTGCTTTTGTCACAAAAACAATACAACAAGAGGAATTGTGATTTTGAAGGCTAAAAATCTTTCTTTTGGGTCCTTTGAGAATAGTTGATTTTTGTTTTGAAGGTTTATTATTGTTATTTAGGTATGAGTGGTTTTCATGTAACATAGGTTTTTTGAATCAAGTAGTGACCAATTTGTATAATGTCGATTCTATTTGCACTTGCAAATTTTTTAATTAAGTTTAGATGATTACAATGAAGAGAACCAATTGTAATTTTGATATGTGAAGGATTGAAAATAGAATTTTAGATCTTTGTCGTTGTCTAATTTTTATTTTTTAATATTCGTTTGTTTCAACTAAACGATTTCATGTCATTTCCTACTTTATTTTTTGAACTTGTGTAAGTAAATTGTATAATACTCTTCATCTTTTATTTATTTTAGGATTTTTTTACCATTACTTATTCTTATATATTAGTCGAAATGACCCGTGCGACGCACGGGTCTAAAGTCTAGTGTTAAATAATTGCAAACCTAATAAAGCAAATGAGCGGGAAAAAATTAGGTTAAATTGTTGCAGACCTAATATGGTAAAAAAAATATGGCATGAAATTAGTGCGATGAATTTTTCTAGTATTGTGTACAAAATATTGTCAAAAAAAAAAAAGGCAAGAGGATAGTAATGAAATTGGTGCGATGCATTTTTTTAGATGAAATTTGTTAGGTTAAATAATTGCAAACCTAATAAAACAAATGAGCGGGAAATAATTAGGTTAAATTACTGCACATTAAGTTTAGATGATTACAATGAAGAGAACCAATTGTAATTTTGATATGTGAAGGATTGAAAATAGAATTTTAGATCTTTGTCGTTGTCTAATTTTTATTTTTTAATATTCGTTTGTTTCAACTAAACGATTTCATGTCATTTCCTACTTTATTTTTTGAACTTGTGTAAGTAAATTGTATAATACTCTTCATCTTTTATTTATTTTAGGATTTTTTTACCATTACTTATTCTTATATATTAGTCGAAATGACCCGTGCGACGCACGGGTCTAAAGTCTAGTGTTAAATAATTGCAAACCTAATAAAGCAAATGAGCGGGAAAAAATTAGGTTAAATTGTTGCAGACCTAATATGGTAAAAAAAATATGGCATGAAATTAGTGCGATGAATTTTTCTAGTATTGTGTACAAAATATTGTCAAAAAAAAAAAAGGCAAGAGGATAGTAATGAAATTGGTGCGATGCATTTTTTTAGATGAAATTTGTTAGGTTAAATAATTGCAAACCTAATAAAACAAATGAGCGGGAAATAATTAGGTTAAATTACTGCAGACCTAAAAAAATTAATAAATAAGGATAACCAAACTTGAAACTCAATTTGCACTGGTTCATTTTCAAAAACATGAAAGGGTTTGCTTGTGATTCATAATCATAAAGGGTCTAGTTACTAACGTATTAGGCTCATCTCTCTATATGAGTTCTTACACGTCTGAGATCTTTATTTTTCAAGGTGTCAGATCTGCCTCCACTACGGTACTTAATGCTCGAAAGAGCTTTTTATGCTTGTTGCATTATGTTAGGGAGATGTTGGCACTTGGATTTTGATAACGTATTGGTTGTCGATCCATTTATCATATTTAAACCCTAAGTGTTTATTGCAGATGTTTATCTTCATATTTTTTTGTAACCTAAGTTCGCGCCCGTACACGAGTTCGTTAGTTTACACTTGTGATTAGTGAATTTTTATTATGATATATTATGGCTGATCCACGTGGTTTGATTTATCACGATTCAATCTCGTTTGGGTTGTGCCTGGATCAGGTCTAATGTCCCCTAATCTTTGTATCTTTTTATTTTTATTTAATGGTCATACTAACTTGTGTTCTAAGGACAAAAGTTCGCATTTCCATTTGTTTAATTGATTTCCCACATGTATTTTTTTTAAAAGCAATCACTACATGCATGATTGCTGATAACCCCGCCCCCCCCCCCCCCCCCCCCCCCCCCCCCCCCCCACCAAATGGTCCCTCCATCAAATGATAATTGTAGTATTTTTCATTCATTAATTTATTTTTATCATTGTTGGTTATCAACTTTTGTTATTATTATTATCCCTAAAAAAAAACTTTTATTATTATTATTATTTTAGGTTACCATAATATTGTTACGATGTTTTTATCGGAACATGACAATTAGTAACCTCCATCAGAGAACCCGTGGGGCATAAATTAATGTGAATTCTCCTCTTTCAATCATTTTTTTTTTCTTCATACACATGAATCAAGAACCGAACCTCTGATCACTTATATAAGGGGGACAAATCCTTTACTTGAAAGAATTTACTAAGCTTTAATTACCATTCTATTGAACATACCCATTAATATTCACCTTTGTTTCTGCTTAGCAAAAATCAACCTTGAAGAAATTCAAGGTGCAGGCCTTCCAGTCCAGAGTGCCGACCTAAGATCTCTAGTAGGTCCATTATTAACCTACTCTTAAAAACACAATGCCCGTTTGGATTGGTTGGAATTTTTATTTTTAAGAAAAAATTGAATTGGTTTGAGTCAGACATGTTTTATCTCTGAAATATGTTTAAAACGTTAGTTTGTTGTGCTGTCAAAGCCAATTCTGTTTAAAAATGTTTAGATAATATGCATACCAATTGTTGTTAAATTGAAGGCATGAATATTCCGTTTTTAAAACAAATGAAAAAGGCATGAATATTCTGTTGTATTGGATTATTGGAATTTATCAAATCAGTATTTTAAAATTTTGCTTTCCCGCAGATAAAATCAAATAGAACTTTTTGGTCCTTTGTTGTTGAAATTAGCTCTTAGAATTGGTTGAATATAAATATATGATGACTTTGTAAACAAAAACAAAATTTAACTTTCTCTAAGTTTATTATAATAGGCTAATAGAAAATAAAAATAAGTTAATAAATCATAAAGACAGCAAAATTGATAGCGAGTTCATGTATTTTTCTTTATAAGAAAAATATATTATAGGAAGTACAATTGTGTACTTCAACCTTTATATGGTGATAAATTATTAGCAATTTAAAAATTTGTGAACAAGATAAGTCTTATAGTTTGATCTATTTAAATTATTACAACAAGATAGGTCTTATAGTTTGATCTATTTAAATTATTACTTTTCTTTAGACTCTTTAAAAAATCTGTTTAGTTAAATAGTTCAGATTAACAGTTTATAGAAGGTTTATTAGACTATCTAAAAAAAAAGTCTATTAGATCTATCAGATGAATTTGTATATATGTAATGAATTGTGTTAGAGACATACCATAGACCTAAGAGTTTATTAATTTATGGTTTAAGACCTATTCTTTTAAGGGACATAAAAAATAGGAGGATCATTAACATCTACTATTAAAAGACGATATATATCATCATTGTATTTTAAAATTTTTTAAAGTACTAGTCCATATTGTACCACTTATAAATGTGGTCCATATATTAGAGCCAATTGTAACTCAGCCATAAAAACTAATGATTTATATTTGGATGTATATTAGAACCAATTGTAACTCAGTCATAAAAACTAATGATTCATATTTGGACGAATACAACATAAAGAATGATTAAGGATATCATGGATCATTTCTTATAGATGATTCATGATATACCATGTTTTAGAACCATAAGTTATCATACTCTCTCCACAATAGATTAGGAGTCCGTTTGTTTAAGATTTTTAATTCTTAATAAATGTTCTTTTAAGTTTCAGTAAACTTTTTTCAAAAATAAATTTGTTAAAAATGAAATAACTAGTAATTTTCTTTTGAAGAAAATTAATTTTAATAGAAGGAGAAAACTTTTGAAGAAAATCAATTTTAATAGGTGAACAACTTAGTTATGAGGTCTATATTTTTTTCAACCATGTTAATGGAAAGAAAATTACTAAATCTCACGAGAGATTACGTAGCGAAGCCTTCCGAAGTGTATTTTCAATTTCCCTCACATGTTGATATATCTCTCTCTTTTTTCCTCGTATTTTGCAAAAGCATGATTTTGATTGGTTAGTGGTTCGTTCGGGATAATCTCATATTTTCCTTCGCTTTAAATAGCACAACTCTAATGGAAAAAATTAGTTTATCGTGCATATTTTTTCAACATAAGTGCTTGTTGAACTACATTTTTTTTAATCTTCAAAGAATAATATCCAAACTATTTGTATCAAAATGACTTTTTCAAAAAATCTTAAACAAACGGATTATATGTGCGTGTTTCCTTCTCTTGCGCCTTTCTTTTACCGTTGTGACCACCTAAAGTGATCATGGCAACATCAATGTCCCCCATCATCCTCTCTAAATTATGTTCACTCATCGATGCTAACAAATGTTTTACAAATTACGTGATAAATCGTAAATTTGGACGAGTTTACATTTTTAGGTCCCAAATTCGTTTTAAATCGGAGACAAAAAATTGTATTTTAGCTAAATACGAACTCAAAACTGAGTTTAAGCAAGTTAAATCGTAGCAAACTTGATAAAATTGCATAAATCACCAGAGATTTCATTTTAAAAAAATCAATTTTTTTTTACCATTTTTTGTGCTGGACCATTTTTTTTCAAGTCAAGTATCTCACACACACTGTGTGTAGCGTATTCTGGTTCCCAAACATTAATGTAACCTTTTCGATTCCCACATTTTCTGATTTTAACACAAACAGAGAAGAGAATACAAAGAGACATTCAAACCCTAAGTTTTCTAACGGCGAGGGTATTCTGACGCCGGCAAGGGGAATACAACGCCAACAAGGGTCGCAGACTCGTGGTGGCAGCGTTTTTGTCTCTAGTTTAAGCATCATCAACAATAAAGGTTAGTGGTTCAGCTCTTCTACCGCTTTTTCTCTAGTCTATCACGAAGGAATCAACATATATTTGTAGTGCTCTTGTTGTCATTTACTGGATTGATGGAATCTTCGCGTAATATTAAGTATTAACTGTCAAGGATCAAAGTTACAAATAAGTAATATTTTTAATTATTGATTTTAGATAAACTCAAACGAGTTTACAAGTCGAGTTTACGAGCTTAGTTCACCTAAATAAAACGAGTTGATGTAAACTATGCTAACAAGTAATTTCATAAACTGTAGCAGCAAAAGAAAATAATCAAGCGAACTCATGAGTGGAAAACATAAGTTGGACCTAGCCTGACTTCCACACTTTTATAAAGTAACCAATCCATTATGTTCAACATAAGTAAAATTATCAAATCAGAGTTGGAAAATTAGCTTCAGAAGCTAACAAGTATAGAAATAAAATCAATTTTGTGCTAAATAATACTTTTATCTGATTCAAAGAAATAGATATCACTAGTATGTCTCTGCAATCTTTGATAGTCTGATATGCGTATGGGACATTTAACAAATCAGTTCTTACCAATATCAGTAGACGCTGTAGCAGATCCTCCATTTTTCTTGTTTTCAAGTTCCTATTGCCAAGTGTCAACTGATATATAGGTGTCATCACAAGCATATGAAAAAAAAGCCTTGGCAGAAAACTTCTGTTATGCTGAAAATTTCAACTTTAATTTAACAGCAAATAATCTTAGTTAAATTCCAAGCCTGCAGCAAATTATTTCTTTCGGTAACAAATAGGCTTAGTCTGTTTTAATTAAAAGGGCAGCCCGGTGCACTAAAGCTACAGCATACACATGGCGCCGGGAAGGGGTCCCACCATTTTGGTGTATTGAACGCAACCTTATCTTGTTTTCTACAGAAGGGGGTTGTTTCCAAGACTTGAACACATGACCTTTCAGTCATGTGACAACAACTTTATCGTTGCAAGGTTAAAACTAAGGCTGTCTCTCCCATTCAATCACGTAACCTTTCTGTTTTAATTAATTAACATAAAGTTTGTTTGGAAAGCAAGATTAAAACTAAGAATAACTAAATCAATATCCAGAGAGTTGCAATATTATACACCAAATATAATTTGGTCAAGCTCAAATTATGTAGAAAATTTCAACTTAGACATAAAATTTGTTTGGAAAGCAAGGTTACTTAAAACTAAGAATGACTAAACCAATATGCAGAGAGTTGCAATATTATACACCAAATATAATTGGTCAAGCTCAAATTATGTAGAAAATTTCAACTTAGACACAAATAGGCTTAAACTCCAAACATGCAAAAAAAAAAAAAAAAAAAAATTGGTCAGCAAGGTTGACTAAACGAAATTATCAAAGGAGCATTTACACAATTCATACAATAATTTAATTTTTCAGGCAGTCAACAAGGGCAGTCAAGCTTAATAAAAAAATTCATTTGGACAGCAAGGTTAACAAAACAAAATGAACATTTACGCAGCGATTTAGACTTTTAGTCAGAAAACAGGATTTGTTTAAGCTCACATTATACAAAAAAATTCAACAGAGACAACTCTTGAATTAACAGCTTAAGCTGAATTAAGTGTTCATTCACTTAGAGCTTATCATATGTTAAGCTCCAATTATGCATGCAATCATTTGGGGTAAACTAGAAGAAATGAGCAACGGAGCTTTCATGCAGCAAGTTAACCTTTTAGACACCAATTAGGTCTGAATAACCTCTACTTATGGAGAAAATTTCAGCTTACCACAAATTGCATTGGAGTTGGTTAAGCATAAATTATATACAATTTATCTGATATTTGTTGGTGAAAGTTAACCCCTCGGCAAGTGATTCAAGTACAGCTTCCACCAACATGAAACAATCAGTGTTATCAATGACAAGTATAGTGCAACTGAGGAAATTAGGCACAAAAACAGAGGCTAGGGTTTTGTTTATAGCTTCGAGCACGGGAAGAGCAAGAGTTTTAGAAAAAAGAATTTGTTGAGAATAGTATTGGGAAGAGAACGGTCAATGTCAGAATTCATAAAACAAATACCCTAACTAATAAAATTATCAAAAGGATTTAAAATAAATTTCATGACACAAAAATTGCTGCTAGCCATGATTTACAAATAAACCACATGATATAGTGGTTCATCTAGCCTTACCCATAAAAAAAGACTCAGGTTTGAACAATTAGAATTGGATGAATTGTTTTCTCATCATCATTACCTCAGATGTTAGTCATAGTGGACCTTGCAAAATAGTGGAAGAGTAAGTCCTATTGCTTATAAGTTGAGGTTCAAGCTTCCTACAGGGAGGTTTTCCATGTCTCCCGGATTTCGAAGCCAATTTCAGGAGTATGATGTTAGTCTATGGGGAATGAAGGACTGGCTGTAATTAGTTGGGACTTTTGGGAGACTAGGCACTCTCAAATTGCCTAGACTGTTTGTTTTTCTCGTCTCTGCATTTTCATTTTTCTAGCTTCTGAAAACAGGACCCATAATTACTTCAATACAGACTTAAATTTTCACCATTTATATAGTATCTTCAATGTCTATTTGATTACAGTGAAACAAAATAACTAATTATACAACAATTTATGTGAAGGCATGGTGTTTGTTAGGACTTAGACTAGAGGGGAGTTTGTTAGCTTTTGAGCTAAGCAGTTGGTTAGGGAGGTTATTAGTTAATGTGGTAATTAGGATTATTTTTGTATTAATAGGGGGGTTATGGAGTTACAGAGGATATTCATTAAACACTGTAACAATTGTTAATAAAGCGGTGACTCTATTGTAAAAAGGGGAATAATGCTGCTTAGCACCGTCCCCCTAAAGTGCTACAGCAGATAGCAGGATAGCCGCTATTGCAAAGATTAAAAATCAGTGTACAAGGTAAACATAAATACTCGAAAATATGAAATAAAAATACACAAAATTAAAGAGATCATCATGCTTGATAATTAAAGAACCTAAAGTTAAGAGCAATAAAAGGTAGACAAACTCGAGATCCTAAGTAAGATCGGGTAGGACCCATGAGATCGTGAATCGGGGGATCGTAACACAGATCGTAAGATCCTACCAAATTTAGAAATTCATATATATTGCATATGAATTCATACATACTCATGAAGCAACATAATTTAATAGAAAAAAAAAAAACTTTAAATAAAACTCAAATTCATTTCATTAAATAGAAAAAGAAAAAAAAAAAAAAAAAAACTTAAAAACAGTACTCATACATGATACAACTCCATAACAACAATAAAACTTAATCATAATTATCTTGATGGTAAGAATGAAGGATTTTTATTTTTTTTTTTAAAGTAAGAATGAAGGATTGTTGTGCAGAAGGAATACGTACAAGACTGATTAAATAAGCAACTTAAGAGAGGAAGTTGAGTGCTGGAAATTGCATTGGTAAGGGGTTCCATGATTAATGGGTTTATTGGAAAATTACCCTAATTATTGATAGTGGTATATTGGGAAGATCTTCAATAATCAATGGGTTTAATGATAGGATTTGAAACCGTTTTAGAGATTAAGAAGGGTGAAAAACGTTTTTTTTTACTTTCTGATTGAAAAATGCATTTTTGCGAACCGGGTCACGAACCCGACCTGGTAACCCGGATTTTTGGAAAACGAAACACTAACCGGGTCGCAAAACGACCCGCGAACCCGGTTTCTGGGTTTTCAACCTAACGCGGCTAAATCTACGTTACCACCGCTTCCACGTTTTTGCGCGGCGATCCAAGCCGTTCTTACCAATTTCCGATTCCGGCCACCTGTGAGCACGAAGAGGCCAGGCAAGATCGTGGAACCGTACGATTCTACGGTCCAGATCGCGAGTTTGTCTACCATTATAAAACATACACAACATACTTCCAATTACTCAGGCACTCTTCATACAGGGAACTTACAATCCCACACGACCTTTTTGAAAGTTTTGTGGCTCATCCAATGTTAACATGCTTCATTTGGACTGTTGTTCTTTATAAGCTTAATACCTATGATACATTTCGACTATACAAAGCACTCTCCCCTTATGTCCACACCATGCTCTTGTTAATTCTTAATTTATTAATCAGGTATTCCTTGAATGACTGGCTTCTAAATTTGTTGGTGTAAATTAAGACTGTTTGATGTTTTAGTTGAAACTTAGGTTTGGCTGCAATAACCGGTCAAGCTGGTTAATGCAACCAGTTTCTAAAATAAAGATATTAATTAATCAAAGATAGATTTTAGTGATGATTTCACTAAAATTAAATTATCTGTTTACAGGATTGATATCAAACTTAAGAAAGAAGAACATATGCCTTCACAATGCTTGTTCAGAAAGCAAACAGAAAACGGCACAAACATGAACGCAAGATAAAAGTGATATTTAACATTGATACACTATGATATTACAATCTTCGCTCTATATTAAACGACGCAAAGATAAATAAATAAAGCAAGTGACCAATAGTGCTGGTGCCTATTAGAAGAAACCACACATTTTGATTATAGATGTTTGGTGTTGCAAAATACACAAAACCAATCTACATACTTTTCAGAGTTTAATTTCTCGTTTCCATGAAGAGAAAACATCTTTTTATATTTCCTAAACTGAAAAATTTCTTACCTATAATCATCATCAAGACATAATATACAACTTTATTAACCTTGTTTCACTTCAAGGCACTGCTGTTGTTATCGGGAGCAACATAAAATGCCTTTGTCGCGGCTATGGCGGAATCCCCTCTCTTGACAATTTTCTCAAGCTCCTCAACCTTCTCCAACAAGGATGCAACATTTGAATTGGTACTTTGAACCAGCTTGTTTGCAGTATCTAGAGAAGTACATAACTGAACAAAGAATAATAAACCACATTATTCACATAATAAGCTGAAGATATTAAATGAAAGAGAAAGATAACCAGTAGGAAAATCTAGATTTAACTCCTTTAAAATGAACAATCCCTCTTGTCCCACTGGGTTTTACAAGAAAGGTTTTTAACGAGGCACTGGCTTGTTATCCACATGATTGTTACCTTAGGTTTTGGTCTAGTCCCCCAGCACTTTCCCAAATTTTATTTTAATATGGTTGTTAGGGTGTTGCAAATGATAGTTAGTAGCTACGGGGTGCCAACATAGTTGGGATCTCATAGTCACCATACGATGTTTATACACCCAATGCTTTATAAAATAAATCTACTCTTATCAAAAAATAAAGTAAGCAATTTCACACACTAAAGGGCAGTCCAGTGCACAAAGCTCCCGCATATACAGGGTCTGGGAAGGGGTCCCACTATTTGGAGTATTATACGCAAGCTTACCCTGTCTTTTACACAAGAGGTTGTTTCCAGAACTTGAACATTTGACATTTCAGTCACACGATAACAACTTTATTCACACACTAACGGGAAAATTCTCTTCCCCTCCCTCCCTTGATAGCCAGCAATAACAAACAACAATTCACAATATTAATTTCTATCCAATACGAGTGAAAAAGTAATCAGAGGAAAGGAAACCTTCAATGTGAGAGAAGTCCAAGAATGATCAGTGGCATTGAGCGCGGAGTTAAGGTGATCGTAGTTTTCCTGTAACAAGATTTAACGCAAAGTTAGAGAATTTGATTGTGGAGGAAAATAAGAGAAAAGGGAAGAAGAAAAATAAGGAACCTGAAAGAGTTTGGTGAGATGAGGAAGAGCGTTGTTGTTGAGATCTGATAGAGAAGAAGAAGGTGAGGTTTTTTCTATTCCTTCTTGTTCATTTTCTTCTCCAACGTCGGTCAGAAGATCTCCGATGCATAAAAGGGGACCTCCGATTCCTCTCATTTCTTTCTCCCAATCTGTGTTTTTTTAGATTGTTTTGCTTCTTTTTCTTTAAAATAAAACACTCGACTCATACAATTAAGAATTAATTAGTTTCATCAATTACCCTTGAAATTAACAAAACCTCAATTATTCTCCTGAAATTTTACAATGTTAGTCAATTTACCCCTCCGTCAAATTTTTCTTAGTGAACATGACGTTTTGCGAATACCTCCCTGAAGTTTTGGACTTATGTGCAAAATGCCCCCAAACTTAAAAATTTATATTATTTTTTTCTTAAAAACAAACAATTAATATTTAAATATTAAAGCTAACTATTAATTTTGGAGTTTGGAAAAACTACATACATATATACATCAAAATAGGGAAAAATGTGTATTTTTAAAATGATAATAATGGTTATTTCTAATAGACAGATTATTATTTTTAGAGGTTTATAAACAAATTAATAATCAGATTTAAATTTATATTTTCTCCTTCACCATCTTAGTCTTTTAACTCCTCCAACTCCTTCAACAATTTGCTCAAACCATTTAAACTACACAACCCCCAATATTAATCTACAAATCATCCTATTATTGTCACTTTAAAAAATACATATTTTTCCCCATTTTAGAGTCTATTTTGATGTATATATGCATGTAGTTTTCCCAAATTCCAAAATTAATAGTTAGTTTTAATATTTAACTATTAATTGTTTGTTTTTAAGAAAAAAATAATACAAATTTTTAAGTTTGGGGGGCATTTTGCACATAAGTGTAAAATTTCAGGGGGGTATTTGCAAAACGTCATGTTCACTAACATAAAAATTTGACGGAGGGGGTAAATTGACTAACGTTGTGAAATTCTAGGGGGTTAATTGAAGTTTTGTTAACTTCAGGGGGTAATTGATGAAACTTACAATTTCAGGGGGAAATTGACTATTTACTCATTACACTTTTGGTCCCCATGTTTTGGCCTACCCACGAAACTGATCATGCCCTTGTAAAACAGAACAAAATGGTCCTTCAAGTATCATTTTTGTTGCATTTTTCGTCCTACCCCCCATTTTATTCTCCACAAACGCAGAGAAATGATAGTTTTAGGCGGTTTTAGACCTACCCCTATGCTCAACCATGAAATCAACAAGGAATAAAACATGTGGGCACAAAGAATCTATTCTATTCAGCACACTAACCAAAAAAACACTAATTTGAAACATATCTTAGAAATTAGGGTTTTTTTGGTTAGTGTGTTGAATAAAGTGGATTCTTTGTACCCAGATGCTTTATTCCTTGTTTATTTCATGGTTGAGCATAGGGGATAAGTCTAAAACTGTCATTTCTCTGCGTTTTTGGAGAATAAAATGGGGGGTAGGACGAAAAATGCAACAAAAATGATACTTGAAGGACCGTTTTATTCTGTTTTAAAAGGGCAGGACCAGTTTCGTGAGTAGGCCAAAATACGAGGACCAAAAGTGTAATTAAGCCTACGATTAATTAACGTAAAGGATTTGGATGTGTAGGCAAAATATTTTCCTATTATAAACAAGGATTAAATATGTTTTTATCACTATAAATATCTAAGTTTTGTGCCCCTGAACATAGTTCAGTTGATAGTTGGCATGGACATGCATTATTATATGCAGAAGTCGGGGTTCGAACCCTGGACACCCTACTTGTTCACGTTGTAAAAGGTAGATTCTAACCACTAGTCTACTTGACAAAAAAATAAAAATATGTTAAGTTTTCATTTAATTCCTCTTGAAATTTTCTTCAACTTTTAATCCTTCAAAAGTTTTCATCTTCACTTTTGGTCCCTCATTTAAATAAACTCATATGTAGAATTCATATTTTTAAATAAAATTTTGCAAAAAGATTCATAATATTATAAGAATCTCTCCCAAAATAAATTAGATTTTTTTAACAAAACATTAATTTAATATGAATTTTTATATTATTTACAGTTAAAAATTCATATTTAATTTGTGTTTTGTTAAAAAAAATTAATTTTCTTTGGGAATTTTTTTTACGATATTCTACACATTTCTACACAATTTCATTACAAAATACAAAACTTAACTTAAAAATAGGGACTAAAAGTAGTGGTTGAAAATTTTATAGGGACTAAAAGTTGAAGAAATTTTTTAGAGGGACTAAAATGAAAAGTTAGTATATTTATATGGACCAAAAACATATTTAACCCTATAAATAAATATGATTATATTTAAACCTTTCAAATACCCATATTTATAATATTGATGACACCAAAATTATTGATGAGATATACACTTTTTTTTAGGGAGATTAAATGTACATTTGAATAAAATAAATTTTTCAACCTGTATCAAATAAATATCGCACTAAGATGGAAAAATAAAAGAACGGGCTGCATAAAGATCAGAAATCAAAAGAAACAAGGTTATGCTAAGATGAGAAAATCACAAAAACAAACGAAAAAAGATCAAGAATGTGTCAAAATCACTTATTTAATCAAAAGAAGAAAAAAAAACACTTTTGGATGAGTGATTTCGAATTAAATTTGACAATAAATCAAAGGTGAAGAAAACACAAGAAATGAAGGTCTGAATTGTGTTTACACTTTTTGTACTCTTTAAAAACTCAGATAGTAGCGGAATGTAAAGAGACCAGAGAAATAAACGACACAGATAGTTTATCTTGTTCCACCCTTCAACCTGGGATTACTTCAAATCCCCTTGCACATTCAAATGATTTTTCCACAATAATCAAATCTTGATTACAACAAGAATACTAAGACAACCTACCTTGTCTTAAATTTCCTTCTCTAAACCTACATGACTTTCTAATCTTAATCAACAAATATACAACAACAAGTTGTTTACAAAAAGATAGTGTTTACACAAACTCTATCAGTAGTAAACATATATGGAGCACAATACACATAGAGTGTATTTCTGTTAACCTGTAATTTTGACAGGCTCAATTAATACAGTCAATGAGTTGACTTTTGTTCTTAAGGGAATTACAGTCATTATCTTCAGCATGGAGATTTCGACATGGTTTGGGACTTAGCATTTGGAAGAGTTCAATAAGCTTTGAAGTTCGACAAAAGGTGATTCAGAGAGATGTTTGATTGAACCCAAACAATTGATGTCGAAGGGAAAGTATTTGAATTCAAAAAAAGCAGTAGTTTTCTTATTGAAGACGTGGGGGACAAGCAGTTTTCGATGGATGAAGTGCAGTTCGTGGTAGTTAGCTTTTTGCAATTATTTTCATTATGCACTTATAGAATTCTAGCACTCGAAGTACAGCGTCTAGAGAAAAGAGTCATACAGAATATATGTAATCTGATTTGTCGAACTACCTTTACATTAATACAATGCAATTTACCTTTTCTTTAAGTTTTTACGTTTTAAACTTTTAAGTCTTTTACTTGCATTTCCTTTACTTTTCTCTGTCGAAGGACAGTTGTTTTCATACCTAACTTCGTCTTGTTCATAAAGCAACCTATGAATATGATGAACGTTCACACATTTTTTTGGAAAAAAGATTGCAGAACATGTTCTAGGATTCCTGGTTTGATCCTGCTTGTAATAATCAAAACTAGTTTTCTTGTTTACCAAAAATACCGGTAAACAAATTGGCACGTCCAGTGGAACCCTGTTTGTGCAATTTTTGGAAGTAACTTCCATAACTTTTCAAATTATTTTCTAAATATTCTTGTGAAAACTGTTTTTGGTGAACTTTTTTCTGGAAATACACTTGTCTGTGCATGCATTTAAGAAATAGTAATGCTTTGAAAGTAATGGCCAGACCCACCAATAGTGGTACTGCTGCGTCATCACAATCACCAGTCTTCTTTGCATGCACAGTCTATGCATTTTATAAATGTTGCTGGGGTGAAATGTTGCTGGGGTTACTCCACTGAGTGCATTTTATAATATGAAATGAGCAGGACAAGAATTATATTAGTATACAATTAGGGATCCTAGATTTTCCTCGATCGCTAGAATAAGCAGAACATAACATTAAATCCCAATTATCATATGTTTAGAGAGATGGCGATCATAGGTTTCCCGAGATTGTTTATAGCCTAGGATAGATAGAACAGGTAGAACTCATTGAGACACTTTATCTCATCATAATCCCTTTATTTTATTTCAAATACACAGGTTGCTCGCAAGCAAGATTGTTCGTGTTGGGGAATAACATAAGAAGCTAGATGATTAATGTTTACTTGTCTTGTATTAATATAAGATTTGTCGGCTATTATGTATTACCTCCGTCCTTAATTATAAGACTCTTTTGAGAATTTTTTTGTCCCTTTTTATAAGACCCATTTGCTATTTCCAACTACATTAATTGTTTCTTTACATACATGCCCCTATTTATTATACATCTTTTTCTTCAATAAGTAATAAATAACATGTTGAAAACATAAATCAACTATTTCTCTTAAAGGATAAAATTGTAAAAACAATAGTAATTAAAAACATATTTAATACAAATATCCACTATTTTAATTCCCATGTTATTTTTCAAAAAGGCCCTGTAATTCACTCCATTGTAAAAAAAAAAAATAAAAAAAAAAATAAAAAGACCAACAACTCACTCAGGGCAAACCCCATATCAGTTCTACACAACACCCTAGCTACCAATTCATTCATCTGCGACTCCAAAATGGGAGGTGGTGAAGAAAAGCATCTCGAAGACTGTTCTGTTTCCAAGTTAGTTTCATTTCATTTCTTCTCTCTTTAATATATATTTCTCATCATTCATAAAACAAACCAATCTTACTTTATTCACCGATTCACATAAATATACTCTTAATATTCCTTTATTCAGTAACGATTATGAAATTGAATATTTGGTTATAAATCCTTGCCTTGTGATTTTCATAAACAATTGTGTTATATACCCAGTTTGCTGGGTAGGTGTTATGATTTGATTTTCTGATCTGGCGAGTTTCTTAGAGGAGAAACGTAGATATAGGCAGTAGTAAATATCTTCTGTTTCAATCAATAATACAATATTTCTATTTCATCTGGATTTGGGTTAGTGTGGTTGAATATTAGTCATGGATTGGCGGATATCTGTCAAGAATTTTTGGGAAACTGCTATGCCCAATTTGTGATGGATTGCGCCGTCATGGGACCATACTTGGATACAACGGTTCCATATGTTGGCCTGCATGTCTGGTTTTTGGCTTTCCTCTATCCGCCATCGGCAATATTGATTTGGGTTAGTGTTGTCAAATATCGGCAATGGTGAATATCTGTAAAGAATTTTTGGAAAACCGATATGCCCAACTTGTGATGGACAACAACAATGGTTTGGGTTGTGCGTTGGAGTGACGTTGGTGTCTCTTCTAAATGGTTATTTTTGGTGTAGTCGGTATGTCTGCAATGGTTATGTTTTGCGTTAGTCGGGATGTCTGCAGCTGCAGAAGGAATATCCTTAGTATGTGTTAGTGGGTTAAGCTTGACTATATTGTTGGATACTCTCCATTCTTCTTGGCGGTTTAGTTTATTTTATTCGTTTCTTTTATTACATTTTACGTTTGTTTTTCTGTTATGTTGCAAATGCTATATTCGATTGTGAATTTTGTTTGTAATGTTACTAAACATGGAAAATTTGCAGTGCATTGGGCACATGGGTATTCTCGGTAGCCGGAGCTTTGCTGGCGATTCCAGTAGGGATAAAGCGCAAATCTCTGGCACCTCTTGTATTTTTTGGCACCACCGGTACAATGCTGGATATTATTATGGGAATTACTGCGTGTGAAAGGGAACATGCCGAGCGACAAATGCAGCTACTTGAAGCTCAAAATGCTGCAGCTGAAACTTCATTGGAGGAGACACATACTGATTCATGATGTTATCGATGTTGTCAAATTTGTTTGGTCATGTAATTGTAACAAACTAAATGCAATTTTCTGGTAGCCTGACCTAATGTGCTTTCAATTTATGCTTGTTGTTGCCCTTTATCCTCCAACAGTGTAACCAAAAAGGTGAATAACCGAATGAGAGTTTTTCTTAGTTTATTTATTTGTAGAGATTTCAGAAATTTTTAGTTCTTTCATTTTCCAGTGTTAAAGGTAATGGAAAAATGGCTTAATTGCATTCTTATAGCATAGCTACCATATACCATTAAAGTGTGTATGTTTGGTTCAATTTTTTGATGAGTCAAAATTGATTCTGGAGGTATATAATTGATTTGGACATGTTTGATTCCTTTAGACTAAGATTGATTTTACCCTTGGAATTGATTTGGACTTGAAGTTAGAAATTGTAACTTTTGATTCTATAATTGATTTTTACACTCAAATTTATTGTTTAAATCACTTATAGCCAGAATCAATTCACTTAAACTCACTTTTAGGCCGAATCAATTCACTTAAAAAAAAAAATATTGTATTCACAGAACCAAACGTGTAGTAAAAATTGTAATTATGAGTGAACACAATGTATCTGAGAGTGCTTGTAACAAAATCCCTTTAATAAAAAGGTATTATATACTAACCAAAATTTACTATTTAGAGGATGGTATTAAAAAGTGTACTTTTAAGGTTTATCTTTTATCAACTTAGTTTGATGCATTAGTTCTTTTAAGGTTTCTACTAACAATGTTATATCAGGACGGGATATGGTGAGATAGACCAGTTTAACTATCAACCCTCTATATAGAGAAAAGGTCTATAAAAAAAATTGGTTTGAACCCAATGAAGCTATAATTAGTCAACAATTGACAGGTATATGTCCTATGACAAAGGTAAATCACAATGCGAGAATGAACCAGCATCTCTAATCAAAGAAAGTAATGGTGGTCTCCAATATCCTTGAGCTTAAAATTGGCTTGTAATAGTTGAAGTTTGTACCAACAATGAGTATATAATCTGCACTATTCGAGAAGAATGAACAATTTTGAACCTGTATGCTTTGTAAAAAGGGAATTGTCATGAGAACGTTGAATGAATCTCTGAGCCATGATGGTTGTGGAGAGCTTGTGATACCACTATGGTGAATCTCTGAGTCATGATGGTTGTGGAGAGCTTGATACATATTGGATTTTTTAAATCAGATTTAACAGGAAATCATTCTCATTATATTGAATTCAATGAAAAAATAAAATGGTAGTATACAATATACAAAGGGCTTTATATACAACTGAAGTCATAGAACTCAACAACTAATGTACTACTAACTAACTAACTAACAGAAGCTAAACTAACTTGTAACAAATTTCTAAAACGATCTAACAATATTTTAACCTTGGTTCTAATCGACTGGATTCTAGAATTTGCAGTTTTGAAGATGCAAAAAGAGATGTGAAAGTTCCCAACAGATGAAATCACTTGGTTCCAAAACAAGGCAATGTTGCAGAAACCAATTCAAATTTTCCATTTTCAACATCTAAGTTAGGATCAACAATGATCTTAAATTTCAGAGGACTGTTCTTTCCTTGCTTCAGCAACAATTTTAGAAAAATTAACCAGACATGATAAAAGTTGAATGGTTTAGTGCAAAGATGATTTCCCTCCAATTCCAAGCTCTTACCCTCCTCTAATGAACTAGCACTAGGAAGTCCTTCCCGAGAAAGTCTCGGGTCATTAGAAAGTCTTACATTACCATCTTTATCCTTGCATTTACTTTTTAGACCTGGATTTTGGCTAAGCATTTGTTCTCTATAGCTCGAATAGACCTTTTCAGCCTTCATGTTCCCAAACAAGATTTCTGCTGCCCTGTTCTTGACGAGAACCGGCATAAAATATGATTCATCCCACACATATAACTGCCAAAATTTGCATCAACAAATGAAGGGATTAGTTAAGCATGTTCAAAATTGCAATTTTAAAAGAATATAACAGTTAAAAATCAGATGCATAAAAATACTTAATTCCTAATTTATGAAACAAATAGAGACCATATATACATAATCATTTACACTTGAGAAATCTTAAATACTTTAAAGTGGCATAATGTTATAGAAATTGATCAATTTGGCTATGGATACATTATTTGTTTCAATTATCAAAATGATTGACTATAGGCACATGGAATTAACAGCAAGAAGCTATGTTTCTAATTTAGTGTGACTATAATAAATGCAGCACACAAATAAGCCTCAAAACTCAAATAATATTAGAATATGATCACATTCACAGTTAAGAGAAACTAGTATCTATATTTACCATGAAAGGTCTATATATCGAGCATACTGCATGGAGACGGGTTGAATTTTTCGAACAAACTAGTGGAAAAGTATTTTGCTCAGATCTGTGAAAGGGAAAGAAGAGAGAGAATCATCACTGATCATAATGGATGGCATAACAAGATTTAAGTTATAATTATAATCTAAAGTCATACTTTGAATCTAAGGGTGAACCACATAGCTGGCAGCCAGTGCACAAGAGATCTTCCTCCAAGTTATTACCCTCAGATTTGGAAAATCTCCTACTAACGAAAATCTTCTCTTTCACTGTATCACCAGGAGTCCTGATGTTACATAATGGAACAATTTCACAAATCGATGCAAGGACAGTAGTCTTGCATGATGTTGTTAGCTGCGAGACTTCCATAAGCGAACAGCAGTCCGTAGGCTCTCTCTCTTCAAGAACTGTCCAGTTTCTAGGAAGATACTCTATTTGCTATATGCATTACATAGATTCATTAGTCTACCTAAAACATACTATTGATCAAATTAGTGTCTATAAGTGAAGGGAATCAGATTATTGATGAATACCAATTAACCAGATAGGTATGAAATGGAGATGTTAACATTCTAGATTAAAATGAAAGCATTTGCGAGCTTACACTATCGGGCACACAAAAGGTAACTAACATTTCAAAAAAATCAATGTACACAAGGGCACAACCCCACTCCTCAGATGTAAGTCATGATTTGCAAGTATACAGATTTGAAACTTGTACTCATTTCATCTCTTTTAAATATACCTATGCTATCGTGTTAATCTTCAAACAACAGAGGTCCTAACTTCCTCTAAACTGTATAATAATGTGTGATAAAGGCAGCTTATAACAAAATCAATCTAAAAGCATATGTGCAGCCATTAGATGATGTGTGTTAAGTGTTAAATGTAATTTTTTTCGAACTCCCAAGATATCTTCACACTTTTTTTACTGAGAGATACTCTTTGATGCAGTGTGGAACTCAGCAAGTTGACTTCCTAGCCGGTTGAATCCCTCATCACTGCACTAGTGAAAAGTGTACTTGCAAAACACTCTAATGTCTAAGCGAGATGAGGCATTTTTGCAAGGTTTTTGGTGAAAGGAGTAAAGAGGTAAGGGGTTTACTCCTTATTTATATAGTATCGAAAGTCCGACAGATACTACTTTAGTTGAGTGATTTGATTTGATTGGCTGATCATATTGGCCTGACTTCTCGCAGTCAGTTACAGGTGGCACAGATCAGCTAAGATCAAGGAGTCTTGCAGGCGTATGCTGTTAACATTGTCAACTTATCATATATGACTTCATAAACGCCGAAATCAATTTATCATTCTACCCCGCGGAAAGCCTATTATATGACTAAAAGAAGACTGGGGTCATCCTCGGTCAACAGTGTAACACGGTCAATCCCTATACACAAGCCCTCTAGACTCTTTAGCTATATTTGGCTAATGAGTGTAATGTCCTAAAATTGTACTTCAGATTTGTTGCTCTCACATTTGCACAAAGTTGAACTCTTGATTAACCTCAGTACACTCCTCACTCAAAATATTGAGACTGCACTTATCTACGAGAGCTTTCTATTACATATATATTTAACATGTGAGCCTACATATGTAATTAACTATGTATTATGCACAATTCATTATTCGATATCTAAAGAAAACCATTTTAATGTAATCTTATAAGAGTCATGCATACAAAGTTTAGAAGCTCAAACCCCACAATTCCTTCATTTCATTATTCATATTCTTTATGCATCCAGATATGTTTTTACTCTCTAATTTTCTTCATTCCTTTGATAAGTTGACATGTAACATAACAAGCTCTATGATGGTTATCAGATTTATAGCCTCTCCCCTAAATTTCTAACAATTTCCTCAACAATAAACGAACTACGAGATCACTCAAGCTCACTTAGCAGCACACGAGTCACTTGCTTGATGTGCTAATGAACAATGATAAATACATCACTCATTCACAAATTTTCACAAAAAAAAGGTACTAGGCAAATCACCTAAATGCATTGCCTAAACAACAGGCATGACTGGAAATGAACAAGATCAACTTTGATCTTATAAAACAGAAAAATGTCATCAGAGAACAGAAAAATGAATGCACTCGTAATCACAATAATATTAGAGTAAGTACATTAATAAGGCATGCATCTAGAATCAGCACAATGCAAACATGGACTATGATTATCTATTCATTTATTAATATAATACAAGAAAATACTACAAAGGCAGATAGAATGTATACTTTAGTAGACTTCAAGTTGGTGTTGCAGATGGTGGGCCGAGACTGACGCACCCACTTTATAACCCTTCTTAGCTTCTCCTTCGTTGTTGTCCCAATACGACAACCCGCTATCAACTCTTCAACATCTGTTCAAAAAAGTATATGGTAAATATCATATTTTTATTGTTTTCAGGATTGAAATCACTTCCTATCCCTTCAAAGAAAACATACCACTTCAGAAAGGAAAAAAATATTCACAATTACTTCAAAACCAACATTATCTCTAATATTAATCTTTTTAACAGAAGTGTTACATTTTGATTTTTCATTAGAGTAGTACTAGCTTAGATTTACATCATGTAGAGCAAGTAACCGAAATCAATTAATGAGAAAATCAACTATCAATATTTTGATACTTCCATGATTTGCTATGAATGTGCATGTAAAATCAAGTGTTTGAGAATATTTAATTTACTCTCTATCCTTTCTCTTAGGCAGGTTTTATGGTCCACCTGAAGATGGACTAGTGTAATGTGGAGCAGAAGCTCATAGTCTTCTTCGAAATTACAGCTGAAACGTTGACCTAATCAGTGTTGGTTGGACAGAAAAAAGGAAAAAAAAATGAATAAATTCAGCTTTTAGACACACATAGTTTTTCCTTGTTTTTATCGAACCGACACTTATCAAATCATTGTCTTAACCGGGATGACGAAAAGAACCGTGACCTTCTACTTAAGAAAGACGATATCCATCATCAATAGAATTTTAAACAATTTTCAAGTCTTGGTCCACTTTGTACCATCTATAAAAGTGGTCTACCTTTGATTTGTTTTCTTTCTTCTATTGTTACATAAAGGTATGCGAGTTCTTCAGTGGACCATCTTCATAAATAGTCCATTGTGGACCAATACTTCAAATTGTCAGAAACTTCAAAAACAATCGACTATACTACAAAAATAAAAACTCACAACCCTTGATGTCAGTTCAATACGAGCTACATATTTATTATCCGCTATGAAGCATAGACACTTTTAGGATTAGGCATGTCCTGGTATCAGACACATGTCGTGTCAGTGCTTCATATATTATCCGTTATTTTAATCAAACCGGATTTAATTAAGTCAATATTTCAATCATAAAAATGAGGAGGACCATTAAAATCTATGACTATCACTAAGACGACGCATGTTGTCATTGGAGTTTTAAACAATGTTTAGGTACTAGTCCATGGTGGATTACTTATAAAAGTGGTCCATATTAGAATTGTAACTAAAAATTGCACCAACAAAAAATAAGACTGAACATAGTACAAAGAAAAATACATACCCTTTGAAATAAGAGAGTGAATAGGATGAACCAAGCAAAGCAAAGAAGACCACTGAACAGTTTTAGCCTCAACCACATCACCATATCTAGTAATCATAAAATCTACCACATTTCAAAACAACAACATTAATCATCATAACATATTCAAATCAATTTAAAAAAAAAAAAAAAAAAAAAAAAAAAAAAAACCATTAAAAGATAGATCAAAAAAATAATACTTTGTAACAAAACAACATCTCCTGCTGAAAGCAACGACGCCATTTGAGTCTGCCAAATAGAAACTCCAAAATACGGTGTGGTTTCATCGCCGACTTGAATGTCTGTTCGTGTGAAATCTCTTCCGGTTTTGGAGGATTTGAACTGTACAGGGAAGCAACGGTGAACGAAAACGAGAAGTTGAACGAATTCACCAATGTGACGAGAGGCTATGGAGAGATCTATGAGAGGACCGTACCATCCAAATACTGAACCCATTTTCGAACATTCATTTGGCAGGTTGAGTTAATAACGTGGAGTTTGGGAGAAATGAAACGAAGTAGATTAAGGCCGCGTTTGTTTCAAATTTTTAAAAAGGTGATTTATGGACAATTTTTGACCCAAAATCACTCCAGTAATAATTATACTCGTGTTTTTCACAACTATTTCGTTTATTTTGTGATTTTTTCGTTTTAGTGCAATGTTGATTTGTTCGTCGTCTTTGTACGGCGTTGTTTGTCTTTCTCATTTTGTTTGGTTCATATTGTCACATCAGTCGTGCAGTTCCATTCAATGACTTTGACGTCGTCCACGTTGCATATCCGGAGATATGGATGTTTCAGAGACTTACGTGTAGAACTTTGTACTTTGTCATTTTATGCATATTAACATGGATGTTGTGAGTTTGTTCGCAGAATCATCATTTTTATTTAACGAATTTGTATTGTATTGATGTACTCTATTAATTTGAATGAATGAAAATGATGTAATTTTGTTAAAAAAAAAAATGCTAAAAGTACCCTTAAGACATTGGTTAAGAGGACAAACTTAGAAATGTTGTATTGAGAAATGGTGAAAAGTGATAGATTTAACTTTTTAAAAGTTACAAAATTGTTGAATTCAATACGTACTATTTTTAGTTTTATTAACTAGTGCCGGGCACCGTTTAGCCTAACCCCAAAAAAAAAAAAAAAAAATCTTACTATCGTTCATGGAAACTTGTTAAAGCAAAACTGAACAAATGCATCCGATAGCCTAATGTTTTTAAAGAATTAAAAGATACAAATGATTTTAAGATATGGTAAAATTGTTCTTTAATTTTATTGTTAAGGCTCATTTTCAATTAGTATTTTTTTGCTCCACTCACTGTTCTAATCGTGCAACCAAAAAGAAAGCATTCCTAGAGCAAGGTGTTAAATCTAGAGTCTAGACTGGACATCTAACAGACTACAAAAATCTAAAATCACAAATAAAGATTCCAAAAAGAAGAGTAACAATGAGACACCAACATCAACAATGAAAAATATAAATAAAAATACTCCAGAATTGTCATGATATATTATTCCATTCCATAAACTGAAATATAAATGTCTTAGAAAACCATATATAAAGTACATAGTGGCCACCCAAAATCAAAAAAATCATTGGGTCGCAGTCAAACCAAAACCAGAAAGTATGAAATGGTTTCAGCCTCTATAGAAGAACCAAAATACGTGCATGTATTAAGTAGAAGGAACGGGCCAACAAAAACAAGCCCCAATTCCAGTAAGGAGATTCTGTTAGTAATAGGCACAAATGCCAAACCTATAACAGAAATCCTTAACCTTGTTGTTCATAAAGCATTAGCAAATTTAGGCTATGTAAGTTTCCCACCTATGTCTGTCACTATACACTATTCTACAATGGAGCAAGTCCATTCTATTAAGAGAGTCTAACAGATTCACCACATCGAATATTAAGTACCAAACACAATCCGCCAGTTTACAACGACCAACTTACCCAAAATAAGAGGTCATGTACAACCTCACTCCAAAATCAAGAGGCCCGTCATCACCACCAACAGCATGAAGTGCTACTGGAATGGTTGAAAGAAGATGCACAGTGAGTGGAAAAAATGAAGGCTCAATTTCAGTCTCTGAAGTTTCAGATGTTGAATCATGATGTTTGTCCGTATCAGATACAGCAGCATCCACTTCAATTGCATCATTTTGATTAGAATTATCCATTGTAACTTTCAGGTCATATGGACAAGCTAGCATCACAGATTCTGACAATGCCCTCCAGTTTCCCCTCCGATTTGCACGCTTATTAGGAGACATGCTAAGCACCAATGTGGATGTTGCATCAAGCCACTCTGCAGTCAAACCTTCAACTTCATCATAATATATGCGTTTCTCAACCTGATCAAGAAACAGACAAGAACCATAAAAAACTGAATGAAGCATTTGTAACAGAAAAGCACGATATGCAATATAAACTAAATTATGCAAAAACGTGTATATGATAGTATGTTTTAGTTAATGAAGCACATAACTAAATTCAGAATTCGCAAATTCTAAGTCTGTGTAAGGGGCATCTGAACCTCGACATAAAAAAGCCAAAACATGGTGAGGTCTCTTTGGTTTCTCCAATATGCAAACCACCTCTTCTTTTTTTACAAACGAAAACGGAAACTAGAATACATCTAATCAGAATAAGTGTGTTCCCACAACTAGTAAACTCTTCATGGATACGAACCTATGCTTCTTTGCATGCCAATAGTGAAATGAAAATTATAAAAATTATATGATGGTATAAAAATGAATAAATTACAAAATGATACTATTTAACGAATTTACACAAAATAATAAACTCTAAAAAATTGTAATTACTGACTACTACTAGGAAAAACGTTATCTATGAGAGAACAGTAAATACTAGTGTGCAACAGTATATGCATTTCTTATTCGAAAAATATTCATATAAAAAAAACAATTATAGAACAGCCACTGACACCAACAGTATACTATTTGCAAATCCAAACTACACATAGTCAGAAGTTACTTACAGCTAGCTTTTGAATATATATTGACATGAACTTCGGGCCAAGTCCTAATACTCTTGCTTCTGATAATATGACCTGCAAAATAGATGTGCTTATTTTAAGCAAAGAAATGTATAGCCAACCCTAGGACTACAACATGATAAGAACAAAAATTTATCCATCAGCTATGAAAATGCTGTAAATATAACAAAAGCTACTTCATTCACCAAGAACGAATTAGTATATCAAATAGTTGCAGATCACAGGTAGAAGATAACCATAATATACGAGGATCTTAAAGATATTCAGCTATGCACAAATTATATTCATAATTGAGTGGACAGTGGGATTGGACCCATCGGATTAGTCAGTCCTTAGGCCGGATACCGAGTTCTAAAAAAAAAATCTATAATTGACATTAGATGGTTGAGCAGATTCTATGCATATAAAATCAAAATCAAAATAGGACATCAAATCAGACCGAACACAAATTTTAAGCATGCTCACTTTTAATAGAACAAAAATAAAGGTAAAATTAGCAGAAACTTCAAAAAGATAAATCATGTATCAGAGGAAAAAAGCAAACACAGCAAGAATGTGTATAATGAATACAAAATCATTAAATTAAAATCAATAATAGAAAACCATTGTATTCAACTGTAATCAGTTACACCAATTAAAAAAGTTAATTTTTACCAAAAACTAAATAATATAAAAGCATCATGAAAGAAGGACGCATATTAAAATAATGATCATTAAAGCTGTACCTTCTGCTGCTTCAGGAGAAACCACATGTAAAGTCTCTCACAGGAATCCTTAACATATTTACTAGCTAGCTTTCTATCATTGCAATGAGCAGCAATATCTGCAAGTATTTCAGCACTTGGAACCCTATGCTTCAAAGCTGCAGCCATTAAAGCCTCCCTACATTCAACAGATTCTGCAGTTTTTTTATCAAAGTTGATGCCTGTGAAACATCTTTTTTCCACTCCCATTTTCTTTCCAACCTGCTTCAAATATATTTCCTCAGCTTCTATCGTAGCTAGTAGTGTCCGATGAACAACAATATCTGCATACCGACGTAAAGGTGATGTAAAATGAGTGTATAAAGGGACAGCCAGTGCATAATGACCCCATTCATGTTCATTATCCTTTAAATCACTACTACAGAAGTAAGACGCCGACTGCATTAGTTTAGAAGCATAGGAAATAAGTATATCATAAAGCACAGGGTCATCCTTGAGCTTTTCCTTCATCTGCTCTAAGGACGAACGGATATGACCAGATGAAGAAGTGTCCAAATTTAAACCATGCTTCTGACAAAAAGCTGTAAACTCTCTCAGCTTCCGCATATTAGGTTCAGGATGTCTCCTCAATAGTGCAACATCAGGATATGCTCTACAAATAATTTCAGCCGCTGTTGTATTGGCCAAAAGCATATACTCCTCAATAAGAAGGTTTGATTCTTTTTGTTCAGAAAATGTACTATTATAAGGGATGCCATTCTCATCAGACAGGATAACAATTTTGGGCTTATCAAGCCGTAGAGCCCCTCCAGCAAATCTCTTGTGTTTCAAAACATTTGAAATTTCATAGAGACTCTTCAAAGAAGTAATAACATCAGGCCAACCAAAACGGCCATGTAATTTAGGATAGCCATCTTCATGAAAGCTTGAACTCTCAAAATTAAAAGCTCCATCAATTATGTCTTGTGCATGTTCATATGAAAGCTTACAGCAAGATTGAATAACAGTACGACCAATCCAACGGTCTACAACATCCCCAGCAACATTTAAATCCAGAAGCATGGAAAATGCTAGTCGATCCACTCCAGGATTAAGTGATCCAATATTTTCTGAGATTAATGCAGACAACATTGGTAACTTCTTTTGCAACAGATAAACACTTGTTGACCTAAACTGGGCTTCAACATCTAAAGCTGTGTCCGGTAGAACAAAGTATGATACATCAGCAATATGGATGCCTACTCTATAATTTCCATTAGGCAGCTTCTCAATTGACAGTGCATCATCCAAATCAGTTGCAGTTGAAGGATCAATAGAAAAAATGCACAAATTTCTAAGGTCAGTTCGACTTTGCAATTCCTTCAATGGTAACTCCCAAGTAGCATGCGGCAGGCAGGACAGAGCTTCAGCTGAAAATTCAGACAAACAGATTGCATTCTTAAACAAAATAGAATCTAGGTTCGGCTGAATTTCACTGCCTCGCCCAAAGTGTTGCAAAATATCGCCCTCGGGAAAAGGACTTTCTTCAAACCAATCAACAATTTGTGCAGCTACCAGATCCTTCTCAATTGCAGCATCACCGTTTTTCAGCCTTATCTTAATGCTCTTTGGTAAATCTCTAACAAGAAGCATTATGTTAGGAAACTTTGGATCAATTGGTGTCAGTTGGATATATTCATGCTCAGAAACTGAATTCTTATTCTTCCTTGGATCTTTCTTGTTTATTTCCTGGGAAAAAACCCATTGCTTCACATTAAGATGACCAACTATACACTCTCGGCGTGGAGACCTCTCAATAACAGCAACCACCCTGCCAGTTGGTCTTTTGGAAGGGAAAGAATTAACCAACAAACAGATCTTCTCTACTGCATTCATAACTTCACTCTGTCCACTACCAGAATTAATCTTTATGGAAGCAGGTGAATCACAGTTAGGTCCATCATTGTTATCACGGCCGGTTAGTCCAATTAAACTTAAATGGTTAGGTGAACCCTGTGTAGTATTATTCTCATAAATGTATCTTTTTTCAGGAAATGGATAACTTCTATAAGGGGAGGAGTTGTCAAAAGATTCTTCCTTGTTTTGACCAGAATACTCGTGGTCAGCATCTACCTTTTCTATTCCTTCACAGTTGTTATCTCCCGCTATATTGTCTTCCACGAGAAGGTTACAACCTTCTAGTACTGCAGTATTGTTGTTAGCCACATTTGGTCCTTTCATTTTTGTCCACAATGGCAAAGGATCAATCTTAATTGCAACAATATCGCCTTCCACCTACACAGAACATTCATTGTACATCCATCAGCTATATACAAGCCACAATGGTACATTTCAGTTATGCAGTATCATCTATGGAAGAAGCACTGCAGACCCATCTAAAATCCATGCCAATGAGAAATTGAAAAACTTTCATTGAAAAAAAAAAGAAAAAAAGAAATGGCGAAGTCATTGCACACTACTTCTGAAAAAATTAATTATTGCGATAGATCTCAAACAATAATTCCAAACCATACAAAGAAAGAAAGAAAATACACATCGCATAAACAAGAGATGAGCACAACCTTGCATATGGTACAACAATTAAATCTGAACAGTTCTGACCCTAAAACAAAAAAATAACCGATGCAAGCAAAAAGACACAAGCAAAAATCCAGAGACTAAGATAACCAGGCAAATGGTAGGTTGATAATTAATTTTTACAGTCATAAATGCATAAAATTCATCACCCTTGCATAATAAACAGACATGAAACTAACATGCAAATGCAATTGACAGAGGCCAGATATTTTTTTAAATGATTTGTATGATATGTGACGGCTTGAAAACAAAAAATGCAGTTCCACTGCTAAAATCAACAGACATCAAAAGTAGAAGACTATGTCCAGACTTACAGCTCTATTCTGGGCTGGAGCCCCAACAATGAGAATATCCGTTGGTACTCCATCAATGCTGCAGTAGGCCTACATGTACATATACAGAAAAAAAATTAATCACCCCAGTAATACATTTATGAACTGTGTCTTAAATTTACATATCACCACCCACAGAAACACAAACAAAAATAACAATCAGATAGATGTCAGAAACCTCAGTTCTGTTGTGAGCATTCACGCGAAAGGTAGCTTTGAAAACATCCCCCCTCTGCAAATCAAAAGAAATTAACCAAACATCAACCTAAAATAATCAAAAATTCATATTGTTCCTACATGTGCATTCGCATGTGTATGCAAAATTACAACGTTACTAACCTCCAATGCCTTCTCAACCACTTCAACGGACCAATGTGGACTAAAATAATTTCTTTGGCCAGAAAGACCGAATTTACTGTAACGAGCAGAGTCTTTCTTTTCATTAGTTCCTGATGACTCCAAGCAACCAACGGGCTCTGGCGAATTTTGTAAAACCAGTGTTCTTAAATGTAATAGCATTTTCTGCATATCAGCAGGTGCCACCGGACCATTATATGGTATAAGAGGGATCGAAATCGGGTCATCACTCGGTGCCAATGAATTGCTAACAGATCCAGATGGTTGAACAGGTGTTCCATTTTTCCCCGAGCATTCTGGAGACACGCCAATAGCTTCATTTACTTCAGATGCTTAACCAGCAAGAAAACAATAAGGATCAGTTAAGAGAAAAATTGAACAACAACTTTCTCAACACTCATTGCATAACTAGAAAAAAGATCAAAATTTTTCCACTATTTCATATATATCATGAAATATAAAAATCTCTTAAATTCAAGATTCAATCGTCAAATTAACAGACACAGACACAGACACCTAACACATCAAAACCAGTAATAATTTGAGAATATTAATTATTCTGTATGATACTAACACGTGTCAGACACCAGAAGCCTTTGATCAGAGTGTACGTGTGTCGGACACATGTGTACGTGTCCGACACGTGGACTAATACCTGATGAAGGAGGATTTTGCTTGTTACGACGATTGGATCGGCGCTTCTTTTTCTTATCTTTTTCAACATCATCAAACCTTTCACCACCAACCATAGATCCTTCAACCGTAGTAGCTTTCATAATTCTCAGAAAGAACAAGAAATTAAGAAACGTAAAAACTAGGTTAGAAAGAAAGAAAAAAAAAACTGGTATCTTCCGATTTATAGAAGAAAAAAAACGTAATTCGGAAGAACCAGGTAACGAAAGATAGAAAAAAAAAATAAAGAAAGAGAGAAAGAAAGGGTTTAAGAATAAAGAGAGTGGAAGAAATCGAGGGAGGTGGGTATGGTATGGTATGATGAGGTTGAAAATGACGTTATGATTTTGGTCGGCGAGGGGGACAATGGGCGCCGACTATGCTTTTATTTCTTTCTCTTTCCTTTTTTCTTTGTAAAATCTTTTCCACTTCTTTCTTTTTCTTTTATTTTTTTGTGTCTTTCCCACTTCCTACTCCACTTCTATCTCACACCTTTTTCTCTTTTTCAGTGCTTTCCTATTATTTAATTGGTTATTTCTTTCAAAAATATTCCTTTCTTCATTTTATTTTAGTAAAAAAATATGTACATCCAACATATTACTACCTTTCAAAATAAATATCGTTTAAGGTTTTTACACGTATTAAAAAATGTTATTTTATCAAATTATTCTAATCAACCATTAATTTGTTTCTTTCTCGTTAAAGAAAAAATAATACTTTGAAAGTATTGTGTATAGTATTAATTAAATGTACAATTGAAATGAAAAAATTATTAGTGCATTAAAAACTAAAAGTGATATTCATTTTAAAATTAATTTTTTTACTAAAATGACACTCATTTTGAAACGGATGAAGTACAATTGAAAAGAAAAAATTATTATTGCATTGGAAACTAAAAGTGACATTCATTTTGAAACAATTTTTTTACTAAAACGACATTCATTTTGAAATGGATGGAGTGCAATGAAATGCATATAAAAAACGTGATCAAAGATACACAATATATTTAAGAGTCTTTAGATGAGATGATATGAGTATTTTTTGTTTAACCAAATTTTTAAGTTATCTTTAGACATGCAACAACCAGTTTGGGTTTCACAAAAGTCAAGGGATTAATCTCCACCGTAACAGTTATGCGCAGAGGATAACCAGTTTTTTTTTAAAAAAAAGACAATATAAGTTTTGTATTACCTTTTGACGAAGTAAAATATGACTAAACGACGAAGTAAAACATAAATAACGAATTAAATGAACAAAGATAATTAAATACTACTAACAATTTATTCACTGGTGGAGGCTATGAGAATTTAGAAGATCAAACAAGGGCATACAATTGTAACCAAAAAAAAAAATAAGGGCATACAATAGCTTATTACTTATAGTTTTTCCTTTTGAATATTCATCAATTATATGTTTCATTATAACCTTATTAAAAAAACCTAATGGCAAAAATTCTGATGAAGGAGAGAGAGTATAATATCCTTTTACATAACATATTTATTTCTCCCCTTCGACCATAAAATCATCTCTGAGATGACGAAGATCAATCTTTTGTATCAGTTGTTGAAGAGTTATACTTGGAAGTGCCTTTATGAAAAGATCTACAATATTATCACACAAACAAAATTGTTGAATGTTTATATCACCACTCTTTATGAAGATTACGATTGAAAATGAATTTTGGTAAAATATGTTTTGCTTGATTTCCTTTGACGTAACCCTCTTTCAATTAAGAAATGCATGTTGCATTATCTTCATAAATGAATGTGGTATTTATTCTTCCTAAAGAAGAACACTAAGTCTCTTGTATGCATAGAATTATAGGCCTTAACCAAACATATTTCGGCCTCGCCTCATGTGGTGCTAAGAATTCTGCATATAGGCCTTATCTTATGTTTCATAGATCCCTATGAAATGGTTATACATCCACATGTAAACAAGTAACATGTTTGTGATCCATTATGAGAATCTGACAAATAACTTGCATCGGCATAACCTGTTGATTCTAATTTTAGAACATTTGAATAAAACAAACACGTATCCATTATACCTTTAAGGTTGCGAAGTATATGTTTGACTTAGCTTCAATGTTTTCGTGTAGGAGTGATGACATGATATTGACGTTATCTTAGCTATGTTTTTTAGTCATTTTAGTATAGTATGGGGTCATTTTAGAGACGTTTTAGAGAAGTTGTTTATGATTTAAGGAACATTTTGTATTATTTTCATTTAAGTTCATATAATTTTATTTCTTCCCAAAATCGGCAGCTGCGTAGGTGTTTTGAGTCATTTTAGTGAGAAATCATATAAATCGACAAAACAAGACATCACATGAAGTTATGGAGGCAAAAGAATGAAAAGCATAGTAGTTCGAAAAGGTTTTTGAATACAACGTGGAAAAGGCAAGAGAATGAAAAACTTGGAAGAAGATCACTCAAAGAACAAATAAAGAAGATCACTCAAATAACAAAGAAAAAATATTACTCAAAAGAAAAACCATTCAAGGCAGAAGTCGTTCCACTTCCAAATGATTTCTCATCATCCTAAGAATCTAACATGTGTGTGTTGAGACAAAATCCTTATTTGATGTTTTAAAGATTACAAACATGTTATATTTATTTAATCTTGTTATCTACTAATTCATTTTGTGAGAATTTGTTTCATGAGAATGTACTGAGAACGTTTTGGCATATATGAAGAAATTGAAACAGTACATCAAAGATAAATAAGTCTGCACAACGTGTAAGCATGGCTGATAATATTTTAAGAAATGTCTCTTGGGACATAAGAAAAGATTTCAACCCATTTGGAAGCTTTAAGCCCATTAGAAATAAAATAACTCATGGAAAAGAGCACATAGTTTATTAAGGCATGACATCACTAAAGCAAAGGACAATGACATATTAGCATTGGGCAACAAGTAAACAGTTCATTACAACTGGTACTCTCATGCACAAGCAAGCAACAATGCAAGCAAAGTTAGGCAAATCAGACACAACATTTGAGAACGTTCTGGCTATTTTTAAAGAAGAAGAGAGAAATCAACTGAGATTTTGGACAGCTATCAAAAAACGTGTCCAACAACTCTATTTTCTCCCTAGGCGCCGCTGCCGGGGAGTTATTGTAATTTGATTAATTTTTTTTACGGTTAGACTGAAAAGAAAAAAAAATCTTCAAAATTGATTTTTTACGGTCATAAAATCACTATATTGATTTCCTTAGCGTACGTATTTGTGCCTGCGCCTTTGTGCAGCTTGAAAGAATATGCATATTCTCTTCAAAATTGCCTTCACTACGTCCATTCATTTTGGTGTTTTAGTAACTTTTTAAATGCTTCTTTCAGTTACATAGTTCGACAAACAACATAACAATATGGAAAATAATCGAGGTCAACGATCACAGGAACACCAAAGGGAAAGGCGAACTTTGTAACACCCTGTTTTCCCAACAACGTAATTATTAAATAAAATCAGAGTTAATCAACAAACGGAGTGTCACACTGCTTTTCAAAAATTCTTAAATAGGATAAAATGCTATTCATTAAATAAAGGTTTCAATAAAACATATCAATTCATCGCAGCGGAATTTATTTTCAACTTTGAACAACTTTCAATAAGTCTAGCACAAGGCCTCAACAGTTTGTCTTTAAAGATCTAATCCAACACCAACAAGTTCATAATGCTACATAAAGAATGATAAATACAACGACATTATTTCCCATCTCATTACGTATCAGAGCACCTAAGACTCGTGTGAGGAATAGCCCACTCACGACAGCAACTAACAGCTACTACTCTGGATCACCTGCAAGTTACACATATGAAGGGTAACGTTTTCAAGCAGAAGGGGTGGGATTCACAAACAATAATAATAGATATATAAATCATCAACTGTATTTAACAACTTGATTAAAATAACATAATTAGCAACATATATTCAACAATAATGTTCTTACTTCTTCAACTTTAATAACACTTACTAATTCAACCAACAACGACGACAACAACAAGATTCAACAACAACGACAACAACTCACTTAACAACAACTCAATCAACAACAACGACGACACCGACGACTCAACTAACAACGACGATGGATCCAACAACAACGACAACTACAATATGCATGTGGTACCATTTTCAACGTGTTGAATGAATAAGCATTCCGGGGCATAAGCCCCCAACAATTTGAATGATAAACATTCCAGGGCATGAGCCCTCAACAGTTTGAATGACAAGGCATTCCAGGGCATAAGCCCTCAACAATTTGAATGAACTAGCATTCACAGGGCATGAGCCCTCAACAATTTATGAGCATGCAATGGACTCAACATTTGTATATATCAAGATACAACTCAGCAACATCAACGACAACGTAGACAACGACAACGACAACAACGTCTGTGCATAAATAATTATGACTTACTCCACAACTTGGTCAACTTAATGATATTAATAATCAACAATAGTTGGGACAACAACATAAGCAACTTGCAACATAGCAATATTAATAATAACAACTTGAATGGTATAAACAACGATATTTTCTATATCATACATTTTCCTCATAATATATATATCTTAAACTAACTAACAATCATTAATCATTTGATTCAGACTCTCTGAAAGTCTATAACTTATTAACAACTTCCATTCCTATCCCAAGATCAACTCACAACATGGGTTAAATACTCTTAAACACCTTAATTGAACTCATAGTACTTATAGTTTTGAGGGTTGGAATTATCCCATAAGTTTTGGATTAACTTAGAAACAGTTATGCTGAATTTTCATAAAATTTCACTAAGACCTCCTTGGAGTATTTTCATCATATCTCAAAAACCAAAAATCATTTTCAAGTAAAACCAAATCCATTGGAAAGCTAACAAAATTATCTACAACTTTCATGTTTACACCAAAGGTCAATTCAAAACAGAAACGTGTGAAAAAGACGCAAGAACACGAAACAGGGAAATCTGACACTGAACATTTCGCCAGGCGAAAAAGATAATCCGCCATGGCGAGCTCAATCTGATAGCTCTCGGGAATCCTACTAAACTGCTCGCCCTGGCGAGCAAATGGCGAGCAGCCACTGGGATGATCCGCCAGGCGAAAAAGCTCTCCGCCATGGCGAGTCGCGACAGACCAGACTACGTGAATTCTACAGTTTTTCACCAAAAGTCCCAATTTTTCCCAATTCATTCCCCAAAACTGATTACAACAATGCTACATGATTATGCCTATGATCTGTACGCAATTCTCTCGCAATTACCAAGGTTTCTACACTCATCTAATCAAAACCAACAATGAAACCTAATCTCAATTCCCAAATTAACCACAACCCTCTTGCTAAATCAACATCAGAATTTATATAAACTAGAATCATTGAGAGTTAGCCTCACCCTTACCTTAGATTGATGAATCAAACTCTACCAAAAATATGATTCTCTTCACTTGGCTCTTCTCCTAGCTTTCTCTTGGTTTTTCTCCCAAAACTCTGTTTGTACGTGAAAACTGCTTCTGACTTCTCAATTTTCCTAACTCCTAAACTTAACTCCCCTTTATTTTATTTAACTCCCACTTAATTCTCATTTAACCCCAAAACTCCAATAAATTCTAATTCTCACTTAATCTATTAAATAATAAAAATAGTCATTTAATAAAATACACCACACCATAAAATCAACATGAATCATTTAAAATCATATAAAAGACTTTAAATCAACTGAAAATAATCAAATAACAACTAGGGCGTTACAGACTCAAAATGCAAGAATTCAACAGCAAAATATGAACACCGAGCAGAGACAACAATAATTGTTTAGAAAGGCGATCAAATTATAGACAGTCGAAAGACATAGGGAAACAAATGCAGGAAACAAGAGCCACAAACAAAGAGCCCATGATGCCATTTCAAGATTTGACAAATTTAAATTGTGTGTTGTCACATGTTCAAGGAACACATGGCAACGACGTTGGACCAAGTAGTCGATGTATCACTCATATCACATATGGTTAGTGCGTTAAAATTAGTTCTTCTTATCTTATTTTGAAATACATTTTCGTATATGAATTTACAATATATTAATTATTTTGAATCAATTAACCTCTATACTTTCTATTACAACTTATTTATAGGCTTCTAGATTTGACATATCTAAGAGGATCTCATTACAATGAAGCGGGATCAAGTAGAGAAGTATTGATGAAACTACGAATGGTGAGTACAATAATTTATAACATTTACTTAGTTAAATCAAGTAATTACATATCTACTTTTAGTAATTATTAATTTTAAACCACAACTTGATACAAACTTAAGGTAATCATACAGAGTCTCCAGCCCTAAATGTGATCTCTGGTACCACAACTAACGACGCAACGTCATACTACAATCAAGGTACACGATAAAATTTAGAAAAAAGTAAAAGAACATTTATTAAAAAAAGTGATAATCTTTGGTAAATTTTTAATTTCATGTGATCCATATACATTTTATTTTGAGGGAAGAAAATCATTGTATTTCATTAGTTAAAATATGCCAAATACATGTAAGTACATCATCAATCACATGGGGGCTAGGATTAGATAGGGATGCCTGAGCTAACTCGTGAGCTACCTTATTTGCTTGCCTTCGACTGAACTCAACATGAGTGTTCTGAAATTTATCAACTAGCAGTTGTTTACAAGCAGTGATAAAACATCCAAACTCGCTACTATCTTCTAGACTAGAATTGACACAATCAACAACCTTTTTACAATCAAGAACAAAATCTACATTATCAAACTGTTGATTAGAGAGCCAATCCAAAGCCGTGTGTAGTCCAACAGCTTCCCCCACACCTATATCACAAATAGGGGCAAACCATTATGTTCTTGCAAGTACAGAAGCACCATCATCATCCCTAAGACACATGTCCAAACCAACCCTGTTAAGAGAAGTAGAAAAGGATGCATCAATGCTGCATTTATATCTGCCAGATGCCGGTTTCTTCCAAACATCTTCCTCTTGTCTCAAAGGCCGAACCTGTGGAGTTATGAGTTGGTTACTGCTTGATGTGATCCATATACATAATCATGTGGAAATTTAATTATACAAAGAAGAGTACTTATGTTATCGCAATACCCAAACAATAAAGGGAGGATAAAAGGGCACCAATAAATCTTCATTCATCAGGTTTTTAGTTATTATATTTGTTAATGACAAACAATATATTAATTTATTTTATACGAAAAAATACAGGGAAGATATATACGTTAGCGCAATAGAAAAATCAAACAGATGGGCACGGGAATACCCTTCTGGATGCTAGCTTTGTATTAAGAAGACTTGTCTTTGTTATGGACTTATTTAATGTATTTGTCATGGACTTTTGTGTAATTTTGTATGCATTTATGCTTTATTAGTAACAACTTAAAATGAATTATTTATAAAAATTAGCACTATATGTGTTATTTATTTATAAAATTATTTATTTATATAAACGAATTTCGAATCGGTTGAACTGATTGAACCAAGAATTGAAGGTCGCAACGCTTCGATCTCCAGTCCGATTTTAAAAACATTGCTTTGATAATCCCTAAGGGTATGTTTAGATCCATAGATAGATAAATGAAAGAAAGGATAGGGAAAGAAAGGGAAGGGATAGAGTGATTTTCCATCCTTTGGTTTGCATGTCAAAGAGAGGAAAGAAAGTACTGTTTGTGGGCCCCATTGTTTAAAACCTTTCCACCCCAAATTGCTAAGAAAACTGAGAGAGAACATTCAATTTAATAAAAAGATCAAATAGCCCTGTTTTAGAGCATTTCATCACATTTATGCACTCAATTTTCTTCAATGAAATTGTGAAATAGTATAGAGCTTCATATGCGACTACCTTTCTATTTTTTTATTTAATATTTATACTACCACCTTCTTTATTTAGAAGGACACAATTCTTTTTTCATTTATATTATATATTTATATAATTGTAATAAAATATTATATTTTAAATGTGGGTACTTGTGTCATTTAATAAATATGTGTCATTATTTCTTTTCACTTTCTTCTCACTTTCACTTATAACAAACAACTAAATAATCATCTCACATTCTACTCACTTTCATTTCTTCAACAATCTTTCCTTTTACTTTCTTTCCTTTCACTTTCTTTTGGGATGCTTTTTATTTTTTTTACAAGTACAACATATAATTAGGTTCAAGAACCTCTTGGCCAATACTAGGCTTGCACGTCATTTCAAAAAAGAAAACGCCACATCGGATTTTATGATCCATTTAGAACACGACACCTGTACACGAACACGTAATCCGTATGGCACTGGAATTTACCGTGAATCTTGGTCTCTTCTAGAATCTAGTCTCCTCCATCGTTGAATTTTATCCACCCGTATATAAATAAATAAATAACAAAATTAAAATGATCATAAATTGATCGAGGATCATAATCGTAATATAGAGAGCGATATCACGAATTTCCCCTTTTTTCAATTCAGTTGCTGCAATTACCTTCTTCCATGGCTTACGTTGAACGAGGTATCATCCTCTTCTCAATTATTTCAATTCTTTCTTTTAATTTAGGTTTTGATTCTTCGATTGTACCTTGATTTATATAGAATCTATGATTCATGTTTTTTGATTCAATCATTTTTTGAGTCTATTCATAAGCTCTCAAATTCTGATATTTTGATATTCCCAATTTTCAATTATTGCCGACAATCTTCTATTTCAAGAATCATATTAACATTATGAATTGAATTTTAGGAATTTCAAAATATAAGAATTTGAGAGCTTATAAATTTATGAAGCACGACACTAAGACACTGACACAGTTATTAATTTGAGAAAATCACATAATTCAGTGTAATTATATGTGGTGTGGTACACGACACATATCCGACACCCGGACACGGCTAATCTGTACTTTTTACCATGATTTTCCAGTTTTCTATGTTGAGGTATTTTTACCAGCATCTTACATGCATATGAACATTTTATTTCTGTATAGAATTGTTATTTACAGTAAAGCTGGAGCCTTCAGAAGGCGTGGTCAGTTGTTAATAATCATACTCAATTAAATTGCTGAAACAAATTTGTTAAACAGGAGCACCCTAGCCTTATCTCTGTTGGAATCGCGGTGCTCAATTTTGACTTAAAATGGTTGTGATTGGTTGGTGTTTCCATTTTTAACGGTGTGCACTGGGAATTTTTAAGATGCAGTAGACGATAACATACTGTAGTAGAAAGTTTACATGTTTTAAATCTCTTTCCGAGGTTAATAGTTTCGTTGTTTTCGATTACTTTAGGTCCGATGTAATGATAGTATTTGCGGGGGAATGTGGTTTTTAATAATGAAGGAACTTGGAGTAAGTTATTTGGTGTTATTGGTGAAGCAAGGGTGTGCCGTTTCAATTTTTTGGCCAATTTATTTTTGTTAATCTCAAGGGCATACCGAGTATGGGAAGGCTATAGTTGACTGTGTGGTTGTTTATTTTTTTAACCTGCTTACCTCCAAACTCTTAAATTCGATATCAATTTATCAAACAGGGTCGGCTTTGTGGCCTCTCTTTGGGCGTTGAAGTCATTTTCTTAAAGGGAACACTCTTAATAGATGTACTAGGGAATGAAGAGCTTTCTTGTATTAATATTACTGAATACCGGTGATTATCTTTGATGTTATGTCTTTCTACCTTTGCAAAAAATGATACTGTGAGGCACCTAGATAGAAATAGAAAATTGATAGAAATAGTCAAGAGAAAAGCATAATTTCATTGAATGAATGATTGTGAATAGGAGATCCTTTTTGAAGTACATGTATCAAATGTTCATAATTCTCGCCTTTCTCTATTTATCCTATTTATACATGACATGGCATTCCCTCTAACTGCTGTCTAACCACCCTAACTAATCCTAATAACTCTATTTCACTTTTGTTCTTTATCCAACAATGCCACCCCCTTCAAAGTAACAAAATAACCTTGTTCTCGGGGATGAAAGTAGCAAACTACTGTAAATTTTACCGAGACAACTCAACTAAAGCACCAGTTATCTTGAGAATGAAGATAGCGGTCATCTTCTATTTCTGAATTACAGTATGTTTTCCTATTTCCATAAGCTTGGTCCATGTGATCAATAATTTCAGTTGGCAGGTATGCAACGCCCCATTTTTTCTGTTGTGAATCTAAAGATAATTGTGTGGGCCTGATCCATTAGGTCTAGTAGACATTTGAGACCCATTTTGCAGAATCCAGTTCTGTAACTTCCTGTCTCATTCTCCAGACCCAAATCATCTATAGATGTCTAATATAGATGGTTTCTTCCAGTCCAAAGTGGCTTTTCTGGCAATGACCTGCTTGGCTGCCACTGCTGGTTAACGTCCGGCGGCTCCAATGGTGGCTGGGGAATGGTGGACCTGTTTAAACTCTATGTCCACAACCGCCATCTGTAGAAATCTGACAGTTCCAGTATGAGCATTGTGGTTTAACACATCTATTGATGAGTGAGTGCTTCTTCACCAACCATTTCTGGATGCTATTTGCTCTCTCTGTCTATGAATGAGTGCTTCTTCACCAACCATTTCTGGATGCTATTTGCTCTCTCTGTCTATGCTTCCCTAACATTATACACATTGGGATTGTATTCTCTGCTTTTGCTTCCTTTTGTGACCCAAAACATGACCATCAAACCGGCATTTGAGTTTGATTTTGCAGTCACTCTTTTGACAACAACAGCAAGCAAGCCTTATCCCACTAAGTGGGGTCTGCTACTTGGATTAAATGACTTCATAATATCTCTAGATCTTTCTTAATAGTTTCTCTCATAGTGGTTCTAGTTCTTCATCTGCTTCTAGTGATTTGACGACCCTCATCTGATTTATTCTTCTTGCTACATTAATCTACAAGTCTTCTCTCTACTTGTCAAAATCACCTAAGCTGAGTTTCTACTATCTTTTCTAGGATAAGTGATTTGGGCGTAAGGGGTGTACTGGGAAACACCCAAGTCCTTTGTAGGATAAAGATAGGTCCTGGAATGAGTTTATAGAGTGACACCCCTCACCTTAAAAGCCGATTTTGTAACGATGAGTCAAGGCCCAATATAAAAACCTAATATCAATTCATTAGATACATTCTTGATCACCACCTCCAACCTTCCTTCATCTGAATCTTGTACCTGCATCTTCATCCCATGTTTCAAGATTGTTTTAAGCTTTTGATAATATTCTCCCATGAATGACACTCATGATTGCTCGTTTGTCCCCTTCTATAACATCAGTACTGCTCCATTTATTCCCTTATGAGATCCACGAGTGAGATTGTTTTGTTAGGAAGCAAAAAAAAAAAAAAAAGGAAAACTAAGAGAATGAATAAAAAGGACAATTTTATTGAGTGAATGATTGAGAATAGGAGAGAGATCTATCTTATGAGGATTTACCCGTCACAAAGGATTACTTACTTTATATACAACTATCAAACACACATAATTCTTTCTTCTATCCTTACCCGTCACAAAGGATTACTTCCTTTATACAACTATCAAGTATACATACTTCTTTCTTCTATCCTTATTTCTCTTATTTATACATGATATCTCCCCTAACTAATCAATTGCCGTAAGTACCTCAACTCACTTTTATTTTTTTTATTCTAACACATTATATATTCTACTCTTTTAAAAAAGAATACATTTCTTATTCAGAAAAAACGTTATGCAGCCAATTATGGAAATGTTTTGTTATTTGTTCTTTGATTTGATATTTCTAAAAGGGAAAATAATAGAATTATTCATCCTTTTAATTTAGCTATAGTAATAAATCATTGTTAGGTTTTTGCGAAAAGCAAAATGTGTTGTCGAATTATTAAACAACCTTTCTATGTAATGTTGAATTTAGATTGGGAGTATGAGCTTTCCCTTTTTGGCTCCCATTTTCCCCTTTCCCTCTCACATCATCATTTTCTCTCTGTTTTCTAGTGAAGGCTGCTGATCTGTTTTTGAGTGCTCATTTAGTCGTCTGATATGGCACGTTAATCTGTTATGCTTATTGTTTTGCTGATCTGTCTTTTTGTTTGTTTTGTGTTCCTGTCTAGTGTTTTAAAGAAGAGTGTGATGTTCTAAACCTAACTCAATGTTTAGCCTGATATATTGTTATATTCTCTCTGCCATTGCATGATTGATCTCGTTAATGATTGTAACTTCAGATCATGATTACCAGTTACACCGCTGTGCTTTTAGGACTTGATAGTATAATGTATGATGTTTGACAGTTTTTCAGCATGTGCATTGAATCCAGAGTAGACCTTGTATATACATTATTTCTTTCTTGACATCGCAAAATAATTAATGTGGGTTTTTGTGTGCAGGTACTGTCAAATCAAAGCGATCAATATGGCGGCTCAAGACAATCACTGATTTTTTCTGGGCCATTGTCAACATCATAGGCGTGTTTTTTGCTACAATGTTCTCGGTATTAATTTGTTTCTTGTTCCCTATTATAGATTTTGATTTTATGATAGATGTTTTGTTACCAAATTGATGTATTCTTACAATGTTTTCATCACCCATTAGATGGAAAAATCAGATGCCTACCGGAAAGGTTCTGCTGGTAAGAAATATGGCGGTGGAGGTCCTGGTGGTGGTGGTGGTGGTGGTGGGGGACCATATGGTGGCGGTCCTCGGGGCCCTCCTCGCGGTGGCCTTGACAATGTTCGTGGACTAGATAGTCTCCGCGGACGTGATCATAGTGAGTTTATATTTTCTATACTGCTTTGATCTTTTGGTTATTTAGATGTTTATTTTGCTTTTCTAGTTTCCATATTTCCATATTTGCTAATATGTTTTATCCCTATTGAACTTTCAGGTTCACTGCCTGCATGTGGCTCATGCTGTGGCTAAGTGTGTTACATATCCGATTTGTCAATATTTGTTATAGTGTTTTTTTTTCTTTCTTTTTTCTGATTTAATATGCAACTGATAGTAATATGAAAATATGAATACTGACTTCCAAGCTATATGCGCACATGGGTTGTAATAGCACATTATAGCGATGAACTTGCATAATAATCCGTGTCTAAAAGTCATACAAATTTTTAGTATTGTCATGCTTAATCTCATATTGACGTATACTATCTTGTCTTCGATTCTTTTTAACTGTCGTTGTCGTTTTAATAGTTAAAGGATACAATTCGTTGGTTATACATTTTCCTCAATTACTTCTATATTTTCTATTCAATAAAATTAATTAATGACATCTATTTAAAACGAGTATGATTATCAACCCACTTATCTTCCCAAAAACAAATGTTCTTGCCATAACCTATAGCTGAATAATTGTGATCATTTAGGGTTAGCTAGGTACTAACTATAGCTTTCCAAAGAGAAGAATTGGTGTTACAAGCTACGATGTCACCATTAACTAGATTCATGCACCCATGTTTACCAACAAGAAATTGGTCATAAAGACTTGACTCTCCTCTCTTAAGAGACCAACCAATCTTCATAATACAAGCATCATTCATTTTCCCCAAGTTTTGAAACCCTAGTCCACCCATATATTTAGGGAGAGTTAGAGTTTATGATCATAAAGTTTTGAAACAGTAAATCTAATTAGATAATAATTTAACATCCACTAGCTTATTGTGATCATTTGGAAGTTTATGATCAAGATAGTCCGATAGTGGATTATGAACTCTTTCCTATGTTGGCACACATCTTCCAATTTCGAACTCCTATAAAAAAAAAAAAATAGAAGTGATTCACTTGTGAGATCTAGTTTCCCCGATTTTCAAGATTAGACAATTATCGTCACAAATGAAATGGGATTAATGAGATTTTAAATGCTTAAAATGTAGTTTTAGATCAACCACAAACTAAATGATCAAATAAATATCCTTTACAGTAAATGGACAAATTATATACTTGACCTCTAAAATAGAAATAGAAAATGTCTAAATGTTGTAATTTTACAGCTCACAACACTAACATATATGCATAACATTATTCCTGATTACGATATAGATATATTTTATGAAGTATGAACCTAATTGAGATATCGGAATTTTCACATAATACTTTTATATTCTATCGCTTTATTGTAAAAAAAATTAAGAGGCACACCAACTTTAAAGTTATGTTTACTAGATAACAAACTAATGATATTCCTCACGCTTTGACAAATTTCCATTATCTTTGAAATTCTGGCACGCAATATAGAGATGTCGAGGACGATGTCAGGAGATCAGAAATGTCGAATGTAATGATAAAATATCGTGACATCACAAATAACAGCTTACAAACTTAAATTAAATTGCAGAAAGTAAATGATACGAGTTATTTGTTAACCCATTTCGGTGCAACGTCACCTACATCTGGGGGCATCCAAGCCAGGAAGGAAATCCACTATAATAGTATTTGTTTGAAGTCCTGCGTAACAACCTCCGGTTTACTTGCCTTCGCACCTAATCATTACCTATGATATTTCTATCTAAGACACGCTTAGATGTTAGACCCCTCTCACTTTCTCAATCACACAACTCGTGATTACAATGAATACAACCAAGAAGGAGACACACTCCAATAAACAAAACATACTCTTTGCTTAAAAGCTTTAAAACATTCACAAATAAAACTCAACTAAACAAATCATCTTTGTGCTTTGATAATCAATGGCAACACACAGAGAGGTATGCAAAATAAAGCATAAGGCTTAACAAAGACACAAAACTCTAAAATACTCTTTCTTTGATATGACGACTTTGAATACTCCACAAGGGTTTGAATCTTTCTTTATATAGCCAAGGTTCTGAATGAGCTTTTCTTTACAGGTTAAATAATCACCCGACCAAAACGTATATTCGTTCTTCACAATATTCTAGGAGCAAATATATTATTTCCTAAAAATGTTTTGACATCCAATTTAGGAAACATGACAATGGCTAAACCCACCTTTACTTCTAGAAACACACGCTTCTTGGACAGTAATCCACGTGAATCATATCTTCATAGAATCTTCAATGATCTCACGTTTAAAACAGATCTTCCAAAAATGCGAAAAAATGCATGCTACGATGTCGTACCAACGTGTCAAGACTTCTTGTCCAACATCCTACTAGAACACTTGTTTTAACAAAATGCGGTCAATCACAATATACAAACCCAGGGCCGGACCTTAGGGCGTGCAAAGAGCTCAATGGAGCTAGGCCTCCCCAAGGTATGGGCTCAAAAAAAATTTATAGTTCGGTAGTACTACCCCACTAAAAAAATAAATTTCCTTATTCTATTTCTCTTTGATACACCACACATTCCATCACCATCACTCCATCAGACTTTCCTTTTCTTCTTCCCCGATTTGATTTCCTTTTCCTCTTATGTTGCCTTGTTTTATACCTATTAGAATTGAGTCATCTTGCTTTTGACATTAGATGGATGTTTTTTTTTAGAGGGTGGTTTAAAGTTCCTCATCTATACGGTGGTGATTTTCACCTTTGGATGTATTGTATATATACAACACCTTGTATTTATCTTTTAAAAAATTTAAATAGAACATTATTTTTTAAAAAAAATACATTTTTATTTTATTACGGGTTTCTTTTTATTTACAGAGCCGTACCTCCGGATTCGTAGGAACGGCTATGGTACAAACCTAACAATTCTAATGATAGTAATAGTTTGATAATAAAAAAAAAGGCATACACGTGGCACCTCACTAATGGACTGAGGGTCTAAAACTGCAAAATAATCAAAACATAGGGGCATGTTTTATATTTAAATTAATTAGGGGACCATAACCACAACTTTTAAAAAAGATAGAGGTCCAAAAGTGCAATTAAGCCTAAAAAAAACTACAAATCAATCAGAAAAAGGATTGTTTCTAGAATGTATGTTAGACAGCTATTCAATAGTCATAAATGATGGTCCAATGTGATGTAGACGTGACAAAAACGAACATGAAACATAGGACGACCGTCGAACCATATGTAAAATTAAACTCTAAAATATCATAAGATTTCAAATAACAATAGTATACTAATTTATAAGAATATAAAAAAGAATACTTATATTAAAAAATATTTAATGTAAAATTCAAAAACAATATGCAATTGTATTATCGAATAGATATTTTGGAAATGAGCAATGCTATAGTGAACAACATTTTTTTTTTTTATAGACGAAATGACAAAGCTATTATAAACTGACACACATAAGTAGAGATATCAGAGTTCGAACTCCAATCATAGCATCCAGTCTAACAATTTCTGCATTTTTGCCAGGACTTATGAATATAGTGAACAACATTTAGTAGCATTGAAAATCTAATGTGGTCTCTTGATTGAATACTTTTGTTTGGAAGTATCAACTCAGTGAGGTGAAGTATCTGTCATATAACATGAAAAATTAATAATAGTTACTACAGAATGTTCTCCAACTTTAGAATATTTTACACATCGGTCCAAAAAAAACCTTGGATTTTACTCTGTGGCAAGACAAGAACCATCTATCTCAACTACCCACCAAGATCTAAAGTTTTATGTTACATCAATTGGGATATTGTCTTGTTGAAACAAATGCACCAGTGAAGTGGTAGGTCTGTATATTCATTCATTCGTATTATATTTATCATAAAAATATAAAAGAAAATAATTAATTTGTTGAATACAAATTAAATCTTATTTGAATATTAAAATGAATTAATGATTTCTTTTGAAAAAAAAATGTTAGTTTGGTAGAGAGAAACGTTCCACGTGAATACTACTCCACTTGTAAACAAGCAACCCATGGTGCTGCATTCATTGCAGACTAACTTTTCCATTATGAGGTAAAAATATCATGCACGTTCATTGTTTTTTTTTTTGTTTGAATAAGAAATTGCAGTTATTTTCTATATTTTCTTAATGATCATTCAAAGATGGTTTACCAAATTTTCGCCGTAAATTGGAGAATGCGTGTCGTAAACCATATTTGTGATAAAAAAAAAAGAAAACTTAGGTACAATTTTGTATGGTTCTTAACTAAATTCACATGATTTCCTCAAATCCATAATTTTCTCAAAGTTTGTTATATCCAAAAAAATATGTATTTTTAGTTAAGAACCATACGAAAAGCACCTAAGGAATTGTACCTAAGTTTTCTAAAAAAAAAAACAAAAATAAGGGTGCTAACAATTGTCAGGTAATGGATAAGGTAACCAAAATTAGTGGCTTTAGATTGAAAACAATAATTTATAAACTTTTTACAAGTTGACGCGACTACTTTTTATCATTTTTCAACACAAAATTTTTATTTTTGTTCCTTTATTCAATGCCCCAAGGGCAATGATTAGCATTTCCCAAAAAATAAAACGATGTGTTAGTTCTTGTAAAAATATTGGTTAAACTTAAAACACATTTGTAGTGTTATATGTAGGGGTCGGGATTCGAATCTCACTTATTCATCTTAAAAAAGATTTAGACTACTTGAAAAAAAAAACATTTTTTTTTGTCATTTATCCTTTACATAATATTTATTTAATTTGATCATTTACCTTCTAAAGATTCTTTCATATCAGCAATTTTTTTCTTCTATTTTTGGACAAGTTTTAAAGATTTATTTTGACAAATATTTAAGTAATTTATATTTTTTTTATCAAGTAGTCTAATGGCTAGAATTCATTTTTTTTTAAGGTGAATAAGTGGGGTGATCGGGGTTCGAACCCCGAACCCTGCATAAATAATAAATGTCTCTGTGCTATGCTCACGACGGACATTCCATAATTTTTATATTCTATCGTCCCTAATTTTTATATTAAATAATGGAAGAATAATTTTCGAAAGATCATATACATTATGAATAAATTAAATGTAAATATTTCCTTTTTATATGTGCACATATGAAACAATTTTTTTTTACCAAATGAAAAGAGTGTTATATGCATGGATTATTCATAGTATTGCTATTTTAATTATAATATGAACAATAAGTACATTTTACTTTAAGATGAATAAGTATAATGTCCAGGGTTTAAACATTGATCCTATATATATTATACAACATCGTTATCAACTGAGCTAAGCTTACGACAAATACATTTTATTACATAAATACAACCTACCTTACATAGTATACATAAATACTCCTTTTCCTTTGGTAGGTAGTAGATGATTTTTTCCTATAAATCCCTACACTGAAGAAATCAATTGAACACTTCAGCCACAAAAGAAAGAAAAAAAACCAAAGTAACAATGGAGGTTCTAAGGGTACAAACAATAGCTCATCAATCCAAAGATGCTACATCAACAATCCCATCAATGTTCCTTAGATCAGAAACTGAATCACCAGGAACAACAACAGTTCAAGGTGTCAAACTCGAAGTACCTATAATAGATTTCAACAACCCAGATGAAGGAAAAATACAAAATGAAATAATGGAAGCAAGTACAAAATGGGGAATGTTTCAAATTGTGAACCATGATATTCCAAATGAAGTTATAAAAAAATTGCAAAGTGTTGGTAAAGAATTCTTTGAGTTACCACAAGAAGAGAAAGAGGTTATTGCTAAACCTATTGGGTCTGATTCATTGGAAGGGTATGGTACAAAACTTGAAAAAGAGGTTAATGGGAAGAAAGGTTGGGTAGATCATTTGTTTCATATTATATGGCCACCTTCTTCCATTAATTACCGTTTTTGGCCTAACAACCCTGCTTCGTACAGGTATGTTTCTATTTTTAACTTTCTTAATCATTGTTCTGGAGCACTGTTTAGCATGACCCAATTGTATTTTACTTGTATTTTATGTTAGAGTAGTCCATTATTTTGAGTTTAAATTTAATAAAAAGTACTACTCATAAACTATTATAACATCGTAAAATTTAATAAAAAGTGTACGTTATTTATTTATTTATTTATTTTTTCTAACAATTGTGAGTTTAAATTTTAATGAGAGATTGATGTTAGTGTCACCCTTATTTATTTATATGGTAAGAATAAATTTTATTAAAAAAGTTGTATATGTAGAGAAAAAGGAAATGTCGCAATCTAGATCTCTAGAGTAGCATATGCAACATGTGAATTAGGTTGCATTTTTTTTTTTTTTTGAAGGAATGTGAATTAGGTTGCATTGAAAGATTTATTTATTTTTCTTTCTGAAAGGTTTATATTATATTAGTGGTAACATTATTAAAATGATAATGTTCATGGAATTTAAATAAACCTTCCAAAAGGGGGACTTTGTTCTGAGGTGCAAAGAAGGTTTGGTTGGTAGTCCCTATCTTACCTCCAACTAAATGTTAGCATTCCTCTTTATTATGAGTTTGAATTTTCTTCATTTCTAAAAAATATATAAAAGTTTCAATTTGGTAAAGATATAATATACAAAAAGTAAATAGTAGATCGTACTGCCATTAAAGTTTTTTATTTTTGTAAACTTGTTTGTTTTTATCTTTCAAATAAAATTATCTTGTTTTAGAAAAATGAAGATGATACTTACTAGCCACTTTCCATGCATGTGTTTTTATTATGACCACCCATTTACATAAACAAACTATTCCCCTAGAAATAAGTCCTAATATATTGAGTAATCCCCTAACCGAAGTATTAAATGTTTATTGAAACTTCAATATTTATCTAAGGACCATATTTAGTATTGAAGACAAATATTTTACTCCTACTCTAATTCAAGCACATCTCTTTTGTCTTACTTGTTCTTGTTAAGCATTTTGGATTAATTTTTTGTCCTTATAAAGTCTAAGCTTATCTTTCTCTCGAATCTCTATGGATTAATTTTGTATTTGGTTCAGACCTCTCCTGATTTTTATATTATTTTGGACCACCATCTACCTTTCTTTGATGAAGAGAGCACCATCTACCTGATTTTTCATATGCGAGTTTGGTCTATTCTATTAAAAGGAGTTAAATTATTCTAATTATTATAGTATTAAATAATTTGAAAATAATGCATATTAATTTTTTAAAATTTGTTTACTTTTCATGCAGGGAGGTGAATGAGGAATATGGCAAGTACCTACGTGAAGTGGCAGACAAACTATTCAAAAGCCTGTCAATTGGGCTTGAGCTTGAAGAACATGAACTTAAGAAAGCTGCAGGTGGAGATGAGTTGATTCACATGTTGAAAATCAACTATTACCCACCATGTCCAGTTCCTGATCTTGTTCTAGGTGTGCCTCCACACACAGATATGTCTTTTCTTACCATTTTGGTCCCTAATGAAGTGCAGGGCCTTCAAGCCTCTAGAGATGGTCAATGGTATGATGTTAAGTATGTCCCTAATGCCCTTGTCATTCACATTGGTGACCAAATGGAGGTATGTATATATATATATATATACATCTTATCTTTCTATACTAATTCATGAAAATATAAGCATACCCTTCAAAAGAAAAATATAAGCATCAATTGAATGTTAATGAGAATAAATATGAGAGAGATGTCCTTGATATTGTTGTATAAACACAAAACCTCCAATGTTTGACGTACATGTTCTTTTCCGGTATGAATCATACCACAGATGACAAAACAGCTTGAATCTGAATGAACACAGGAAACATAAACCTAGGAACTCAGTGTATTTGGAGGAGAGAAAAGGATTGCAGAAAAATGCAAATGAGAGAGTATGTATATGTTTGTACCGTCTTGTGTTACTAGCAATTATTATATATATATTGGTAAGTGAGTGATTTGTTGAAAAACAAAGGAAGGGTAGTGTAAGTGGTTGTTGGTTCCTTATGGCATGTGTGTAAAATAAACGTGATCAACAACCAGCAACTAAGGGCACTTTAGCAAATAAGCATAAGTTGGTAAATATCTGATAACAATAAAAATGAGTTTGTTTGTATTCTCAGTCTCACCGGTCTCTGTTCGTATTCTTGATGAAATCATGATATTTTATTTTATAGATACTGAGCAATGGAAAATATAAGGCTGTATTGCACAGAACAACAGTGAACAAAGATGAGACAAGAATGTCGTGGCCAGTGTTCATAGAGCCAAAGCCAGAACATGAAATTGGTCCTCATCCAAAGTTGGTTAACCAAGAGAATCCACCAAAGTATAAGACCAAGAAATTTGAGGATTATCTTTATTGTAAGCTTAATAAGATCCCTCAGTAAAGGAAGAAAAATGCTCTACACTATGAATATATTGTTACTTATGGGGGTTAATTTTATCAAATGATGGTGTCATGTGGCATGTATGAATTAAATAAAATATGTAGCTAAAGTTGGATGCTGCTAATTGTGCTATGTTATAATTATAAATTTTCACTAGTTTTATTTTTTTATTTTATAGGAGAAATCATCTTATGTTATTCCATCTGAATTAGTGATATAAGTAAAATATGATCATTAATAAAATTGTTTCGCATAGCTTTCTTTGACTAAGTGTTTTGGTTAACTTATAGTACAAAATTACAAATATGTTAACTTGCAACTAAAGTCCGAATGCAAAACACACAACACTGGAAACAATTTTCTATTACAAATAATTGATTATTTAATTGAAATTAAATTCAATTAAGTTTTGAATAACTTGTTTAAGATTCATTTCAACTCAAAATTAGGTATATTTTCGGTAACATTATTATTACTGACGATTTTTATACAATCAAATCTACAATGTACTAGTAGATCTATTCAAATTTAGATGTGAACTATAACATAGAAAATTCAACACAATTTAAAGCTTTCATGTTTAACCACAAATTGTATACACTTACATAAAATCAACAATTACGAAAAAGCATTGCTATTTATTTAGAGAGTTTTTTTTATCAAGAATTTATCAAGAAAAGATCTCAACCAAATAAATTTGTTATTTGGCGGAAATCAAAGGAGCAATGATGTGTAATTAAGGAAAACTGTTAACAAATACAATGTCTTAAAATTTTCTTGATAAATTTTGTCATTGTATCTATCATTTCCCTTAAGAAATTCAAGTTTAGCATAATCAACACTTTTACAAAATTCAAGTTTAACATGCATGAAACAGAATTTTCTTGAGATACACAATGGACAATTTATATACTTAGAGTGTGGTTGGAAATTCAATTGATTCAATTAAATTGTTTTAATATCTAAATATTCTTGTTTGGATGAAGTAATAAAAAAAAAAAGCTTAAATGCAGTTTTATCTTCCTATTTTGATTGAATCTAGATTTTACCCCCCTATTTTAAAACTCGGTATTTTACCCCATATTTTGATCGTATTTGGATTTTGCCCCTCCTATTTTAAAATTCGGAATTTTACCTCTCTCTTTTATGTTTTTTAGGATTTTGCCCCTCCCACCACATTTGAGTTCATATTTGCATTTTTTCGAAATTTATTGGGGTCAATTTGAAAATTTTCGAAAATATGAGGACACAAATGTAAAACTTAAAAAATTATAAGAATGAATAAATTTGAAATTCTTAGCTTTTATGTGTCATTTGAAATTCTCTAAATTTAACTTAAATAAAATACTTCATTATTTTAATTTTTTTTCTAAATTATCATATAAACAATAAAATTCACCTAAAAGTATTTGAATTATCTCAAAATATTCCACAATCCAAACACACTCTCTTAGAGAGCTTTTATTTTATGCACTTGTAGAAAATTTTCTCTAGAACATCAACTTTTCCCTTCACAAAGAATCATAAATTTCAAAAATATAAAGAAACACAAGGGATCAAAGAAAAGACCCCAGAGATTTAAATTTGGTTATATCACCATCATGCTTGAAATGTGATCTAGTCTTGTACCCTCACAATGTTTGAGAAAGTTTCTTCCATTTCTGTTATGAAAGTTTGACTCAATTGTTCGCTGAGAACTATGATTCTAGCAACTTGTAGATCAATGCCTTCAATTTCTTACACATCCAAAAGAAGCCCCAACTGTAAATATACCTTAAAAACTTTATATTCACCTCGACTTTGAATTTCTCAACACCAATCTTGAACCTTCTCCACTTTAGTATTCTTGTATGATTTAATACCAACATGAATTTGATCAGGACCTAAACCCTAGAAATCTCGATTTGAAGGGAAAATATCATTCTTCTTTTCCTTAAAACCATGTGTGATCGAGCAACCCTTAATCTACATCAAGAACATTCATTTACAAAGATAACTATCAAAGTTACGCACAAGAAGGTGAATGAGTTATGATGCCGATCGCACTAATATTTTGATGCCGGTAGGAGAAGGTGAATGAGTTATGATGCGATAGAGGATGGTGGTTGTGGTGGGTGGTGTGTGTGAGAGAGAGAGAGAGAGAGAGAGAGAGAGAGAGAGAGAGAGAGAGAGAGAGAATGGTTTTGAGGTGAAGTGGAGGACAGTGAGGCCGAAGTTGGGATGGTCATCGAGACATCGAAGATAGAACGACGAGGAAGCGTTCATAGTACCTGTTTGGTTTGACGGTGGGAAAGCCAAACCCACATTTCAAAGAGCAACTTTCCTAGAAATGAAGTAACTTGCTTTCCTAACTTTCACGACAACGTGATTTTTTGCCGCAGTTTTGAAAAATATAATGTCATTCCAAACATACGTAAAGATGAATTGGAGTCTCATAAAACAATTAATACAATATGGCAAGTCTACCATATGATCTTAAAAAAAATGCAAAATCTAAGGTCAACATTAAATTAACTAGTGGTCGTTGTGGACCAACTATCAAGATAGCCCACCATAGACGCTGCCGGTAATTAGAAAAAAAAAATCATATAGTATTAATTCATCCTAGGAAAAAAATTGCATACTTACGTATTGTATGCTGGTTTTCACGCTAGTTTAATTTAATACAAGGCATTGGTCGACAAAGTACAATGCAGATTTCATATTTAATTTCTTAGCACACGACGTGTAACATATTCAACGAGTTGATATACATGCAAGTTGCTTAAACTAATGAACAATAATTAAATATACTTCTAAATTTGATTTAATGTAGCTTGAGTTTTTCTTTGACCAAGATGCTATAGCTAGAGTTCACATCAGCAATAAAAGAGAAAACCCTTTCACTTAGTGAAAACCAAATCACAATACTAACAACAATGGAGGTAGAAAGGGTACAAACAATAGCTCATAAATCCAAAAACACTACAATACCATCCATGTTCGTTAGGTCAGAAACTGAGTCACCAGGAACAACAACGGTCCAAGGTGTGAAACTTGGGGTACCAATAATAGATTTCAGCAACCCAGATGAGGTAAAGGTGCAAAATGAGATAATAGAAGCAAGTAAAGAGTGGGGAATGTTTCAAATTGTGAACCATGAAATTCCAAATGAAGTTATAAGAAAGTTGCAAAGTGTTGGTAAAGAGTTTTTTGAGTTACCACAAGATGAAAAAGAGGTTTATGCTAAACCTGTTATTGGATCTGATGTTTCTTCTGAAGGGTATGGTACAAAGCATCAGAAAGAGTTGAGTGGGAAAAGAGGATGGGTGGACCATTTTTTTCATATCATATGGCCACCTTCATCTGTTAATTACAGTTGTTGGCCAAATAACCCTACTTCCTATAGGTATGTTTTTAACTTAATACTTCCTCCAATCACATTTACAAGTAAAAAACAACTTTTTCGATTTATTGAATAACTAACGTATCTGACCTATATATAGATCAGATACGTATCTAACCAGATATGTTTTCTGTTGATTTATGTGACTGGAGAGAGTATATCATATCTATTATTAATATCATTGATTCACTCATAATCATCACTATATCCATGTATTCATCATAATTAGTCGTGTCACCACATTTCCTTTGTATGAGATATGAAATGAAAATTTGTTTAAACGTGAAATATTCCTCACCTTAATAGTGATAGAGTTGAGCTATAATTTTACCAACTTAAGGTTGAGTATATCAAGATTTGTAAATCAAGATTCACATTTTAGTTAAGAGGTACTTACATTTAATATCAGTCAAATCTACGAAAAGGAAAAAAAAATGAGTTTTTATTTTGGAAATTGAATAAATTCAACTTAGATATAATATTTTTGGTTTAAATATGTCATGCTTCTATTCTCTTCAATATTTTTTGTTTGTTTGTTATAGAATCTATAAAAAATTCCATTTTTTAGTTTTTGTCATTACAAATATACATTTTTTAATTTATAGTCAAAAGTGTTTTGTTTTATTCGTGCAATATATTTTTTTTTATATGGAGATTGATCTTGGTCATTAAAGTTTTTTTGGTAGAATAGTCATTAAAGATTTATATTTTATAATAGGTTTAATAGCAGTTTTAGTCCCCTAACTTTTTCAAAGTTGCGATTTTGACTCCCTGAGAAAAAAAACTACAAAACCGCCAACTAAGTTTTGCATCTTTGGCAGTTTTGGCCCCATGGCCAATTTTGACTCGGTCTATGCTAACGTGGCTCCCTAAGTGAGGTGCCACGTGTTTTTTTTTTTTTTTTTTTACGAAAAATTGGCTTTGGGGGGCTAAAACTCCTACAGTTGCAAAACTTAGTGGGCAGTTTTGTAGTTTTTTTTCTTAGGGTGCCAAAATCGCAAGTTCGTGATTGTTAGGGTGCGGAAACTGCTATTAAGCCTTTATAATAGTAAGTAGTAACATTATTAGAAGAAGTGTGTTATTTGAACAACTATTTGTTTGACAACTTTTGAAACAACTATAAATTTACAAAGAAAAATATGTATTGATACCGAAACCAAAACAATAGAAGAGAAAGTAAAAACATAATGTTAGTATAAGAGAGAAAGTTATCACAAAAATTGTCACAAAATAATTATTAAAATGATAACGTAGGTCGTCAATCCTAGCTCCCCATCACCCCATGTGAAAACGGGAACTCTTCTTTAGAAATTTAAAACAATGTCCAGTTTGTTGTAAACGACGTTGGCGATGGCATGAATTTAAAACAATATATGGTTGTAAACGAGGTTGGCGAGGGAGGGGACTAATTTAAAGGAGGATACAACACACACAACACATGGACTGGACCAAAAATTAGAGAACATGCATGGAAGTTTGCGTTGGCGAGGGTATGAATTAAAGGACTGTCACTGTTATTGTATAAAGTAGTTTTCACTTTATGCTTTTTGTCTAACATGCATAAGTAATTAAGAGTAATAGAAAATAATAGAAAATGAGCATGTTGAACTTGTACTTAATTAAGAGAAAATCATCATCAACACTATAAACAAGAAAGTGTATGATACTTTTAACTCTGATGATGTTGTCCAAGCAATTCTTGATCATGAAGAAAAATGAACCTTATAAGATTTGTTTTACACTAAAGACAAAAAACGTTTTTTATCATTTAAAATAGTAAAGAATATGTCCATAAGTCATAGCTCAACTGACAAAAATGCTAAAATTATTAGGCCGGACGTCATGATTGGGATATGAAACCTGGTACCTCCACTTTGTGTGTGTATGTTTATGATGGCTTTGCCATCTCGTCTATCTACAAATAAAAATTAGTCAAGAAACTGATGATTAGGAGCAACATGACACATGACTCCTTACTAAAATTTGTTTTACACTTGTAAGTCTATCTCAAAAGGATTTGTATCCATACGAAATGACTATACCTTATAAAATGGTAAGAGTCTAAACTATTTGATTAAAGGGTTGCACTTCGGTGCCTTTATCTAAAGATGCATAATGATACTATTCATTAAATACAAGAGATCGTAGAATTCTTTATCCAGTAAGATAATGATGCAACGTTGGATTCAAACTCATAAATATATGTCAATTCAGTTAATATGAGTCAATAAATAATTAAAATTTATTCTCATAAAGTTTTAATAATATCATCTTCTTCTTTTTCTTGCAGGGAGGTGAATGAGGAATATGGCAAGTACCTCCGTAGAGTGTCAAACAAATTGTTCAATATCATGTTAGTAGGACTTGGGTTTGAAGAAAATGAACTCAAGTCAGTTGCAGATGAAAATGAGTTGATTCACCTATTGAAAATCAATTACTACCCACCATGTCCATGTCCTGATCTGGTACTAGGTGTGCCACCACACACAGATATGTGTTATATTACCCTTCTCATACCCAATGAAGTGGAGGGTCTTCAAGCCTCTAGAGATGGTCAATGGTATGATGTTAAGTATGTCCCCAATGCCCTCATTATTCACGTTGGTGACCAAATGCAGGTATGTATATGTTCTTTATCTAGGATTTCATATTTATGCTAACAAAAATGGAATATATTAACACCAGAAACGTAATTGCTACAGTACAAGGTGTGCCATAACAATCACGGAAAGAAACACAGTCTAGTCAATGTTACAAAACAGCTAGTCGATACCCATACATATGAGCGGGTTCGACCACCAATTATGAATTCCAAAACTAAAAACAGAATTACTAGCTCTCATCCACTACAAGGAATAAGATTTTACTTTATCTAACAAATGCGGTAGACAACTGTGCTTATTTCTGAAAACTCGATCATTCCGCTCATTCCTCAATATCCAAACACACAAAAGCCAAATTCGATGAAAAAAGAACGTCGTGCTCTCGAGCCACCTGCATAATTAATAAATTGCAAGGAGTGGTCTTTTATAAACTGATTTTCTACCCCAACAACACCAAGCCAAGCTCGCACCAAGTACGAACAAGACAAAAATAGATGATTCAGGTCCTCGACATGCCCACACCCATCTATGCATGATCGCGCCTCCGCAAATAAGACCCCACGATTTTCCAAATTTTGTTTAGTAGGTAACTGATCCATCAGCAAACGCCAAGAAAATACTTTCAAAGGTACCTGTTTATGCCAAATCAACTCCATACTTTGATGTAACATGGGTTGTTCCTGCGATGTCAACATATCATACACACCACGAACCGTATACCCACCAATCTGATCCGGTAACCAAAGCCACCTGTCAGAAGAGGAATCCTGCAAAGTAACTGTAAGTAATAGTTCCCTACACTCCTCTACCAACTCTTCCTCCCAAGCCCACAAGCGACGACGCCACTACCACGCCCCCCCCCCCCCCCCCCCCCCCCCCCACCCCCCACCACCAACCTCCAATCCCAACTGGAACATGTTCCTAACCGTGACAATTTTGTTGACAGTTAAATCAAAAAGTCGTCTAAAGCGCACACAAAACGAAACATTTCCTCCAATCATATTTATGCTTGATTTTGTTCATCTCATTTTTTCCTTTATAATTGAGTTGAAATGTTAATTGTTAAACAAGTTTGTTTAAAACTCTGATATTATATATTAAACGAGATCAATTATTGTCCTCGTGAGCTTAGCTCAGTTGGTTTGGACGATGCATAATATATGCAAGGTCTGGGGTTCAAACCCCGACCACTACCAAAAAAAAAATGAGATCAATGATTAGAAACCCGTTTAGCCTTGCTCAGAACCAAGGCTACATTCATAGTGTTTTCTATCTTCATGAGTTTATTTCAAGTGTTATAAGTATTGCAAAATATATGTAGAGAACAAAGTTCGAACCTTTAACACTCCACTTATTCACCTTAAGATGTGAATTTTAAGTCATTACTATACTTGACCCAAAAAAAGATAGTGTTTTCATTTTAATAAAAAAAAAAAACAAAACAAAAAGATTACATATATAACAAAAGAGGTAACTAGGTCGACTTTGGACCGACTCGAACCAGGAAACAATCTATATTGGGACTTTAAGATAAGATACCTAATAATTTGAACATCGTTTTTCATGCTTCACAAAGTGCTCTCAGGCACCTTAAAATGACGCAAATACTCCCAATACAGTTAACTGCCATCCGAGGGACTACTTAATCAGTTAAACCGATTTAAAAAGTGATTGGACTTATCTAAATAGTGACAAATGACATTTAACTGATGTTGGATATATGAACGATACTTAAGTACCGCTAAGCTAGCTGTACTTGCAAAAAAAGAGCAATTTCGATGGTCCTAAAGAGCAATTTCCTCAAAATTTATATATGTTAAATTCTTTTTATTTTCAACCAACATATTTCTATTGTACCCCACGGCTGATCTTTTCATGGATGAATAAAATTCAGAATTTTTTTTGTTCATTTTTATTTCATCTTGTTTAGTGTAGTTTAACATTATAATAACAAATAATTATAATGTTTGGATGATAAAATAATAATGTTTATTTCATGGTGATATAGATACTAAGCAATGGGAAATATAAGGCTGTATTGCACAGAACAACTGTAAACAAAGATGAGACAAGAATGTCGTGGCCAGTGTTCATAGAACCCAAGCCAGAAAACGAAGTTGGTCCTCACCCAAAGTTTGTTAACCAAGAGAATCCTCCAAAGTACAAAACCAAGAAATATAAGGATTATGCTTACTGTAAGCTTAATAAGATCCCTCAATAAAGGAAGAAGCTCTACAATGAAATAATTTAGTGAACATTTCATGTCACACTATGAATACATTGTTTCTTGTGTTGGTTAATTTCCACAATGATTATGTGGCATGTATGAACGAAATACAATATGTAGCTAATTGTTCACTGGTAATTCTTTTAGGAGAAAACATCTTATCTTATGTTATTTCATTCTGAATCAATGAGTTTGGGGTTTTTGGGTGTTTTTATTTTCTCTTTTTGGTGTAATAGTTGGGATTTAATCCCCTTATATATATATAATATATTTTGCCATTCATAAAAAAAAAAATCTGAACCAATGAGGTTGCTGATATGAGAAGCTTGCCCTTTTATTTTGGTCTCAGCCAAAGGCTCTTTCTTTTCGTCCATGTGTTCTAGATATTTATTTATTTATTTATTTTGAAGGAAGATATCTTTCTTCATCTTGTGCCCATTTTCTCTATGGGGTTTTCTTGTGTTTTCTTTAAAATTGATTGATATCTTCACAATACTTAGTAAAATAATAAAGGGTTAAATGATGTTTACCTTCTGTCATTTGAATGAATTTTGGTTTACATCTCAATAGAAAAAAAAAAGTTGGAAATTCTTCCCTGCTATTAGAAGATTCTTTGGTCTTGAATCTTTGTCATTAGAAGATTATTTGGTTTTGGACTTCCAGAACATATGACTGTGCTAAATTGATGATGTGGCTCCTTGAATGCGTAAATCATATTTTTTTTTCAAATTTTATGGTGTCTACATGGATAAATCTCTTACATGTCATTTTTTGTTATAAAAAAATTAAAACACCATCACTTTCATTTCTCTCATTCAAAATTATCTTCATATATTTCTCCTTCAATCCTCTCCATTGTTCATCACCATCTTCAAATTATCTCCCCATCCATTCCACCCCCACACCATCATACTCATCTAAATCAAACACATCCTACTTATAGTGGGCAATGGTCTTTATTTATAGTGCATTATAACTTAGGAGTTAAGAGAAGAAAAGTGGGGTTTTTTCCACCAAAGCTTGGAAAACAAGCAAACAATACTTTCTGCCTGCAGCCATGCGCGGGGCGCATTATACCACACGTAAGGGCTTATGAGAAAGTAGTCAGGGTTGTATCGTGCGCAAGGGTGCATGGGGCAGCATCACCAATGCGAATTTTGTTGTTTTCTTCCAATTTTTTGGTGTTCTTTCTTCTTGAAATTCCTAGGAATTTGAATGAGTTTTCTTTAATTTGTATCAAATACCTTATAAGAACCATTGATCTTGAATCTTCAGATCCTCGATCCTTCATGTGATGTCTTATTTTGCCAATTGACATGATTTCTCACTAAAAATACTCAAAACACCTCGCAAGTTGCACGATTTAGGATAAAACTGAATTACAACGACTCAAATGAAAACAATACAAAATTTTCCTCAAACCATTGACAACTCCTCTTATTTTGTTCTTACACTAGATATACAATGGTAGTGTAAACTTAACAAAGTTTGAACAGACACTTTAAGACTTTAGGATTTTGTTTACCGGTGTTTTTGGTAAACAAGAAGGGTTGATTTTGGTTATTACAAGCGGGATCAAACCAGAAATCCTATGACACTTTATTATTTTTTGTGTAAGCTCCACTGTGATGATCATGTTGTTAATTGGAAGATGCGGAATGGAACCTTAGAACTACAGAACGTGTTAGATCTTTTATATGGACTCTTTGTCATGGTAGATTTATTATTATTTTCCTTTTTTAATAATATATTATAAGTAACTAGGCGGCATAGGATGGGATAGTCTTGACTCACCTTGATGCTTAACATATCTCTTGGTCTATAAAAAAAAATTACAGTGAAGAGATTGAGTCGGAGCTTCATGTGTTGAGAGATTGTTCAAGAGCCATTGTCTTCTGAATAACAGTAGTCGTCAACAATGCTAGAACAACTTTCTTTGAGGGCGATTTGTGAATTAGATCAACTTTTTGTGTAGTACAATGGTGTAGAAACGATATTGAATTGAGAGATTTTTGGGCTTTGGCTTGTCATGCATTCTGCATTTGGAGGATCAAGGAAGTTCTTGATGGGAATTTTCAATGACCACATAATCCAAAAAAATACCATCATAAAATATGTTGGAAATTACCAAAAAAAAAAAAAAAATGTGATAGATGTAGGTCGGAAGTGTCTGCCGGTAGGATGGGTTAAAATCAATATGGATGGTGCTAACAAGGATAGTTGTGTGGCAGGGTGTGGTGGTCTTATTAGATGTTTAAAGGGCGTGTTGTTAAGAGGGTTCTCTAAATATTCAGGGAAGTGTAATGTCTTTGTAGCGGAGTCGTGGGGAGTTTTAGAAAGACTCCAATATGAGAAGCGTTTGGGTTTCAATTTCATGGAATTACATGTGGATTCGTTAGTTGTTGCTGTTGAGACAAAATCCTTATTTGATGTTTTAAAGATTACAAACATATTATATTTATTTAATCTTGTTATCTACTAATTCGTTTTTGTGAGAATTTGTTTCATGAGAATGAAATGAGAACGTTCTGGCGAAAACGATGAAAATGGAACAGTACATCAAAAGCGAACAAGTCTGCACAGCAAGAAAGCTTGGCTGATTATGTCTATTGGGCCATAAGAAAAGCTTTAAGCCCATTTGGAAAAGTAAAGCCCATTAAATGGATAAGATCACATGGCTTACTTAAGCATGACATCACTAGAGCAAAAGGACATGACATCATCAGAAGTGGGCTGCAAGTTATACAGCTCATCACAGCTGGTTATCTCATGCGCAAGCAAAGCAACAGTGCTTTCTAAGTCAGGCAAATCAGAAAGAACATTCTGAGAACGTTCTGGCTATTTTAAAGAAGAAAAGAGAAATCAATTGAGACTTTGGACAGCTATCAAAAACGTGTCCAACAGCTCTATTTTCTCCCTTGGTCACCAAGACACTCCTCACCTATAAATACAAGGGCCTTTGAAGGTCATAAGCAAGAGTTTTGCAAGCTAATATCTCTCAAAGTGAAAATCATCACTACAAACAAAGCTCTTCACATACAAAGCAAATTCCAAGCTCTCTCACTGTATCTCTTGGATCATCTCTCTTGAATTTGCCTCTTGTAAAACTCAAACAAAGATTTGAGTATTTATTCGATCCAAACAAATCTCTTCATACAAAGAGTGTTGTATTTCTCAAAGTCTATTGGGCTTAATAGTTTTGAGATAGAAAATTCCAACCTTTCTTTTGCTAGTGTGCAAAGAATTGTATAAGCCTGCTGAGGTTGATAATACAGAGGTTACAGACTGATCTGGTGTGATCAAGAAATTGTAGTGCTAGTCAGAAGTTTCTGTTAGCAAGAAAACTATAGTGGATAATCTCACACGAGGTGTGGGGACTGGAAGTAGCCGGATTTGGTGAACCAGGATAACTCTCCTGTGTTATTCTTCTCTCTCTCTTTCTCTCTCTCTCTCTCTCTCTCTCTCTCTCTCTCTCTCTCTTTATTTAAAGTTACACAACACACACACATTATTTTATTAATCTCCAGAACATTCTGGTCCTTGCTAAAATAATCTTTTAACTTAACTTCATTTTTCTCATTCTGTTTATAATCATTCTTCAGAACGTTCTGTTCTAATTCAATTAATTGTTATATACTTTAATCTTGATAAACTAACATTCACCAAGATTATTCTTGAGTATATAAATCTAAAATTAAGTTTCATGAATAATTTTTAAAAGGGTCACAATTCAAACCCCCCCTTTCTTGTGACGTTTATTGCTACTTCAATTGGCATCAGAGCCCGGTTCTACAAAAACACCTAACAAGTGTTGGAGGAAAAGATTCAGGAAGAAGGCAATGTCAAAAGAAAAGTATATACCAGAAGGTCTATCATGCACAAGACCACCATTCTTCAATGGAAAGAACTATTATTTCTGGAAAGGAAAAATGGAACTATTCCTCAGATCCCAAGACGTGGATATGTGGAAAATAATCACAAATGGAGAACACATACCTATGACAACCGATGCAACAACAAAGGTGGAGACACTCACACCAGAAGCATCATGGTCAAAAGAAGATAAAGAAAAAGTACTTCTAAACTCTAAAGCTCGACTCTTTCTATCATGCGCACTAAGCATGGAAGAAAGTGAAAGAGTTGATGAATGTGTGACTGCAAAAGAAGTGTGGGACACTCTAAAAATTCATCATGAAGGAACTAGCCATGTAAAAGAAACAAGAATAGACATTGGCGTAAGAAAATTTGAAATCTTCGAAATGAACGAAGATGAGAACATTGATGAAATGTACTCCAGATTCACATCTATTGTGAATGAATTAAGATCACTTGAAAAAACTTATACCACTCATGATCGGATAAGAAAAATCTTAAGATGTCTTCCAAGCACATGGAGACCCATGGTAACTGCAATCACACAAGCTAAAGACTTAAACTCTTTAGCTCTTGAAGATCTCATTGGGTCATTAAAAGCTCATGAGACGCTGCTGCAAGATGATAAACCATCAAGGAAAGGAAAGATGGTTGCTCTCAAAGCATCTCAAAGTGAACAAGAAGATGTCTTTTCACAAAGCGAAGAAATTAAAGAAACCAATGAAGAAGAAAACATCCAAGGTGAAGCAGAAGACGAACTAGCTCTCATCACAAAGAAGATTCAAAGAATGATGAGAAGAAGAGATCAAATAAAGAAATACTTTCCTAACAAGAAAGATAACTCAAAAGGAGAAGTTGACAAAAGTCAAGTAACCTGCTTTGGATGCAACAAATTAGGACATTACAAAAACGAATGTCCATTAAACAAAAAGAGTCAGAAGAAATCTCCCTATTCAAAATCAATGTTTACATGGGATGATCTTGAATAATCAAAAGATGAAGACACTGAAGCCAACATGGTTCTAATGGCAGATTCAGAAAACGAAGAGGTAATTCTTATCAACCAACCTCTAGTATATAAAGAGTTAGAAAATAAATTTGATAGTCTTTTATTTGACTCAAATTTCTTAACAAACAAATGTCACTCTTTACAAAAAGAAATTTCTGAGTTAAAAGAAGAAAAAGAGAAACTTCAAACTTTGAATAATGATCAAAAGAAAATCATTCAAAGTTTACAAGATTCTTACTTTCAAGCAGCTGAAAAATTAAAAGCTTTTGGAAAAACAAAACTTCCTGAAATTTCTAAAAATGAAAATGTTATTCTTAAAAAGGAAGTCAAAGAACTTAGAAATGATCTTTCACAGTTTATAAAATCAACAGAAACATTTCAAAAAATTGTAGGTTCACAAATGGCAGAATTTGACAAAACTGGTTTAGGTTTTAATCAAATTTATGAAAAGGTTCTTATACCACAAAAACTAAAATGTTCTTTCTGTAATAAAAGAGGACATCATGAATCAGTCTGTTTTCATAAAAAGAGAAAACTAGAAATTAAAGAAGAACCATCTATCTCAGAACATTCTCCAGAACATTCTTTCTCATTAAAAAGAAAAGAATGCTCATATTGTAAGAGATTAGGTCATCTAGAATTAAACTGTTTTCTCAAGATTAAACATCTTGAGACCAAAGAAACTAACCACAAAGGACCCACATCTTCATGGGTACCTAAGGAACCACTAACTCAAAATGCAGGGATCCTCACAAGATGCAAGAACAAAGCCATGGTACTTGGACAGTGGTTGTTCTAGACACATGACTGGGGATAAACAATGCTTCATCTCCTTCACAAAAAAGGAAGGAGGTCTAGTAACCTTTGGCAATAATGACAAAGGACAAATTAAAGGTAAAGGTATCATTGGTAAAAAAGACTCTGCAAAAATTGAGGATGTTCAATATGTTGAAGGTTTAAAACACAATCTACTAAGCATAAGTCAATTATGTGATAGTGGCTTCGAAGTTGTTTTCAAACCTAATATATGTATTGTAAAACATACATCCTCAGGTAAGATTTTCTTTACCGCTTCTAGAAAGAAAAACCTATATGCTTTATACTTAGATGATATTCCAGTAGAAACATGTTTTATGACACTTGAAAAAGATAAATGGATTTGGCACAAAAGAGCTGGACATATAAGTATGAAAACTATTTCAAAAATCTCCAAACTGGATCTTGTAAGAGGACTTCCAAAAATTGATTTTGAAAAAGATAGAATATGCGAAGCTTGTACAAGAGGTAAACAAGTTAAAAGCAGTTTTAAAACAAATGATTTTGTTTCAACTAAGAGACCTCTTGAACTACTTCACATAGATCTATTTGGTCCTGTTAGAACCGCCAGTCTAAGTGGAAAACAATATGGGTTTGTTATAGTTGATGATTTTTCCAGATATACATGGGTTCTATTTTTAAAACATAAAGATGAAGCTTTTGAAGCATTCAAAACTTTTTGCACATTAGTTCAAAATGAAAAAGAATCAAAAATCATTTCAGTAAGAAGTGATCATGGAGGAGAATTTGAAAATGCTTTCTTTAAAAACTTCTTTGATGAAAAAGGAATTTCTCATAATTTTTCATGTGCAAGAACTCCACAACAAAATGGAGTTGTTGAAAGAAAAAATAGAACACTCCAAGAAATGGCAAGAACAATGTTAAATGAATCAAATGTAGAAAAATACTTTTGGGCTGAAGCCATAAATACTTCTTGCTATATCATAAACAGGGTTTCAATTAGAAAAGTTTTAAACAAAACTCCATACGAACTCTGGAAAAATATAAAACCTAACATCTCATATTTTCATATTTTTGGATGTTATTGTTATATTTTAAATGATAAAGAAAATCTAGGAAAATTTGATTCAAAATCAGATAAAGGAATATTCTTAGGATATGCAACAAACTCCAAAGGATATAGAATTTATAATTTGAAAAATCAAACCATGGAAATAAGCATGCATGTTATTTTTGATGAGTTTGATGACTTGATAATCGACAAAGAAGATGAAGAAGAAATTCCTCAAAAAGAAAGTAATGATTCTCAAGAACATTCTTCTCAAGTTCTTCCAAAAAGCTGGAAAATCGTCGGTGATCATCCTCCTGAACAAATCATTGGAGACACATCTGATGGAATAAGAACAAGACGATCATTTATTAATAATGATGTCAACATGGCAATGATCTCTCACATTGAACCAAAAAATATACAAGAAGCAATATGTGAAGAATCATGGGTGAAAGCCATGGAAGAAGAACTCTCTCAATTTGAAAAAAATGAAGTATGGAATCTTGTTCCTAAACCTCAAAATCAATCCATCATTGGAACAAGATGGGTATTTAGAAATAAACTAAATGAAGAAGGAAAAGTCATCAGAAACAAAGCTAGATTGGTAGCTCAAGGGTACAATCAACAAGAAGGTATTGATTACGATGAAACCTTTGCTCCGGTAGCCAGGTTAGAAGCAATTAGAATTCTTCTTGCATATGCATCTCATAAAAATATTAAATTATTTCAAATGGATGTCAAAAGTGCCTTTTTAAATGGATTTTTAAATGAGGAAGTTTATGTTCATCAACCTCCTGGTTTTGAGAACACAAACAAACCTAATCATGTGTTTAAACTCACAAAAGCACTATATGGTCTTAAACAAGCTCCTCGAGCTTGGTATGAAAGGTTAAGTACATTCTTAATCAAAAATGATTTTTCTAGAGGAAAAATTGATACAACCCTTTTTAGAAAAGATGACAAAACAAATTTTTTAATTGTTCAAATTTATGTTGATGATATCATATTCGGTTCAACAAATGACAAAATGTGTGATGATTTTTCAAATCTCATGCAAAGTGAATTCGAAATGAGTATGATGGGAGAATTAAGATTCTTTCTTGGCTTGCAAATTAAGCAAGAATCAAATGGCATTTTTATTTGTCAAGAAAAATATATAAAAGATCTTCTCAAAAAATATAAAATGAATGAAGCCAAAATAATGGCAACTCCCATGCATCCAACATCTAATTTAGATAAGGATGAAAATGGAAAAACCATTTCTGAAAAAGAATACAGAGGTATGATTGGATCTCTGTTGTACTTAACTGCTAGCAGACCAGATATTGTTTTTGCTGTTGGTTTATGTGCACGTTTTCAAACCTCTCCAAGGGAATCTCATTTAACTGCTGTAAAAAGAATTTTCAGATATCTAGTAGGTACTACTGATCTTGGCCTTTGGTATAGCAAAGGGTCTTGTTTTGATCTTATAGCTTACTGTGATGCTAACTATGCTGGAGACAAAATAGAAAGAAAAAGTACAAGTGGAGCATGTCAGTTTCTTGGGAATGCACTCATAAGTTGGTCATGCAGAAAGCAGAACACTATCGCTCTGTCAACTACAGAAGCAGAATATGTGTCAGCAGCCAACTGTTGTTCTCAAGTTCTCTGGATTAAAAATCAACTTGAGGATTTCTCAATAAGGTACACAAATATTCCAGTATTTTGTGACAATACAAGTGCAATAAATTTATCAAAGAATCCCATTCAACATTCAAGATCAAAACATATTGAAATAAAACATCATTTCATTAGGGATCATGTTAACAAAAAGGAAATTGAATTGATATTTGTTGATACAAAAAATCAATTAGCTGATATCTTTACTAAACCGTTAGTTGAGGATCACTTTAATTTTATTAAAGAAAAATTGCATATTATTCAAAATCCTTGCAAAAGGTCTAAATAGGAAGAGTCTCTCTTTATCAGAATGTTCTGAAAACATTCTTTGAAAATCTGTCTCCCAAAGACTGACTTGAGGGCCACGCCTCAGCCATGTCCTTTCCTATTTCTCTATAAAATATGATCTCTATGTAACTAGGTAATTACTAGGATCAAATCATAAAATTACAGCTAATAAATGCTGTGTTCCCTCTCTCATCATTAAAACCACTAAAAGTCACTTCCTACCTTTTTCCTTCTCCCAAAACCGGTTTTCACTTTTTCTCTCTAAACTCCCACTCTCTTCCTTCTTCAAACCGTCTCCTCTTCTTCTCTCAACCACCATTTTCTCCATGGCTCGAACCAAAGGAACCAGAAACACCAACTCAGATGACTCTTCTCCTTCACCTTCACCAACCCGTTCTCCTTCTCCACCATCTCCTCCGGCAACAAAACCGCTGTCATCTCCTCCTCTGTTCGATTCAACTCCACCACCAACCAAGGAAACCACTCCATTCGTAACTCCACCACAATCTCCGCTCAATAACTCCACAGAACCAATCATGCAAGATGGTTATCTCACCACCGAAACCACACCAGAAAAAACTCCATTGAAGAACAACGAAGAGCTTCCTTTCATCCCTGACCCTGAATCCTTCCATCCTCTCGCGATGGTACTCTATGTTGAACCAAAACCAACTTCAGTCAAACTAAATCTCAACACACCAAGAATAGTTGTTGAAGATCAACCAACCGCTCCTCAGGAACCTCCTAACTTGAACAAAATGGCTCCTCATCTCAGAAACATCACCAAAAGGAAGTTGCCTCCCAAGAAGGCTAAATCTGCTCCTAATCCAAGACCTAGAAAATCTCAAAGGCTTCGTTCTGCAGTTGGAACAAAGAAAACCAACAGTGTAGACACAACTGTACATGAAATCTCTGATTCAGATGAAGAAACTGAACCAACTACCCCTTTGGCTGAGAAAACTCCTTCTCCTCTTAAGCCCAAACCTAAGAGTAACAAAAAGGTCTCTAAACCTCCTATCAAGGTTTCTGTACCAAAACCAAAGCCTAAACCAACTGTGAAGGACAAAGGAAAGCAGAAGCAAACTGCTCAACCAGAACGTTCTCCAGAACGTTCTTCAGAAAGTCTTTCTGATAAAGACTATGAACTCTCTACAGATTATTCTCCAGAATGTTCTCCAAAGCGCAAAAATCCTTCAAAACAGAAGATCATTCATATCTCTACAGGAAAGAGGGTACCTCTGTTTGATCCTTCTCTGAAAAAGGATTTCAAAGAAAAATGGGGAAATAGGTCAATTGGAATTGGAAGGTATTATGATTTTGTCAAGCTGGAAAAAGACAAAGTCGTTCTTAAGGAGTATGTTGATGAGCAAGGCTGGACCAAATTTCTACAGCTTCGTGAGAGACACTACCCAAAGCTTGTCCAAACTTTCTATTTCATGGCAGAAGCATACCCTGAGGAAAGCTTAATAGTGTCTAGGATTAAGGAGGTTGAGATACGTCTCACTCCACAGGTAATCTCTGATACTCTTGGTATCTCAAATTCTGGTCAAACTGTCTTTGGTGATGATTGGTTTGAAAAACTTGAAGTCAATTATGAAAATGTTTACAAACTCCTTTTCAAACCAAATGTCACTGAGTTTGTTTCTTCGAACCTTCTGCCAACCCCAAAAATGCTGAATGGCATAAGCCAACATTGTGTCTTGCCTAGAAATGGTAATTTTCAACATGTTAGTTCAAATGATCTCTTGGTCATGTATCATCTTTTAATGAAAGAAAAATTGAGTCTTCCTCATATCATTATTCATAACATGATCAATGTTATTCAGTCTCGTAACAAAAAGTCTTGTCTGCCATATGGAATGGCTCTGACCAAAATCTTCATTAAGAATCATATTCCTTTTGAAGGTGAAAAATCTGTTTTTGAGTATTCTCAATTCACTCCAAAAAATCTGAGTCACATGAAGCAGGAACCTGTTGATGAGCCTCCTTCTGACCTCAAAAGAAAGAGGGAAGATGGGTCTGATCTGCAGAATCCAGTTCCAGAAAATGCTTCTGATGAACACTGCAATCCTCCAGAACGTTCTCCTGTGATGGAGGAAGATCAAGAACTGCTTGAAAACTTTGGCAATCATGCTTCTCTGTCAAAAGTCAAAGCTTCAGAAATTCTTCAAAGTTTCACTGAAAAAACCCCAATCACAAAACCTTCAAAATTGTTTATCTCTCCTCAAAAGCATGATTATTCTGCTTTGTTTCAATCTGACTCAGTGGACAAATTCTTTGTTCCACAAGCTTTTGATTCATCTGTCCAGATGGACTCTCTTAAGTCTCTTCAAACTAATCTCTCCTTTCCTTCAAGATTCAATGAATCTCCTTCAATGGCGCAAAGGATTTTTGAGCACAATGAAAGGCCAACCAAAAGGTCCAAGGTTGAGAAAGACTGCAGCAAGACACGCAGTGACTTGACTAGGGTAATTGAAGGGAACAATGCAATTTTGCATTATCTGTCTTGGATGACTTTTGAAATGTCTCTGTCAAGGAAGTGGAAGGACTCCATAAGTGACAAGAATGAGTTTGCTAGACCAGAACAAAACCCATTCCCAGTTCCTATGTATCCCATGTTCATGCCTACTATCTCTTCATCATCTGATGCTTCTTCTCCAACCATTCCACCTACTGCTGCTGCTGCCCCTTTTCATGATGACAAAGGGGGAGATGATTTAGGGGATTATGAGTTAGGAGGACCAGGAAAACAGTTAGGATCTAGGGAAGAATAGATCACTATGCTGCTGTTTATGTTTAAGTATTTTGATGTTTAAAAAACTCTGTTTTTATTTCTCTGTTTATGTCTTTTGATCATGATTAACTAAGGATCAAATTGCTGCTAGTATGTGCGCATATGAACAATGCTTTTTGATGTTTTGAAATGCTAGGTTTGATACCTTGTAATGATCTTCATGATTTATGAATTATGTTGTTTATGTTCTATATTCTCATTTTGCATATTAAATCTTGAATGCATGAATTGAGGGGGAGTTCTTTGATAAAATTATCAAACTCAATTGTCCATAAACAAATTCTGGAAAACTCTCAAAATGGCAAAAATTTTGGTTGCTAAAATTGAGGGGGAGTTTTTAACAAATTTTTCAAAAACTCAAAATCAAAATCAAAATAAATTATAAATGTTTGTCATCATCAAAAAGGGGGAGATTGTTGAGACAAAATCCTTATTTGATGTTTTAAAGATTACAAACATATTATATTTATTTAATCTTGTTATCTACTAATTCGTTTTTGTGAGAATTTGTTTCATGAGAATGAAATGAGAACGTTCTGGCGAAAACGATGAAAATGGAACAGTACATCAAAAGCGAACAAGTCTGCACAGCAAGAAAGCTTGGCTGATTATGTCTATTGGGCCATAAGAAAAGCTTTAAGCCCATTTGGAAAAGTAAAGCCCATTAAATGGATAAGATCACATGGCTTACTTAAGCATGACATCACTAGAGCAAAAGGACATGACATCATCAGAAGTGGGCTGCAAGTTATACAGCTCATCACAGCTGGTTATCTCATGCGCAAGCAAAGCAACAGTGCTTTCTAAGTCAGGCAAATCAGAAAGAACATTCTGGCTATTTTAAAGAAGAAAAGAGAAATCAATTGAGACTTTGGACAGCTATCAAAAACGTGTCCAGCAGCTCTATTTTCTCCCTTGGTCACCAAGACACTCCTCACCTATAAATACAAGGGCCTTTGAAGGTCATAAGCAAGAGTTTTGCAAGCTAATATCTCTCAAAGTGAAAATCATCACTACAAACAAAGCTCTTCACATACAAAGCAAATTCCAAGCTCTCTCACTGTATCTCTTGGATCATCTCTCTTGAATTTGCCTCTTGTAAAACTCAAACAAAGATTTGAGTATTTATTCGATCCAAACAAATCTCTTCATACAAAGAGTGTTGTATTTCTCAAAGTCTATTGGGCTTAATAGTTTTGAGATAGAAAATTCCAACCTTTCTTTTGCTAGTGTGCAAAGAATTGTATAAGCCTGCTGAGGTTGATAATACAGAGGTTACGGACTGATCTGGTGTGATCAAGAAATTGTAGTGCTAGTCAGAAGTTTCTGTTAGCAAGAAAACTATAGTGGATAATCTCACACGAGGTGTGGGGACTGGAAGTAGCCGGATTTGGTGAACCAGGATAACTCTCCTGTGTTATTCTTCTCTCTCTCTCTCTCTCTCTCTCTCTCTCTCTCTCTCTCTCTCTCTCTCTCTCTCTCTTTATTTAAAGTTACACAACACACACACATTATTTTATTAATCTCCAGAACATTCTGGTCCTTGCTAAAATAATCTTTTAACTTAACTTCATTTTTCTCATTCTGTTTATAATCATTCTTCAGAACGTTCTGTTCTAATTCAATTAATTGTTATATACTTTAATCTTGATAAACTAACATTCACCAAGATTATTCTTGAGTATATAAATCTAAAATTAAGTTTCAGGAATAATTTTTAAAAGGGTCACAATTCAAACCCCCCCTTTCTTGTGACGTTTATTGCTACTTCAGTTGCCAATATACTCATAATGGGGCAGGAGACATATCCGACTAGTTGGAGTCTAGTACAAACACTTAGACGGTTGTTACAAATGAAGTGAGAAGTGAAGGTTCGGCACTCGTTTTGTGAAGCTAATAGTTGTGCTGATGCATTGGCATGTACATGGTGTAACATGAGATATGGTTTGATGTTTTACGAGTCTTGTCTGGCTTAAGTTAGCCATCTTTTAGTTGTTGATCAAATGAGAGTTTTTTTCCCTCTTATGATTAAGATTTAATTTTTCTTTTGGGTTGGGCCCCTCCATTTAATAAAAGAAAATGAAATGTGAACAAATACTCTAGGGCACTTGATAATAAGTTTAAAGTATAAAAAATTTCTTGGGATTTACGTATTGAACAAATTGAAACATAAAAAAGTAGTTTCTGTCACATGAAAGTTATCAATTCTTTCGATTTTTAAATCCTTAAGCCCTTGTTAGCAAAATCCAAAAACATGCAAGAGATTAGGCAACGCCTAAGACTACTATGCTTTAAAATATTGCGTGAAAAATGTAAGGGTTTTTGTTTTGACCACAATCTCAGTCGATCAAAGATATATTTTTTTGTTGATCATTTGGTTTGTTATTGTTTGGACAGAAATCACTTGATTTTCAATGAAAAATATTTTAATAACAAAATCATATTGACCATTAAAAAAAAAAGTAACAAATCATGCTGTTGAGGCTAACCTAAAGCTGATTGGAAAGGAAACAAATGTTCAGATTAAATTTAAAGTTTCCAGTCATTAGCTATTATTAGGAATTGTATTTGTATTTTTTATTTTATTCATTGAGTTGCTACTTTGTATTGGAAAATTCATGGGACTTGAAAGGTAATTAACATAGGGATTGTGCCATTGTGGGTTGTGCTGCAAAGTTTGATTTTTATGTATTTAATTTAATAACCTGTTGGTTATACTTAGCATATATTTCAAGTTATAAAACTCAAAGTTGAGTGTTGTTGCCACGTGTCATATTATAAGTTTGCAATCTGTAGCTCTATTAATGGAAGTGTATGAAAGATATAGAACATGGATAAAACTTGTAACTATGTATTAGGAAAAGAATAATCCAATTCTTTTCATAAGATGATGGATAACTTGTGTTGCTTTGATTCACTTATTTTCTTTGTGCACGTATTCTTTTATTTCTTCACCTAGCTTCTTTTATATTCACATGTTGCTTTCACTTTCTTGCTCTCAATTCAATCCTTATCAATCATAACAATCACCGATATGGCTTTGCATGTTCAAATGATTTTACCAATCTCATTGGTTCTTGCAATAATTTTATCAGGTAATAACAAACTCAAATTCTTTTATAATAATTTTTTATTTCTTTCACAATAATTGCTAAAAAAATTGTTGATGAGGACAGGGCAAAGAACATGTGAGTCAGCTAGAGTATTCACCATAGTAAACTATTGCAAGGAGACTCTTTGGCCAGCTGTGTTTCCCGGGGAACACTTCAACGGCGGAGGATTCGTCCTTAAACAAGGACAATCCTCCGTGTTCACCGCTCCAGTAAGTTGGAGTGGCCGAATTTGGGCTCGAACTGGGTGCAACTTCGACCAAAATGGAGACGGACAATGCCAAACCGGTGCATGCGGCACCACTTTAAAATGTGGAGGGGCAGGAAAAACTCCAGCATCGCTCGCTGAATTCACACTCGCTCAACCCGATTTCTACGATGTTAGCCTCGTCGATGGCTTCAATGTGCCGATTTCTGTTAAGCCGATAAACGGAAAAGGAAATTGCTCAACTGCTGGTTGTGATTCTGACCTAAGATTAACTTGTCCCAAAGAACTTTCCGTTAGGTCTAACGGAAAGACCGTTGGGTGCCGAAGCGCTTGTGATGTGTTTAATACTGATGAGTATTGTTGTAGAGGAAATTTTGGGAACCCTTCTACTTGTAGACCAACATTTTATTCAAAGAAGTTTAAGGAGGCTTGTCCAACTTCTTATAGTTATGCTTATGATGATCCAACAAGTATTTTCACATGCACCGGAACGGATTACGTTGTTGCTTTCTGTGCTGACAGGTTTGTGTGTAAAAACCTTAAACGACACTCGTTTTAAAACTGATGGAGTATTTTTTTTTTTTTTTTTGTGAAAGTCAAAATGTTAATGGAATATTATATTGATTGGGACTAACTTTTATGTTTTGATTTGGACTTCAGGAAGAAACAGATGTGCACTTACCATGATCACAAGCTTCATTGTAGTGGATCACAAGGCTTAAGGTCATTGATTGGAAGCTGGTGGATAGCAATGATAATGGTGTTTTTAGCTCTTAGCTTGTGAATTGGATTCTAGTTCAAGTTGAAATTGAGTTGATTTTATGAGTTTGTATAAATGGAACCGTTTTCTTTTCTATGTGATTTTTCTTTCCTTTTTTGATTGAGCATATATTGTTCTACATAAAAAAGGCACGTACGTGCTAATGTCTATGCGCACGGAAGCTGCTATCATAGTATTTTAATTGAATGTTTGATAAAAAAATTAATGTTAATTATTTAAATTAATGGATTAGTTTATTCATATTCTTTTCCTTCAGCATAAGGAAAACGGTGATGTGCACTAGAGGTTATCCTTATGATTCATCCATCTTGAGTCTTGACAAATGCTAAACACAAGCATTCAAACAGAAGTTAGTGTATTTTTCATTTTTATTTTATGATTATTGGTCACGCATTTACAAACTACACTAAACTACTAAGACCCTTTAACATGCATGACAATGTAGCTTCTGTACCTAAGAGTGGCTAAACGGACTAGCCCGACTCGTGATTATTCAGTCAATAGCAAGACACGACAAACATGTCAGTTTAAATGGTCGAGTTGAAACTCCCGCTCCACCTCGCCCTGTTCCTCGGCTGCCTAACCCTAATGTGTTGGCGGTACAAAATGGTAAACGACGATTTGCGCTGGAGGTTATTCTTATTGATCCATCTAGACAAATGTTAAACACAAACATTCAGACATTATTCTCAACACTCGCACGTCCATATAAATTTGATAACATTGTCACTTTTTTCATCTCTTTACTTGTTTGTTAATCGGTTTAGTAGGTTAGTGTATTTTTCATTTTTATTTTATTTTATAATCATTGGTTACACATTAACAAATAACACTAAACTACCATAACCCTTCACCATGACAGTCTTAATGTAGTTTTTGTACCTAGGAATGACCGGACGGATCAGCCCGACCCATAATATGAGGGGATCTACACCATTAATTCTCAAGCATTTTTTTAAGGGTTGAGATTTCATTGTTATAGTCACCGCAGAAGATCTAGTTTCTTAGTATATAGGTGTTAATGTGTTGGTATATAATATGAAAAATTATTAATTAGATGATATATTCATGTAGTTCAATTAATTAAAATGAGGCCTTGTGTCCTCTCACATCTGAGTTCAAATCTTTAATTCAGTAATTTTCATATTTTATTTCATTTATAAGCCATGTATTTTTTTTCAATTAGTGTTGGTTGAAAATGTACATGTTGAAGAAGTCCTACATTGCTTATGATTATAGAGGAAAAGGTAGAACAAGATTATATGAGTCTTTACGCTTTATCTTCGTTTTTCAATATTCACTCAAATAGTTTCTAATTCGAAGATAATATCATTCAGAGTACTTAAATGACCAACCACTTTCGTATTTTCATCCATGCGTAAGCTATGAAATTGCTCGTTCAAAAACTAATTTGAGATACCCTTTGCTTGATATAGACCCTCAAGTTTCTCCCAATACTTTTTGGATGACGACGTGCCAATTGAACATTCGCAATAATATATTTAGCCAAAGACATACAAATTGCACTCGAAGTTCTCCTATCTAGTTCCTCACATTGAAAATGTTTCCTTTCAACGCTTTGTATAATCCTAATTGTACCGACACATTTTTAACTTGTATTTTCTATAAGTTAAAAATTGATTCTTCTATTAAATTTCTCTTAATCAAACTTCATTGAACTTGAAATTGACATTGCTGGAAGCCATAACCTTTCCCAAAAAATTCTTTAAAAATATAAAAACTGTTTTTTTTTTTGACGTGAAATATCAAATAATGTTACAACCGTAAAACACACTAAGAATTTTATACCCCACTTAATGGAAGCTACTCATACAAATTGTTGACATAAAGAAAAATAAGACAACACAACAAAAATACAAGAATATAACGTGAAAACTTTAAAGCGGAAAAAATTCATGAATATTGTCTTATGACAACCTAAGAATAACAAAATGTAAAAATCGTTACAATACATAGACTACCAATACTAGGGTTGGGAATAGGCTAGGCCGGCCTACAGGGGCCTACGGCCTGGCCTGTTTAAGCCTGGTCTGGCCTGGCCTATTTATTAAAAAGGCCAGGTTAAGGCTTTTTAAAAAGCCTATTTGATAAAATAGGCCAGGCTTAGGCTTTTAAAAAAGTCTATTAAGCCTGATAGGTCGGCCTATTTATACCCATAAGTTAAGCCTAATAGGCCTAATTATTATTATTTAATATATATCAACAAAAAATCATTCCCAATTCCCATTGTCCGCTAAAAAAAAAAAATCAATCCCAATATAAATAGAAATAATTTTTTATTGAGATTTAAAATTGTATTTTCAGCCTACAAAGAAAGAGAGTCTCACTATGATCATACCCCTTCATTTGAAGAATGGGACAAAGTTGAGAAAGTGTGTAAACTACTAGAAGTGTTCAATTCTGCTACTCGTCATCATATGAATTTCTATTTTTTTTGTGAATTGTACTCAAATGGTTGATAAACATTGAGTACTAACGAAAGATTATTATTATTAGCTCTAAATTCATTGTGATTTGTTGTTTTGTTGTTATAGGCTTTTAAACAGCTTGTTATGTTGTTAAAATTTGTTTTTAGCAAAATAGACTTTTAAGTAGGCTTTAAGTCTGTTTAGCCTATTTAGTATGTAAAATGAACTATTTGATTACCATAACGTTAAATAGGCTTCAAAGTAGACTTTCAGGCCAGATCAGACTTTTTAATAGGCCAGACTTAGGCTTGTATAATTTTTCGTAGGCCAGGCTCAGACCTTTCAAAGCCTGGCCTGACCTATTCCCAACCCTAACCAATACACACCTGAACTCTTCAAAGAGATTCATTAGCTGGACTATAGCTTTTAAGAAGAAAAAAAATAGTCCATTTTTTAAGTCACAAAGTTATTATTTAATATTTTCTGTGGTGTCTTAATTTTTTTTTGGTGGTGTTTATTATTTAATTTTTTTTTACCAAAAAATGATTATTTAATTATTGAACTATTAAAGTTGATTCTACCAAAAAAAAAAAAAAAAAACTGTTGAAATTGAACCTGTTGAGAGAGGGTAGCGTTCGAGTTTTAGTTGGTGGTGAATATGGCGAACGGTGGTGGAAAGGTTTCTTTCAAAGTCACTCTCACTTCCGATCCAAAACTACCCTTCAAAGTGTATGTTATCATTATCATCATCATCTTTTTTTATTCATCGATCATAAATATTCTAATTTTCCGTTTTATTCTTCTTTCACGATTTCAGTTTCAGTGTTCCTGAAGCTGCACCTTTTACCGCCGTTCTCAAATTTGCAGCTGAAGAATTCAAAGTTCCCCCACAGACCAGCGCTATTATCACCAATGGTAATTTCTTTCTCAATCATCATCACCAATTTTGAATTTCTCTTTTTTTATTACTGTTATTTTGGATAAATATGTTTTTTTTTTTTTTAATTTGATTATTCTTGAACGGACTATGCTATAGGGAGATTGATTTTTACGATTTTGGGGAATTTTTAGTGTTGTCAATTGTGGATCACAGAAAATTTGTTAGGGGATGGGACTTTGTTGTGTTCTCTATGGTATTCTTCTCATGGCTGCTATAAGCTCTATTTTGGAGAAAGAGAGATTGGGTAGCCTTAATGCATTTTTTAGGTTATCTCTTAGGATACATTCCTCAATCTTCATCCTATAGTGTAGCAGATTTTAAAGAGTTTGCTACATAAACCGTGATGCTATCCCAGTATCGCTCTGTGGAAATAGTAGCCGCTATTCCGGTATTGGCCATAGAGATTGTGGTGACAATAGTTGAAAAATAAAAATTGAAGTTTTTTTGGCTTTTACTGCTCAAAATTCCGTCCAATGCAACTTCACCGATCTATTAGCTTTACAATAAATTTTTATTTTTTGGCTTAAGCAGTACTTTTTATCACATAAAACACCACCCAAGGCCCTCCTCTATTTCAAGTTTCAACCATTCCGCGTTTGTCCAATGGCTCGTATTTCCCTCTATTTCTCCATCGTTTAGTACAATGGGCCTTAGGCATTTCAACTGTGTGCCTTGTGGTATGATATGGTCTCCAACTTTCATCTCTAAACTATGGGGTGCTTTGCCTTTTGGCAAACTTATATTTCATATACTCTTTCTTACTTCTGCTCATATGGAAGCCATATAAACTTAGTCTACCAAATATGAGAATGTTGTGCTGGATGAGTGAAAATACTAGATGAGACAGGATTAGGACGCCCAATCACTAGAACTACGAGAACGACAAGAAAAACTACACATGAAACTATCAAATAAGATTCAGATGTCAATAGTTTGACTATAGCCCTAAAACAAAAAAATTAGTTTGACTATAGAAAATAAAGTGAAACCAAAAGGACATTTTTTAATTAAAAGTTAAAAAGAAATGTTTTCTGAAACCAAGGACTCCCTTAACTACTAAAACATCAAGATGGCGTTAATGAAATATTTGGTTTGGTAACAAAGAGGGTTGGCTTAACTGGTAGGATCAAACAGTGTGGCAGATACAATTCTTGCAGGTAGTCGTCCATTGGTAGATATAAGGACCTCTATAAGCCCCTGCCGGGGCTGTGCTTTGTGGCACGTCTCAACCTTTGACGTGAGGAAACTCTTTCCCCCTTAGATTCCACAACCAAAAAAGAGGGTTCAATACAGTTAGTAAATCTATTGGACTAACGGTATGTTGGGAGTTAAGCCTTGAGCATTTCTTGAAAACAGGGGAGTTTTGTGGGTCATTTAATAAATGATGGTATATCTGTATGTTGAACACAAAATAGTACAAGAGAAGGAGATAATTTATTTATTCTATTCTTCCAAATTTCTGTTATAGTATTGTTAAATGCGTATTTGCTATAACTCTTGTTACTCGCTATGCTTGCAGATGGTGTTGGGATAAATCCTCAGCAGAGTGCAGGTATATCCTTGGTTTACGTCACTGTCTGCTTTTGAATTTTTGTTCTATGTCACGTAACATGTTTGTATATCTTTTATTTTTCAGTGCACTGCATACCTTTATCAAAGTATGTTAAAAAGTTCATCATAATGTCCTGATCGAAGATGTTTTATTACAAATATTCTTAAAAAAAAAAAAAAAAAAAACTTATTTTAGATAATTATTCCACCAACCAAAAACAAACAGAATGATGCATTCACGGCTTTTCCTTTTTCTCTGTGATTTGATTAAATATCTGGGATGGGATAATCTGATATTCTGTTCCAACATTCTGACATTGGTTTTGTTACTATCTGTAAAATAGTTATACACTCAAATGCTTAATGTTTACTTTGATCTGACATGCTATGTTGTGACACTTATTCAGGAAATGTCTTCCTTAAGCATGGTTCAGAACTACGTCTAATTCCGCGTGATAGAGTTGGTGCATCTGACATGTTTCGGGATGTCTGAGCTGAATGCTTCCTTTATCTATCTTGGCTGTTTTAGTTCAATACCGGTGCTTTATTTATATCATGTAGTCGATATTAAGAGTGTCCTTTAGACAGAAAAAGTTTAATCCAATAATGAATAGCCTCCACCTCCTCCCATAGTGACTATGTTTGTAATGGAGGATTGTGCAAAGATTGTTCAGCATGTGAGTTTGTAATGGAAATAGGGGAAAATATATCTTCTTGCTATTGAAAAGATTATCGTCTGATCTGCAACATCGAAATTTTCAAAAAATATTGGAGATGTGCAAATCTCGTAAAATTGGAAGCAACTTCTAATCACTAGTGAAATAAATGTTTTCATTGTTGAAGTTTTAAACTTCTGGACCACTTTCCTTGCCCGACGAGCCCGACGAGGGCAAGGAAGAGGCATGATGGGATTAAGAAATCCAGATCATATACTTCTTTCTATAGTAGTAGGAGCTTCCTTTTCAAATTGGAGTTTAAGCAAAGTGGAGAGAAATGTCATATCATGACATAACCATTTTACGTATGTTATTTCATATTTTTATTTGATAATTGTGAAATGAATAAAATGAGAACATTTTTATTTGATGATCGTATCGAAAATCTTAAGAGAACTGTGCTCTTAACCTTTCGGTATTTCGTACTCTCAACCTTAACTCAAACTAGTTGATCTATCTAACCTCCCCCAAGTAAATACACACGGAAGTGTTGCAAATTTTGGGGTAGTGAGTTTCATTTCTTGCTCCTGAGAATACGACATCATGCAAATAAATGGGAGAAGTTTTAGTTAATTTGGAATTGAGAACACAGTTTGTGCCGTCAGGACATGTATTTTCAAACAGCACAGTTTTTTAGACAAAAATACAAAATATTGTTTTTCCGTTCAAAATTATGTGATTTTTTTCAGAAATGCAGAGTCAGGAGAGTTGTTTGCTTCTTAAAATCATGAGTAGTGATATTTGAACAACCATTTGAGACAACTATTGTGACAACTTCATTTTTCTCTCTTTTCATTGGTTAAACACATTGGAGAGAGAAAAAGGAAGAGAGAGAACAAGAGGATAATATGAGTATGAGAGAGAAAATTGTCAAAAAGTTGTCTTAAAGTGGTTGTACAAATATCATTTCCCTAAAATCATACATGAACTTTTTCTTTAAAAAAAAAAATCATACCTGAACTTTGGACAAAAAAATAAAAAATGATAATGCACATAACTTTCTGGCTATGGAGTACTACCAACTTTCTCGCTACAGTACACTCGTAAATTGAGGTGTATCGATATTCTTGCTTCATAAATTTATAAACTAACGATCAATTTTATGAAATAAATAGTTATTTGTCGACATTTCTATTTTAGAAAATATGATTTCAGAAGAAAAACACATCATTCACTGTTTATAAGAATCATAGTAATTTTATTACATATTATCGTATAAAATAATCAATGTTCTCTATTATGAGCGATAAAAATTTTAAAAAATTATTTCATTTACACTTTTGATGAATAAGATTTAATCATTATAATTATAAATGATAAAAAATAACATTTTTCTTCAAAAAACAACTCATTTACCTTTAAAATTAAAAGATTGGTGTATCGATACACTCAAATATGTTGGGTGTACCGTAGAATTTGCCTTTATTCAAACAACTTTATTTATAATTTTGTATTTTTTATCCAATGAAATTTTGTAATTTTTATCCAATGAAAATAATTGAATATTGTTATCTGTATAAAAAGATGATATCGATTTTTGATGTAATTCTCTTTTCTTCCAATTTTTTCTAACAAATACTTCCTCCGTCTTAATTTATAATAAAAAAAGATTAATTCACACTTATTAAGAAAACTAACACTTAGTGATTTGAGGTATAATTTTTTGTGTTCTCCTTGGAATAAGTTTCATGGAAAGATGTAAAAATAATTCTCATTGGTTAAAAATTATGGAGAAAATAAAAAGGATAACAAATTAAATGCAACTTGCATTTAATTTTACATTGGAAAAGATGATTTATTTGAAAAAATATAAAAATAGTATAAAAGTTGGTTTTTTTTGCTTATATTTTGAGACAAAGACTTGCATTTAATTTTTTGCTTATTACTTAACTTTACACATATTAAGAAATTGTTTTAATAGTCTTTTTTTACGAAAAGAAATTGTTTTAATAGTTTTGATTTTACTAGATTATTATTTATTACAATAATCATTACATTATATTTGTATTGGGACTTCATATTCATCTTAGAAAATTAAAAAATAACCAAGTGTTAAAGAATATTCTGGTGGATATCCAATTCCTAATAATCCTTTTCATATTTGCTATGAGTCACTGCAGTTCATGATCTTTAAAACGTAAACATAGTGGAGTTCATGTAGAGGGGTCCAAGGTTATTATGAATTTTTTTATGGTTGTCCTTTTGAACTATTTTATCAGCAATCAACAATTAAAATGGACAGTACAAGTTTCAGAAGCTGCTAAAGGTAAGAGAGAGATCAAGGATGTGGACCAACATGACCTAGTTCTTGTCCCCTTATGGTGTTTTTCACTGCCTTTGACTACATCTTTTAAGAGAAACTATAACCGACCGATTTGGCTCTCTTTTCTTTTACCTTTAAACACCCAAAAAATAACATTTACTTCCACAAAAGCCATCTTTATTTTCTTTCAAATTAATTTCTTTAGCAAGATTTTATTAGGTTGTCTAGGATTTCAGAATGTCATTGTTCATCATGCTCGTAAATTTGACGATTTGTGTTTCTTGTGTTTGATCAATTTGAAATATAAGGAACTCCATTATGTTTTAGAAAAGTTTTTAACTCTAACTTTGTTGAAATGCATCAAATTATTATCACGGTTATGACTTCAATACAAAAAAAATTAACTTAACTTTTTGTTGGAAATCGTCAAGTTATTATCGTGGTTATGACTACTTTTTGTTGAAAAGCGTCAAGTTATTATTACTCACCCCGTTTCAAAATATAAGCAAATTTTACTTTTTAGATTTATTGAATTAATGATGTATGTGGTCCATATTATGAACCACATACATCATTAATTGAATGAACCTAAAAAATAAAATTTACTTATATTTTAAAACGGAGTGAGTATCTTGATTATAACTTAAATTGTTAGGTCGGTAACATTTATTCAAACTCCCAAACTTTTACTTATTTGTTTTTCTTCTTCTGAACAAGCTAAAATGAAACTTATATTCACAAAACGCTCTTTCTGACTAGCATAAGGAATGCCAGAACATAAAGCAAACAATGTTTACAAAGTTCACCTACAAGTTACAAGTGCTAAAAAGCAAAATTACATGGCAATACCCAAACAAGCCAATGTATTAAACCACCAACAATGATAACTAAAAGCAAAAATTATATGTTTCGTCTTCAGCCACAAAAAGAAAGTAGCTCACCTTGTAGTTGTATCTTTTTTAAACTCTTAACTCAACCAATTTAGTTTCCTTCAAAAAAAAACTCAACCAATTTAATTATGGGAAATGTTAACCGGTCCTCCCAAGATACTGGTTAAAGAATCAAATGTAGTAAGCATTGCATTGAAACTTGTGTTGTCAACTCCTAAAACGCATAAAAAAAATGTTATTTTTACTTTAAAACATTCCTTTTTAATTTCCTTAACCAGTCCTGAGACACCGGTTAAGGAGACCTTTAATTATCCACCCCTTATGTAGTTGTATGTAGTGTAGTGCACTCAGCTGACCTTGCAGGATTACATCAAAAACACGTCAATGTTTGGATATATGGAATCCTTCATATTCCTATCAACTTTATGCTCTTCTTATAGCTTTGTATGCCGTTGGAGACAAGCATTCGAAGCATATGATATTTTTGGATACAATTGGAAGCATATAATATGATTAGTCATAGTCATTAATCAAGCTATTACAAGTTTCAATTCATATATCCCACTATGGTTCAATGAAAAGACCAATTCTTCTTTCTATTTTCATATGAAAATGAAGATCAAGGAGAAGTTAATTCGATTCTTTTATTCCTTACGTACCAGAACCATTCTAAGTGGTCCTATTCTTTTCCAAGGAATGTTGCAATCTTATCCCTCCATTTTTTAATGCTTCATCTTCAAGTTTTTTGATTGACAAAACCAAATTGAACCAAAAAAACTCGATCATATAACCTAGATCTATATAATAATTTGTTTTTATATCAAATTATATTGAATCTACTCGATCATATTTATGTCCAACTTTATGACACGTTTTTCATATACAAATCTCTAAATTACATATACACACCGGATAAAATATACTTTTAAAATATTTTTAGTAAAGCTTTTACCAGCACCAACGAAATTATTCATCAAACAAAACTATGAATTATTAATACAAAAAGAAAAGCAAATAAAGTGACTGCATTTAAAATGAAAGGCGCAATTAAAAAAAAAAAATCACTTTCTTCTCCCTAGATATCGAGCGCCTTCCATCTGCTTTCTTTGAAGTATCATCTTTTGTTGGAACATATGTGGAAATTGAGTAATTGACTAAACACAAATTCCCACAATGGGTAGAACTAGTGTAGTGTGAATTGAAAAAAGGAAGTCTCACTTCGAATGGATCACACATTAGTAGTGTTTATATAATGGGGTTGTACCTGTATTTAATAGGGGTACATGATTAAGTGAACGAAGTAAGCACTAGGAAAAATATATTGATATATATTTTATTATTTGGAAATGATAAATTAAAGGATTAATTTAATCATTATTTGAAAGTGCTTTCTTAGTCTCCAAGATTGACTAAGATATTTTTTGGAACGCAATCTAGAATATTTTGGAACACAATCTGAAATATTTCTAGTAGGCAATCTAATATATTTTAGAGCATAATATGAAATTATATTTTAGTAGTCAATAATATATATTTTTGTACTGAAAAATATATTATTGTCCTCAATATAACATATTTTGGTACTCAATTGAGATATTTTTGTACTAGATCTAATATATGAGTTACTTGTTCCTAAAGTCTTTCACTTATTAGTAGAGAACTTTCTCTATAAATAGAGAGCTCTCACAGTGCATTCTTCACACCGAATTCCACAGTCGATGATTCCTGTGTGATTCCTCTCTTCTCCCTTCGACTTGAATTAAAGAGTCATTCTTCTGCTTCTACTCCTTTCTGTCCCTTTCGATTTCAAACAGAGCGGCTACGTACCGTATTGAATAGTCTAATCAAACGATTAAACTATATTTGAGGTGTATATCTACGAGCGGTTGTATACTGTGCAGTATATAATCGTAACAGTGATCTGGGCTGTTTTATCCTGGAGACGGCGTGGTTGATAGTCTACCTTGCACAACTTGGATAGTGCCGCGAAACGTCTTAAAGAGAGCGACCTGGTCGTGACTCATCCCGGTATTTTCTTTTGGCAGTTTTAATTGCAAAAACAACATCTTTTCACTCTCTTCTTTTAAGATGAGTAGTGGCGACGAGTGTTATAGATGTCGTTTTTTTTCAGTGGTTGGTAAGTTTAGGAGTCAGCTTTCGGAGGTGATTTTTTTTTTTTTTGTGGATGTTGTCCTTATGAGTGTTGATCGTAGGAGTGTCTTTGTTAGTGTTTGTTTTCGGATGTTCCGACTATATATGACGTCTTAGTTTGTACTTTCCATAACACCGGTCTTTATTCGTCTTGTGCAGAGACCTGATTTTTAATAAATACAATGACCTAATTGAGAAACTTTTGACAAACTCAGATTAATTTAAAATATTAATAAAAGAATGGACTGATTTAATAGTGGCTTACAAAAACATGATCAATTTGAAGATTTACTCGATATTTTAAGGAAGAAAGCTGAGGCCTATGGAGAACATCTCTTCTCTGATTTTTTTTTCTCTTCTGCTCCCTCCGTTTTAAAATGAGTGTCGTTTTAGCCAATTGCACATAGATTAAGGAATAAAATGAAATAATCATTAGATATAACACTTTTACCAAAATGCCATTGTTTTATATAAAAAAAAAAAAAACAAACTTAAATGTAAAGTGACATTCATTTTGAAACAAATTTGTTTGGCTAAAGCGACACTTGTTTTGAAATGGAGAGAGTAGAAAATAACAACTATGCATTGAACCTACCGACACATAACGGTAAAATACCCGGTTCAATGCATGGTTTTTTACCCTTATACAATAATTAACTCCGCCTCAAAAAAAAAAAATCATTAATTCCATTTTGCTTGTACATAGCCCCTTTTATTAAAACAAAATAAAAAATTTAGGGTTCTGTTTGGCTTAAAAAGACATGTGTTGAGTAATTAGTTTTTGACAGTAAATAAAGAATTGTTTTAGAAATGAAGCTTTCGCATTTTCACTGTTCGAATCTTCCACCACGTTGTGTCAGGAATAGAGTATAAATGCACCATGAAATAATTTGCACATGAGTGTCTGTAGTTTCCGTTATTTTTTCATCACTAAATTATAATTTTTGTCGCTACAAACTAAAGAAAGAACGAACAACAAAATTTATTGAGAAGTACTAACATCTTACTCTTTAACTTTAACACACATTTTCTATCACACTTTCTTTAATTAATTATAATTAACATGAATCATACAAAATCACGTGGATTCAATATAAAATTGGTGGTACTTTTGTGAATTCTTTATTTTGTTAGTGTAAGCCTTCTAATTCTAAAGACAAAGAGATTTTGATAATTTGAAGTTCGATCTTAAAATAAGTATAAAAATTATTCCCCGAAGAGTTGAAATGAGGTTATGGCTCTTGTGAATTCTAACCAATTAAAAAGATTACGTTGAAAAAATTAATGTTAAAAATCAATGAAATAAAGTGCATTGAAAAATCAATATTAAAGAGTGTATTGTTAACGCTATTCAAATTTTTTATCTTAAAAAAAGCTTTCCGGAAAAAGTTAGGACAACAAGTAAAGAGAAAATAACAAAAGAATTCATTTTCCAACATAATATTATTAGAAGATTCTATTTCTTTTCTCTGATCGACATAAGGGAGAGGTAAACATATATAGATAGCAACAGCCATTGCATTTGCAATATTATAAATATCACACTACAAGTGATGATAGTGATATAGTGAGTGTCCTTCATTTTCTTCCATTTCCCAATATGGTCACTCCCACCTTCTTCTCTTCTCCACCATAACCATTACAAATGGAGCCAAATTAACTAAGCACACTACAAAACCCTCACTATTCACATTTCTCACACTCACTACAACACTAACACATCATTTTCAAAATTCAACTAGCATCAAATCACACTCTGTAACGAATATGACACACATTTAAAACGATTACGCGTCTTTGCCTCGATATTTTGGTGTTTTGAGTATACGGAGAGTACGACAGACTAAGACATTGTCGGCAGCGTTTGTAACACGGCGCGGAGCCTCCGATACTACTTTCTGCTTCGTGTGGTTTACCTCTCCGGTCTTTTGATGTGTCTGGAAACGCTTTCCTTGAACCAAAATGTTTGAACATTGAACAAATCTACGCTCCATCCTTAAACTAGTTTCATACACATTAAATGCATCGTTGAAGCTTGTTTTTAAATTTGTTCAAAATCTCAAGTTAAACATTCTATTTGTTGATATTGTTGATAGTTTCCTATTCCAATATTAAAAATCAACCACAACAATAATATAACAATAATCAATGGTTGGTTTAATGCATCTTTATATTTATAATAAGTTGTTGAGTGGAGCTGATTCCTCTTATATGTATAGTATACCTTCTATCTCTAATTATAAATTCTTTTTTTAAAAAAGCTCTCTCTGCATCTAACTCTTATTACAAAGGTCCTAACCAGTGTCTCTAGAACACTAATTAAGAAAAAAATTACATTGAAAATAATGTTTTTTACACTTCGAAATAGTTCTATTACACATATATAAATCCTAGAAAACAATTCAATAAATTAAAACAAAAAAAAGTTGGTTTTTCCTTGTATCAACACTATATTTAATGCATAGATCAGTTGGTAAGAACAATGCATAATATATGTAAGGTCCAAGATACGAAACTCGGACACCACCAAAAAATCATTATATTTAATCTTGAACAAAAAACATATATTTAACGAGAAATTCATGAGACATGGCTCCTAACTATTAATGTAATTGATTATAGAAAATGATAACCCCGTAATATTTTGTTTTATATTTTTGAGAGGTCAATATTTTTTTTTAAGTAGGTCCATAATATTTCTTTATAAATAGGATATATAAACATATCATTTTAAATACAACACGCTTTTAAATAGTTAGGGTGCCTCCTCTTTTATGATCTCCTTTTGTAGCATGAAAAATCTAGTTCCTAATCAAATTATTTGATTGCCTCATGTGGTCTCCAACAAAAAAAAAAACATTATATTTAAAGAGAAATTCAAGGGACGGGACTGCCAACTATCAAGGTAATTGATTATAGAAAATAATAACCCCGTAATATATAAAGGTAATTGATTATAGAAATAATAACCCCGTAATAATTTGTTTTATATTTGAGAGGTCAATATTTTTTTTGAAGTAGGTCCATAATATTTTTTTTTTTTTGAAGGAAGTAGGTCCATAATATTTATTTATAAACAGGATGTATAAACATATCATTTTAAATACAACATGCTTTTAAATAGTTAGGGTGCCTCCTCTTTTGTGTTCTCTTTTTGTAGCATGAAAAATCTAGTTCCTAATCAAATTATTTGATTGCCTAATGTGGTCTCCAACAAAAAAAAAAACATTATATTTAAAGAGAAATTCATAGGACAGCCAACTATCAAGATAATTGATTATAGAAAATAATAACCCCGTAATAATTTGTTTTATATTTTTTAGAGGTCAATAATTTTATTTTTGAAGTAAGTCCATATATAATACTCTCTCCGTCCTAAATTATAAGCAAAAAAATTTCATTTTCTTTGTCGCAAAATATAAGCAAAAAAGATCAACTTTTATGTTATTATTATGTTTTTTCAACAAAAATCATCTTTCCAAAGTAAAATTAAATGCAAATTGCATTCAATTTGTTCTCCTTTTTATTTTTTCCATAATAATTAGCCAATGATAATTGTTTTTACATCTTTCCATGAAACTTATTCCAAGAATAACACAAAAAATTATATCTCAAATTATAATGTTTTAACTTTTTTAATAAGTGTGAAATTGTGTTTTTTGCTTATAAATTAGGACGGAGTGAGTATTTCTTTATAAACAGGATATATAAACATATCACTTTAAATACCACACACTTTTAAAAAGTTTGGGTGCCTCCTCTTTTGTGTTATCTTTTTGTAGCATGAAAAATCTAGTTCCTAATCAAATTATTTGATTGCCTCATGTGGTCTCCAACAAAAAAACATTATATTTTTAGAGATAAATTCAAGGGACATGGCTGCCAACTATCAATGTAATTGATTATAGAAAATAATAACCCCGTAATATATCAAGGTAATTAATTATAGAAATAATAACCCCGTAATAATTTGTTTTATATTTGAGAGGTCAATATTTTTTTTTGAAGTAAGTCCATAATATTTATTTATAAACATGATATATAAACATATCATTTTAAATACAACACGCTTTTAAATACTTAGGGTGCCTCATTCTCTCAACAAAAAAAAAAAGTTAGGATGCCTCCAAATTTGTGTTCTCTTTTTGTAGCATGAAAAATCTAGTTCCTAATCAAATTATTTGATTGCCTCACGTGGTCTCCAACAACAAAAAACATTATATTTAAAGAGAAATTCAAGGGACAGAGCTGCCAACTATCAAGGTAATTGGTTATAGAAAATAATAACCTTGTATTATATAAAGGTAATTGATTATAGAAATAATAACCCCGTAATAATTTGTTTTATATTTGAGAGGTCAATATTTTTTTTTGAAGTAGGTCCATAATTTAATTTTTGAAGGAAGTAGGTCCATAATATTTATTTATAAACAGGATGTATAAACATATCATTTTAAATACAACACGCTTCTAAATAGTTAGGGTGCCTCCTCTTTTGTGTTCTCTTTTTGTAGCATGAAAAGTCTAATTCCTAATCAAATTATTTGATTGCCTAATGTGGTCTCCAACAAAAAAAAAAAACATTATATTCAAAGAGAAATTCATAGGACAGCCAACTATCAAGGTAATTGATTATAGAAAATAATAACACCGTAATAATTTGTTTTATATTTTTGAGAGGTCAATAATTTTTTTTTGAAGTAAGTCCATTTATAATATTTCTTTATAAACAGGATATATAAACATATCACTTTAAATACAATCACACTTTTAAAAAGTTAAGGTGCCTCCTTTTTTGTGTTCTCTTTTGTAGCATGAAAAATCTAGTTCTTAATCAAATTATTTGACTGCCTCATATGGTCTCCAACAAAAAAATATTATATTTAAAGATAAATTCAAGGGACAGGGCTGCCAACTATCAAGGTGATTTATTATAGAAAATAATAACCCCGTAATATATCAAGGTAATTAATTATAGAAATAATAACCCCGTAATAATTTGTTTTATGTTTGAGAGGTCAATATTTTTTTTGAAGTAGGTCCATAATATTTATTTATAAACATGATATATAAACATATCATTTTGAATACAACACGCTTTTAAATACTTAGGGTGCCTCATTCTCTCAAAAAAAAAAAAAAAAGTTAGGGTGCCTCCTCTTTTGTGTTCTCTTTTTGTAGCATGAAAAATCTAGTTCCTAATCAAATTATTTGATTGCCTCATGTGGTCTCCAACAAAAAAAAAAACATCATATTTAAAGAGAAATTCATGGAACAGGGGCTGCCAACTATCAAGGTAATTGATTATAGAAAATAATAACCTCGTAATAATTTGTTTTATATTTTTGAGAGGTCAATATTTTTTTTAAGTAGGTCCATATTATTTTTTTATAAACAAAATATATAAACATATCACTTTAAATACAATGCACTTTTAACTCGTATGCGGTTGATCACAAAAGGAGTTCAGTGCCCCCAACTTATGCCATATGCAACAATCATGAGGAAGATGGGAAACATCTGTTTTTTGCGTGTAGTAAGAGTGTTGGGTGTTGGCAGCGGCTGGGTTTTTGGCCTTCAATTCAGCAGATTTGGTCTCATAATGCCTCCTGTGTTGATATAATTTTTTCTTTACTCCAACAGTTAGACATCGCTCAATAGCAGATTTTTGCGGTTACCCTTTGGAGCTTATGGAAGCACAGGAACAATCAGTGGCGGATCTTGAGTAATTTTGTTGGGGGTGCCAAATATCGATAGAATATATAATAAACAGTTTCAAACACTTTCTAGGATTATGATGTGGTGTGGTGGTTTGTTAGCCTGAATGTTACTTGGAGGGCACTGGTTCAAGTCTTGCTAGGAGTTATTTTTTTGAATATAAAACATTAAAAATACAGTTGAATTAGGGGGTTGTCTAACCACTGCAACAGCCATTACTCATGTGTCATGCTATGACTAATATCATATTTATAGAGAAGTTGGGGGGTGCAGTGGCATCTGCAGGTCTCCAAGGAGATCCGACACTGAGAACAATAAAGTGTGGAATAATATTGTAGAAACAACAGAGCAGATTGGTGACCGAGCGGTGGCTTTCCTAAAGAGTGGGAAGACTGCGCAAGAGACAAGGATTCACAACTCGTCAGCAAACCCTCATTTCGACATAAGTAAGTGGTCAAAACCAAGTGTTGGGAGATTCAAGTGCAATGTTAATGCTGCCTTTTCTGCTTCTCTCCATAAAGTAGGCTTTGAAGCTTGTATTCGAGATGCAAATGGAAATCATGTTATAAGCCGTACCGAGTGTTTCACACCTTTACTTGATGTGGAAATGGGTGAAGCTATAGGACTCCTGCATGCTATGCGATGGGCGAAAGACCTAAATTTGGTAAATATGGATTTCGAAACGGACTCAAAAGTGGTGGCAGAGAGTATCTATAAGAGGGATGGTGTATCAGATTTCATGGCCATAATACACGATTGTAGACATCTATTAATGACTGATTTAGCGAACTCTGATGTGAAGTTCATTAGGAGACAAACCAATAGTGTTGCCCATAATCTAGCTAGAGAAGCACTAAATCATGCTAGTTTCCATTATCATCTTAATATTCTACATTGTATTCATACTTTGATTAATAATTAAAAACTATAAGCTTCTTTCCTTAAAAAAAAAAAATAGTTATGATGCCTCCTCATTTGTGTTCTCTTTTTGTAGCATGAAAAATCTAATTCCTAATCAAATTTTATGCACCGTTCCGAAGGAATATAGTAAATTTCTTCTATAACCTGTATTATTGATTTTAAAATTATCTGTATTATATACTGCTATTACGAATCATTATGGCAATTATTTTTCAAAAGAAATTATGACAATAATTTAAATAGACACTTCGCCACCAACTTAGTTCTATTTAAGTTTTTGCGGGCTATGAACTAACTACCTATTGTTCATTGTTATAGCCCGCCGTATTTTTTATGGAACGTAGCGGATTGCTTATTTTTTTTGGTCGAGGTATAAATCTCAGACCTTATATATATTATGCATTGTTTATATCAACTGAATTAAGTTTATGAAGACTTAGCATATTAGTTTATATGAACTAATCAATTTTGACAGTTCAATGATAATTGAACGGACTAGACCACCATATCACAATTTAATTGATTGAATAATGTATAATAATTTATGATAATTATTAACTAATCAAAATATAAATGTGGGAAAAATAAAAAAAAAGAGCAAAAATACAGTATAAGAAAAAAATTTATCCAAAAATTATAATATATATAAGGCTAAAATATGGTTTTGGTCCCTGCAAATATGCCTCATTTTGGTTTTAGTCCCTGCAAATTTTTTTTGTTGTTTTTGGTCCCTGCAAATATGTCTCATTTTGGTTTTGGTCCCTGGCTCCACTTTTGTGATAATTTGCACACGTGGCACATGATGACTGAACCATTTATTAGAGAAATAGTCCCTGCAAAATCTTTTGATTTTGTAAAAGGTCCCTGCAAAATATTTTGTTTTTGGAAATAGTCCATGCAGGGACTATTTCCAAAAAAATAATATTTTGCAGGGACCAAAAACAACAATTTTTTTTTACAGGGACTAAAACCAAAACGAGGCATATTTGCAGGGACCAAAACCATATTTTAGCCTATATATAATAACCGTAGAAATGTTATTTTGTTATTAATTCAACCAAACTTGATACCTACTCATTTTACATTGAAATGGAACTAACCGGCTAATTGGTGGTCCTGATTTTTTTTTGTTTTTTTGTAGATAGACGAAATGGCAAAGCCATTATAAACTCACACACACAAGTGGAGGTACCGGGGTTTGAACCCCGGTCATAACATCCGACCTAACAATTTCGGTATTTTGCCAGTTGAGCTAGGACTTCTGGATTGGTGGTCCGGATTTAATCTAGTAAATTTTTAAACATTGAGAGTAATAAATATCTTAGTGTAGTGTTTGTTTGGCTAAGAAACGTGTTGGAGGGGTAATTAGTTTTTGACAGCAAAGAATATAGTTTTAGCAATCACAACACAAGCATTGTCATTGATCGCATCTTGTACCACGGTGTGTGTCAGGAATAGAGTATAAATGCACCGTGAAATTATTTGCACATGAGTGTGTCCCGCAATTTCCGTAATCTTTTTTAATCACTATTATATTTTTGTGGCAACAGAATAAAAGGAAAGAACAACAACACCAGCCGAATTCGTCTATGAAATGAGTTTAGTTATATAAAATTGACTCATCTCTATCTAAAAGGTTATTAACAAAACATACCAATATCAATGACTATTTTGATTAACAAAATACACAATCAAATACCATTTTAAAATTTGGATATATTGAAGAACAAGTGTGTTTATTCGTTAAATATTCAATAAAAGTTGACTCTGTTCTTACCAATTTCACAAAATAAACTTAGATTCTCTTTCTCCGACCATTGTAATTGCAATATTCACACACTCACTCACAGTCACAGTGAGTGCCGTTCATTTTCTTCCATTTCCACATCTGGTCCCCTCCCACCTTCTTCTCTTCTCCACCATCATCACAACACAACAATCCAAATCTCTCTCTCTCTCTCTCTCTCTCTCTCTCTCTCTCTCTCTCTCTCTCTCTCTATTTTCTGCCATACCAAACAAAACAAATATCTCATTCATAAAAATCCAAACAAACAAACACACCACACTACAAAACCCTCACACATCATTTTCAAAAAATTCACTAACATCACAGATCACATTCTCTCTGCACAACTTCTTATGAAATCAAAGACACATAACGGAAACGGTTACGCGAACGAGAATGGCGGTGGCGGAGGCGGTGGTGGAGGTGGAAGTAGTAGCTCACCCAGTCCGCCGCGATCTCCACCGCGACATTCTGGAGTTTTACATTTACGGAAACGATTACGCCGGACGAAGTCACTGTCGGCGGGGATAATGACACGGTGGAGTCTTCGCTATTTTTTCTTGCTGCCGGTGGTTTATCTCTCCGGTTTGTTGATGTGTGTGGGACCGTTTCCGTTCACGTTCTTCATTGGTCATACTCCTCTTCCTGGTTCTCGTTACCGGAGTCACGAGGTTTTCGATCATCTTTGGCCTGAAATTGATTCTGATAATTCCTCTTTCATTGAGGTTTGTGAAATTAAGTGTAATGTACAATAATCGCGTTTGGTGAATAATTTTGTTTATGGATTTGGTGCTATATGAAATTTTATTATGGAGCTGAATTCATGTTACTAATTTTGGATTATTATGTAGCTGAATTTGCGTTACTAAATCTTGTTTGGTGAATAATTTTGGCTTATTATGTAGCTGAATTCGTGTTACTGAATTTGTTTGGTGAATAATTTTGAATTATTATGGAGCTGAATTCGTGTTAGTAAATCTTGTTTGGTGAATAATTTTGTTTTTGGTGTTATTTGAAATTTTGTTGTTTTGTTGATTTTGTTGTTATTTATTAACTACTTATTATAGATGTGTGATCAAGAATGAAATTATTTTTGTCTATAAACAGAGTTGATTTTTAATTGTTTATTTATTTTGCAGTTGTCTTCTGTTTGGAAATACAAAAGGAAGTTGAGAGAGAAGAAGCCTTGTTCGAATTTGACTGATTTGCATCATGAACATTTTGGTAATAATTTAATTTAAGAAAATGATATTAATTCAATGTAACCGTATGTGTTGGTATTGTGTTGTGTCGGACATGCCTTCGATTAGAGATGTCGGTGCTACCGAGATTAATATTGCTGCTAATGTGTGATTTTGCTTTGTAATATAGTCAGCTTTATTTGAAAGAGCTTATTAAAATATGAATCATAAGTTATTTTAAGCTGATTTTCATAAGCTCAGTTGTAGAAATAGTTTATATAGAATTCATGCTGAATTTGCCCCATTTCCACTTTGTTTGTAACCTTATATGATAAACTGCTATTTTAGTTATTTATGGAAAATGCTCTCTAATACTATGTTTTCTATAATTTCAGTGTCCCCTGGCCTGAATGGTTTTTTGATTGTCGAGGCCAATGGTGGTCTTAACCAGCAACGCTCTGCGGTGTGTCATAGTTTTCCCTTTCTGTCTTTCGGCAATTTTTTTATTCGACGGATGAACTATTTTTTACCATTGTGATTTTAATTGTGGCTCTGTAGATTTGCAATGCTGTGGCTGTTGCTGGACTACTCAATGCAATACTAGTTATACCTCATTTTGAATTTCACAATGTGTGGAAAGATCCAAGGTGACCACTTTACTTATTTATTATCTTTCGCTTTGAACCTTAAAAGATAGGTCTTACTAAGTGTGCATGAGAAATTTTTCATCACAAATATTGCTAGTAAAGTTTCATTGTTTGGCCTGTTTTTGTCAAAGTATATCACCACATGTAACAACTCAGTAATATGTGGTTGGGGCGAAATTGCTTTATATTCTTGTTTATGTAAACTAATAATGTGCTTGGAAGCAATTGTTTATGAACTGAAGTTTTGTCTTCCTTCAAATGTCTATTTACAATATTTTTAGATATAAAACAAGGTACTCACTGCTGCCTTTGTTAGTCTGATTTTTCTATCTCTCATATTGTATAATGACAACTCTTGAGGAAAAAACTGATAGCAAATGGAAAAAAAGATTTTCAATTTCAGAGAGGAAGTTATTTGCTAGGCTGTTATTATTCAATAGGAGGGACACATGAAATGGGGATAATGGATTTGAATCCTTTCCTAAGAGAACTATACCACATGCCAAAAAGAAAAGAAGAAAATAGAATTTCCATTCAATAGTTTTTAAGAAACTTTCCTACCATGTAACTCATAAAATATTTGATGTAAATATGTTTCAAAAGGTTATTTAATTTAATCATTTCCCCATAATCAGTGCCATGTCAACGTTGTTTTTTATGTTATAAGTAGTGCATTAATTTTACTTCCTATACAAAACCTACGCTAGAGGCTGATTCTCCTGGGATATACTTTTTGAATTACATTAGTTAGCACTTTTAACTTTATGGTATGTTTATGATGCCGTCGGTCAAGCATTACTTGTTTAACATATGAGCCTTTAACTAGAAGATACTGAAATCATACCTCATTTGGTTATGTATTTTCTTGTAGAACCGCCCATGCAAACAATTAATTATTAAATATACCCGTAGTCAACAATATTAGGCTAAATAAACTTTTATGCCTGATTTCATTTCTGCATTCACTTATCTATTTTAAATAATGTTATTTTGTGTACAGTGAATTTGGGGATATATATGATGAAGATCATTTTATATCCACACTTGATGGTTATGTGAAGGTGGTTAAAGAACTTCCTGAGGCAATAATGGAGAGACATAATTACAATATGACCAATATAACTAGCATCAGAGTCGAAGCTTGGGCTCCTGTCAGTTATTACCTTGGAGTTGTTCATCCTATCTTGCAAAAGGAAGGGTAGGTATTAGACCACTTTGCCCTCATTTCTTATTCTCTGTATTGGTTTTGGAGTGAACTTGTACTGTGAATCCATATTAGGCAGTCGACACAACTCAATTTTAAGCAAACAATTTGATTAAAGGAACTTCGTTTTGGCAAACTTATGCAGGGTTATTCGAATAGCTCCATTTGCTAATCGTTTGGCAATGAGTGTCCCTCCGCATATACAGTTTCTAAGATGTCTTACTAATTATCAAGCATTAAGGTTTTCTTCTTCTATATCTGCACTAGCTGAGAATCTGGTTTATCGAATGAGTGAGAAGAGCTCGAGGACAGATGGAAAATATATTGCTGTGCATCTTCGCTTTGAGGAGGTACCGATGCTCATTCTATCACATTGAAAATTAGGTTTTGCTATATGCATCTCTAGGTGTCAAAAGTAAACAGAATTGAAGTATTATGTAATAATTGCCTAACTATTCTAACATACAGGACATGGTAGCATTCTCCTGTTGTATATATGATGGAGGAAAGGCAGAGAAGTTGGAAATGGATTCAGCTCGTGAAAGGGGGTGGAGAGGAAAGTTCAAAAGAAAAGGTCGTATCGTTGTACCTGACCTCTATCGAGTCAATGGAAAATGCCCACTAACTCCCCTAGAGGTATTTATTTGCTTGCTGATTCTTCTCAGATCTTGAATTCTTTTTTCCCTTAATTTAAAATCTCGCCAGTCTCATGTCCCTAAGTTATTGACTTCTTAATGAGATACTGCTTTTCTTTTTTCCCTTAATTTATTCTTGATTCCAATTTCCAATTGATTATGGCCTACCTTTGTGCACCTTTTAAATTAATTTTGTAGAAAAGCAACATATTGAGATGAAAATCAAACAAATCTCTGGAAGTTTAAATTTTGATAAAACTGAGATTATATTATGGAAGAGACTGATGTTTATTTCATGTTGATTTCCATAATTATGTAGGTTGGGATGATGCTACGTGGCATGGGATTCAATAACAGTACATCAATATATTTAGCTTCTGGGAAAATATATCATGCAGAAAAGTATTTGGCTCCTTTAATAAAGATGTTTCCCAATCTTTATACCAAGGAGTCTCTTGCAACAACAGATGAGCTTGCTCCTTTTATGGTAAAAATCTTTACTGTGGTGAAAAAAAAATATATTTCATGCTTCCGTTCCATGAAACTGGATGGCTACAAAGCTCTTCAGCTTATGTTTTATTTTAGTTCATTTTTCTTAGCAACCCATATATTATTATTATTATTATGATTTGGAATATTTTTAGAATGTTTTTATTCTTGTAGTGGAGGGGTAACCTTGGCGCAACTGGTAAAGTTGTTGTCATGTGACTGGAAGGTCACGGGTTCAAGTCCTGGAAACAGCCTTTTGTGTAAAAAATAGGGTAAGGCTGCGTACAATACACCAAATGGTGGGACCCCTTCCCGGACCCTGCGTATGCAGGAGCTTTAGTGCACCGGGTTGCCCTTTTTTTTTTTATTCTTGTAGTGACTAAATGAAAATACATAGGAAGTCAGTTGAAACGATAATTGACATTGGACATGTAGATGTATCATCTACATGACCTTTCTGTGATAAAATTTTACAGTTACCAATTCGACTTGGTGGCATGGAGTTGTAACAACCCTTCATTAAAACTCTTAAATTTGGGTGGGAATTGGACCTAGGATCCGAAGTTCATCCATCTTAAAAGAGGATCAACAGTTTAAACTTCCATTGGTTAATTGTTTTGGATTTATAGCTGATGCCCCAACACCAGATTGCATTACTGGACAGGAAACCTGAATATTGTAATATTTATAATAATCAAGGATGTAATTAACTTTCAATTCCAAATGATGTATTTGGCTTTTTATTGTGGTTCTCTCTTCATCCCTCATTCTAATACTTATTATATTTGGCATGATGTTTAGTTGTTAACATCTTTACTGCCCTCTGTGTGACTGAGGTAAAATGTAAAAAAAATCATGGGCAGGTTTAGTTATTCTTTCTTTCTTTTAAGTGTATGCCTTAATATTTTGTGTGATTTTCGAATATGCTCTTATGCTTAGTTTCATCCTTCTTTAGGGCTATTCCTCCCAATTGGCAGCATTGGACTACACAGTGTGCTTGTTTAGTGAGGTTTTTGTAACAACCCAAGGTGGTAACTTCCCTCATTTTCTAATGGGCCATAGAAGATTTCTCTACGGTGGGCATGCCAAAACCATTATTCCTGATAAACGCAAACTTGTTGTTCTTTTCGAGAACACAACTATCAGGTACTCTCTCTCTCTCTCTATATATATATATATATATATATACACATTTATAGTTTATAGTAACCCTATTCTCCACTAACATATTTTGATAGATCTTGTGGAATACCATACATCATTTTCGTTGTCTTTTTAGAAATATAATAAAACTTTAGGTAATATGTATCTAGGATTCATATTATAGTTTCCAGCCTGTTTTATGACATGAGTGCTAACTGATTGAAATATTCCCTAGACATGAATGAGAACCTTTTGCTATGCACTAGGTAAAATTGAGAAACAGATACTTTTTTTCTATTATATCTTCTTTTAACTAAAATAGGATACAGCCAAATTCACGAGATCATTTACAAGTACTTATTATACTTTTTTTTCTATTATATCTTCTATTATACTCTTCATTTTAGCCCAAAATATCCAATTTTCGTCTTGTTTTAACCATGTTTAAGTAATTCAATTCCACTCCTCCAAATGCCAATTTTCAGTGGTAGCTGAATTTAAAATCCAACTAAGAACACCTTGGAACCCTTAACTCGTCCAGTAATTCCTCTATAACTAGAAAGGGGGATTTGTTGGGTATTGTAACTTTGTTTAGAGGCCCTGTAATTCATAAAAGATTCTCAGCCGCCACTTTTTTCTGCACTAATATCATGGGACTCGAATAATAACTTACACTAGGTCGAGTGATGCCTGCGGCTAGATGTAAACAATTCGAACTGAGCACCTAAGACTTGAATTTGGCTTGTGAAAAAAAGAGTTGCTCAAGTTTGACTCATTTATTTTAACGAGTCTATTTATACATGTATATTTGGAGGGATCAAATTACACCAGTGTCATACTTGGATATTGTTGCACTGTTTAATAGTTTTTTTTTCTTCCAAATACTGATATTACAAAACTCACCGTTAGATAAATTATTATTGTTTATATCATTTATGTAAATTCTTACGTAAATATAAAATCATTTGATATGCCAATGAGATATTTACAGGTTAACATTGTTTGATAAAAGTCCATAAGTCGTTAATCTTGATGTATCCTCAGCATCTCTCCTATCAGAACCGAACAGAACAAGCTGTTCTGATCTGTGTCCACTGTCCAAGTCCCAAGTGCTTTCTCTAATTGTTTGATTATGTCTATGAATTAAAATTGCCAATGAGTTTTATACTGGATTTGTTTCCCATCCTTGTCTGCATCTTATATTTAAGCATAGTTGCCATGTGGATGGATTCAATATGGAAGCTTAGGCTATGCAATCTTTGAAACACACAAGATGACACGAAATATTTGTGTATCAATTTTGCAGTTGGAGTGCTCTCAAGGACCAGATGGATGACATGCTTAGTGAAAGTGACCGCAAAGGAATCATGGTCCCTAGAGTTAGAAAAATTAACAGAAAAACTTCTGTTTACACTTACCCTTTACCAGAATGTAGATGCCTACAGGAGAGTCTTGTCAATAAAACAATTGACCATAATGTAGACATTCCTGATAACTACAGTCTACAGCAGAACAAAAGCTTGAACAGATGACATGATTCATATATTCCGAAGTCTCTGCATCAGATTTATATTATTTTCAACTCCATGGCTTTGGTGTTTCAACTTCCAGTAGTATGGCTTTCTGAAGTTGTTTTCTCTTGTCAAGATACCGGCTTCCAAGTTCTGATAACACAAGTAGAGATTTCGACTTTTGTGTGATTGGAAGCTTCAACTGCTTGAAGATTTTGTGTGCATATTACTTAATTCATTTAGCGGGACAGTTTTCTAGCCTCCAGTGTGAAGGTTTGAGTGGGAACACTACATCAACGTAGTTTCCAGGAAAGGATATATCAGGAGCAGGACTTACAAAAGAGGGGATTATAATTGATTTTCTTCTGATCAATGTCTTTTCTACTAGTATTACTCTTCGCTTACATTTAAAGATGATAGCAACTTACTCTCTAGCACACTTCCAAACACATTATCCTATTGGTTGAAATTCAAATGGATTTCACTAAATTATGTTGATAAAGTTAGTGAGATCCATGTGAATTTCAAACAATAAAATGGTGTATGTTGAAAAGAGTGTTAAAGAGTGCGGTGCTAACATAATTTTTTTACATTTTTTAGTTCTTGTGTAAAATTCTTTGGCTAGAAATAAGATAACTAGTCTATAGAGTCGCGAGTATTCTTTGTTTTACCCAGTTTTGGTTCAGTTGACTAATGGCTTTGTATTTGCTCCCTTTCCAGTTTCCACCATTTTAGAAAGGTAATATCATGTCTTCTTTATACTCTATTCTATTCTATCATCAGTACTTTCTGAACTCATTCTCTATTTCTCTTAATGATCCTAGGGAAAAGAGGTTATGAAATGAAATGAATCTTGATCCGTGGACAATTACAGAAGTTCTTTACTAATAATGTAGTTTTAAAAGAAACAAAACTAGCTACTATTATTTGAGTTTGGGTTTTTGCAAAGAAAATGGACCCCCAAAGTTGATAGAAGTTTCTTTGTTGTCACTTTAGGTAATAGAAGCCATGGGACCTAGAAATTACATAGAATCTGTTTGTGGCCAGGCTTAAAGTTGGTGTTAAAATTTAATGAATGGTTGAAGGTACAATGGAGAGCAGTGGAATGACAAGAGTTGGTCCCCATAAGGTAGACATAATAATGTAGGGGGGCTGTGTAACTCGTGTAGTTGTATGTTGTATGCAGTAGATAGCTGGGTCAATGTTGACTGAGCTCATTCTTTGTCTGCGGGTGTGAAGAGTTAGTATATGTAATGTAAGTTGGAGTGTTGATGGTAATGACGACAAGAATGATTAGAGTAGAGAAGTGTCAAAGGATTCAGAGTTCATGAGGAAGAAAATGAAAATCTTTTATTGAATGAATCAATCAGAAAGCAAGCGTACAAGGGCTCCCTTTATATACACGAGGCAGTTAGCTTTGAACTAACTAACTATGCCAGCGCAGCAAGTGGTAAATCAGTGTAACTAACAACTAACTAACTATTTTAGAACAAGTAAGATAATTAACTAGTGTTAATCTTCTAAGTTTGATACCCCCGACAAGTTGGAGAGTGGTAAATGTCCACCATTCCAAGCTTGGAAAGAAAATCATGAAAGATACGAGGGTTTGAAGCCTTAGTGAAAACATCAGCAACTTGAGCCTATTAGGAAACTGACAGCAATCTCATGGATATGCTTGAAGCTTTTCACGAACCAAGTGGCAATCTATGTCTAGATGTTTTGTGCGTTATGGGAAGACAACATTTGTAGTAATCTGTAACACACACTGGTTGTCGCAATATAAGACAGACAACCTAGATGGATGTTGTAACAAATCACGTAGGAGGAAAGAGATCCATTGGAGTTCTCTTGTAGCTGAGGTAAGGGCACGATACTCCGTTGCAGTTGAGGAGCAGGAAATGGTTTGTTGCTTTTTGGACTTCCAAGACACCAATGAGTGTCCAATAAAAAAGCAATCACCAAGGTCAAAAGTTCTGGGAAAGAAAGTTCCACACCTAGGAGACCGTTTAAGGTATCTGAGTACTCTTAAAAGCAATCATCAGGTCATAAATGTATGATTAGCTTGACCCCGAGTTAATCCATATTCTATTAGGAAAAATACACAATGACTTAAGCAACTTACAAACTTGCCCAGGTTTAGTAGGTGTCACTTCTTGTGGTGGCTTCAAATAGACAACTTGATGCAATTCTCCATGCAAAAATTCGCATATAATTGATGGATATGCCAACCATGAATTGAAGCTAGAACCACTAGAATTATAATTGTGGACATCTTTGCAAACTCGGGAATAAGTCAAAATAATCTAACTTTAAATCTCTCAACAGTCCCATTTGCATGTCTTTTGATTTTATTTACCCACTTGTTTCCATTTGGTGCAGTATTAGCAGGTAGGTCAACAAACTGCCAAGTTCCACTGGCATTTAGTGCATCAATTTCAAGTTGCATAGCCTTGACCCATCTAGGATCTAAACTAGCTGCGGTGTAAGAATTAGGCTCAATTTCAGAGTTGAGAGATACAATATAGGCCTTGTGAGATGGTGACAGATGAGTGTATGAAATGTAAGGAAATAATGGGTTAGTTATAGTAGTATAATTGTAGACTGTTAAAAGGGAGAGAAACATGCTACTCCCTGAATAAAATGTCGTACATATGGTGACCACACATTTCATACTAACTACAAATCCTTACCGGGGACGCTTCTCCAAAAAGACTTGGTTACCAAGGCTTTCGGATCCACCCAACCGTAAATAGAAGCATCGGGGGAAGGTTTTAGGGCCACCATAAACCTTGGTAACCACCACTTAACGTCATCCTCGGGAAGAATTTACATGTAAGTTTTCTCTAATGTGTTCTTTACCCATTGGAGCTTATGATCTTCAAGAAGATTAGAAATAACAACGAGGGATCTCAACTGGACTTCAAAAAAAAAAAAAAAATCCTCGACCAACTCTAAAAGATTAAGTCCCATAATCACCTTGTGTGAGGTCAATCACCTTTGAGGCTCTATTGGGATTCTTTACATTCAGAGGTAAATTTGAGTTTCCTATTCCATCTAGGTTTCCCAAGTTCGCCGTTGATGCGATCAACAACACCAAGCAACAAACAAAGAAGAAGAGGTAGATGGAGTACCTTTTGAGGCTGGAGTTGAGGGGCAATTGTTCCGGACTGGGCCTTGACCCACATCGTCAACCCAATACATAACGACCCATTAGCTTATAATTCCCCACTGTTCAAGGAAAGAAGGGAGACTTTATGTGTGCTTCACCGTATAGAAGTGAACTCATCCAATCTAGACTGTTCATATGTTCTCTTACGACCTCCCACATATCTCGTCAAATTTCGCATAGTTAGTTAAAACTATGCTCCACTATACAAGTGTGGCCCACACACATGATCTCTTACGACCTCTACTAATTTTTTTTTAAAAATATCAACTGAGGAAACCCAAATCCCCATTTTATAACTTCAATGCCATCGGCTACAGACCTAACTTTTCATGTATTGCTAGATGGTCTGAATTAGATCTCTAAACTATGATTGTTCATCATCCAATAAGGTGATTTGCTTACAATTGTTACCATCAAGTGATTTTATTTCTACTAACATGTGTATTTACTATCTAATACTTTCTCCGTCTCATTTTTAATAGTATTTTTAAGTTGATTTTAATTATAAAACTAGTATAACTTATTAAAATACTTTTATTAATTGTAGTTTGTGGAGTAACTAAACGGAGTGAAATTTAATAAATAAGACTATATTAGTCGAAAATAATAAATGTTGTATTGATATTCTAATGTGACAATTACATAGGAAAAAATGTTAAAATGACAATTAAAATGAGACGAAAGGAGTATCAATCTACTACGCTACCCTATCCTTATAAATATTTCTACCAATTATTTGAGGAAAAAATGCCTTTAAATATTTGCATTATTTCCGATTATTAGATTTATTTATAATTTTTCTAAAATACATTTGTACCAATTTGTCTTAAAAAAGTTAATATTAAATACATCCATTCATACACAAAATATAATTTAGTAACTGTCATATACAATAATTATCTTGCCATATATTTTTTTTAACTCAATTACTGATTTTTTTTCTCTATTTTTTTACAATAACGTTTTCTCTTTAACATGTGAAATTTAAAAACTGGCAAAGAAACTTAATAAAAAAGAGGTTTCTAGTGTATTAGAAACTTTTTGATACGGTGGAGCTATTCTAGTTAACTGCCGAGGTAGTTCTTTAGTGAAATTACAATGAGATTATAGAGATAATCTGGAGAGAACTATATGAAAGAGTAAGTGGAAGTTGTGAAAATGTGGAACTTGTCTTTGTTGTAACGCGCAATCACCATTATATAGGGGTGTCCAACCATAACTCTCTCCATGAAGTCTGACGAAAGAAGCATGAATTTAATGGAGATTGCATCAACAGCCCTGATAGATAGAGTCATGTTCTGGTAAGGCAAAGCTCATTGTGTAGTCCTCAACCAGGCGATGGTTATGGGTTATCGGGTCATTGTCTGTTGGCTTGCCATATAAACGAAAATTTTAAGAGAATCGCTCTTCACACTTCCTTAATTGCTCAAAATTACAAGCGGTGTTGGCTGAAAAACATTTTAAGTGTCATTCGACCATTTAGTGGCGGTTAAGTGTCTTTCGACACATTTTAGTTCGGTTCAATCACTTTTTAAGTTGATTTAACCAATTTAAAAAGTCTCTTTGAACAATAAAGTTAACTAGAGAAGTTGAAAGCAATTTTCAACTTTTTTTTTTGAAAGAGCAATTTCCAACTTTTAAAACACCCGTTAGTATTTAAAATAAATAAAAAATACCCACCATAGAGAAGCAAATTCTGTTCCCGTGAGCATAGCTCAATTGGCAGGACATTGCATAATTTATGCAGGGGTCGGAGTTCGAACCCCGGACACCCACTTCTCCACAGTTAAATGTGTGAGCTCCAGCCACTGGACTACCACTGGACGGAAAAAAAAAAAAAAAACAAATTCCTAACGGGCATTTTAGAGTCCCATCAAACCCAATTGACAAAACCCAACTGAGTTTAGAATCGTCACATAGCAGAACTTAATTGGAGCCATTTTCATTTTCAAAATGTTACTACTACTTTGTTTTCGTCTCACTCTCACCCACTTCATTCATCACCATTGAAATGTGAAACATAACATCGATACTATACTATATACACACCATGATGACATTATTAACACCACCACTAAAGTTTAATTTAAAAAACAAATGAAAATGCTCCCATTTTGGGATTAAAAAATGTCCCAAATTTTCCATGGATGGGAACCCTAAATCTAACCCTTCGCATCTTCCTAACCCTTCCTCTTCCGAACTCCTCCGCCAATTTCAAGTAGCTCTTAAACGCCGTCGAAACCCCGGTACCGTTCCTCTTCTCATAACTTTTTTTATGTTTCTACTTCTTCATTCAGTTTCTGATGTTAATTTTTGTGAATTCTTTATCAGGTGGTGCGTTGCAATCGAATATTATTCGACCAAAGCGTTCTGCTGTTGCTGAAGCAAAGGCTATGAGCAAATCTGAAGATTCTCAAACGAGTTTGGATCAATCTGGGAATCATTCGCTAAAGGGTAGTGCTGTTGTTGCTGGAGAGGGTAATTTTGTCATTTTTTTCACCATTTCTTTGATATATACATGGCTGTTTTTACTATTTAATTTTAAAGTGTATGTGTTGTGTTGTGTTTTTAAAACACTCACATTGGACAAGTGTTTTCGTGCATGTTTTGATTGAAGTTGGGTTTGGCGAAATTGTTGTAGTGATACACTGTGATTTTGTTGAAGATTCAAAATGCAGCTTTTACTAAAATCCAAGTGGCCTTCTGTTATTCTGCCAAACTCACTGTTGGTCCAATATGGATCCTATTTAATGATTTAACCAAAACATGGATTGAGTTTCAAATTGAAATTTGGAACCAAACTAATTGGAATATAAAATAAGAAAACTACTTTTTTTCCTTCAAAATTGATCCAATTCATGAACACTATATTATAAGGGTGTGTTTGGAAGTTGGGTTTTAGAGGGTTTTGAGATGGGAGATTTTGGAGGGCTAAGTCTATATCTTAATATATGATTTCAGGCACCTACCACAATTTTAACCGACTTTAGAAACATTTTATGATGTTTTTAATGAAAATTAAGTCTTCATATCGCTTTTCATCCAAAACCCAACTCCCAAACTTGGTCTAAGGCTTTGTGGGGACCGGTGAATGGAGGGAGAGGTTCAGTGGAATCATGGCCTTCTAAATTACAAGATTTAATATTAACACTAGGAGAGAGAGAGGCATTTAAGGGTGTGGATGAAAAATTGAGAAAAGTTCATGGGAGGGAGTCTGTTCCCATATGGGATTTTGGAAGGGAGGGCTTTGGAGGGAGAGAAGGACAGAGAAAGAGGGAGAAACCTTCTACCTTATTTGAGATAATGCTTTTGTAGAAAATGATAACAGAATGTTTATGCTTAGTATATCTTTAATTGTGAGGATGTTATAAAAGATGGAAATAATTCGAAGAATTTTTTAAGCCCTCTAAAACCTCCTCTAATACATTTTGAGTCCCCCCCATAGTAGAGAAATTCTTTATTATGAACAAAAATACACCCCCATTAAAGTTGGGGAACTATTCCCCTTTTTCCTTCCCTTTTTCAAAAGCCCTCCCCTCCCTTCCCCTTGTAAGCTCCCAATGGAGCATAAGCTCTGCCTAGTGCACGAGGCTTCCATTAGGTGGGATCTGGGAAGGGTAGGTAGATGTATGCAGCCTTATTTCGCAAGCAAAGAGATTGTTTCTGGGATTTGACCCCGTGACATCTAGGTCAAAATGCAGTAGGTTTACTGTTGCGCTAAGGTTTGGGCTCAACCTGTGCACACTACTACGATGTTTGGTTTGGCTTTTAGACAATCTATTTATGCATTGTGACAGACAGATTCCTAAAGATGATCGGTGACATTGCGCAGATCGTAAAACAGTTATTATGCCCTCCCATGTATTTCTGTTCTTCTCTTTCAACATGCAGGGTTCAGTGATGTTAAGGTCTGTGAGTTGGAGAACATATCATCTCACTTGAGTTCACTTGCATTGACAGAAATGGATTTGGCAAGTGGCGTAACTGAAGCATCAACCAGAATCAATCAAGACATGAAGTACAGAACTAGTCAACAGGCAGAGTCTGAAAAAAGCTTGATATCTAAGGGAGGAAAAATTTCTATGTTGCCAAGGAGAACGTTAATTTCTCAAGATCATTCAGACAAATTCAAAAACTTTTTAAGTCAACCAGCTACACAATCTTCTATAGTTGGTCCATCTTGTGCGACAACTACATCAGTCCATTCAAGTTCAGCTCCAATGCTGAATTCTCTAACTGGTTCTTCTCATTCCCATCCAAATAGTGCCTCAAATTTGGTTGCAAACCGTTGTGGGAACCTCAATCCTCATCAAATAACTCACGGGGTTGTTAATTCAGTAAAAGAAACCAATATAACATCAACTGATCAAGCAACTACTGGGGTCCAAGCTTGTAGTTCACTTACTGATGCTGAATTGACGTTTAAGGAGAGAAACTCATGTAAGGAGCAGCAAGGATGCGCATTAAAGGAAACTATCATTTCAAATAATGCTTCCTGTTATGATGATGCGTTAAGTAAAGGAAAAGAGTCTGCAGTTGCTACCAACACTCAGCCTGAGGCTCCAACTGTATCTTCAGATGTAAAGTTGGAGTCTTCAAAGTTAGGTAAACCAGATAAAGCTGCCAGTTCCAAAGGACCATCAGGTTCTCGGAAAAGGACCTACGACCCTGATTATTTTTTTAAAGTTAGTGGCAAGCTATATCAAAGGCTTGGCAGAATAGGAAGTGGTGGAAGTAGTGAGGTACACAAAGTGATTTCATCCGACTGTACAATCTATGCACTTAAAAAGATAAAGCTTAAGGGTCGTGACTATGCCACTGCATATGGATTTTGTCAAGAGATTGAATATCTTAACAGGTTGAAAGGGAAAAGTAATATCATACAACTTATAGATTATGAGGTACTCTCTCCCGACTTCTTATTTCTGTTATGAATATAATAACCAATATAAATTTTTGTTAGATATTGCTGCTTTATATCCCTCTTATTAATATCTATCTGAAAAGAGAAAAGAAGGGATGAACTGATTATAATTTCAGTTCCATCTTGTACAAAGACATGTTACATTTTATAGACTCGGGTGCGTAAAGTGTTTAGTTGCATTCCTAAAATCAATGAAAGATAATATGTCTTACTTAGTCCTACTTAATAAAGATATAATGGGCCGAATACAATTATTACTAATATTTACAAATTACTAATAGACATTATTTACAACACTTTTCTCAATTTTGTATTTGTTATGGATTATATATAAGTCTGTAAGGGTTATCTTATTTTTGTTCTAGTATAATTCATTCTATCCACGCTTGTAATTAATTAGGTGACTGACAAGGCTTTGCTTGAGGGAGTCTTGAGTGGCTCCTTCAACAATAAGGATGGTAGAGTGAAGGATGATGGATTTATATACATGGTACTTGAATATGGGGAAATTGATTTGGCTCATATGTTGTCTCAGAAGTGGAAGGAACTGGATGGGTGCAACCAAACCATAGATGAAAACTGGCTTCGGTTTTACTGGCAGGTTTCGAGTCTACAATTTAACCTTAAAGTTATTTTATCATTTTCTGACATGCATGTTGTAGAATTACATTTTGCCTTGTCTGTTCAATCATTAGAAGATTTTCTGTTTAAATTATCCAAAAGAATGCGGGCATCCTTGTCTTTCCAGTTGGACATGTATGTTTTGGGTGGTCTGGTCTGTTCCTCATGTTTTGTTTTTCTTTTACCAGTCTAGTGTAGTTTTGGGGTCAAAATTACCAATCTAGAGGAAATCTAGCATTCTGAGATGTACAATTCTTTTTTTTATAGAAGTTGTGTACATGCCATGATAGAACTTCTACTATTTTTTTATTTTTTTTAAAACAGTAGTACATAGAGTTTGCAACTTTTAAAATACCATACATCCCATTGAAACAACCTCTTTTACATGGCATCAATAAAAGGCGCATTCATTCAGTCTTACTGATGATGATCTTTGAAATAATTTTCTCTTACAATTTTATCCAGTTTGCCTTTTAATTAATTTTACTTGCGATCAATTATGAATTTTTCCCTTCCATTTTCTTTCTTTATTGGATAGATTAAAATAGGACGGAAACTCTGCCTAAGTAAATTAGCTAAGACTGTTTGTTGATACTTACAGCAAATTCTTCAAGCTGTCAACACAATTCATGAGGAACGTATTGTGCATTCTGACTTGAAGCCAGCTAATTTCCTCCTTGTCAAAGGTTCCCTAAAATTGATTGATTTTGGTATAGCCAAAGCAATAATGAGTGATACAACAAACATCCAGCGGGATTCACAGGTATTGCTTATTTCCACGGCTTATTTTCTCTATTTGTTCAATTGGTTATAATGTTATTGTTGAAATATATTTCATACTCCGGTTGGGGCTTTCACTGCCATTTACCACGTTACTCACTAAATTTAACCATCAATAATCTGGAAAGTTCGACCAGAGTTTCTCTTGCATTGTTAATTGTTATTGCTGTGCATGTTAGGGATGTACACAGTATCATTAAGCAACACCAAAAACAAAAAGAACAATCTTATTAACTGTTAATGATAGGTCTATTATGGTTAGTTAAGTGTTCAGTTAGTTTGTTGTTGTCTGTTATGGTAGTTAAGAGATCAGTTATTTAATTAGGTTGGGTTAGTTCGATGAAATAAAAAAGGCATGTCGCCTATAAATAGGGAGAAAGGATTGGAGAGTGGGCACCATGTTATTTAAGGGATTTAGGCCCTTTTGGCATTTGGAGGTAGGCGGGTCCTTTCAGACGAGGATTTGGATTTTAGGGAGGAATCCGGTGAAACCTTGTTCTGAGGAATAGGGACTCCAGAACAGAATCTAGTGTAAAGAGAAAATATAAATTAACAGAGAGAATTAGAGTTTTAGAGAAGATAGTATTTCTGAAAATGATGGATAATTCCTTCAGTGGACCACTTGGTCATATGATATAAACATATATGTGATGACACAACCGTTGGTACAAGAGGGAATATTCTAGCAAACTAGAAACTGTCAGCTCAACAATGGCAAAACAGAAAGCTTAATGGAAACTAAATGGATATAACAAGACAAATATGAAAATCCAGATTATATAATAGCCTAATAACCTGGTACACTATGGAATTACTATAACATTCTCGAAGAGCTGCCATTATTCTGTAATCAAAGGAATTCTTCAGCATTCATTACAATAGCAGTTGGTTGACTGGTTCTATCAATCAATGATTTAATTCATAGACTGTATTGGAGCTAAAAATATTTTAAAATCATCTTAACAGGTGAGGTGACTGTCATTTTCCTAAGCTTAAAACCATTAGCAGATCAATTGCATCCTAATATGTTAAATTTTTACTTAACTTTCTTTCAACTGCTGTAGGTTGGCACTCTAAATTATATGTCACCAGAGGCATTTATGTGCAATGAGAGTGATGCGAATGGGAACATCATAAAGTGTGGTCGGCCATCAGACATCTGGTCTTTAGGATGCATCCTTTATCAAATGGTATATGGGAGAACACCTTTTTCCGATTACAAGACATTTTGGGCCAAAGTCAAAGTCATAACTGATCCAAATCATCAAATTACGTACGAACCGGTTTCAAATCCATGTCTTGTGGATCTAATGAAGAGATGTCTTGCATGGGATCGCAATGAAAGGTGGAGAATTCCTCAGTTACTCCAGCATCCTTTTCTTGCTCCTCCAGTTTCATCTCATCCTTCTTTGTCCCAAGATCATTCCTTTAAATGGCTGCAAGTTATTGCCGAAACCTGTAAATGTGACCGAGAAGCAGTGCAGCTTTGTAGTCAGCTCCAACAGGTGCTTGGTGACCCCTTTTCTTTAATAACTTCCGACACTTCAAATTCACGAGACGGACAGTGTAAGTTGCTGTCCCGCATATCAGAAGTCTGTGTTCAGCTGCATGAACGATTAACGAATTCGGATAATAAATAAGTAGGTGATGGAGGAAGGTAGTGGTTTTGTATTGGTGGTTCTTCCAAATTCCTCTAATTTTTATCCATTTGTTTTCTTCATTATACTAGTAGCAAAGGAAGTTTTTTGATCATGCTACTTTTCATAGGACTAGAGGTTACGTCTCATGTCTATTCCCAGCTATGTAAAGGAGTTAAAATGTGTGTAGCCATTAAATCATTAATCGAAGGTTCCGTATATATCAATTTGGAATCTTGTCAAAATTTATGCCTAAAAAATACTAGGGTTAAATATGTTTTTGGTCCATATGAATATGTCATTTTTACGTTTTAATCCCTCTAAAAAAACTCTTCAACTTTTAGTCCTCCAAAATTTTTTCATCCTCACTTTTGGTCCCTCCTTTAAAATAAACTCACATGTAGAATTTATATTTTTAAATAAAATTTTCCCATGGGGTGGTAAACTTCCAATTTCAATCATAATGCAAAAGTTTTTCTTTTTTCATTGGGAGGAGTTTGTTACAATTACTCAAAAACTATTCTCAAGAATAACTTGTTTATCTAATAAAACTCAGGAATAACTTGTTTATCTAATAAAATTTCACATGAACCTTATACCAAAAAAATATCATAGAAATCCACTTTTTCATCTTTTAATTTCGAATAATTTAATGAAAATATTGAAAGTTACATAAATATTTCATTTATTTATTTGACAATTAAATACAAAATAATTCTTTTTCAACCTCGCGAATAGTCTGAAGAATAGATTTAATCATTATCTCGCGACCAACTTTAGATAGACATTATTATGTAAGTACGAGAGACTTGTCAAAAAATTGTTACAAAATGGTTGTACAAATATAATTTCTTTTATAATAATGAATGATCAAAGAAAGTAAGAGATTATAAAAATGACAAAATGGGTCAAGATTATAAACTCCAAAAATAGTAATTTAGAAAGTAAAAAAAAAAAAAAAAATTAATATTGGATTGGATGTGTGGGGGATAGCTCTGGCGTTGGGTGGGAGAAAACACTATCCATTCCCGTTTATAAAACAGTCACATAGGGTTATAGATTTAGGTTGTGTTTGGTAACAACGAGAAGCTAGCTTATAGGTTATTGAATTAGCTTATAAGTTTGTTGGATCAAAACATGATGTATTTGGTAACAATTTTTTCTCATGAGCTTATAGCTTTTTGTGAGAAACTATTTCAAGTAGCTTTTGAGCTTAAAGCTTGTAGCTCTTTATTTTATTTTTTTTTGAAGGACCTGTAGCTCTTTATATTCTCTTCCAATTTTAATCTCGTTAATTTAATTTTATTATATTTTTAATAAAAAAAACTACCCACTTTTAGTATATATATATATATATATAACTGCCACCTTTATATAATTTGATGCAACAGCATGTTGCACGTTATTACCTTCCTCTATTTTTTATTTTTTTTTACTTTTGCACCGGTTTTCGACCCAGTAAAGGTGGGCGACTAATCCGGCTCGTGCATAGAGGCATGCGCACTGGCCAATCGTTGTTCGCCTTGAAAATCGAACCTGATATCCTTGGAATGAGCCCCTTGCTACACCTTGCTCTATTTTTCTTATTACCTCATGTTGTAGTTTTTTATATTTTTCTTATTACCTTGCTCTTAATTTATATAATATAATTTTAATTTTAAATGAAATATACAATAAATAGTGAAACAAATGTTTAGTAAAAAAAATGTTAATTGCTTGACCAAAAAAAAAATGTTAATTGAATTCATAAAACACATTATCATATTTAAAAAGAAATAAATTAAGTAATTTTTTTATGTATATTTATAAAATAAAATGAAAAACATGTCCTTTGATGTCATTTCATACTTATCAACCACTTCAAAAGTTAATTTGCCAAACACATTATTTTTAATAAGCGAGTTTTTCAGCTATAAGCTATCACCTATCAGTCATTAACAACAAGCCTTAAAATAGTATATGAAGAAAAATAAAACAAAAAAATATTAGAAGAAAAATAAATACAAAAAAAATGAAAAGTCGCTAAAAGGAAGGGTTGAACCTCTGACCTTGTGGTTAGAGCCACACACACTAACCAACTGAGCTATTCCAGCTTCTTATTTATGAACTGATAATAGATTAATATAATTCAATTGTTCTTAATGAAAAGTACGCAAATGCCACGAACCCATCAGTGAAGAATGAAAGGAGCATAAATCGAAAACGCAAAACATGGTTGAATGAAATGAATAATGGCGAAAAAACTTATGAAGTTGAATGTTGTTCCATATAGAACAAGATCATTCTCCTCCGAAACTCCATCTCTTTACTCATTCCTTTTCATTCGTGGGGCGGCGTGCTCGTTGATATTGCTAGAAACAATGACAACCTTGCTGCCTTTTTACCTCTTTTTGAAGAGAACTGCAGGGTTGCTTTCGATGACAAGCTGGACTTTATGATACCTGATGTTTCTGCTTGTAATGCTGCTCTTCAAGCCTGATGCTGACAGAGTTATTGGAATTATGACAAAGCTTGGTGTTAAGCCAGATGAGTTTAGTTTTGGATTTCTTGCTTATTTATATGCACGCACTTAAAGGGTTACAAGATAAGATAGATGAGCTGGAAATAACAACCTGTCGGACATGGACAGTCCGTCCTATAAAATTTCTCAATTCTATATATATCCTAACAAATTATGTGGCAAAAGCACTTATAATACATAGATGAAACAGATTGCTTTTCAAGGCTTTTGATCCTCATAGTTTTTTATGTTTCATCCAGATAACTTTGTTTATCAATCATACTTGAGCTTTAGACATTGTTTTAATTGTTTCTATGATGTACAAAGGGTTTACTTGGTCGGATGTTAAATTTTTTGCAACATTCATGCCTAAAATCAAGGTTGGTAGATTGAGATAGAATTGTAAGAAGGTATCTATACAATCAGCTGCCACAAAGAGCTCTGCTGGGACTCCTCAATTCACCCAAGAAAATCAAGCCATCAAGAGGCAGGAAAAACTAGACACTAGACAGGTAATTGTTAAAAGGTCTCTTTGTTTTCTGGTATTGGTCAAGATAGATTCTTATACATTTTTTTAACTATTGATTGAACTTTTTATGTTCGTGACACACCATCTACACGCAACTCAACTCCAAGAGTCACTAGTCCAAATCCATTACATCTTCACACTGAGGAGCCGAGAAAAAAAAGAAATTTAACATGAGACTTTTGCAGAAAGAATTGGAAGAGGAAGCAGCACGGCTTCCAAAGGCTAACCCAATCCCCTGCACCACGGACTATGTCGTGGTACAAAAGTGTTTATTTTGGTGGTTCATAATCTAGTTCAATTTTTTACGACATTATTATTAAATCTACTGATAATTTGCAGATCCCACCAAAGCCAGAACCCAAACACTGCACAAAACCTGAGGGATTTCAATTGCAGAGTCTAATAAGACATAAGGAAGAAATGGGAACCAGAAAAAATGGATGACCAGTAAATTTTGTATATTCCACCCAACAAAAAAATGGGTGGAACATACAAAATTTACTAGTCATCCATTTTTTCTTGTTCCCTTTGCATTTCTTCCTCATGTCTTACTAGACTCTGCAATTGAAATCCCTCAGGTTTTGTGCAGTGTTTGGGTTCTGGCTTTCTGCAAATTATCAATAGATTTAATAATAATGTCGTAAAAAATTGAACTAGATTATGAACCACCAAAATAAACACTTTTGTACCACGAGATAGTCGATGGTGCAGGGGATTGGGTTAGCCTTTGGAACCCGTGCTGCTTCCTCTTCCAATTCTTGAATTTCTTTTTTTTCTCGGCTCCTCTTTCCTCAGTGTCAAGATGGAATGGATTTGGACTAGTGATTCTTGGAGTTGAGTTGCGTGTAGATGGTGTTTTTGGTGTGTCACGAACATAAACCTTCACATAGAAGTTCAATCAATAGTTAAAAAAATGTATAAGAATCTATCTTGACCAATACCAGAAAACAAAGAGACCTTTTAACAATTACCTGTCTAGTTTTTCCTGCCTCTTGATGGCTTGATTTTCTTGGGTGAAGTGAGGAGTCCCTGCAGAGCTCTTTGTGGCAGCTTATTGTATAGATACCTTCTTACAGTTCTATTTCAATCTACCAACCTTGATTTTAGGCATGAATGCTGCAAAAAATTTAACATCCAACCAAGTAAACCCTTTGTACATCATAGAAACAATTAAAACAATGTCTAAAGCTCAAGTATGATTGATAAACAAAGTTATCTGGCTGAAACATAAAAAACTATGAGGATCAAAAGCCTTGAAAAGCAATCTGTTTCATCTATGTATTATAAGTGCTTTTGCCACATAATTTGTTAGGATATGTAATAATGGCTAACTAGAGTAGTTAAAGTAGTTAAGATTTGTTAGTAGTTAGTTTTTTTTTTTTTTTTTGAAACTGCAAATATTATTGATGACGAGCTCGTGCAAGATGCACTAAAAGCGCGCAGGGAAACGAAACAATACAAGAACAGCAGCTGCACTAAACACAAGCTGCACAAACAAAACACCCAAAATAACCAAGAGCCAAAATTGGCAGCCCCTTACAACCAAGTAACAGAGAATAAAAACTCCCTAAAGCAAAGAAAACACCTCCAAAAGCAATAACAGCCGCACAGCAGAAGCATACCGAAGGCTGAAAACAGGAGGCACTGACAGTAACAACTTGAACAGCCTAAAATACGTTACATCCGCATACACTCTTCAGGACACCAAATCCATTCATAATGTAAACAGGCTGCAAAGTTAGACCTACCAAAAAGCCATTTCCAAGATACAACTTTAATCTCCTCTACAATCTCATCCACCCTAATAGCCTTATCGTTAAAAATACAATTGTTTCTAGCTTTCCAAATTAGCCAAATTGTTAGTAGTTAGTTAGTTAGTTAGTTGAGGTTGTTACAAGGCTATTTGTAAGGTTCAGTGAATTGAATAGTTACTCTATTGTGAAGGGGAAACGCTTTAGAAATTCTATCCTATTTCGTAATCAAATTGTTATTTCTTAGCTTCAGGATCGAAGACTTGGGTTCCTAACATAATTGAAACACAATTCCTTTAGTATTATGAATCATATAGAGTTCCTTTAGTACAAAATTAAGATTAATAGAATTGAATCCCAATCACCAAGTCAAATCAAAAGTTTGCCCACCCTAAGCAACAAAAAATCTGAAAAATCATTGAAATCTACATAATAAACCCAAATAACGAATGAAAAAAGAATTCACAAACACAAAATCATCAATCAAGAATACAAGAACAAAACCTTCACTGTCTCTTTCACAATTTCATTCTGACAAGAAAAACAAAAATCAACTTTATCGAACCACACACACACATAAAAATTCCAAATTTCCAACAATCTTCACATTCAATCCAGTGATTCAAAGAAGAAAACCCTATCTTGTAATTGAATTTCTCAAAAGAAACCCTAATTACGAAATTAATTTCTCAGGACTAAATCCATAATTGAAAGAAGAGATTAGAGAATGCATGCATACCAGGAGGAGCATAGGATAAAGCGGTGTGAGACCGAAGCTGTTCAGCCCTACGAACATCATCATCGGATTCACGGAATTCGTAATCATCTATGATCGTTGTGCCATTTTCAATTCTGATTAGGGTTTGTATGAAATTAGTTATGATTTTTTTGAGGGAAGCGTGTTTGTGTAAGGGAAGTGTGGTTAAGCAACAAGACAACGAGGGTTTGGTTTGGAGTTGTCTTATTTGAATTTAGGTGAAAACTTTTATGATAACCATAAATTTACTGAGAAAAAGATATATTGACACAAAAATTAAAAGGAGAGAAAGTAAAAATATAATGTGAGTATGAGATAGAAAGTTATCACAAAAGTTGTTTAAAAATGGTTGTTCAAATATCATTTCTCTTTGGTTTGAGACATAAGCTACTATTTACACGTGTCGTGTGGGGAATTAGATGAGAGAAAGATGAAAGGATTTATTTTTAAATTTTTCTCAATTTTTAATTTTTTTTTCATTTATTTAATTTAGAAATAATTATGTGGCTTTTTAAAAAATAATTAATTGAATAATTACACACGTGGCATGACACATAAGCAATGATTGAGTCAAAATTGATTAAAAGGACTAATATTGTAAATGGGCTAATTCATAGGGGACTAAGTTTGTCATTTTTTTAATAGGGGGTTAAAATTGCAACATTTGAAAAGTTAGGGGCTCAAAAGTACATTTTAACCTTCATTTTAATGATAATCACTTTTCTTAAAAAAATAAATAAATAAGTAGCTTGCACCTTAAGCTATCTCAAACCCTAGTTGTAGCTTTTCATCTTTTTTTCATTTTTATCTTTCTCTTCTAATATTTTTGATATCGATGATGAGGAGGATCTTCAACATGATCCGAGTTTGTGTTTGGTCAGTCGATTTCTGATGGATCATCCAGATGATCTAAAGAGTGTGAAGGTTCGTCTTTAGCTTTAGAGGTCGGTGAAAGGGGTGGTTGTGAAGGAGACACAACCAAGAATGTTCAATTATTTCACACAAATCTCTGGATTCAAGTTCACCATTTGTCTATTGGTAATTTGGTATGATAGAAAACACTCTTTTTAACACAATATGGAAAATACTCAAACAATTTCTTACACTCAAACAACAAGTTCACAATATGGAAAATACTGACACCTTCAATAATTTGTTGGAAGCCCCTCCCTTTCATTTGGTTTCTTTAAGTGTGGTGTAGATAGTGTTCTTTTTCAACAACACTGATTGGAGGCACATGCATCTTCAACCCATAAAATGTGAAGTGTGGGGCATTTTATATTCCTGCCAATGTATACTAGCATCTGATTTGATGAATGTCATCCTTGAAAAGTGAATTCAACGGTGTAATTTAAAAGTGAATTCCCCTTCTCCAATTAAAAAAAAAGTAATTCAATAGTCTAATTAATCTCTTAATGGAGGGAAATGCAATTTTTTTTAATATATTTTGTAGAGAGTGAAGTGCACATTTTAATATGAAAAAAAAATAAGAATTGTGTAATTTGAGTCTCTCTCAAGGGATGAAAATGTAAATTACTCGAAAAATAATATGTATTATTCATGAGCAATTTCTGTAGAAAAAGGTCCGTAAAATTGGTAATTATATTTAGAGTTAACTATATATTATACTACCTCCGTTCCTTTTTGACTGTCAATTTTTAACATTTTACACAAACCAAGACACACTATAAATGTTACTTTTTCTTATACAATGATTTATATTTTTACTATAATAACCTTAGTCATTTAATATCTTATTTAATAAATTTTCCTCTCTGCAATAAATAATTAAGGATAATGTTGGTAAAACAACATTTATTGTTACATTGAACTTTTTAAAGTGACAGTTAAATATGAACAAAAATTTCTTCAAAGTGATACTTAAAAAGGAACGGAAGGAGTAATATAGAAAAAAATTTGTGAGTAAACCCTGATATGATCGTAGAACCTAAAAAGGCATCTTTTTAAAATCGTGAGCAATTCGAGGAACTTTTTGAGCAATCACATGAACTTATTGTCACAAATTTCCTAATAGTCATTGTTACAGATTGGATTTCTGCCCATATAATGACCCAATTCAGGTCCACTAACCCAATACACCGCCATAGGAAGGCTTGTGAAAGGTCACATATGCGACCTACCGCACAATGTAACACTTCTATTTCTATTAAAGCAATTAAACATGTGAATAATACATTTATTCAAGAAATAGAGGCTACGCCACATGCAAAATTCAAAAACCAATAAACATGTATATAAACCTCAACAGTTGCAGCAGAATATAAAACAAAGTAATTCAAATAACATATCATGAATCAATAAATTACAACAACATCGATGCATCTCAAAAATCCCAACAAACGGGTAATCTCCAAACATAACAAAATCCAAAATAGACTAATCTAGACCGACACAACAAGCCTAGATCAGAGCCGACTCAACACCGATATCGGAGAAAGCTCCCGATATCCATCAAGCACAAAACTCACCGAGCACTACTCCTGCACAACGTCTACCCATCCATACAGACAGGTAGGCGGTTAAAACCACTGGGGGTAAGTATTACATCATCATAATCCAAATAACAGTTAGCATGAATAGTTCAATTTAACATCATGCATTTGATCAATAATAATCACACAATAATATTTACATCACACCCCAATATCTCACAACAATAATAATCAATCACATATGTCACGAACAATTATCAATTCACAATCAGCAATCACATATATCAGTAAGACTCATGTCATGATATGCACCTATTGACCCATATATGCATGTGGTACCAAATCTCCTCAAGGTCGTCACCCATGTCCAGATCTCAAAAGATCTCTGCCAGGCCGAAGCCCTATAACGAATAAAACATCGTATCTAGATCTCAAAAGATCTCTGCTAGGCCGAAGCCCAAAACTAGATCTCAAAAGATCTCTGCTAGGCCGAAACCCAATAATGAATAAAACATCATCTCAACACGACTATGATGCATGAACATGTAACAAGACTCGATAATGCGACAACAATCACAATTTTCTCCACAATATATAGGACAACATGTAACGCCCACTTTCGTTTAATCGTTATTTAATCGAGTTTAGGCAATTATATTATAATTATATAATATATGCGTGATTTTGTTATGTTTTGGTGATTCACGATGAATTTAGTGATTTGATTGATGACGTGATAAGTTATGAGTTTTGGAGGATTTGATTATGATATGAGATTTATTTTATTGTTAAATAGAATAAAGATTTGAAAATAATATAAAATATTTAGTTGAGGGCTGTTTTGATATTTTAGATAGTTTTGGGGGAGAAAGTGAGATAAGATAAGTTATTAGAAAGAGGTATAAATAGGGAAGACCTAATATCTTTAGAAAACCATTGTACGTGAAAACTTTTGGAAAAAGGGAGAAAAGCTTAGAGAGGAGCAAGAGACCAAGAGTGCTACGATTTTCTTCAAACAAGGTAAGGGTGAGACTAATGATTCAATAGCATTGATCGTTGTAATTCTGATGATTAATTGACAAAGTTAGGATTGATTTAGAAAAGTTTTGGAATTAGGTCAAAACCCTAAAAATTGATGATCAAACGGTAAAACTTGTTTAGAGTGATGTAGAAACCGTCCTTTAACCTTAGAACATGTTTAGGATGGATTATGGAATCAAAATTAGGCTTTGAACCATGTTGTGTGATGGATTTTTGAGAAAAACCCTAGTCTGCCCGTGCTTCTGTTCATCGCTCGCCACGGCGAGTGATGATCCTCGCCTCGCGAGTGATGAACTTCATCGCTCGCCACGCGAGCCCCTTCCCTTCGCCTCGCGAGTTGTTTGGTGCAACTCGCCATGGCGAGCAACCCTTCCTCGCCTCGCGAGCTTAGGCAGAGTGCATGTCATATTTTGTGTTTCGACATTTTTAGTTGGACCTTGGCTGCCATAGAATGCTTGAACATACCTAGTATTGATTAGGAATGAATGTAGGATCAGAGGGAACCTAGAACAACATTAGTTTGGGAGATGAGTGGTACTCGCCATGGCGAGTAAGTACTCTCGCCTCGCGAGTACAACCAGGATGAACTTGTTTATGTGTTTATGCGATCTGTGTCGCACTTGTTGATCAAGAGTGAACCCCTAACTGGTAATGAGACCTAGTGATGTCGTTTAATGCAGACTGTAGAGTTGTTTAAGTTATATTAATATTAATTGAATATGAACTATTGTATTGTATATTCATGCAAGATAAGAAGATGTGATAATGATACAAATTATGTGCTTTGATATAATGATATCATCTTGTTATGTGACCTGTTTATGCTGCTTCCGTTATTTAACTAAGTGCATAATTATATGATGAAGTTTAGCTCCAAATTATTGGATGCATGTTGATAAGTTGATTACGATGTTTTGTTCATATGTGTCCATGCATAGCATATCATTGAGCTTAGTCCTCACCACGAATATTAGGAGCTTGTCCTCCGCACGTTTTATAAGAGCTTTGTCCTCCGCACGATTAAAGTATATTAATACTTATGATGACGATTGGTACCACATGCATATAAGGAGTCTAGGAGCATTGTCACATTGTCATGATTAAGATGCCTTGTTGATAATGAATGAATATGTGATTACGTGATAAGTGTTTATTGATTATGTTACGTTGTTCATAATGAATTGGATATATGATTACGTGATAACTGTTTAGCATTTATGCAAAGTTAATAATGGAATGATTATGATGTTAATTTATGATTCGCAATTACATTGATTAATGTTATTTTATTATGAAATCTCACCCCTTCTGCTTGAAAATGTTGCCCTTCGTATGGGTAACTTGCAGGCGATCGTGCTTAGTGTGCAGTTGCCGTCGTGAGTGGCCTTGCCTTCACTGTGTCGTCTAGGTCGCTCTGATACGTAACGGGATGGGGTTTTATGCTATAACATGCTTCATTCTCTTACGTGAACTGCCATGAATATTTACTGTTTTGATTAACTCTTTTGAGATACTTGTTGGGCCTGCGTGCCAAAACGTTTCATGAATTATGGTTAAGATTTTCCGCTGCAAATGTTTAAGATATTGGTTAAATTATTATTTAACTGTTGGATTACGTTATATGTGATATCCCGTTGTTTGATGTTTACTCTGATAAATGTTATGTTTTTAAAGAAATTTTAAATATTGGGAAAACGGGGTGTTACACAACACCCAATTATATTGTTCATCTCCACATCATTTGTGTAACACTCCGTTTTCCCAACGTAAAAATTTCATTTAAACAATCAGAGTATTCATCACAAACGGAATGTCACACTTCTTTTCTTAAAAATATAACTGGAATAATTAACCAATTTTCCTTCAAAATTCAACAACATAATATTTAATACTTCGCACCGGAATTTATTCAAACAACTAAAATAATTTTGGCACGAAGGCCTCATCAAAGTATCTCATAAAAATCCAATTAACAACTTAATCATGTAAATTCATAAGCAATACGTAAGGAATAGAAAAGCATGCAACAAAGCTCCCATCCTGTTACGTATCAGAGCACCTAAAGACACACGTGAGAGATAATCCACTCACGACAGCAATCTAAATTATCGATCACCTGCAAGTTACTCATACGAAGAGCAACATTTCCAAGCAGAAGGGGTGAGATTTCACAAAACAATAATATCAAGCATATAATTCATTAATTATATTTAACAACATAAATAACTTCATCTATTAGTAATAATAATCCTTCATATAATAATTCTTAATAACTCAACCAACTTCTAATTATCATTAACTTCATATTCATCACAATCATCACTCTTAACCCTAATTCTCAAATTCTCAAAAACTAAACCTACAACATGTTAAATACAATTTTCAGAATCATAGACTCAAGATTATTGAATGTTAGTCTCACCCTTACCTTAAGAAATCGATTGCAAGGTTCTCTTCTCGTTCCTCCTCTTCCCTAGGTTTTCTCCCTTTTTCTCCAAAAACTGGTTGTACGTGAAAAACTATTCCGACTTCTCACTTTTCTCTTTTTGTAACCTTAACCTACCTATTTTCTCTTAACTCCACTTATTCTCTTAAACTCTTCTAAATTCCCAAATCAGCCCCCAAAGTCTCAATATTCTATTTTAATATATATATATATATATATATATATATAAAATACTTCTACACCAAATAATAAATATATTTCTATAACAAATATATTTCTACACTAGATAATATAATATAATATAATATACTACTAAAACACCAACATATAACACAAAAATAACACACATCATCATAAATCAAATAAATTATTCAAAAAGACTCTAAACTTAATAAAATAATCAAATAAAACAAATAATTCAAAGAGGGCGTTACAATTTGCATTATCAAGAAAACATGCCCATACACAATTAAATCATAGTATTCATCATCACACATCAACATGATTATCAACAATGTTATTCAACAACAACTATCACATATAGTTTCACTCATTCAAGCATTTCCTACATCATAAGTAAGATAGCATATACATCTAATGATAAATATCATATCATTCATTCATACAACTTCACTTAGTTATATAAACATAGTCACCACAATTCTTAATACAATTGGTTCAAGAAACGTTTTTGACCAAAAACCATATCAAGTGGCCACCGGCCAACCTTGACAAACTCCAAGACAAAACGACATAGACAAGTTGAAAACCTTCAAACAATCTTAATCGACAATGTAATCATGAATTTAAGTCGCCTCCGAATCATTAACATTAACCCAAGCACAACTTAAGTTCATATGAAAATCCCATTTTCACAACCTTTCACATTCCCACCTGAAATATCACTTTTTACATGATTAAGATGTTTGACCAATCTTACAAGTATTACCTAAGTCTATATGAGCTGTAGGTTCAACTTGCAAGCTTCATTAATTTACAAAAGTTGTTTTCGACAAAAGTTTAGAATTCCCAAAATTTCCCAAGTTAAGACTGAATTCAAGAATTTCAAGTATAGGCAAGCAATCATTGTTCCAGTAGGTTTTAGGGGATTAACCGTAGTTAAACATGCTTAAAGAATCATTTAAGAAAGCTCGGATTGGCCCCCAAAGACCCGGAACAAAAGATCAAAGTGGCTGAAACTGAACATGTTCGCTTAAGCGATCACCTGGTTCGCTTAAGCAAACGAGTTACAGTAGCACAACACTTTGTTCGCTTTCTGGTCGCTCACCAGTTCGCTTAAGCGACCACATGTTCTCTTAAGCGAACGAGTTATAGTAGCTACCAGAAAACTTCGCTTACTAGTTTGCGCACATTTCGCTTAGGCGAACTGAACCCAGAAAAAGTATGAATGTTCGCTTACCAGGTCGCTTAAGCGAACCTTCATAGGTTTGCAGAAAATGTTACGGGTTTGGACCATTTTTCACCCCAAATCCCCAATTTTGATCCCTCATTGCCAAAATGTGTTTCCAGAACATGTTTATAGGTCAATATGACTAAAAAGACTCACAAAGACACAATCAAACTTGAAAACACTTGACAATTGGACCAATTCATCATTTTCACCAAAACACCAACAACATCTCATTTCTCAACAACAAACCAAGAATTATGCAAACCCAAGCCATGAATTATCATCAACAACATGACTAAACAACAACAACAATTGATCATGAAACATAACAATTCATCAACAACAATGCATAATTCACCAATTGAGCATATTTTCACACATACCCATTTTCATACACTTTGAACATGTAATTCAACTAACACAATTCAATTATTCATAACTTCATACATCTAAACATGTCATCATAATTAGAACACGAATTTCATCACTTATGAACAATTAATCAATTCATCCAATTAAACACATAATAAAAGTAATTTAAATAAATCTAGCTAAAAATCAGGTTTTTACACACAAGAACACCGCCCCAAGCCGCTCCTGATCATTGCATCGATTTCTAACTCACTCTTGCATCCGTCGTTGAATTTCACATAAGTAGTTACACTGAACTTATCTATATAAGTGTGACTCCGCGCCACGCCACGCTCTAGGTCACACTTTACACTGCTCTATTATGTTTTTAGTAATAGGGATAAATTCTTTAAAAGGTTATTTACCCTCTCTGTGATTTTTTTCTTTGTTTTAGAATTCTTTACAAATATTAAAAAATTGATAGTAAAATCAGTCTTCTGTATACTTTTGATAGTAAAAAATTGATAGCAATTGTCGCCATTTATTGTGAATTACTCTCTGAATATGGTAAATTTTTGTACCATACTTTAATGCTAGTTTTTGTTTTAACCAAATTAAAATTTGTTACTTTGACTTTTATATTATTTGATTTGCATATTAATTTTCATTGAAGAAGAGCAAATCTTTAGCAATTCGGCTTTCTAAACACCAAATCCCCAAATTGGTTTTAATTGTTGTTCATCATTCTTTTTATAAATAATTTTAATAATGTTTCTTACAATTTAGTTTCTTGTTGGCTGTACGTGCCAATTGGTTATGCAAAATTAAAAATAACATTTTGTCAAATTGTCCATACTCTATACTGTAAGTCGTGCCAATTGAACATAATACCCAAATTCAACGTGACCTGGGAATGGTAAATTAAGCATTTCGTTTCTCATTCCTTCTCCATTTTTAATGTTTGTTTGTTTGTTAATGGGTTGAGGAAATGCTTATTGTTAGAAAATGGCTTATGGTTCAGAAATTGTTAGAAAATTACGCACTTAAGCACTCGTTTGTGAGAGACAATGTCTACTTGGAAGAGTTTTTAAAAACAACTTCTAACTTATATGAAAACAATTCGACAGATGTTGAAACGAATGAGCAACAACAATGGCTGCTTATGGTTGTCATCCGTAGTGAGGCACTACTCTAGAGTTTGTCCCCCGAGGCCCGTTTTAGTTGATAAAGTAATCAGAGTTTTCGAACAACATTACTCGCTTGGATGTGCCCAAAGATGCTCCCAAACTTAGACAACTACCATTGTTGCCTACTTTTCCTTCTCACCCTTTGCCTCGCAAGAACTCAACCAGTGCACCTAGAGAGCGTGATCATGTTACTGCTGTCAACTGGATTAAGTATTACTTTAAGGGTGCGTCCGATTCTGTCACTAAGTCACATTTCAGGGAGGGTCTAATTATTCAAGCTGAGTAGAACCGTAATGTATTAAAAAAAAAAAAAGATTCCTCTAAAAAAAGATTTAACATATATCCCTTAATTAATTGGGAAAAACTGTCCCCGTGAGTAGAGCTGTCAAAATGGGCCGGGCCGTAAGGGCCGGCCCGAAAGCCCGAATAAAATGTAGGGCTTGAGCCGAATAATTGGAGCCCGAAATTTGAAGAGGGCTTTTTAGCCCGGCCCGTAAAAGCCCTTGGCCCGTTAGGGCTAGCCCGTCCGGGCTCCGGGCTGCCCGGAAGCCCGCAAAAAATACAACTTTTTTTTTTTTTTTTAATGTTACTATGGATAATTGTTATTATCTTGGATCAATCTTAATTTATCTTTTGTTCACTATTAACCTATTTGTGTATATTTAAGTTATTATGTTCAATCCTTAAAGAAAGGGAAGGAAAAAAAAAAAAAACTGATACGGGCCCGGGCTGGCCCGTTAGCCCGGCATATTTATGTATGTTTCGTACTTAAAAGAATGGAAAAGGGAAGAAAAAAATACGGGCCAGGGCTGGCCCGTTAGCCCGGGCTCGGGCTCATTTTTTGCAGCCCATATTCAAACCGGGCTTTTTAGCCCGGCCCTTAAAAGCCCTTGGCCCGGCCGGGCCGGGCCTAAACGGGCCGGGCCGCCCGTTTTGACAGCTCTACCCGTGAGCTTAGCTCAGTTGGTAGGGACGTTGCATAATATATGCAGGGTATGTGGTTCGAACCTCGGACACCCCACTTCTCCACATTTAATTGTGTGAGCTCCAGCCACTAGTCTACTAGACAAAAACAATAAATTTGGTAGGTCATGTAAATTTAGTTTCAGTAGGTCATGTAAACTGAATTTAAGTGTACATACTTAAACGGTTCATGTAAACTTAGTTTACATAAAAAACTGAAACTGTCGTACAGTGCAGTTGAACAAGAAGAAGAAAATTGAAACCAACGTTATTGAAAAGGAAGAAAAAATTTACTTATTTATATGCAATCGAGTATGAATGAAAGATGTTTTGATTCACTATTTAATCTTCCATAGAGATTAATTGAACATCAGGATTGTTTGATCGTTGGTTGGTGAAAGAGAGTGAAATTTTAGAGTGACAATGAATGAAATCAAGATTTTAAGAAAATTTATATAAAAGGATAATTTTAGTATTATCAAAAACTTTTTAAAAAAATTGGATGTAATCAGAAATATATAGGGTGTGCATCTAATCAAATCATTTTATAGAATATTTACGTCACATAATTTTACTAAATGCATGTGTGAAAATGTTTTATATAATCCATATATAAGAAATAATTAATAAAAATTCCATTTCCCCTAAAATAAAATTTCCATTTACTCAATGTTTTATTCTATTTTTTACTTTTTTTTTTTATGAAAATTTACTTGGTCAAATATTTCAGCACGTAACCGTTTTTGATCCATCACGCAAATTAACCCTTTTCTCTCTTGACACTTCCTTTCCATTCCATTCAATTCTTCTCATTTCCATCACCACCAATAAAATACTCTCTTTAACATGAACCTCAATTCAATCACCACCGTCATCCACGGTTGCGCCACCACATTCCACCACCACAACACCACCGCAATTCTTTCACCACATTAACCAATTTTATGCATCCTTTCTGCTGCATCTCCGCAGTCTCCGATCATCAATCTCCCGCTCATCTCTCCATGCCTCCTCTTCCTTCCTCCACCTCACCTCGCTCCGAATCTTCCTCCGCAGCAATCTCCGCTAACGGAGGAGGTGATTGCAGCCGCGGAAGTCAGCTCGCGGTGGTTCATACGGCGGTTGACGTTAGGATCAACGACCTCGTTGGGAATGGAATATCTGGAATACTTCAGAAATGGGTGAATTACGGTAAAGGATGGAGGCATCGATGGTTTGTGTTGCAAGATGGTGTTCTTTCTTATTACAAGATTCATGGACCTGATAAGATTGTAATCAATCCTGAAACTGAGAAAGGATTCAAGGTTATTGGCGATGAATCCATGCGTATTATCAATCGTAACAGAAATTCTCATCACTCTCAAAATTGGCGTAAGCCTTTCGGTGAAATCCACCTCAAGGTTCATGCATTAACCGTTGTCCTTTAATTCGTTTTTAATTTTAATTCTGTTGTTGTTGTTTAAAAGAGGAATTTGAGTCTGAATGTTGAAATTCATAACTAGTAATTGATTTTTAAAGTAATTAATTAATTAATCAAGCTTCAATTGTATATGAACCTGAATAAATGAGTTATCCACTTTTGATGGAAGGCGTATTCGGTGTCCGACACATGTGATTACATCTGAATTTTATTGTCATAAGATCATATTATCAATATTTATGTGTAGTATTTTACGGGAAGAAAGGTTTGATTGTAGGTTTCAACTATTCGCGAGAGCAGATCCGATGATAAACGGTTTTCCATTTTCACCGGGACAAAGACACTGCACTTGAGAGCTGAGACTCGTGATGATCGAGTGGCATGGGTGGAGGCTTTGTATGCGGTCAAAGATATGTTTCCTCGGATGTCCATCAGTGAGCTGATGGCTCCAGTGGACAATACGGCCGTTTCAACTGAAAAGCTAAGGCATCGGCTTATGGAAGAAGGTGTTAGTGAAGAAGCTATTCAGGATAGTGAGCAAATTATGAGGAATGAGTATGCTGCTCTACAAAACCAGCTATTGCTACTTAAGCAGAAGCAGTTGGCACTAATCGACAATTTACGCCATTTGGAGGTACATTTAATGAAAAGTAGAACACTTCATACCAATCAAACTGGCTAATTTTGTTTGATTTCTGCTCTGTGGAATGCTGGTCTTAAATACCGTATATTACTATCAGCAAGAAGGCGGGATAGTGCCTTTTTTTTTTTCATTTAAAAGAAAGTAGAGAATCGTATATTAGCCTGTACATGTTTTAACTATAGTTTTTCTCCATTTTTTGAGCTGTACATTTGTATGTTTGCAATTAAAAGCCAAAAACAAATGGTTTTGATTAATAATATTCAGTATTCTTTGGTCAATTTCTCCCCCTTTACTTTCCCATTGGTTTTAGCAAACAATTAGTCCTATAGCCTGTATTCAGTCAGAATCACTTCTTTACTAATTAGATCCTTCAAATAGGGTTTCGGTGTTGTGGTGTCTCTAAGATATAAATTTTAAATCAGAAAAATGAAGCTCTAGTTAGTGTGTTTATGTAAAGTCTAAATGATCTTTTTTATTTTTTCATTTAATCATTATGATAATTTTTGAACATAACAGCAGCCAAATACTATTGGGAAATTATTCCGCCAACTTATTATGAACAAATTAATGTTAATTGTCTTTATAAAATTTTGTATAAGGCTGAAAAGAGACACTGCTGAGATATATTTATGGGTTTCGTTTGTTTATCTGAACGAAGAAGTCTTTCAGCAATTGAGAAAATAATAAAATACTACACCTAAATTTGAATTATCTTATATTATTTTTATCCAAAAATTTCTCGCGCTTTCATAAATAGTTAGGCTGATAGCCCATTATGAATTAACGTGTTTTGCAAATGCAATTCCTTACCTTGCTGACCACTTCCAATTATTGTCTTAGCATTTCTTTTTAAGGAAAAAATGGTTTTCCCTCATTAAAATTCCAGGAGTGGGTTTTTGTTTGATCCAGTTTTTTTTTTTTTTTTGTTGCTTCTTTATATTTATTGACATATTGATTAAGGCTAAAATTTTGTTTTCCTGATGTAGTACTAAAATTTATTTGTACTTAATCATTGTAGACAGAGAAGGTTGACCTGGAAAACACTGTTGTTGATGAGAGCCAAAGACAATGGAATGGCCAACAGGCTTCATCAATGATGAGGCAGGAAAAGTTTAGTGGTAAGTGGTTGAATATTCAGCCGTTCATAAATTTAAGAACTTCTAATTGTTCATTTTTTGTTTTGCTTATGCATTTTCTTAAAAAACTAGAAGTACTTCCATGCCAGCTATTATATTTAATACACTGATTTTCTATGTACTGTTCCCATTTTCAATTTTTAATCCAGAGGTTAGTGCAAGTGGGTCTGAGGATGATAATGAGAGAAATGATGCAGCAGAGGAAGAAACAGATGATGATGATACCCCCTTTTTTGACACCCGTGATTTTATATCATCATCCAGTTCTGTTAGGGCTTCATCCTTTTCTTCAGATGATGAAGGGATCTCTGTAGTTGGATCCGAGGGGGATATAGATCCTTCTATTAGATCTGTTGGGACTAACTACCCCCACGTCAAGCGGCGGAAAAAATTGCCTGAACCTGTTGAAAAAGAGAAAGGTGTCAGTCTTTGGTCATTGATTAAGGATAATATTGGGAAGGATCTAACTAAAGTATGTCTCCCTGTTTATTTTAATGAACCTCTCTCCTCTCTTCAAAGATGCTGTGAAGAAATGGAGTACTCATATCTCCTTGACCGAGCTTATGAATGGGGAAAAAGAGTAAGTCTGGATTTAGTACCCAAGTTTCACAATGTTTATTGCTTCAGTGTATTGCTGAAAACAATGTTACAACTTTTTAAAACCATTGATGATGTTGTTCAGGGCAATACCCTTATGAGGATTCTCAATGTTGCTGCTTTTGCTGTATCTGCCTATGCTTCAACTGATGGGAGAAATTGTAAACCGTTTAATCCATTACTAGGGGAGACATATGAGGCGGAATTTCCAGATAAAGGTTTTCGTTTCATCTCAGAGAAGGTCTAATCTTAGTCTACACAATGATATTATTAATACACAATTTTTCGTTGTGATTATGTTGATTGCATATGTGTTAACAATGTACTATTCGACACCTTAGAACAATTTCATTAGAAGTGAAAGTTTCTTATTGTTGTTATGGGGAGGGGAGGTTGCCATGTTTCAGGGATAGGTAATGCCACAAGCCTTACTATGTCTTTAGCATTATACTTTATAATAACCTGTCATTGATGGACTACCAGACAGAATTGAAAAGGTGTGAGCATGTGACTCTGTTATTCGTGATTGTTATATGATGTATGTATTTAAGTTTTTATTTGTTGAGATTCCCAGGCATAAAGTAGTTATGTTTATTAGAGTTCCTTAGAACTTCTTGCTCCAGGATGAAAAGGAAACAGTTTTGAGGAAGAACTGAAGTAGAATCCTAGATACCCAACTTAATTTGATGAAAAGAAATACACGTGGTTGTGTGCTTGAGTTCCATAGAACCCTATAAAATACAATAGATCCTGATTTGTATTTAACAAGTGATATCATTGTTTCTACAAACACTATTTGCATTATGAATTTAAAATACTTATTTCTGCTTCCTCTCAGGTCAGTCACCACCCTATGATAGTTGCATGTCACTGTGAGGGTACAGGTTGGAAATTTTGGGCAGATAGCAACTTAAAGAGCAAATTTTGGGGCCGATCAATTCAACTTGATCCTGTTGGTATTTTGACATTAGAATTTGATGATGGTGAAATATTCCAGTGGAGCAAGGTACATTTAACTTCTTGCACTATTATGTGTTGAATGCCACAAAGAAAACACTATACCCTGATTCGGTTCTAAATTGGAACTGTTCTTTCAGGTTACTACATCAATATACAATATCATTTTGGGAAAGCTGTATTTGGATCACTATGGTACAATGCGCATTCAGGGAAACCAAGAATACTCATGTAAACTGAAATTCAAGGAACAATCTATGATTGATCGCAATCCTCACCAGGTGCTTTTATATGTTTTACAGATTATGTATTTGCAACAATTTAACTTTTGTGTAATATAGTACTTGAGATGTGATCCTTTATTGTATATGATAGTTTCTAATTGCAGTTTGTCTGTCTTTGCAGGTTCAAGGTACTGTTCAGGATAGAAATGGGAAAACATTGGCTACATTAATGGGAAAGTGGAATGACAGCATGTATTATGTTAATGGAGAATATGGTGGAAAGGGGAAAGGTTATGAATCTCTGCCAGAAGCGCAAATACTATGGAAGCGGAGCAAGCCTCCCAAGTTTCCTACTAGATATAACTTAACTCGTTTTGCCATCACATTAAATGAACTTACCCCAGGATTAAAGGTCTGTGCTTTTACCCGATCTTTTATTGTGTTTCCAATCTGTGTGTTTAGTTTTTACTTTTTATATTTGCTTTTTAAAAGAAAAATTTGCTATGTTTTTCACTGTCATCTTTTGCCACATGAAAAAATTGTTACTTGCATTAGGACAGGAACCTTTTGACTATCTCTATAACATGGCATAGCTTTAAAGTTTAAGATATTGTGCATGTACCTGGAATTGGACATTGATTATCAATTTTATTTGAGCATTTAGGAAAAGCTGCCACCTACGGATTCCAGGTTAAGACCAGATCAGAGGTATTTGGAAAATGGGGAGTACGAGATGGGAAATTCAGAAAAATTACGGCTAGAGCAGCGACAACGGCAGGTAGATATTTCATTTTATGTTATGCATTTCATTTGTTTGTTTCACTTGTAGGGTAGCCTTAAGTGTGCGTTTGGTCAACATACTAGAAGGCCAAAAAAACAAACGGAAAAGGCGTGAGAGTTGATAATTGGTACACTTTGGTTTCATGAAAATGGATAAGAAATGATGAATATACCAAACCTTTTAGTCTAATTCTATCTGATTTTGTTTCCTCATAAACCATGCTCTATATGAGAGGGGAGTGAGTAAGTTACTTAGAAATTCATATCATTTTAGATTTCCTTACATCTTACTGTCGAACAATTAAAGACTAGGAAACAAATTTAGCACTGAGCCACCCCCATAAGCATTACCTTATTTCTGACCTTTTAACAGAAACGTTTTTGACAAAGTTGTCCACAACGTGGTGTCTCATCCACTCTCATTAGTTAGTAAGAATTTCACACGCCATTCCTTGTACACTAAGCAATACTAGTCTACATAGAATTATGAAGTAGTAAATAGGAAATATCCATAAACACTGCTTATTACATGGCTAGAGAAGTTTTAAACTTTCAAAACTTTTTATACGTTCTCCTAATTCTCAATGTTCTTATTTTGATTGTTTATTCAAATTCAAGTATTTCCACCCTCCATGTGAAAAGGGAAATGAAAGATGTTATTCAGAAATCAGCATTGTATTGTCCTTTGTCTGTTCCGCTGGAACTCTACATTTTAGTTTTAAATCATGTAAATATTTTTTGGTCCACTAAAATAAGTTCATTATGGCCCAGTCTCTCAAATTTAGTCAGCTTTTATTCCCTCTTTTTTGAGTGAAAGGGACCAATTGCGATCATTTTCACAAAGAGGAACCAAAAGGTAACAATTTTTTGCATGGAGCTGAAAACAACAGGTGCCCTATTTTGAATTAATAAAAAACATCTTTAGGGCTTTTTAAATTCGCTGCAAACACAGAATTTTTTTTCTTAGTTTAGTAATCAACATTGAATACACTTGTGAAGAAAATATTAAGAGAAAAACTTATTAGGGGAACACTTTACCATATCTTTGCTTTAACTGTAATGTCTTGATCTCTAGCCTTGAGCACGATCTCTAGCCTTGAGCACATTTGATATATCTAGATGCAACGTTGTAGGGGATCTGCTCTTTGTTTAGCTAGTAGATAATATCAGAAAATATTCAAAAGGTACCTTTGTGAGGTGGGAAATTGGAGCGATAAATATGCTAGTGCATTTCATGTTATAACTTATATTCCTATTTAATTTTAATAATTATGTACTCAAACTGTAAATTTTAGACAAAGGTCCAATTATATTTGACTACCATGTCTTGTTCTAATGCTACCTCCTAAAATATCTAAAATTAATCTACATGATTTTGTTTTTTTGACAATGGTATGTTTGATATCTATGTAAAACGTTTTTACACCATATTTACCACATGTTTCTGGTCCTTACGGATTAAACACTTGTTTTATTGGGATTTAGGCTCGGAAGATGCAAGAGAGTGGTTGGGAACCACAATGGTTTGCTAGGGATAAAACAAGTGGTACCTACCGCTACGTAGGAGGATATTGGGAAGCCCGGCAGCAAGGAAGTTGGAATTCTTGTCCTAATATTTTTGGTCAAATTCCTTCTGAGCATCTTTTAGATGAAGGTTCAACTACATTGTAGTTTTTCAATTTTTTTCCTCCAATTTTTTTACTGATGGGTGTCACGACTGTGATTGCAGTTAAAGTACCCCAATGAGATCCATGATAGTATTAGTATATAATTTGAAAGTTACCCCAATGACATTCTTGATAGTATATAATTTGAAAATAATGAGCAGGTAATAATATGATTTTGTTTACATTCCAAGTCTCATTGTATACCATTTTTGTTATTAGTCACCAAAACTATTAGGAAGAGAGGAACTTAGAAAGAAAGAAAAGAAAAAAAAAGAGGAACTTGAGTTGTTTTCAAATGTTAGTATTCAATTCAATATACAATCTTATTTAATTCCATCTTTTGAAGGGAAGAATTCAATATACTATTTTATCGACCGTTTTGATCTATAATAATAGTGGCCACTGGCCATATGGTTAGGTATTAGTGTAAGTCCTCGTGAGCTTAGCTTAGTTGGTATGGACAATGCATAATATATGCAAGGTTCGGGTTCGAACCGTGGCCACCATCAAAAAAGGTATTAGTGTAAGCCTCGCGGTGATTGTTTAACTGAGTTGTATTTTACCTATATACTACTGATAGTGAAAGTATTAAATAATTGCGACAGCATGCAGGTAAGAAGTTGAAAGCTCCCTGCCTTTGAAATATAAACGGCAAATACATAGACCATAGTAGAGCTTCAGTTATCTAGGAGATTTTGGTTCCTTTTCTCTTTCAGTTATTTTGGTGAGTTTTGTCTGGTGGAAGTTTTTTCGAAAACAAGTACATGATGTGCGTAAGAATCACATCATCAGGTTTGCTGAAGAAGAGAAAATGAAATGATGTATCTCCTTCCTACTTCCTGACTTGATGTTTCAAGTTGACATCTACTTTTTCCCAAAACCCAAATCTCTGCCATATGGACATACATCTCAATACATAACCCTCTGACCTGAATTCCAATTCCATCAAATCAACAGCTATTATGGTTCCCAATTCTCCTCATAGGGATGGATGCCATGACTCACAAAGGAAATGGGATTGTACAAATTTGAAAAGGAATGAGATTCTTGTTTCTTTTTGTCCTATCAGAGTCTTGTCAATTCCATAATAGGAAGAATAAGCTGGGATGATAATAAGCCCTAAATCTAATTTCATCCGGAGTCAACTTTTCGAAGGTCTAAAAATTGTTATTTTCAACTTAAAATTTTATTTTTTTTGGCTTTCTTAACCAGTGTCTTCTGCTTAACATGATCCTTAAAAATAATGGGAAACAAATTAGAGAGATTAAAGTGAAATATATTTTCAATCTTTGTAAAGTTTGTAAATACTGATTTGTGTATAATTAAAAATAAAATTAAAAATTATATACATTTTTAAGTTCTCAGATATATTTGGATACACCTCAAAATTGCTCACTTGATTAAAAAAGCTGGTCGAAAGTTACGACCTGATCAGGAGTAAAATTGAAGTGTCAATTGAGCAACTTTCATTTTGGTATGGCTATGACTCAATTAGAATTCAACCGAATGATTTATAGAGAAATAATCTTTAAACAACCATACACCAGATGATATACACGTTGAAAGGGAAACAAATAGAGTGGTGTAATAAGAAAGTCAGCGATGTTCAATATAAGAGCTCATATTTATTTAAGAGAAATGATATTTGAACAATAATTTTTGTACAATTTTCTTTCTCATACATTCATTATGCTATTACTCTCTCTCTCTCCCTCCCTCCCTGCCCCCCCTCTCTCTCTCCCCTCCCTCCCCCCTTCTTTTAAGAAAAAGAAAATTCTCACAAAAGTTATCATAAACTGATCTTACAAATATCATTACTTATTTTATTTATATACCTCTCCCACATCGGAACCCAAGATAAACCTTCGGTCAAAAGTTCAATGCAGCAAACTCTAGCATCCATCAAAGATTCAAAGAGAAGGTGGCTTAACATGCTGCTTCTTGCAAATGTCTCTAGCTTATCATAATGCGGTAAAAATACTATGGATCTGATGATGGGTTCTTGAAATTTCATTGTAATATCAAGCAAGGGATATCTCTTTTCTTTTTCTATTTTCCCCCGGAACAAGGATATATCTCATCTTACAAGTTGATGTTGATGCATAGGGCTGGCTCAACATGATATAGGTTTAAAGTAAAAAATTAAATGCAAATAAAAAACAAAAATATTTTGTTGAGTCTAATTAGGTTTGAACCTATGTCAAAAGACAATTGCCTTCACAAAATGAGGTGGTCAAAACTTTTTATTAGAAATCGTGGTTGGGTCTAATACAACCCCACAAAACCGGTTTGCCCCCATTTATAAACATATTGTCAGATCAACTCCTAACCGATGTGAGACTCAAGTGGCCCAAAGAATCGTGAAGAGGCTCTGATACCATATTAGAAATCGTGGTTGGGCTTAACACAACCTCACAAAACCGGCTTGTGAGGTGAGGATTACCCCCACTTATAAACATATTTTCAGACCAACTCCTAACCGATGTGAGACTCTTAACACTTTTGAAACCTATTTTTTAGTCCAAAATTTTGAGCTAAATCCCTAAATCAAACCATTTGACCCTTGAGCTGGCCCTGTTAATGCATTGGACAACCTATCAAGTTACTTGCACACCACTACAGTCCCAAAAAAAACTAGGACTGATAATGTTTATTAAGATTTTTCTAATTTAATAAGAGATACCATCCGATAACAATTTAATTTATAAAAAAATACACTTCTTGCAATGAATAAGTCCCAATCGAAGAATCTAGTAACCTTCGATAGATAATCTACTAATCGGCAAAGGTAGGTGAAGGTAACAAGAGAAACTCTTGTGACCCCCGACAGTCTCACGACATATAATTTCCATCTATATATTGTCATTTTCTTTGTTCCACTGTTACTGTGTATGGTGGTGGTCGTGCATAATTTTTTCTTTCTAAAAACAACAAATTATTGACCCGTTCTTAATTTAAAGAAAATTGTTGTTTACACTACAAACAAAGTTAAGAAACACCATGAAACAATAAATTCATTCCTAATTTTCATTGGGCAGTTAACTGCCGATGAAGTTACTTTGATATTTTCATGGTTTTCTAGAATCCTTTGATGTGGAAACAACATTTTTCTAATCTAAATTTCTTTGGATCGAAGTCCCAAAGGAATATTTGGACCACTCAGAATGAATCCAATGATGGTCCTTCAACAACAGTTGTTCAAGTAATGGTCCAAGAACTAAAACCCTAAATCGATCCTATAGTTAATTACTCTTGGCATTGGTCAATATACACTTACTTTTTACCCTGGATACTTCTATCACTCACGAAGCTACCAACTTGACCTCAGAGTGTGTGTAGATACAACATTTCCCTCTGGAGAAGAAGGCTGCTACTCAAGAGTGTTCGACACTCAAAGTCCACTCTACACCACCATATTAGGGATGACAATTGAGCCCAGGCTCGATGGATCACCGCAAAAAATACTCACAATTGGTAGGATAAAATCCCGCTTTCATGGGTCTGAACTTGGGTTCGAATATTACCCGCAAATTTAAATGAGTATGAGTACGGGTAAAGGTAAAGGTACTACACTGCCCAGCTCTGCAACCCGCATATACAAATTTATATAATATGATAAATAATTTATTTATATTTTGTGTATAACTAATTAATTTATTTAGCTATTTAAGCCTAAACCTATACCTAAAAACTACTTAATACAATAACTGATCCCTCCTGCTGGAATACAATCTTTGATATTTTTAATTTTGTTAAATACTCAATTCATACTATTTTATGAGTTGATTTGAAAATTTTTGAACCATAGTTTTATTTCAATTGTGATATTTTTATTGTCTTTTCATAGTTAAAGTGTGGGTAATGGGTGCGGGTATAGGCATTAAGGTGCGCATAGGGTATGAGGAAAGGTACTAAAGTTTGTTGGGTCACGAGGGGAGTCTGAGGGACCGCCCACATCGAGACTAGAACAACCGCACAAGTAAAAGAGACGCCACACTCTTACGCAAAATCTTAAGGCAATGGGTTTATGGGTTCTTACTAATAAGGTGTTTAACCTTTTCTTTTCTATCTGATGTGGGACATATAACTCACACTTGAACACAACACTCCCCCTCAAGTGTGAGTCCATCAATTCATCATGCTACCCCTCAACCAGAAGCTTTTTACTTTGTATCGCCGTTGCTGGCTTCTCCGCAACGGACCGACTCATTTATACCGCCATTGTTGCTTTATGCGCAAATGGACTGGCTACCTCGGTCGTACCCTTCGTCGGATCGGGGTTCTGATACCACTGTTGAGTCATAAATGGAGCTCGGGGGGAGTGTGGTGTCTCTCTTGCTTGTGCAGTTGTTCTAACCTCGATATGAACGGTTTCCCGAACTCCCCCCAGTGACCCAACAAAGTTGTTGCCCACGAGGGTACAGATTCAAATGTGGGTATTGGGAAGGGCATTGCAGTACCCTACTCATAGGGTACCCATTGCCATCCCTACACCATATAAAGATCCAATTGGAGTGAGAATGATAATTTATTTCATTGATAGTTTGTTTGTTCTTATGAAATGGTGGAATTTGACAATGTCAACTCCTTTCACATTGTAAAAAGAAGTGTTCATGTTTTACTTTAGCACAAGAAATAATCGGGGTTTTCTCAGGCAATATGGGACCTAGCTTCAATTTCCTAAATCCTATCTTTTTGGCGTGTTTCTATCCCACCAAAAAGGTTTGTTCAAGCAGCTTCAGTGGGTTATGTTTATGCCAAATACATTCTGTCGTGGTCATGCTTAATTTTATTGTACGACCACTTCTTCTCATGCTGTCCATTTTCATTAATGAATGCTGCATATCTTTGGTTCTTATTTTATTTACTCAATATTTATATATCATGAATTTTTTTTTTGAAACATAATGTTTCTGGATATAGAACATAATGTCGAGCAATTTATACTAGTCTACCCGTCAGACAAGGACCTAGACTTGTTTCTTTCGTTTGTATTTGACATGATTAAGGATTTACCCATTTCGAAGGGAATGTATGTCTGGTGAATTTGTAGAAGCTAGGATTCAGGAACTAGGAAAAAACAACTAAAATAATTACTATGAAAATTTGTTTCCAGATTCTACAATAAGATTTCTTGAGAATAAATTCCTCGTGGGGCATTGAACCTTAAAAAGGTTAATTTTGTATTTATAAGATTAAGTAAATGTTTTTTTTTTAAGTAAGATTAAGTAAAATTTATTCTTAAGCCTACTTTTTGTTGATGATTAATGTTGATCGAAAAATATATTCTTTCAACAAATGAATACGATGATCAATCTAGAACTAAGTTAAATATGTGAGGGCTTCTTATATTATTAACATGTCAAGAGTCTTTGGTTGTAGAGCAAGAAACATGTAATGGTGAACAAACGTTGTGAAAGATATAAAATGAAGGGTTAAATAAGTAAATGGTCCTTCTAATATACCAACATTTGATTTTAGTCTCTCTAAAATATCTCTTAAGTTTTTGGTCCCTCCAAAATTTCTCATCTATGAAATTAGTCCCTCTAAAACTCATGTCTAACCTTCATATTTTTTTAAGGCTTAAATGTGAAAATAGTCCCTGCAAATATCTGACATTTTGGTTTTAGTCCCTGTAAAAATATTTTTTTGGTTTTAGTCCCTGCAAATATAGAAAATTTGGTTTTGATCATCGGTATTTTGTTTTAGTCCTTGTAAAATTGATTCATATTGGATTTGGTCCTTGTAATGTGTAGAATATTTGATTTTAGTCCCTCAAAATGAGGACTAAAATGAATATTATAGGGACCAATTTCAATATGAAATGATTTTACATGGATTAAAACAAAATATCAAGGACCAAAACCAAATATTCTATATTTGCAGGGACTAAAACCAAACAAATATTTTTACAGGGACTAAAACCAAAATGTCAGATTATTGCAGGGACCATTTCCATATTTAAGCCTTTTTTTAATTAAATTCTCCATAAATGGGAAGAATATTATGATAATCTCTTCCAAGTACCTCAAATATACCGAATCATATGTTTTCTCAAAATCAACCTTGAATTTTTCCTGATCTCATTCGCAATGAAAACACCATCAAGAATTTTTTGTTTTTTTTTTTTTGATAAAAACTGACCGAGTCTCAGAAATAACATTACCAATAACATTCCTTAATCTTTTGGTAAGCACTTTCGACAAAATTTTATACAAGTAACCCACCAAAGAAATTGGTCGAATCCGTCAACCGCTGATGGCTCTCAACTTTATGAAAGTATTATTAATACCTTTTGTTAATTTACCGATACGGTGAAACTCAACAAAAAAGCGTAACAACTCATCCTTTAGGATATCCCAAAAATATTTAATAAAGCCAAGATTAATTCCATTCGATCCTGGACTCGTGAAACTGTCACAATCTCAGCCCGCTTGCTTTATCTCCTCTAAAAAAATGGTTTAATTAAATCTAACCCTTCAGGCCCAGTAATCGATTTTAAAGGAAGATTATCAATCACAAGTTGATTCGCCACAATTGACTGATAATGTGTCTGAAAATGTTGGAAAATTGCATTACAGACACCTACAACTCCCTCAACGTGAACGCCATTGACATGAATCAATATGACAACGTTAGATCTCCTCCTTGACGATATTATACCGTTTAAAAATTCAGAACTAACATATCCCTCTCTCAACCAATTTAATCTAGAATTTTACCACCAAATACTAGAATTTATTTTAGTACTAAAAAAATGCACCACAAAATTTTCATTGTGATTCAATTTTGTTGGAACAAAAGTGGTTTGTACAATTCCTCTAAGGTTTTGATGATAACAAAGTATTGAAGAACAATTGGATATACTAATATTTGTTCAAGTGTGTGATCATAGAATTTATCCATCAAATTATTAAACATATATTAAAGCATTAGAATCAGAAGAGAAGCTTAAATGGCTATAGTAGAAGACCTAAAGAAAGGTCGACCAGAAGTCAACATCTTGGATCAGAAGAAAAAGACGTCCCTCAGAAGTTGAAGATTAACCTCATCAGACTCAAAAGGCCGCATCAGACTTGGAAGACCCCAGACTCAATAGATCATGAGGGACACAAACTCCACATTAGATTTGTTGTCTTCTATAGTTGTCTCTGTCAAAGGATATGAGTATAGTTTTGTCTTCTTCTAACCACGTGTAGAAACAGACAAAGAACTTAAAGGACAAATAGAATGATTAGATACTTCCAGTTTCAGCAAAGGATTTTCGAATGACTATCCAACAGAATTATCCATATCAGGCGATGGCCCAACGTCCTTGATTTGATGTTTCTCAACGATTCTTAATGCAATGACACTCTTCTCGAACGTCTCTCAAATCCCTGCCTATAAAAGGAGTTGAATACCTGAAGAAGATCAACAAGACTCTACTATTTTACTGTGCTATTACTCTGCCAAAATCAAATAGCGTAAATCACTTAGGATTTTTGTAACACCCCGTTTTCCCAACTTAAAAATTTCAAACAATAATCAGAGTAAAACATCACATAAACGGGATATCACACTTCTTAAAAATCTTAAATAGATAAATAATAATTTATCATTCAACATAAATCATCAACGTAATAGCAGCAGATTAAATTCTTCAACATAAATTGTCTTGGCACGCAGGCCTCATCAAAACACCTCGTAAATTCAGTTCAAACAACTTAATCATAATTCAATAAATCAATACGTAAAGGAATAGAAGCATGCAATCAAAGACCCCATCCCGTTACGTATCATAGCAACCTAAGACTCAGTGAGGAAAGGCCACTCACGACAGCAAACACAACAACCTACTCTTGATCACCTGCAAGTTACTCATACGAAGAGCAACATTTCCAAGCAGAAGGGGTGAGATTTCACAAAACAATAATATTAAGCATATAATTCAACAATTATATTTAACAACATAAAAATATCTTATTATTCATCATAGATAATAATATATCATAAATCACTTCGTTAACAATTCATATGAGTAATCACAACTTCACAACTTATCATCTTCGACTCAACAAATGCAACTATGCAACTTAGACCTCTTATATGCATGTGGTACCAATACAGGGCATCAAGCCCCCATCGCTATTTGAGTATTAATATACTTCCAGGGCATCAAGCCCCCATCGCTATTTGAGCTAAAGCTCCATCGTGTTGAGTACAAAGCTCCAGGGCATCAAGCCCCCAACAATGAAATGCTAATGCATGGACTCGACCTCTTAAACATCTTATTTCGACAACCTCTTATATAATCCAATAATTTGGAAACATCATCATCTTCATCAACTTAGACCGACTCATGCAGCTTGGTTAAGTAACAATAGCAACATAGGCAGTATACAAAACAGCATGACATAATAATATCAAATGCAAGTCAACAACATCTTAAATATTCAATTATACTTCAAGTGATGCACATAACATTATATCACATCATAATCAACATCAACATATCTTAAATAGCTTCACAGATTATAATTAACATCATTATTAAGTCTTAATACTACCCCAAGGTTCAACTCTCAACAACTCGTGCAACAAAGGTCGCAAAAACCTAACAAGACACTCTGTTTATGGGTTACTCACGAGGCGAAAGCCTCTGCTCGCCGTGGCGAGTTCAGGTCAGAATCCAAAAAGTTTCATTCTAAATCTTTCCAGGTTCAATCTCATCCTACATTCTTTCCTAATCATTATTAGACATGTTCAGGCGTTCAAAAGCATTTAAGGATCAACTCAAAAGTCAAAATCACGAAATCTTGCATGCTCTCTGGTCAAGCTCGCTAGGCGAGTTCAGCTGCTCGCTATGGCGAGCTGCAAGGTGCAACTCGCGAGGCGGGTAAGGTTGCTTGCATGGCGAGCGATGAAGTTCATCACTCGCCGTGGCAAGGATCATGGCTTGGGAGGCGAGCGATGAATGTCGCTACGGGCAGAAGTGCAGTTTTTCATAAAAATCACTAATTCTCATGGTTTTAAGCCTAACATTGATTCCAGAATTCATCATAATCATTATCTAAGGTCTAGGAACAGTTTCTACATCAATGGAACAACTTTTCACCGTTTAATCATCAATTCTACAGTTTTGACCTAGTTTCCGATTCCTCTTAAATTCATCCTATATCATATTAAACCTAACCATTGAATCACAGACTTAATAGAATTGCAAAGTTAGTCTCACCCTTTACCTTATAGAATGAAAATCGCAGCCCCTCTAGGTCTTCTCCCTTCTCTTGGCTTTTTCTCCATTTTCTCTAAACTAGGTTTCCCTATTTATATCTCCTCCATCTATCTTATCTTATTTCTCTTTCTCCCCCAAAACTCTCTAAAATCTTAAAACAACCCCTAAACTCAATATTTATTTTCTTTTCAAATCTTATTTTATTAAACAATAAAATAAGTCACAACTCCTCATAAAATCACATAACATCACCTCAATCATATAAATCACACATATATTATATAAATATAATATAAACTCATCTTAATATCTTCTAGACTCAATTAAATAATTAAATAATTCAATACGGGCGTTACAATTTTCGTAATAACTTTTGTATTTTAGAAATCCTAAAGTCTTAAAGAGTTTGTTCAAACATTGTCCAGTTTACACTACCATTGTATATCAAGTGTAAGAACAAATTTGTTTATATTTGTAAACAAATAGAATTCTCTTGCTTGTGAAGTTTGAGCATCAGAAGTCTCTTTCAATTGTGATTGAGCAATAAAAGTCTCTTGAAGTTGTCCTTGAGCATTGGAAGTCTCTTGCAGTTGTGCATGAGCAGTGAAAGTCTCTTGGTAGTGACCTTTAGAAGTCCCTGCAAGTGTACTTGAGCATTTGGAAGTCTCTTGGAAGAGTCCCTGAGCAATTGTAATCAGTGAGATTATAATGAAATCCCTTGAAAGTGCAAGGGGACTGGACTACTCTTGTGTTGTGGGAGGAACCAGTATAAATTGATTATGTTTTCTCTTTCTCTATCTCTCTCTTTTATCTCTGCATTCTTTTATTATCTGCTGCACTCAAACTCTGAGTTAGACTCTGTTCCATCAGTACCTGATCAGTGTTAACACTTTAAAAAAGAACAAAAAAAAACCAACACAATTCAAACCCCCTTCTTATGTTTTTCTCACTTTCAAATTTGTCACTGAGCATCTAACTCTTCATTATCATTCGGTCTGGTCTCTAGTGAATGACACATGCTAAAAGTTCATGCTTTTCATCAGTTATCTTTGTGTTAGTACCAAAAATGTTTGATTGTTCCTCGTGAAGCTGATCTCTTTCATTTATCTACCCACTCAGTTGATGTTGATAAAGATCTTGAGCCATATTAATAATATGGCCTCAATGCTACTACAAATGCTGTTTGGGTCTATTTTTCCTATGTGCGTAAAAACTCTTCAGGTTAACAAAAATACAAGGCTAAATCCTCTCAATAAAAAAGGCTAATTGATATTGCAAAACATAATAAAATAGAATGAAACCAACATAAGAATTAAGAAACAATGCATAATAAATATAAAAAAATATATAGTATGTACATCTTATTTGAAAATGAGACTTCTAATTAGTGGTTAAGAATGGAGGAAGGCTACCCTTAGAAATTATAAAAAATATTATCATGTGCTTGCTTAGGTTAATCACTTTTGATACAATCATTAAAATTTCATGTAAGAGGCCACCTATTAATGTTTTTTGAATGAGTTAAATTTTGATAAAGTACGTGTTAGTATAAAAATTAGTTTTACACTTGACCAATCTCCTTTAGAATATTATACAGAATTAAATCACACATTACATAACAAATACAATATATGGGTAGTATGATCTTTATTGAAAATGAGATGAGATTTCTAATTAGTGGTTAAGAATGGAGGAAAGCTACCCTTAGACATTATATAAAATATTATCATGTGCTTGCTTATGTTGATTGCTTTTGAACTATCATTGAAATTAAATTCCAATTAAGGATGACCTATTATTGTTTATCGAATGAGTTTTATTTGGATAAACTATTAGTGTAAAAAGTTTGAACTGGACAAACTATTGGCAATAGACGATTAAATCAAACAATATATAATAAATATGATTGATCAAAAGAATACTAGTTTATTTGTCAAAAAAAAAAAATACAGGTTGATAAAAAAAAAAATAGTAAATCCCTTCAAATAAATAATATAATAAATATAAAAAATGGTGCGGTCTTAATTGAAAATGAATCTTTTCTTTTCTTTTAAATCAAGTAGTTTAGTGACTAAAATTTCATTAATAAATAGAGAATTCAACGTTCGAACTTCAATCCATATATATGTAATATGTCGTTTCTACCAATTTAACTATGCCTACGAGGACAAAAATGAAATTTCTAATAAGTGGTTAATGATGGAGGAAAGCTACCCTTAAACAGTATAAAAGTTATTATCATGCTCTTGCTTATGTTGATCAGTTTTGAACAATCATTAAAATTTTGTCCTTAAATTTGTACGAATCGGTCAAATTTGTCCCTCAATTATGTGAAATATCAAATTAATCCCTGAATTTGTGAGACGTTCATCAAAATGGTCCATCCGTCCAAATGTTCTGTTACTATTGCTGATCTGTCGTCCTGCATGCTATGTTGTCTCGTACACGTGTCAACAAGGAAGTCATGTGTACAAGGACCAATTTAATGAAAATGAAAAAAACATTCAGTATTAACATTTCAATTTAATTTTTTCTGTTTTTCTAGTTTTACCCCTCTATTACTAATACCTTCCATCCTCACATTTCACTCAGATACATCAAACATGTCCCTGTCATTTATCCTTCCTTCTAAAAACTTCACCTCTCCAAAATCATCATCATCTCTGGCGATCAACGTTGGATTTTTAAGGGAAGAATTCGTATGTGGTTAAGGTAACGTCGTTCCTCTTCCTTTTCTTTTTCTCAGTTTATTTTAACCCATTTTTTGGTCCGTTTTCATTTGATGCTTGCTTTGTTGTTTAGAGTACCACATCCATCTGCTTTTGCCATTATTAGAGTACCATATCCAAGTTATATGGCCCTTCCGGTTCGACTCAACCTAAATTCGCGGAGCTTATCCCAACTTCCGGATTTTCAAAGAAGTGATGCTTGATGGAAACGTATTTAAAATATGCTTTTGGAAATGTAATATTTAGACTTGTTTGAATTATGCCCCATAGTTGGGTTTCTTTTTGCCTATGTAATATTTATGACTTATGACTTGCTAATGTCCCATTTTTGGTTGCTTTTGCCTATGTAATATTTCTGACTTAAGACTTATGCTTTTGCCTATGTAATATTTCAGGATCAAGTTGTGTCTTCTAACTTTTTTACTTTCTTCTGCACATATATGCTTCAAGGATCAAATTGATATATGATTAAATAATTCAATGATTTATTTGATGGGTTTTTAATATAATGTAGTGATCAATTTGATAATTATTCAAATAATCAAGGTTTGAAGGTTTTTGAATTGGGGAAGAACGTTATCATTGATTATTGGAAGAAATTTTGGGAATTTTGGAGTGTAGATTACTTATTGTAAAATTAGAGTTTCAATTTTATATATTTAGGGAAGAAATAGCCATTGGGGAAGAAAGAGCAAAACATTTTATGCAAATCAATCAATTTGGTCCTTGTAAATTTTGATCACTATCGGCCAAATTAGTCTCTGCTTATGTGGCATCTAACATGGAGACCCATGTGTGAGATTAACGGTCACAGCAATGTTAACACTCAAATTGGACAGAGGGACTAAATTGATTGACATATGACAAATTCAGGGACTAATTTGATTTATCGCATAATTGAGGGATGATTTTGACCGATCCTTGCAAATTCACGGACGAAGTTAATGATTCACTCTACATTGTTATATGCAAGAGTCTGGATTCGAACGCAAACACCTCATTTATTCATCTTAAAAATGAATTTGAACAACTAGATTAGTTGAAAAAAAAGTCTTATAAAAAATAGATAATCCCTTCAATCACATAGCGCAATTAATTGAAATTTTAAAATCTTAAATTTATATTAACTTAATTATTGCCGCTAGGTATATACCATATACGATGATAAAACTTATTATTTTTAACCTAAAAAATGAAGTGCAAAATAAAGATAAAATACATAAACCTGATTAAAAATGTTAATTTCATAACTTTCTAGAAATTTAAAGTGCAGCATTTAACTTTTTCTTCCAACCTCTAAATCATCGATCATGCATTTTTATTCGTTACAAGTTTCTACTTATACAGGCAATTGAATTAGTCATAGGTTTTACTGTCCTCGTGAGCTTAACTCAGTTGATATGAATAATGCATAAAATATGTAAGGTCTACGGTTGTCAAGTAGCCTAATGACTAGAAGAAGTGGAGTGTTCGAAGTTCGAACATCAGCTCTGCATATAAAATGCAATATTCCTATCAAGTGAACTAAACTCACGGAGATAATTTCTTCTAAGAGAAAAAATTTCACTCCTTCTGCACGTGCATTTAATTAAAAAATTCAGAGTAAGAGGCTGCTTTTATCATTCTTTTTTAAAACGGCGGCTTATTATCATTTGAATTAGACTTTTAAATGATAGTAAATGATATCCTGTGATTAGTGACTCAACAAAATTCAGATATGTTCAACCGAGTTGTTTGGGCTCTAGTAGCAAGGAGCTCCTTCCAAGGACGTATCTGGAGAATATCGGGTTCGATTTCTAAGAAAATAACGCTTGATCAGTGCGCATGCCTCTACGTACGAGCCGGATTAATAGTCCATCTTTGGTGGGTTGGAAATTGGTGCGAAAGCCAAAAAAAAATCAGATATGTTAAAGAAGAATTTTATATTATTAAGATATAAAAGATATAACCTATTAACTTGAGTTTTCACCAACAAAAAAACTTATTAACCTGTGCAGTCAAAAAAATATACGTAGGTTCAATTTACTATTTAGCCGCGAGCAATCTGCGTTTCTGATCTCGTATATTTCGCTTCTCCGACATATCTTATTGAGTTTCTCCCTCATCTTTTTGCAAAAAGCCGCTCCACGGTAGTAAAGTCTCATATTGTGTGTTGGTCGAAGTTACAATAATCACATTGAATCCTCGAATATGTTCGAAGATCTCGATTTTAACAACAATATCTATTTTTTTACTACCATATCATAGATATGATGTTTACATTGATATTTAACAGATTAATCTTTTGAAATTTTATGAGATACACAAGCTGAATTCTTTTCTTCCTAACCAACAAACTCTATAATTTAATATGTTCAAACAGACAAAATTTTAATAACATGTTAATTTTTTTGAAAGAATGACATATTAAATTATAAGCAATAATCATATCGTGTAAACATGTTACACGGTTGAAACATATTATTATTAGTTATATTAGTTATTTAGTACCGTCCTTCGAAGTTGTTGTCACGACGAACATTTCATTTATTGTTTTGATATGGAAAAATCGTAGTCATTGGCTTAATGTTCTATTTTTGCAACAAATATAAAATCGTATTCATTGGACACTTGGCTAATGTAGATTCTATGTTATATGTCTATGAACAACTCCCTACCTCATTGACTCACGTAACCTCTCAACAATAAGCCATCTGTCCACCTTTCTTTAGTAACTATTATTATTCTTATTCTTTTCTGTTTTGACCGACTATTATTTTTTTTTTCTTCTTTTGCACCGGTTTTTGACTCATTAAAAAGAGGCGATTAATCTGGTTCGTGCGTAGAGGCATGCATATTAGTCAAGCGTTGTTTTTCCTGAGAATCGAACCAGGTATTTTTGAAATACGTACGTCCTTAGAATGAGCTCCTTGTCACTGAAGCCCAAACAACTTGGTTTGACCGGCTATTATTCTAATTCTTATGTTGCTAATCATAACGGTCATCCTGATCAATTATTTTTTAGTTCATTAGTTTTATTCTAATAGTTTGATTCATTAATATATTACACTTAGGTAGTTTATTGATATGTTTGTATAATTTATTGATTGATATTGTTGTATGGAAACAAATTTGGAGGTGTTGGAGTTGGCTGCATGACACGTCTATGTGTCGGGTTTGGAACATTATTTGTCTCTAAGTTATATAGAAAATGCCAGGTGGGAAATGGTACCACCCTTTGCCTTTTGTTTTTGCAAAAGTCACATTTGACCTCTTATTTTTTCAAGAGAAATAATAATTACAGCTTCAAATTCTTTTGTTTATAAGCATTATTGTTTTATAATTTGAATAGGATTGTTTGTATTGAAACAATTTAGCATATTTTATGATTGATTAAGGATTAGAATAGTTAAAGAATTTAGGTTTAGCAATATACATGGACGCGGAGAATAGTAGATGGTTAAGCACACAACATGCAGAATACACGTAAATATTAATTTAGACAAACACATGTGAGTCACCATTCAAGGGTACATGCATGATGTAATTATCTAATCAAGGATTTACATAGTTCAAATTTTCTAGGTGTTAATTTAATGTGGCAGGTCAATTTATACAGAGTTTCGTTTTGATTTTAATGGAGTCTCTGTTATTATACATTGAAATTGATTCTTCGAATTAGTCTTTTCTTAATTGGATATTGAGTGTAAGAAAAAGAAAAAAGTTGTTTAATATATACGAAAAGAAAAAATTATGCAAGTTTTTTTTTTACTATGAGTGGTGCATAAAAAATAGAAGAGTAGTCATCAAGATGAAAATTTGAAACTTACGGGTGGTAACCCGTTTAACCCGATCATCTAACCATACTTTATTATATTTTTGCAACAGCAAAAGAATTTTATTAAAGATTTGTTGACCTAACCCAAACCCAAATCGATCCGTTTATCATTTGGGTTGACCGGTTTGCGTTTGACATAAAAAAAATATGAAGTGTTTGTCCAACTAAAATAATTTAAACGAGTCAAATAGCGGGTCTCACCAAAACTCAACCAAATCTAACCCATGAACACCCATGAAGTTTATGTTCTCTTAATCAATATGACACATACATATATAGCATTTTGATTAAAAAAGAACCACTAAGGATGTATGGATATATAATTATACTATAAGAATTAAGAACTAAAAATTGAAATGAAAAAGGAAAAGATGGACGAAAGACATAATTGAGAAGAAGCCACACACTCTCAAAACAAGTTCAATGAGAATTTTTCATGTACCTAATCCTTGAGTCCATTTGGCCTCCAACAAGAGCTCCTTGGTCATGATCATGCCCTTCCTCATTGAAAGAATATGACCTCAAATTTAGCACCTGCATAACGTACAAAATGAAAGATGCTCTAGTCAATGACAATATGACATTATCCTTCTGCTAATATGTAATGGAAATTGGTGAAACTCACTATTATGAATAAGAGGATATGGCATGGTTTTAGATCTCATACAATGGAAAGATAGTGAGTATAACGCTCTTGACGAGTCATTGTAATGGATAAAGTTGATAATGTGAAATGATATAATTAGTAGTCTTATTTATTGAGTTAATTGGTCTAACTAACTTCGTAAACAACTTTACTAATCTAACTACTAGAAACTAATATTTAGTGAACAACAAAAATTGTAGGTAAATGTCATTTTTTTCGTGGTCAATTTCTCCATTAAACAAAATAAATAGGTTTTACCTACAGATTTGGGACTTAGGTATTTGACCTAATCAGAACTACACATGTTTGTTTACCTACACCTATTTTCGTCACTATAGACTTCTACGACACCTAATATTATGTTGGTATAAATTGTAACGGTAAATAACAACTACTTATTTTCACATTTTATCTCTATCAGTACACACTTTAAATGTCAACTTTTACAGCTATGTACACATCTCACATTCTTGATGCAATATTATTTAAAAACTATTTTATGAAATTAATCAAATTACAAACTAGACAATTAAAATTAATATATTTTTCGGCTGACACCTATTTCGAATGAAGTACTTCAAGGTTGAAGTGTGCACTTTCAACCAAGAAACATAATGGGAAACTAACAATTATATATCAACCCTTTGGGGAAACAATGATCTTGTTTGATTATCCTAGCTTGCAATCCTATCCCGTTACAAACATATAAAAAGTGTCTCTTAATTTATGGTTGCTTTCACAAGAAATGTAGTAGAGATATAAGTTTATAGTCAATCTTATGGTAGGATTTGATTTTTTATGAACAATGAGTGGAAACAGATCACCTTGTCATACAATGAGTGATAATGTGAGGTGAATTTCAATTTCTCATCGACTAGAGTCATTCTTTGATCGGTAAGATTTATAATTCATTATGTTTTGAGTTTAGTTTGTGTTTACACCTAAAATTAATAATCCTTTTAGCTTATCTCAAAAAATAATTGATTAGATTATTAGACAAGGAATCTTTGAAGTCGGACGAAGGTCAGGCAACACTAGAGCAGCCGAGCGAAGGAGCTCATTCTTTCTCGAGGCCCCTTAACTTAAAACATGAGTCTTGTAAGGCTCAAAACTGAGATAAAACATAGTGGGTCTAGACAATGACGAGATAACACCATGATCGTTATTTTTAGCACCACTAACCACTTTGAGAAATGATGGAGAATACACTACCTATAGTGGAGCGGTGAACCAAGGACATTGTCACCAAATTACGCCGAAAAGAAAAGACTGAAACCAAACATGGGGTGTCACAATCCCACTAGCAAGGGAGTTAACATGCATAGCCAATGAAGTTAACCCTGAAAATCATTGTAGGCCAGATCAATTGGGCAGGTGGCTTAATTTTTGCTATAAATATCAGATCATATACTTTAATTAGACACATCCAATCAATCAAACAATTTTTTTTTTCACTTTTTCCCTTTACTTTTCTATCTTTATATTTAATTAATGCACTTCTTATGATAGTTTAAAGGCTTAAACGATCCATTGGTCCCTTAATTAATTACCAATTTTCATTTTGGTCCCATAAGTAATAAAACGTACCTTTTGGTCCCTTAGTTTTCTCTCTGTTTGCCAAAAAAATCCCATCCGTAAAAAAATTTGCTCTCCCGTTAGTTTGAGCCACGTGTCGTGTCCTACGTGGCTAGTATAAAACGTTATGTTTTAGTTTAGAGAGAGAATCAGAAGTGTTTTTCAGAAATAGAAAGAGAAAATGAGAGAGCGAAGAAGTTGAAGAGGTGAGAAGCTGAAAAATTCTTTGGAACTAAAGGAAGAAGACGAAGTGGAAACTGAAGCAAAATCGTTCCATGGTAGGATCCGACTCCAATGAAGATTTCGATGCGAACGACGAGGTTAGTTTTCCTGTTTCTTCTCCATTTCGAATTTAGGGTTTATGTTTTGTTGAAAACCGGTTTAAGGTTTTGGTAAACGTGAATGGTTTCTGGTTTAGGGCTAGGGTTTTGATTAAAAAACACTTTTTTAAACGAAAACATCATTCACTGTTTGAAAATCTTAAGGTTGTTTTTCATATTCATGTTAGGCTTTACTGTTTGTATGTAAAACTGTGTGCAAAAAGCTTATGTTGTTTTGAATTGTAACAGTTAGAAGGTAGGTTTGTGTTGGTTCTTCACCATGGGGGGGAGTTTTGATGAGTTTCACCATGCTGGTTACAATGGGGTTGAGACTGTACTAGAGTGTGAATCAGACTATTGGAGTTACTTCTCCATTTTATCAACTGTAAAACGTATGGGGTACCCAATAGTTAGGTCACTTTGGTACCATGACCCAAGTTTAGATGTTGACTTAATTAGGTTAAGGAATGACAAGTGTTGTAGGAGGATGATGAATATAGCAGAGATGTTTGATAGAGTACATTTTTATGTAGAACATACAGTAGGAGAGCAACCACAAATGGGAGAACTGAACCCTTTGATAGAGTATCCTATTCAATATCCTGTGCACAATGAGGGAGAAAATGTAGGTGTTCATTTGGAGGAAATAGTTGAGGAAGTGGACAATGATGGAGTTGCTGTGGAGATGGAGAATGAGGGAGAAAATGTAGCAGTAGGTGTGGAGATTGAGAATGAAGGAGATGTTGTGGATATTGGGAATGAAGGAGTTGCTGTGGAGATGGAAAATGAGGGAGATGATGAAAATATGGGGTTTGGAAATGCAGAAGGAGAGAATGTAGTGACTGATGAGGGTCCCACATATGTGGTGGATGATAGAGAGATTGTGGGTCCTACTGTGGGAGTTGAAAGTGTTGATGTGGGTCCTACTGTGGTGGAGGAAAGTGTTCATGTGGGCCCTACTGTTTTGGAAGATGGAACAAATAATGGCCCCACTGATTTAAATATGGGAGTTAATGAAAGTGGGTCTTCTAGTGGAGTAAATGACTTTGAGCCTCCTATTTATGGACATGAAGAGTATAGGGATGAGTATGTGGATGAAAATGGTTCAAAAGGGGATGGAAATGTAAGTGAAGACAGTGCACTAGGTGTACAATTTGGGGACCCAGAAGAAGAAGAAGAGATCTGCAGGGAAGATGGTTTTGGTGATGCAGTAGATGAAGAAACACAACAAGAAGATGACTTATTTGCTGAATGGATCTCTGAACCAGTTGATAATTTTAGGGATGAAGAGGTGGTAGTTGAAGCAATTCCAGAAGGAGTTACTGAATCTGTAGCTGAAACAGATAGAGTGACAGAGAAAGAAGCAAAAGTAGGTCAGTCAAGAGATAAGGCTAAGAAGAAGAGGGGTAGACCACCAAAGCAACTACAACAACAAAGAGTAAGTGAACCTGTGTTTGAAGAAGAATTGACAGCTGAGGTAGTTAACAACTTTGAGCAGGGTGGACCATTTGGTGTAGTTAGAGATAGGGGGTTGAGTGAGGATGAGGAGTATGACAGTGAAGATTTAGATAGTGGGTGTGATACTGAAGATGAAGATGGGGGTCCTGTTGTTAAATTTCCAACTTTTAAGCTGCTTGATAACATGAGAGACTACCATTGGGAGTTAGGTACATACTTTGTGTCTAAGAAAGCATTTCAAGATGCAATAAGAACATATGCAGTTCATTCTGGAAAGGATCTAAAGTTCAAGAAAAATGATAAGAGAAGGGTGAGAGTGATCTGTAAGGGAGCTAAGGGCAATTGCTTGTTTGAGGCTTTTTGTGCTAAGCTTCCAAATGAAGAGACTTGGCAACTGAGAAAGATTCAAAGGTTACACAAATGCAGCAGAGGGTTTAAGTTGAAGATGTTGAATTCTGATTGGTTGGGAAGTAGACTTCATAGTAGAGTTAGAGAAAATCAACCTTTGAAACTGACAACTATCATGAACAAAACAGTTGAGAAATGGGGTTTGGAAATCAATATGAACAAAGCTTATAGAGCTAGAGCTAAGGCAATAGATATGATTGATGGGTCTTTTAGGGATCAGTATACCAGGATATATGATTACACTCATGAGCTTATGAGGTCAAATGTGGGGTCCACTGTGAGAGTGAGTACTATGCCTTTTCAAGGTACTGAGGAAGATATTGAGAGGCCTGGAGCAGTGTTATGTCCTCATTTTCAGAGGATGTATATTTGTTTCAAAGCTTGCAAAGATAGTTTTTTCAAGTGTAGGCCTGTGATTGGACTGGATGGATGCTTCTTGAAAGGATATTATGGTGGGCAATTGCTAGCTGCAATTGGGAGGGATCCAAATGATCAAATGCTTCCAATTGCATTTGTTTTGGTAGAAGGTGAAACAAAGGAGTCGTGGAAGTGGTTTTTGGAGCTTCTGATTGCTGACTTAGGTGGAAGCAGGTTGTGCAAGACATACACCTTTATTAGTGATCAACAAAAGGTAATTTTCTATTTAAAAATGTCTGATGTTTATACATTTTGTTGTTTCGTTAAAACTGATTTTATGCTGTAAACTCAATTTGTAGGGTCTTTTGCCTGCCATGGATGAACTACTTCCAGGTGTAGAGCAGAGATTTTGTGTTAGACATCTCTATAATAACTTCAGAAAGAAGTTTCCTGGCAAGAAATTGAAAGAATTAATGTGGAAGGCAGCTAAGGTAACTTATGAAAATGCATTTGATGATGCAATGAAAGAGATAAAGGACATATGTCAACCTGCATATGATTACCTCAAATTGATTCCTGCTAAGCATTGGAGTAAGTCCAAGTTTTCAGGTATGTATATTGGCTTTATGTCTAGCATTTTTTAATAACTTTATGGATGGATAAATATTGTTTTGTAAATATGTTTAAAACTGATTTATGATTATTTTCAGGTAACTCAAAGTGTGACGCTCTAGTCAACAATATGTCAGAAGCATTCAACTCAACCATTGTTATTCCTAGAGAAAAGTCAATTGTGACAATGTGTGAAGATATAAGGGTGTACTTGATGGAAAAATGGGATGCAAACAGGACAAAAATTGCTAACTATGAGGATGATGTGCTTCCTAACATCAAGAAAAGGATTGCTAGAGAATCTGCCTACAATAGTAACTGGTTGGTTAGGTATGTTGTTTATTGAATTTTCTGGATGTCTGTTGGAACTTATTGAAAATGTGCAAGTTATGATAATTCTGATATGCTTTATGTGATTTTCTGTGTATAGGAGAAGCACTAAGTTTGATTATGAGGTGAGACATGTGTCTGGTACATGATACAAGTACCATGTTAATCTGCAAAGGTGGGTGTGTGACTGTAGGAAATGGTTATTGACAGGGTTGCCCTGCTGTCATGCCATTTCCTGCATGAGGAACCAAGACTTGAATGTTTATGACTATGTTCCAGATGATTACAAAAAGGAGAGATATGCTGCTCGCTACTCAAGTGTCATCTACCCTGCTAATGGACAGCCCTTGTGGGAAAGAACTAAGTATAATGATCTGCAGCCACCCCCAATAAGGAAGCAACCTGGAAGACCAAAGAAGAAAAGGAACAAAGAGGCGCATGAACTATTGAAATATGATGGCAAGGTGGGGAATGAAGTGTAGCAGATGCAAGCAAAGTGGACATAATAAGGCCACTTGCAACCTGCCACCACCTCCTCAACCTCCTACATCTCAACCTCCACCTCAGCCTCCTACATCTCAACCTCAACCTCCACCTCAGCCTCCTACATCTCAACAAACTGCACCAAGAATTGCTAGAACACAACTAACAGGTTAGAGGAATGCTGCTAATCCAACTGACCAAGGTGCACAAACTACTCAAGTGAATGTTCAAGGGACTCAAAGTGCAGGAACTACTCAAAGGAATGGTACAACACAACAAACTGCACCAAGAATTGCTAGAACACAACCCACAATTCAAGGTGCTGCACCAACTGTAGGTGCTCACACTTCTCAAAGACCTGCAACTACTCAAAGGAATTATAATACTAAAAGTGCTTCAGCTCATAGGAAAAGGAAGGGAAAACAGCAGGTGTCTGCAACACAGCCTGAAGGTTCAAATGCCAAGAAAAAAAGATCTTCTGCTAGAGTTGAGGGTTCTGTTTCAACCCAGCACTAGACACTTGTTTATGATGTTTCTTTTTGGTTTATGTAATGTTTATATTTCTTGCTTATAATGCAAGCTTCTGGTTTTTGGGTTTTTGTAAGCTTATAATGCAACTTCTGGTTTTTTGGTTATGTAATGCCTATAATGGTTATGTAGTAGTGCCTAAGTGAGTGCAAGCTAGAAATTGCAACTTCTGAATTTTTGGTTATGTAATGCCTAAGTGCAAGTTACTTATCACATCCAATGTGCAATGAATATGAGTATGTTTATGATTAATTACAGTTACTTCTTATGCTTCTTAACTGAATTTATACTTCTACTTATATACAGAAACTGGTTATATACTTATGCTTAAACCACATTTCATACAATTCATACAGCAACTTCTGCTTATATTTTCCAAGAAAAAACATAAACATTCATTTCATTCAAACTTACACATTACAACCATAATCCTTCATTCATTCAATTCATATCAAATAGCATTACAACCATAATTTCATTCATTCATTACACATTACAAATTCATTCATATAAAATAACATTACAAACATTCATTACACATCATCAACTCAATTACAATCAAACTATTTCAAATACATATTACTCAATGACCCACTGATCTTGCATATCAGTACTGTCCCTAACACCAGGCAAAAAGCAAAACATGTTAATCCAAAAATCAATGACATCTTCAACCAGTTCCTTGTTTTCTCCAATTCATGCTTCAACTTGGCATTTTTCTTCTGCAGCTTTGCAATCAACAAATCCCTCTCATCAGTAAGCTCTTCATCCAGTAACTTAAAAAAACTACAACCTTTATCATAGTGATTTTTGTAGTTCTTGCATCCCCAAAATCTTTTTCCACAGTTTGGATTTGTGTTATCAGTGACAGTACGAATCACTGATTCTTCACCACACCTACATTCAGTCGCAACTCTTCTTCTCATGCTCGAACCAACAGACCCAAAGGATTGACCCATTTGCTTTGACATCTTTGACATCTTTTGGTTTGAATTTGTATAGATTCGATTTTTAAAGGAAGTGGAATTTTTCCAGATTTTCGAATCTATGAAGATGATGACGAATGAATTTGAATACAAAGGTTAAGGATTCGAAGGAATGGAAGAGGAGAGGAGAATTTTATACAAAGGGAAGAAGAGGAATGAATTTTATAGAAAGGGAAGAAGAGGAATAACAGGGAACAAGACCGGAACCCTAATTATGGAGAAAGGGAATGAATTTTTTTTTGTCCCTTTTTTTATACTAGCCACGTAGGACACGACACGTGGCTCAAACTAACGGGAGAGCACATTTTTTGACGGATGGGATTTTTTTGGCAAACAGAGAGAAAACTAAGGGACCAAAAGGTACGTTTTATTACTTATGGGACCAAAATGAAAATTGGTAATTAATTAAGGGACCATTTAAGCCTAGTTTAAAATACCCAAGAACAAATCGTGTCTAACGTTCTACTTGAGAAGTTAGGAAACTCATAACTAAGGGACAAAGTTTCTCCCTCAGCTTCAATCGCTTTAAGGAAACAGGTAATTTCAACTTCCCTCAACTGTTTGAAAATACATTTTTCTTTATCCTTAATTTTATTGATTATTCTTTGAACTATGTTGAAAAATTAAGAGTCGGTGCGTTGAAAGAATCCTTTTATTTTATTTTATAAAATTCATGTTAAGCAGTGCATTTCCAATTAAGGTGTGAAGGCGTTTAATCATGAATATGATTGGTGAGGGTTTTAATATATTAAATTGGGATGTCATAGACTTGCCACATAACATGACCACTAGGTTAGGTTTTTTTACGCTTACACTGTTGATGTACGAAGTGTTGTTATCAGTATATCATTATGTCATATGAGTCGTAATATGAGATATGGTTTGTCTAATGATAGTCATTTCATTGTAAATGAAATTGAGTTGCATTATGGGGTTGAAAGTCGTTTGACAGTGTCAATGTTGATAAATTAATTCATTGTAAGTCAACTCAAATTGCATTATGGGTCGAGTGTCGTTTGATGGAGATTTTATAAACAAATTTCCTTTCATTCATATAAATTACACTTTGGGAGTTAGTTTTGAAATTCTAGTACTCGTAGGACAAATGTTCTACATGATGTCTCTGACAACAGGTACAACAATATAGCACACTAAATTATAGTCAGAAATAAAGTAAAGTGCGATAAAGAAGAACACAAGAGTTTTGATAACCAGTTTATGCAATGTCACCTACATTTGGGGGCATTCAACCAAGAAAAAAAAATTCATTCTCAATAGTATCAGTTCCTAGTCTTATGTTAACAAACCTTGTTCACTTCCTCTTCACCTAATACTCTCTGTAGGGGTGGGAATAAGCCAGGTCAGACCAGACTTTGATAGGACTGAGCTTGATGTACGAAATTCTTTGTAAGTCTGAGTCTGGCCTATGGCCTTTCGTAGGCCTTTGTTTTTTGTTTTTTTTTTTGCCTGACCTGGCCTGGAAGTCTATTTACAGGCCTACTTGATATTAAAGTCATTAAATATTCAATTTTGTCTACTTCTAAATAGGCTAAATTGGTCTTAAAGCCTATTTCACCGTAAGGCATGTCTATTGCTATATGGCCTTAAAGGCCTATTTGACTATAAGGCCTCAAAGCCTATTTAAAAAGACCATTATTTGAGTTTCTTTCTTGATTTTTATGTTTAATATAATTATATTTTAATATAAATAAAAAATAAATTTTAATAATATGTATAAATAGGCCGACCTATCAGGCTTCGTAGGATTTTTTTTATAGCCTAAGCCTGACCTATTTACTTAAATTGGATTTTTCAAAAGTCTAAGCCTAGCCTTTTTCATAAACAGGCCAGACTAGGTCAGGCTTAAACAGGCCAGGCTGTAGGCCCCTGTAGGCCAACCTAGCCTATTCCTATCCCTAACTATATCCGTGTATTTATATCTAGGACTCCGCGTAAATATGAGAAACTCTTCTCACTTTCTCTCAACCACTATCCTTAGTGATTGACTCAATCACAGTTAGAATAATATTAGGAGAACAACTCCAAACACAAACCAACTCTTGCTAGAAGCACCAGAGTGGTATACAAAAACAAATTACAACTCAACTAAACAAACCAACCCTCAGCCTTTTGATATTCAATGGCGGAACAATAGAGGTGTACAAAATAACACACAAAGACTCACAAACAGGGTATGTGCCTCCTTAAATAGCCATCCACATGCTAGGCTTTTTCCACAACAGGCCAAAATATATTTTCATCAAATATTCCTTCTAGAAGTATATTTGCATCAAATCTTTATTCTATAAACATACGGTACAAAAGATAAATATGTCTACTCTTCTTGGTGAAAAATGCCTCCACAACGATCATCCACTAATAGTAACAATGTTGAATAACAAATGTGATTACAAGAGTTCCTTTAAACTATCCTAGTTCTTCAACCCCTATGTAACCACTCCCTTAAACTTCAAATGCCTTTTGAATTTGGTGCTTCTTGATGTCTTCGAATCCTCAAGTACCCATGCAACCCTTCAAGCTCTTCACTCAAGCTCTTCGATGCTACGTCCGGTAAATGAATCCCCTTGAACACAAGAACAATTATAAAGAACCCCCATGACCTTTGCAGGTGGAATGATATTATTCACTTCATTTTAGAACCTTGATTAAGCCCAATCAATTTCCTTGAAAGAACCAACTTACAATCCCTATTAGCACCCTAGCAAATCATATGACTCAGAAAACAAAGTGATTCTAAGAAAAAGTGTTTAATCTTGAAGAATGTATGAACAATGAGTTTTAGAGACCTGGAGAGAATAAATGCAAATGATTCAATACTTTGGGTGTTATGAGGAAGTGAGTATATATAGAATGGGGCCGTAAGTGCAAAATTTCGGACAAAAACAACATAGTGAATCAATCCACTAAATATGTGAATCAATTCAGACAGCAAAAATGCAAATCAGATGATCTATGATGATTGATACAATTTAGTATATATATGAATCGATTTAACTGAGCCCAGGATGAAGATTGATACGATTCAGACTTTTTTGAATCGATTCAGTACAAGTTAAAGAAAGTCCATGATACGATTTAGGCAAAATCAATACGATTCAGTAGTGATACGATTCAAAAACTAGTAAATTGATTCAGACACTGAAAAAGATGAATATGGCTAAGTTTCATATATGTAAGAAATGCACAGGACACCAATGAATCATATGAAAATGATACATAGTTGTTAGGTGCTTTAACATGACTATATGCTAGAAAAATAATAGCAAAACAACTATCAAAAGGATGAACTAAAAGACATCATAAAAAATACAAAAGGTAAAACTATACAAGCTTCCTACCCTTGCACAAGCTTTTATTTATTCAAAAAGTTGGCGGTATATGGCAATGGTCAAGCATCCGGAGTTTCAAAGATGATTTTCTTCCTCCTATTGTTCTCTAGCAATGTCTTTATTTTCTTTTGTTATTTCAATTACCATGAGTAACTAAACCTCTGAGATTTGGAATATGAGATGAACGTCTGTTTATTTGTTTCACGATTTAAATCTTGTAAATACTAAGTCAGGGTTCATAGACTAAGTCTTGCACTTTAACCGAATCGTTACATATGATTTTTGGTCAAGAGTATTTAGTTTATTAGGGACCCTTAGGCTATGAGGGTTAGACATCTTCATGGAGTGTAATTCTTTTAGATTACAATTTAGGAGGCATATGAGATGTTGATTTCAATGGATATGTCTATGACTTTCATAATTAAGTTATAGTGGTTATTGAGAAATCTAACATTTATAGGAATAAGAATATTTTTCCTACAAATTAACCTTTGTTTACATAATTCTTATGTCTTAATTAATTGTTACTTTGAACTAATCCAATAAAGAAGATAATTAAGATTCAAGGAAACCCTAATCACTGCTACTTAGTTGAATCAACCATACCTAATCTCGCATTGGGCAAGGCAATTCAAAACTTGCAACCTATATTCTCTCTTCATGCTTTTTAAACAAATAAATTCAATTAATTGCTTAGTTGAACGACAATCTCTATATAGACGATAACTTACTACTTTAATACTTATTACGATTTGTTGAACTTGCTAATTCGTCTATCAATAATCTTCGTCAAATAAACGTCAAGAATGTTGTAAACGTGAAATTGTTATAGAAAACAACTGTTCAAATTATTGTGGTCATAGTTAAAAAGCCGAAAAGAAAAAATGAAGTGTAAGATTTCCTAGCAATGTAGATATCTTCTAAAATTTACTAATATCTAAAGTATCTTCTTTTCATATAATAAATATTAATGCATTATTATGGCAACATAAAATTTCATCTTTATTGAAAACATTAATTACATAGAGTTGTTGAAACTATTAGGATTAATTTTTAATTATATACATAAACAAGTCGATTTGTTAGTTTTATAGCCTTTTTTGAGAGGTAGGCTTGATTACATGTGATTACAGGTCATCTTACGTTATTCTTAGCATGTTTTTCAGTAGATTTCAGCAGCAAAAAAGAGGAGTATTAGAGAATTTGCCTATGATTTTGGGACATTTGTAATGTTTTATATATTTGAATTTGTAATTCTAGTTTTCCCGAAACATATCAATTTTAGGGGGTTTTTGAAGTAATTCACGAAGAAATCATGCAAATCAACAAATCAAAAACATATGAAGATTTGTGAAGACTTTGGGAAGATCAAGAAAGAAGATTCAAGAGGCCTCAAGAGATTGTACAGAGGGAGGAATGTTCCCAGGTCCCGAGGCAGGTTATGTTGAGGAAAACACCTAAAACAACAAAAAAAAACGGGCACTATAAGAATTTATGGATTTTGCGTGCGACAAATTCTCACGCAAAAGGTAAAAAAGCCCACGCAAATAGCATTTTGCCGCGGAAAAAGGCCCTAGCAAAAAACACCCTTGCAAAAGGTTACGGCGGAAACTGGCCACAGCAAAGGCCAATAGGCATTTGCGTGAGACATAGGCCGCCGCAATTACCATGCTCTAGGCTGGCTTAAAATGCCATTGTGTGGGGCTCTCAGTCCGCCGCAAAAGCCAGACGGACAAAGAAAATGTATTTGCATGGGACTGTCTTTCGACAGCAAAGTACATGGATTTTGCGTGGGATTATGGCCCACGGATTGCCACATAGACACACATACGCATTAATTTAATAATAATAATAATAATAATAATAATAAGGGTTAATTAAGAAAATGGTCCCTATAAACATTCAAAATTTTGTTTTTTGTTCCTATAAAATCACAGTTTTTAGTTCCTATAAAATTTTGCATCAACATTTTTAGTTCCTATAAATTTTTTCCATCAGCATTTTTAATCCGTGTCAAAAATTTTCATCAACATTTTTGGTCCCCAAAATGCTTAAGAAAAATGTCACAGAGACTAAAAAGAGTGAGTTTATTTTGCAAGGACTAAAAACAAAACTGTGGATATTTATAGAGACTAAAAACTTAATAATAGTAATAATAATAATAATATACATTAGTTATAAAACATAATTTACTTTTTGTAATACATTTAATATTATTAACCCATATTATTAACCATAATGCATATTATTACTATTTTATTAAAGATCATGTTAACCAGTGCCCCCGAGACACTAGTTAAAAAAGTAAAAATTAAAAATTTTATCTTGAAAACAACAAAATTTTGACTTTTAAAAACTTAAACATATCACTTTTTAACAATTTTCAATGCAAAATTTCTATATTAGTATCCTTAACTAATGCCCTAGGGCACTTGCTAACATTACCCTTTTATTAATAATAAGTCAAAATTAAAAAAGTGTAAATATGGATGTTGTAGATAGAAAGTAAAGAAATATTGATAGAAAAGTTGAAGTATAGAAGATGTAGAGAGAAGATTGAGAAGTTGTAGACAGAAGTAGTAGTGTAAGAATGAAGTAGTAGTGTCCATATACAAATTTCGCGTCCAGTATTTGTGTGGGTCGTGAACCGCTACAAAGAAGGGAATGAGATAGCAGACGCCCTAGCCAACATGGGTTTATCTTTACAAGCTTTAACAGTTTGTTTAGAGGTGCCTAGTTTTATCAGTTCGTTTTATGTGAAAAACAAAATAGGAATGCCTTCCTTTAGGTTCATCTCTTTTTAATGGAGTTTTGGTCTGGACCCCTCCATTTTGTTCTCGGTTTATCTTATATATATATATATTTTTTAGTAAGCTAGCACTTTAGCTGCCTACTATTTTGCAAAAAAAAAAAAAAAGGCTTTTGCGTGGGACTATCTTTCGCCGCAAAATCCAGGCTAACTAAGAATGGCTTTTGCGTCGATTATTACTCCCCGCAAATGTTAAAATCAAATTTCACGTCCCTTATTTGCGTGGAACTTTTTCCGCCGCAAAAACGACTATGCATTCCCTTAAAGTGCCTTTACGTGGGACTGTACGTTCGCCGCAAAAACCAGGTTGACTAAGGAGATCATTTGTGTGGGATTCTTTATCCGCCACAAATGATTTTTTAAGTTTTTCAAACAAAAATACATTTTCGTGGGCTTTATTCCACTACAAAAGTATATATTGCCGCAACAAATTTGCATGGGACTCAAATCCACCGCAAAATATGCTGCTAAAACCATTAAATTGTTGTAGTGGGAGAATTTGGGCCAGAACACACACACATGCGCCTAGAGCATGTGCCATGCGCCTAAGGCAATTGAGCATTAGAAGTTTCATGCAGGTGTACTTGAGCATTTGAAACTCTTTTGGAAGAGTCCTTGAGCAATTGTAATTTAGTAAGATTATAGTGAACTCCCTTGGAAGTGCTAGGGACTGGACTACTCCTGTGTTGTGGGAGGAACCAATATAAATTGCTTCTCTCTCTCTCTCTCTCTCTCTCTCTCTCTCTCTCTCTCTCTCTCTCTTATCTATGTGTTATGTTTTATCCACTGCACCCAAACTCTGAGTCAGACTATGACCAGTATCAACACTTAGAAAAAGAACAAGAAAAAAAGTCAACACAACTCAAACCCCCTTCTTCTTGTGTTTTTCACACCTCCAGTAACATTGATGGGAGAGGTTTGAATTATTTTGAGAGTTTCATGTAAGCTTTTGGAGAATTTTAGAACATCAGATGATTATTAGTTTTATAATAGGCTCAAATTTTAAGTGTAGGGTACGTTCTGATGAATGGGGGTAATGAGAGATCATATAAGGCTTGATTGATTTTTGGTGAATGGGGAGATTAGGATAATTTCATAAATTCATCATTCTACATTCTCTAATTTTATACTTAAATGCATGCATCATTAGATTAAAATCCCCTAATGTCAAGTATTAAATTTCTAACCAAGTGTGTGAGAAACAAGGGAGAGAAACCCGCCTTCCTACAATGAGGAATGTTCGTTACTAATATTCTCCTAATACTTTTCTCTTATCTTTGATTCAATATAAACCTTAATTCTCCTTCAATCTCCCTTCATTATCTTGAAACCATAAATTTTCCTCAATCTTTAATCTTCAATCTCTAAGCTCTTAAAGCCTTATAATAAGATAAACAATCATAATTAACCAATTTCATGAAGGATTATAGGGTTAAAGGTTGAATAATGATGGTGTACGGTGATGATGGTAGTGAAGCTTCTATCGTAACTGGCCAAGTCTCAAAGGTCAGATTATCGTTTACTTCAAGATCATCCACTTGAATCACGTGAGACGCATCATACACATACTTCCGTAACTAGGACACAAGAAACGCATCATGAAGATTCGATAACGATAGCGATAACGCAACCGACACGTTACAACTCCAACCTTCTCAACAATCTCAAACGGTCAAACAAAATGTGGTGTCAACTTCCGATACTTCAAAGCACGTCCAACACCGGTTACATGATTTACTCTAAAGAGCACATGATCACCAACCTGAAACTCAAGAGCACATGATAACTAAAAGACTATTTTACCCTTGCTCATCAAATGACCAAAATACCTTTGAATCTAAAACGACTAAAATACCCTTAATAAGCCAAGATCCACTAATCTCAAAAAATACACACAGAGACAATTAATCACATACAAGCACATATAAACGCACATAATAATTAATTAAAATAATTTTAGCAAAAATCAGGCTATTACACAAGACGTGTCACTAAAGCTCAAATCATAAAACTTATTCATTTATGTATTCATGTTTAGCAAACATTCTCAATCTGATCCAAAGATAAAAATATACGTGATTCGATTTGATTTTGGATGACTAATTTAAAAAAATATATATGGATATGATTCGATCCAATTTAATGCGATTTAGTTTTGATCGATTTTTGGATATCCAAATTACAACTTGTAACTTTTTCTTATGAATAATAATATTATAAAAATATGAAAAAATAATAGGTTTGATGCAAAACGTAGCATTTATTTTATTAATAATGAATAGTGCAGAATAACAATGATTGATTATCTTTGAAACATATAAAAAAATTAATATGCAGTATTATAAGGATTTAAAAGATTTTTTTTCTTTCAGTTGTAGACTGATGACAGAACATTAGAGGATTAGAGGACAAATAAGAACATTAAGTGATATTTTAGTTATGTTTTTAGTTCTTTGCTTTGCATTTGAAGACAAATAAGATGAGAATTAGAGGAGTTGTCAATGGTTTGAGGAACATATTGTATTGTTTTCACCCGAGTCGTTGTAATTCACATTTATCCTTAATCATGTAACTCCATAGGTGTTTTGTAATAAGAAATCATGTAAATCGGTAAATCAATACATCACGTGAAGGATCAAGGATACAAAGATTGCAGACCAATGGTTATCATAAGGTTTTTTAAGATAATAGAAAGCGAAGAAAATTCATTTCAAGTTCCTAGGAGTTTCCAGATGAAATAACGATCGAAAATGGGAGGAAAACACAAGATTTTGCACAACATGGGATGCCTCATGTGCCTCCTACGCATGGCCATGCGCCACTTGCGCATAAGGCAGTGTTGCCATTACCTATTCCGCATGAGGGAGTGTTGTCATTGCCATGTGCAATTAAACCTCTTTTATTAGGGTTTTAAGATGAACCTATTCTTATTTGTTGGATTCAATAAAGTTTTTTTATTCATTATGATTTGAGTTATATATGCTTTTCATATGTTTTGTCGTTTCAATCTGTTGCAAACTCGATTAGGGTTCACAAACTAATTCTTGCGCTTTAATCGAATCGTTACATATGGATTTTGCTCAAGAGTCTTTAATTTATTATGGATCCTTAGGGTATAAGGGTTAGACATCTCAATGAAGTGTAATTTCTTTAGATGACAATTTAGGAGGAAGACGGGATGTTGACGTCAAAGGATATGTCCATGGCTTTTATAATTGAGTTATGGAGTAATCCGACATCTATAGGAGTATTCTTCCTATAGTTTAAACCCTTCAAACCTCCTTTACATCTCTTTTCTATTTTCTTTATAATAAGTTTTGCTAATTATCGAGTTGAACGACAATCCCTATGGAGACGATAAACTTACTACTTTATTTTTTTTGAACAAACAAAAATGATGTATGTATATATTTATATAAACAGCTATAGTTTACCCCGCACAAGATATGCAAAGGGGAAACCACTCAAGAGTATTTACAAGATTAAAGTGCTAACCAAATCAAAGCACCATCGAAACAACAAAACAGAGAAATTTTTTTTTACAAGTGGACGCCCATACAAAGGAGCGGTTGCTTCCACCAGTCATGATAGCTATAAGTAAAAGTTGTCTGTTTTGACTTTAACCATAAAAAAGATGTCATTTTAAACTTTTCTATGAGGGTGAAAGATGTCGATGTCGTGTTATTGAACACATGTTCGTTCCTTTCCTTCCAAAGAATCGAAACCGAGGTAAACCAAATAATCCTGAAAAACATATGCGTAGATCTATGCAAACCAGACATTTTAATAAATTGAGTGAGGTGTTGATGAAGATCACGAGGTGAAACCGTAGAAATACCTAGCCAAAGCCAAACCTGAGACCAAAGGGATCCGAAGACGTCACAACCCAAAAATAAATGCGTTGTTGTTTCTTGACTCCCACATCCAGACACACAAACCGCGTCTTCATGAGAGAGAACCCTCCGCCGCACAAAATTGTCCTTGGTTGGAAGTCTATTGCGGAGAAGGCGCCACACGAACACTGACACCTTAGAAGGGATTTGTTGATGCCAAATATCGACAACTTGGGACCTATCCACCAACTTACTACTTTATTACTTGTTACGATTTGATACACTTGCCAGTTTCGTCCATCATAGACATATTTATTGTTTTTTAGTTACACCAATTATAGATATATGCTTAGTATTTTTTAGGATTGACTTGAGGTTGAGTCCACTTGTGTTGTTTTAAATGTTTGTATTATTTGTTTGGGTTAACCTAAACTTTTGTGTGGATTTACTTAATTAGGTTTTATCTCCTCCAAGTTTTGTTCTTTTGTAAGTTATTTTTTTATTTTTTATATATAAATATATTATTACGAGTATGCATGAACTTGATTCTTGTTTTATAGGGGTGTCAACCTAGTCGAATATCTATTAAATAGTTTGATGTATGACAATAACTTAATTAAAAAATATAATATTATATGGATATTTATTATATAACTATATAAAACTGTGCAATTTCTTTTGAGTCATGTTAACTTATGCCTTTAAGGCACATGTTAAGTAATAAAAAACAACAACTTTGCATTGAAAAATATAACATGTCAACTTTTAAGAAGTTGAATGCACGACTTGTGATACAAATATTCCTATAATAAATTTTTTAACAATGTGCCCTTGAGAGCACAAGTTAGCATTTGTCTTTTTTTTTTAGAGAAATATTGTGCAAAGTTCAACTTCAAAATTTTAACATCAATTTTTGCAAAAAAAAACTATTTGTAATTTAAATATAACATTTTGACAAGGAATGAAGAGACATGTTATGAAGGAGAGTGATCGTATAACCCACTGATAAAAGCAGGCCATGGCAGGTGAAATTGGTCCATCCCTCTATAATTCCATTTTTTTCTACCACCATTCCCAAAGCTTGTATAAAGTCAAGTATCATTTTGCACTTTCTCAAGAGTTGTTAATACCAATTACCAATAGTACCACCTAAAATTAGCCTTCATTTTCGTTTCCATTGCTTCCAATTTCCAAATACGTTTCGTTTTTAACTTGCTTAAAGAAATTGCTAAATCACAAAGTTATAAAATACCAATAACAACAAAAAGAAGAATATCCCCCAAAATAAAAGAGTAATTTCATATTTTCATCATTCTAAGAAACCCCACTTTATAATATTTTTAAGCAAATAGTGTAAAATATCCCATCCAATCAACCAACAAATAATAATGGATAAAGCTGAACCAAGGAAAAAAGGATAATGATGAAGCTAAATTCAAATCAAAATTATTGATCCCTACGCTGGTGTGACCAAACAAAATCGTCGCAGAGATTATCGCCCCTATTAGAAATTTCACAGATATATTTTGCGACTCCGACACACGTATCAATGTATATGTTTTATTTTGATATCTTCAATTCTCTATTAAAATTTTTTATGAAAATTTAATATTTTAAAAATATTTATCGAGACGAATACAACATCTTACATGATATTGTTTATCTTTATGAATTAGTAGAAAAATATAGTCAAAATAATTGAAAGAAGATAAATGTAATTAATATTGTGTGGGGAAGAGAAATTATAAGTTGTTTTACAAAATTATCCTTAATAAATGGTATGGAAAAGATAAATGAAAAAATAATTGAAAGAAGGGAGAGTAATTAATAGTTAAGGATATAATAGGAAAAATAACATTAATATTTAATTGGTATTATAAAGCGACATATAATTTAGGACAATTTTTTTTCTTCAAAGCGACGTACAATTTGGGACGGATGGAGAGTATGTCATCTATTGAGAGGGGAAGAGAAGATCGTAAAAGAATATTTTTATGATTACAAGCAAAGTACAAGATCTACATCTAATTAATATTCAGGACTCTATTAAAAAATATATCCAATTTTAACAATAGTCCAATTAATTAGCTTTCCAAAGTAGTAATTTAATCAAATACATAGAGAGAACCTGAAACCGTGACATGACATCCTCTCATGCTGGCAATCCTAGGAGATTCCGTTACGTCACTATAAGGAAGGGATTTGGTTTAGATGCTTTGTCACGGCATGCAATCACAAACATATGGACCGTTAGATTAAGATTCGACGATCTATATTTCAAAATCTATTTTTTTAAAATTTAAATTTAGATAGTTTGATTTTGATCGAATAATTGAGATGTCAAACTTGCACTGATATGAAAAATAAAGATTGTTTAATTGTATTATTTAAGAAAAAATAAGTATGAAAAATAAAGTTTAAACATGCCAAAATCGAGAATTAATACGAATTAATATGGATATCAAACTTGAGGAGAGGAAGATCGAACAATTTAGATGTCGAACTCGCATCGATATGAAAAATAAAGTTTGAACATGCTAAAATTGATAATTAATACAAATTAATATGGATATGAAACTTGAGGAGAGGAAGATCGAACAATTTAGATATCGAACTCGCACCGATATGAATAATAAAGATTGTTTAATTGTATTATCTAAGAAAAAATAAATATGAAAAATAAAATTTAAACATGCGAAAATTGAGAATTAATATGGATATCAAACTTGAGGAGAGGAAGACTGAACAATTTAGATGTCGAACTCGCACCGATATATGAATAATAAAGATTGTTTAGTTGTATTATTTAAGAAAATAAATATGAAATATAAAGTTTAAACATGCCAAAATTGAGAGTTAATACAAATTAATATGGACATCAAACTTTAGGAGAGGAATAAACATATAGATTCAAGAAAATATAATATAAAAGATTTAAAATTATTATTTTTTATTTAGAAAAAGTTTAGATGAGTTAGACTCTACAAATTTACCTTACCGGTATTAGAGAATGTCAATTAATTTTTACATATCATATCATACACCACATTAAAAGTTGATAAGTTGAACACATGACCTTGTATGTTAATTAACTTTTTATCAATTGATTCAAGCCATTATTCATTAGGAAAAAGATTAAAACAATTTTAGTAGATGGTATTTTTTTTTATTTTTGTCCATCAAATTAATATATATTTTCATAAACCATCAAATTAACTTCTTAATATATATTTAGACCATCCAAAATTTTAACAACTTAAATTTTTATATTTAACCATTTACTATCCAATTTAATCTACAACATACTCTTATAAATTGGATTAGTATGAATAAAATTTGTCATAATCAAATTACTTTTTATTTTATTTATAATTTTAGAAACTTATTTGAAAATGTTTTATCTAATAAAGGACGAATTTAATAGTTTACTCAATTTTTTTTGATAAAATAGTCTAGTAAAATTTCAAATTTAAAAGTTCTGATCAAAATCAAGTAGTTTAATAATTAAAATATCTTCTTTTCAAATAAAAAAGTGAGATGTATGAGTTTTGAACTTTAATTTTACATATATTATTATTATATAATATAATATTTTTATCAATTGAGATAAACTTTAACGAGAGTTTATCAATCAATCTTTTTAATTTAATGTAAGAGAGATGAAGATAGGTTGTGGTAAGACAAATAAATCAGTCAATTTACAGAGAGGAAGAGGATATATGTATGTAGCCATCATACACATTTAAAATAACTTTAATACTTAATTAATGAATAAACACTGACCTAGGCAAAGCAGAGCTGGCACATTAAACACTCTTTTCTTTTCCTTTTCCATTTTCTTCTCCAAAAAAAAAAAAAAGCCTTCAATTAATTAATTAATTATTTAACATTTTTGTGTTAAAACTGAAAATACATCATTTCTTTTCTCTCTCTGTATACTCTCTCTTTCTATCCTCTTCTCTTCTTTGCTTTCTATGATTCCCACTCGTTTTTCTCCAAACACTTCAAAAAAGTAACATTAGAGAGAGAAAATAAAACAACCTCGCCGCCGGCACGAATCTCGCCGGAAAATGCACTGAGCATTGATTTCTCACCGGAAAAAGGTATATTCGAAAATGAGTGATACAGTGGTGAACGATGAAGTTGTTGAGGTTGTTAGTTCAACGAAGAACAACATTCCGGAGCCGGAGAAGGAAAGCAAACCTTCTCCACCGGCGGTGATTGCTGGAAGAAGCCGTTCACAAGGAGGAGGTAGAAGAGTGACACCGACGAGCTTCACGGTGGTTTCTGATGGTAGATCCGTTGTTGAGAGAGTACTTCCGAACGGAGATTTCTATGCCGGAAGTTTCTCCGGTAACGTACCGAATGGATCCGGGAAGTATCTATGGACCGACGGTTGCATGTACGAAGGTGAATGGAAACGAGGTAAAGCTTCAGGGAAAGGGAAATTTTCATGGCCTTCAGGCGCGACTTACGAGGGAGAGTTCAAGTCGGGTCGAATGGAAGGATTCGGAACATTCGTTGGATCCGACGGTGATACATATCGTGGGTCATGGAGCTCCGATAGAAAACACGGGTTCGGTCAGAAACGTTACGCGAACGGTGATTTATACGAAGGGTGGTGGAAGCGTAACGTTCAAGATGGTCAAGGACGTTACGTTTGGAAGAATGGGAATGAGTATGTTGGTGAATGGCGTAACGGCGTTATATCTGGGAAGGGTTCGTTAGTTTGGGTTAACGGAAACCGTTTGGAGGGTTTGTGGGAGAATGGTGTTCCGAAAGGACAAGGTGTTATGAAGATTCAACATGGTTTTGGTGGGTTTGTTTGGAATGACAATTTTGCCCCTGTGATGATGAGGAAACGTTCTTCTGTTGATACTACTGTTAGTGGTAGAGGGAGTTTGAATGAAAAGAATTTTCCTAGGATTTGTATTTGGGAATCTGAAGGTGAAGCTGGTGATATTACTTGTGATATTGTTGATAATGTTGAAGCTTCCATGTTTTACCGCGATGGGACGTGTTCCGATCCTGATGAGTTTCGAAAACATCCTTGTTGTTTCTCTTCTGAGGTTAAGAGACCTGGTCAAACTATTTCTAAAGGGCATAAGAATTATGATTTGATGCTTAATTTGCAATTGGGGATTAGGTAAATAAGAGACCCTTGTTGTTATTGTTATTTTTGTGTTTGAGTTTATTGTTTAATTTAATTTAACTCATCATGTTATGTGTAGATACACGGTTGGGAAGGAAGCATCGAAGTTGCGAGAGCTTAAACCTAGTGATTTTGATCCTAAGGAGAAGTTTTGGACAAGGTTTCCGAGTGAAGGATCCAAGATTACCCCGCCTCATCAAACCGCGGAGTTTCGATGGAAAGATTACTGTCCTGTTGTTTTTAGGTATAGCTCGTTTTTGTTGTTGAATATGTATACATGTTTGTTTGTTTTTAGTGTTGATGTTTTGGTGAGGTGACCTGTGTTGAAATTAATTCCGGTGTTTTGGATGATATTTGGATTAGAGTTGTTTAGCATGTTGAAATTGTGTTGTGCTTTGATGTTGACTTTGTTTTGCTTTGATTCTTCAGACATTTGAGGAAGCTGTTTCAGGTTGATCCTGCTGATTATATGTTGGCTATATGTGGGGATGATGCTCTCAGAGAACTTTCCTCTCCCGGGAAAAGCGGAAGTGTTTTCTACTTGACCCAAGATGACAGATTCATGATTAAGACAGTGAAGAAATCTGAAGTCAAGGTTAGATGCATGTGCTGTATAGACTTTTGTTGAATTTTGTGACTTGTTGAATATTACACGGGTTTGGGTTTGACGATATAATGCTAAGAACAAAACATACCACGTGGAAAAATGATTATTTGTCGTTTTTTTTTTTCTCTTATAGTCAACTGTTTAGTCAAATTGTTACTAGACCAGACAACTTAGGTTTCGTAAGGAGGTCTGGTCTATCTTTGTCGCTATTCGAATATCCCGGTTAAACGTAGATTCTTAACTTTTATAACGCAAGTTATGCAATTATAAGTTTTTGGCTCGATTGTACTCGCATTGACGATGTGTTATTTCTGACTTCCAACTTTTAGGTGCTTCTTCGGATGCTTCGAAGCTATTACAAACACGTGTCCAAATATGAGAATTCACTGGTGACAAAATTCTTTGGGGTACATTGCGTGAAACCAATTGGAGGCCAAAAGGTATGGATTGATAGATATATATTGTAGTTGTATGGAACGTTTGTACCATGTTTCCCTGTGCCTGACTTTTCATTGTTATTGGAAAATCAGATCCGGTTTATTGTGATGGGCAATCTTTTCTGCTCTGAATATCCAATTCATAGACGATTTGATTTGAAAGGATCTTCACATGGTCGTGCAACAGATAAACCTGAGGATGAGATTGATGAAACAACCACCCTCAAAGACCTTGATCTGAACTATGTGTTTCGTGTACAGAGAAATTGGTACCAGGATCTTATTAAGTAAGTTGTTGTGTTTGTTTGTTACATTTTTTTTTTTTTCTAGGTTGTACCTTACCAGTGAATCATTATAGAATACGTATCTGACAAGTTATGGTATTGTGTTCCAGACAAATTGAGCGGGATTGTGAGTTCTTGGAAAACGAGAAAATTATGGACTACAGTCTTTTGGTTGGCCTTCATTTTCGTGATGACAACACTTACGACAAAATGGGGTTGTCACCTTTTCTTCTACGCACTGGTATTGATCTATCACTCACTTCAGTGCATAAGGCTATGGTTTATGTTACACAAATTTTCAAACAATATTCTTTTCCCATTTAGGCACTCAGGATTCATATCATACTGAGAAGTTCATGCGTGGTTACCGCTTTCTCGAAGCAGAGCTGCAAGATAGGGATCGAGTTAAATCTGGAAGGTATGTCATGATCTGTTCTAGTTCCTTAAAATTAATGTAGATGGATAGTTAGGTTTAATTTATCAAATGGCTGGGTTTTTAAATGACTTGCTACCAAATCTAAATTGGAAAAGCTTTCAGGGGCGTTTCTTGAATCAGTTGAAATCTTTTATTAATCTCAGTAAAAATGAGAATTGTTTGTAATCTTGAGATATATTAGGGTTTGTGCTGTTGGTTGTTGTGTTATAATGCAAATATTATATATTATCTTGTTATCTCTTGAAAGTATCACAAATGAATAAGTTGTAGGCCTATAACACATGCCGGCTTAAATTCAAATTCTTTATTGGCATTAAAATTGGTTGATAATAATAATTCATGATAATAATTGTAAGTAGTTTGCATTATGTTGGCAAGTTAAGTGGGTATAGTTTTTCAGGAAATAGTTGTTTGTGGGACATATGCAAGCTGTGGTCTTAATTCATTAGATTTAATTTGATTTCTAATATATTTTTGGCCTGACAATAAATTCATTGATTGCAATCGTGTTTTATTCTTACCTTCTTTGCATTCATGTTCTTTCTGGATTTTTCCCATATACCATATACAGACACAACAATTTCAACTTTCTGTTACTGTGTACGTGGTCTGAAGATTCTGAATTGTTACTATTTTGTTACACTCTTAAACTGTTCAAGATTGTTGATATTTTCCATATGAATTCATATTTGCAAATTTTGTGACATGTATTAAGTAGGATTCTTCTTTCTTCAGGAAATCATTAATCAGGCTAGGAGCCAATATGCCAGCAAGAGCGGAACGATTGGCAAGGAGGAGTGATTTTGATCAATACACCAATGGTGGAATCAGTCATTTGAATCCTTATAGCAGTGGGGAAGCTTATGATTGCGTTCTATATTTTGGGGTTATCGATATTTTGCAAGACTATGATATCAGTAAGAAGCTTGAGCATGCTTACAAGTCTTTACAAGTTGACTCTACTTCAATTTCTGCTGTTGATCCAAAGCTATACTCAAAAAGGTTTCGAGATTTTATTGGAAGAATATTCATTGAAGATTGGTAAGCAGTGACCAGTTAGTACAAAATGAGGCTAAAATATCTTCTCCTGAAGGTTAAAAAATGCCATGAATCATATGATGATCACAAAAATCCAGGAAAAATATTTGGAAGTTTGAAACCCACTTGCAAAGGAGGGACCTTAGAGTTGACTGTTCATCAGATCACTGTAAGTGGGGCCTCAAAGAATCTCACTTGAGTTGGTGTTGTTTTTTGGCTGAATTTTGAAGATACAGCCATGATGATGATTTGCTGGATCAGGGAAAACATGTATATGAAAAAAATGGGTTGTATTTTTTTTTTGAAATGGGGTGGGAGTTATTTAATTTATTGTGGTTACCAATAGGATATGAATATGATGGAAAAAAATATAGGAAGAGGGGTGAAGGGAAAATTGTTTCCCTGAGATTAGATTAAAAAAATGCTTGGATAGTAGAAAAATAAAAACAATGTACAGTTGTTATACAAAGGGTGGATGGAAAGTTCTTTTTTCAACTAATTATTTATTATTCTTGAGGTATTGTGAATTTGAGATACATTTTTCAAACCATGTAATGAAATTTTTGTCTTGAATGCAAGTAAGTCTATTATCTATTGAATAAGCAGAAACAAGTGGGGCTTCTGTACAGTGTTGAAGGAAATTAAAAATGAGGGTCGTTGTGTTAGCTTTTTGCAGTGAAAGTGAGTGTGTTGGACTTGAAAAAGAGTTTTATTAGACGACATAAAAAGCAGAGAAAGTAGATGAAATAAAGATGTGTTGGCGTTTCTATAATTTTCCTCTGAATATTGTTCACCTTCTTGCTTTCTGTCTCTAGTTTTGTGCCTATAAATTAATACAGTTAAAATTGACTATAGTTTTTAAATTTTTGGGTTTTCGAGTACATAAAAAACACACCCTAGATTGGTAATCACGTCACGTGGTACCTGATCCGATTGCTCCATTGAATCTTTCTCGGTTGTAATTAAAAAGCCTTCTCTATTCTTCATGTATTTTATGTTTAATCATGATATTTTAATAGTAATTCTTAGCAGTAATAGCAGCACTTTGTCACCTATGCTGTGTATTTTGACCTTGTCTTTTTGAGGATATTAGTGTAATGATGTTTGTAATGTCTGTTTGCTCTGAATTAACGTTTGTTTGAGTGGTTAGAGTGGGGACCCATCACGTTTTTTTCTCTCTCTTTGTAATAAGCTGATTAACGATGGGTGGATTTCAAGCGTGGCTTCCACGTCCTTTCATCTCCCACTCACTAATTCACACTAACCTTCTTTTCTCTTACCGTAAATTCGAAAATATAATCATCTTGTCTTTTACATCATTTTAATATTGAAGCTCTAAATCTTCGTCACTATCAAATATGCCAGATTTGAATCATTGATAGATAGTAGGCTAGATATGTCATCTGTTGCCAAGTCACAAATATTTTACTTGGATATGTATACAAACTAGTGTGATACCCGTGCGTAACTAGTGTGATACGCACGGGTTAATGTATCTGTTATTGAACAATGTAGTTTAAATAAAACAAAATAAATAATGACACTAAAATTCAAGTTGATATAATGATTAAAACAACAAAGTAGATAAACATACAACATGCAATAGATATTAAACAAATGACAAACAACTCATGATTACAAATTACATTACACCAAATAAATGATATCGACATAAAGATTCAAAGGCTACTAACCAGCATTAAAAATTAGTATAACACCTGTACTCAATTCTTCTTTGTGACAATATTATCAACCATATTAATGATCCATGAATTTTTCCCAAAGGATTTTATGAACAAAATTCATGTTAACACATTTATCATGGATAAGATGAAAATGGGCAATATGTTAAGAGTCCCGATCAGAGAGGACATGGTCTGACAATGTGTTTATAAGTGGGGGCAATCCTCACCTCACAAGCCGGTTTTGTGGGGTTGTGTTAGGCCCAACCATGATTTCTAAGATGGTATCAGAGCCTCTCCATGATCCATTGGACCACCTGCTATTAGTTTTCTATTATCGAACCACCCAACATTTATGTCCACGAACCAAGCCTAATAGTGCTTGTCATGAGGGGGTGTGTTAAGAGTCCCACATCTGAGAGGACATGGCCTGACAATGTGTATATAAGTGGGGCAATCATAACCTCACAAGCTCGGATATCACATAAGTGGGGCAATCATAACCTCAACAATTATATTTAACAACTTGGAAACGTCATGATAACATCATGGATAATAATATATCACAATCACTTCATAAATGAAACATAGCTCAACATCTTGACAACTTATCATCTTCGACTCGACAATGTGACTATGCAACTTAGACCTCTTATATGCATGTGGTACCAATCCAGGGCATCAAGCCCCCATCGCTATTTGAGTATTAATATACTTCCAGGGCATAAAGCCCCCATCGCTATTTGAGCTAAAGCTCCATCGTATTAAGTACAAAGCTCCAGGGCATCAAGCCCCCAACAATGAAATGCTAATGCATGGACTCAACCTCTTAAACATCTTAAATCGACAAACTCTTATATAATCCAATAATTTGGAACTTCATCATCTTCATCAACTTAGACCGACTCATGCAGCTTAGTTAAATAACAACAACAACATAGGCAGTATACAAAAACAACATGACATAATGATATCAAATGCAAGTCAACAACATCTTAATTATACATTCATATCTCAAGTAATGCTTATAACATTATATCACATCATATTCAACATCAACACATCTTAAACAGCTTCACAGATTATAGTTAACATCATCATTAAGTTTCAATACTACCCCAAGGTTCAACTCTCAACTACTAGTGCAACAAAGGTCGCAAAAACCTAACAAGACTCTCTGTTTCTGGGTCACTCGCGAGGCGAGAGCCTCTGCTCGCCGTGGCGAGTTCAGATCAGAATTCCAAAAGTTTCATTCTACAACCTTTCCAGGTTCAATCTCATCCTACATTCTTTCCTAATCATTATTAGACATGTTCAGGCACTGAAAAGCATCTAAGGATCAACTCAAAAGTCAAAATCACGAAATCTTGCATGCTCTCTGGTCAAGCTCGCTAGGCGAGTACATCTGCTCGTTATGGCGAGCTGCAGGGTGCAACTCGCGAGGTGGATAAGGTTTGCTCGCGAGGCGAGCGATGAATGTCGCTACGGGCAAAAGTGCAGTTTTTCATAAAAATCATCAATTTTCATGGTTTTAAGCCTAACATCGATTCCATAATTCATCCTACACATTATCTAAGGTCTAGGAACAGTTTCTACATCAATATAACAACTTTTCACCGTTTAATCATCAAATTCTATCATTAACCCTAATTCTCCGACTTCTCTAATTCAATCCTACACTTGCCAAATATGATCATCAGACTTACATAGATTAATAGAATTGTAAGTTAGTCTCACCCTTACCTTATAGATCAAAATCGCAGCCCTTCTTGGTGGTTTCCCTTCTCACAGTCAACAAAGTCTGTCAATTCTTATCTGCACCTTTAGAGGATCACTGGAAAGCAGTAAAAAGGATCCTCAAATATCTGCAAGGCACTATCAACCATGGTCTCCTTATCATCCCTGCATATTTGCATGAACCTCTAACTCTCACAGGTTTTTGTGATGCTGATTGGGCTTCTGACCTAGATGACAGAAGAAACACCTCAGGTGCTTGTATTTTCTTAGGCCCTAATCTCATTTCCTGGTGGGCTAAGAAACAGCCTCTTGTTGCTAGATCCAGTGCAGAAGTAGAATACATGAGTCTTGCACAAGCCTCTGCTGAAATTTTGTGGCTACAGTTTCTCCTACAGGAACTAAAAGTACCTATTAAGGTGCCTCACATATACTGTGACAACTTGAGCACTGTGTCTCTGGCTCATAATCCTGTGCTTCATTCCAGGACCAAGCATATGGAATTGGATATATTTTTTGTTAGAGAAAAAGTCCTTCAGAGGAGTCTGCTTGTTTCTCATGTTCCAGCACATTATCAATGGACATACATTCTCACCAAGCCTCTATCTACATCCAGGTTCTTGGAACTCAGAGACAAACTGAGGGTTACCAACCTCCTCAGTTTGAGGGGGGAATGTTAGAGTATATAGAGACTAAGACTTTATGTTAACCAGTATAAGATAGCTTAAGTATCATAGCTTAGCCTCTTAGAGTGTGACATGTGTCATCACTTATATGAATCTAGAATGCTTCTATAAATACATTGTAACTCTCAGTTTATCATTAATATACAGAACTACAACTTTCTCTTCTCTTCTCTCTCTTCTCTTTCTCTCTCCTCTAACTGAATTCAGTTACAAGCTTCACCATTGTTCATCAATGGCGGTTGCTAATTTCTAATAGTTATAAAGTGCGTGAGTTAAGTCACACTGCGTGACTTAACTCACGCAGGGGTATATTTGGAAATCATGCTGGACGCGAGCAAAATGTGCTGGGGAAGAGCATAAATAATTCATCCCACACTAGCACATGTGTGACATGTCATCTCTTCCTCTTGTTAGAAACCACAACCAACCGAAATATATGTAAAAAAATAAAATAAAAATAATTAATGACATATGTTAGCCTGTTAGTGTTACTTACGGGTTTTCCTATTCCTAATTTAACGTTACATTCATGTCTTTGAGGCGGAGCTACATATGCCCTTATGTGGGCATGTGCCTCATAGGGGCAGACTTGGTTTCACAAAATCAGTGTGGCACAATTTTTTGCAGGTCGTCATATATATTATTTCTCACAATATTATTCATAAAAAAATTGTATGAATAGTAGATTAGTGGTACATATGAATGGATTTTACTTTAGGTACTCCGGTTCAACACTTGCATTATGCACTTTTTATGGTATTATTAGTTAAAATAATATAGTTAAAAAGCTAAAATGAGCAATATGTTAAGAGTCCCGATCGGAGAGGACATGACCTGACAATGTGTTTATAAGTGGGGGCAATCCTCACCTCACAAGCCGATTTTGTGGGGTTGTGTTATGCCCAACCACGATTTCTAAGATGGTATCAGAGCCTCTCTATGATCCATTGGGCCACCTGCTATCAGTTTTCTGTTATCGAACCACCCAACATTTATGTCCACGAACCAAGCCCAATAGTGCTGGTCGTGAGGGGGTGTGTTAAGCCCAACCACGATTTCTAGGAATCAAACCCAAGTACCTTGGATGAAAGAGGCGCGCCTTTACTATAACGCCCACTTTCGCTTAATTATTTATTTAATCGAGTTTAGGCGATTATATTATATTTTTATAATATATGTGTGAGTTTTGTTGATTTAAGATGATTTAAGTTGTTTTGGATGTGTTTTGATGATTTGTTAAGATTATGAGACTTATTTTATTGTTAAATAAAATAAGATTTGATAAGAAAATAAAAATATAAAATATATTTAGTTGATGGCTGTTTTGAGATTTTAGAGAGTTTTAGGGGAGATAGTGAGATAAGATAAGATATTAGGAAGAGGTATATAAGAGATAGACCTAGTTTTAGAAAACATTGTACGTACGACTGTTTTTGGAGAAAAGGGAGAAAAAGCCAGAGAAGAGAGAATCACCTATGAGTGCTGCGATTTTCTTCATACAAGGTAAGGGTGAGACTATTAATTCAGTATTGTTAATTGATATAATTCTGATGAATAATTGACAAAGTTAGGATTGATTTAGAATAGTTTTGAAATTAGGTCAAATCCCTAAAATTGATGATCAAACGGTAAAAGTTGTTTAGATTGATGTGGAAACCGTCCTATAACCTTAGAATATGTTTAGGATGAATTCTGGAATTGAAATTAGGCTTAGAACCTTGTTAGTTGATGAAATTTGTGTGAAAACTGCATTCTGTCCGAGCCAAAATTCATCGCTCGCCATAGCGAGCTATGATCCTCGCCTCGCGAGTGATGAAGTTCATCGCTCGCCACGCGAGCCATTCCCTTCGCCTCGCGAGTTACAAGTCATAGCTCGCCACGGCGAGCAACCCTACTCGCCATAGCGAGCTTGACCAGAAAGCATGTCATTTTCTGAGTTTTTGACTTTTGAGTTGAACCTTAGATGCCTTTGAGTACCTTTAGGTGCCTACTATTGATTAAGGAATGATTTAGAACGAGATTGAACCTGGAACAACCTTAGTTGGGATTCTGGCTTGTACTCGCCATGGCGAGCAGATGCTCTCGCCTCGCGAGCACTTTTAGAACTGAGTGCTTTTGAGGATTGTGAGACCTGAGCTGTTTGGATTGGTTAGGAAAGGAACTCTAGGTGCTTGTGAGACCTATTAGAGATATTGACTGAGAACTGTGAAGCCTTTATGATATACTAAGTGATTATGAAGTGAATTATGGATTGATTGCCCTTACTTGAATTATTGTTGATTGATCAAGAATTGTTGAGAATGATTTGTTATTAAGCTTGACGTGATTTGATTATGTTGCAATTGTTATTAAACTATGTTGCATGAGTCTGAAATAAGTTGATGATGAACTCCAAATTATTGGATGTATAAGTGATAAGTTGTTTAAGATGTTTTGTTGTTCAAGTCCATGCATTAGCATTCATTGAGCTTTGTCCTCACCATGTTTGGAGCTTTGTCCTCCATACGATAGGAGCTTTGTCCTCCACACGATTAAAATATATTAATACTATGATGACGATTGATACCACATGCATATAAGTGTCTAAGTTGCATTGTCACATTTGTCGAGTTTAAAGATGTTTATGTTGTTGATGATGAATGAAGTTGTGATTATGTGATAAATGTTTATCAAAGATGCAATGTTGATTAAGACTGATTATGATGTTAATTACGATTTCGTATTATATTGATTAATAATATTGTGTTATGAAATCTCACCCCTTCTGCTTGAAAATGTTGCTCTTCGTATGAGTAACTTGCAGGTGATCGTGCTTAAGTGTGCAGTTTGCTGTTGTGAGTGGCCTTACCTCACTGAGTCGTCTAGGTCGCTCTGATACGTAACAGGATGGGGTTATACGTCATGCATGCTTCATTCTTTTACGTGAACTATTACGTTATGTTATGATATTGATTAACTGTTGAGATATTTTGATGGGGCCTACGTGCCAAAACGATTTATGGATTTCGAAATAATTTTCCGCTGCATTGTTTAAGTATTTGGTTAAATTGTTATTTAACTAATTTGGATTATGTTAAATGTGATATCCCATTTGTTTATGTGGTTTACTCTGATAAATGTTTAAGAAATTTTTATATTGGGAAAACGGGGTGTTACATTTACCATTAAAACACACCATACACATGTGAATAATTAACAAAATTTTATTTATATAATATATCATTTAGCTAAAATTTTTTTAAAAAAATTGGGTCTGGACTAGTGTGACACTTGCCACAGTGGGCCTAGTCCAGATCCGCCCCTGATGCCTCCACAAATAATATAATTCTAGTATTAATAATGGTGTTAAGCCTACTTCATGCCCTCATTAGTTAGTAAAAAAAAACAAAAAACAAAAAAACTCATTATCAAAGTAAAATTAGTCAAATTATTTAATATCTCAATTAAAGTTGAGATTCTATACAATAAAAAAAAAAAAAACCAACTTTGATATGACAACAATGAGAAATGTCAAGCTCTTCTAAGAATGGCGTCTTATTCACAACTTCCTTGTAAGCTTCACTTGAAATTTCATGGCATCCTTCAAGCCGTATGCATCTTAGGTGATGACTTGCACTGAAAATAAATTAATAAAAAAACAAAGGATGGAAAGAAAAATACTTAAACTAATCATTATAAAAAGTAAGTTCTACATTCAAAGGATGTACCAAAGAAAAATAATTATTTATTGTAGCACTCTTTCCGTTTCATAATAACCGAATCATTTGTAAAAAAAAAAATTGTTTCAGACAAATTGATTAATTTCACTTTTCAATACAATATTAATTACTTTTTTTCAATTATAACACTAATTAATACAACTTTTGCTATTGGATGTGGCATTATTTTTTGATATTTTTTCTTCTCACAAGCAAGTATAATAAGCCTCCCTTTTATCTCTAGACAACATCACGTTTGAAAAGTGAAAACAATTGGAAAAATGAATATAAAATCTCGAACATAGTATGACAATAACCAAAACAACTATGAATGAAAGCAACTATGACAATTGGATATCAGTTGTAAATTTGTGGCATATTAAACAACAATAGGGGGAGTAATATGAAATTAGATTGCATTTTTCTTATGTAATCGTAGACAGAGAAGAAGATTTTTTTAATAATGGTCTTGCCTTGTGTTTCGAATTTTTTTTTAGGGAAGAAATTCATAGCCTTTCATTATCAATCAAAGTTTGGATACATGATGGTACATTATTATAGACATGGAAGCTAGCATGGGATGGGGCTACCCAGTTGCAGATCTCCTTGGAGACCTGCAGATGCCACTGCACCCCCCAACTTCTCTATAAATATCATATTAGTCATAACATGTCACATGAGTAATGGCTGTTGCAGGGGTTAGACAACCCCCTAACTATCTTGAGGGTGTGTGTTTGAATCTCCCACACCCTCTTTTTTATATTTCAACTGTATTTTTAATGTTTTATATTAAAAAAAATCACTCCTGGCGAGACCTGAACAAGCGTCCTCCAAGTATCATTCAGGCTAACGAACCACATCCTAATCCTGGAAAGTGTTCGAAACTGTTTAATATATATTCTATCGTTATTTGGAACCCCGAACAAAATAACTCAAGATCCTCCACTGGGGTTACCTGTGCTAATTCATGAGTAACCTCATTAGCTTGTCTCGTATTAAACTCGACATAAGAGTTATGAAAACTATCGATAAACAGCTGTCTACAAGCATATGCGATACATCCAAATTCACCATGATAAACTATACGTCGTGTGAAGGCCAACAACCTCTCCCACATCAACATCACAAAGGGGAGAAAAACAGTCTATCTTCGCGAGAACAAACACACCTAATCGTTTCGAAGACATATTCTAATACCTACCATATTCGAAGAAGATAAGAATGAGGCATCAATGTTACATTTGTATCTACCTCGTGCCGATTTTATCCACTCCACCACTTTGATTTTATATTTTACTAATTCTTGAAATTTATCATTGATACAATTCAATACAATATCTTTAGATAATTTCTTTTTTGAGAGAATCTTTAGATAATCTTTTAAAATCATAAATATGTAAACATTTATATAAAGTAAAAAGAAGGAAATGTCAATTGATATATATATATATATATATATATATATATATATATATATATATATATATATATATATATATATATCGAGCTGGTTCATGATCCAAACTAGTCGAGCCAAACATAGTTTAAATTCAACTCGTTTATTTAACGAACTTAATTTTGAGCTCAAATTTAGCTCATTTGATTCATGAACCAGATTCAACAAATTAATTATCAAATTAAGTCTTGAACTATTTTCAAGTTGGTTCAGTTCATTTTCAGCCATAATTAGTAGGATTGAGATTACAAAATTGAAGTTATTATTACATTTATATGAATTAGTTTTTAGGTTTCATACGTAATTTTTTTTTTTTTTTTGACAAAGGTCTCTTACTTAAATTTGAGCCATAGATTTAAAAGATACTTTAACTCATATAAACACATTTCTCTCAAATATTACACAAAATAATGCTTAGAGATTGGAAAATATATCATGAGCGGATGCTAAACCCACATTTGATGAATGTTGAAATTTTCATATTGCATTTCAACATATGTGAAGGGAAAAAAACAAGACATGAAGTAATTAGGCATGGGAATGGGGCGAGGTGGAGTTTTGCTGTCATACCTAGAAGTAATAATACGTTGGTTCGAGAACACGAAATTGATGACTGCTTCATATTGAGCAAGTTATTACTAGTATAGTTAACAAACATTTTAAATCTCAAATTATAATAGGTTGCGGTGTTTGATGTTAAAATTCTCACGTATTAAAATCAACGTTTTAATATTGTGCAAATTTATAATAGGTATCATGTATTTACACAAAAAATAGTGCATGTATAAAATACTTGCAATACATGTACATATTCTTTTTACACAAAAGCTTGTTAAAATACAAGTCACACAAATACTTACAAATAAATACAAGTCACACCATCTTCATGAACAAACTAACCTTCAACTATAAGACATTTTAAATACTAAGTTTCTTTTCTTCAAAACAAACTAAGGTTCTTAATATTATAATAGGTATCATGAACAGTATCATGTATTTACGCTTCTTAATATTTATTTTTATTATCTCTATTTTTACAACAACCACGAATGCTTTCATATATGATCGTATTGTTGTCGTTCACCAATGGTCTCCAGCATTATGCCGATCATCATCATGCTCACTAAATCCACTGCCCATGTTCACATTACATGGGGTGTGGACGGGATTACTAATACCTAATAAACCACCTCCAACGAACTGTGTGTCAGGATATTTTGGCAAGGTTTATGACGAAAATGTGGTAAGTTTGTTTGAACCATTTACAAAAGAGGGGAAAGGGAGGATATTAAAGTTTTAGTGTAGTTATTTTTTATTTAAATTTTTTTTTATTTATTAATTTATATCAAGTGGGTCAAAGAAAGTTACTCAAAATATTTCATCAAAAAACAAAATATATGTAAAAGTGGATCAAAGAAAATTGATGTGTTTGGACTAAATTTTAAACCAAATACATAAAATTTGTTTGACTCGCTTTTTATTATATTTTGTAACTGAGAGAGTACCAAATATTACTTCGACACATTAATAATAGTGAAGTTATAATTTAACAATACTTTCTGGAGGTTAATCTTTTAAACCATATATATGAGAGAAAAATAATAACAAGAAAGAATAAAAGAGAAAATTAGACCAAAATTTAGAAGATTAATATAAAATTGATAACTAACATAGTATTAGTGCTTCCAAACCTCCTAAATATGAATTTGAGTTTACATTAAATAATCTCATTGTTGTTTTATTTATATGGTGAATAAAATTGTTCTGTTCTTTTTCTTCAATAGTGTAAAATGAAAGAAAGGGAGTTGACGCGTATTTGGATCGATTTCCAGCATGGTGACGATAATGAATTTTGGAAAGCCCAATGGGATATGCATGGTAGTTGCTTTTACGAAAATTTCAATCAAGAGGCATATTTTCAAATGGCCATAGATCTTTATCAGGAAGTTGATCTTGTTAGAGTTTTGATGAGTCAAAATATAGACCCAATATATGAGCAGGACTTTGAACTAGAGGATCTTAAGAATAAACTTCGAGATGCACTTGGTGGAGTAAGGGTTCAAATTAGGTGCACAACTCCAACCGATCAGAATGATCGTCCTCTACCGAACGAAATTGAAGAAATCAGGGTATGTTATGACCCAGTTGGAAACCAAAGGGTAGATTGTGAAGATCCTGATATAGGTTGTGGAAAAATAGTAAAATGGTTTATCTAACAAAATAATAAACCTTTTTGGAATTCAAGAAATTGTCTATGCAATAAAGGTTTATATTATTTTGTATTTCCTTTTAATTGTTTCTAGTTGGGTCTTTAGTCTATGCAATAAAGGTTTGTATTTTCTTTTAATTGTTTTTAGTTGGGTCTTTAGTCTTTAGATTCATTAGGGTTATTATCCATTGTCATTCCTATATGTAGTGTCCTTCACACATCATTGAAGCTAATGAATAAATCAAAATGTATTTTATTTTCTTTAGTTAATTTATCTTTCTTGTTCTTTACTTGTTTTATTACTTTGTTTATTTTATTTCCGGTAATGTAGTTCTAGCTCTCTATCAGCCTCATTAGTTGAAGTGTGATTTTTTTTTTTTTTAGAAGTTTATGTTGAATATCTTGTTTTAGGTTTGAATTCATAATTTTATAACAAAAAATACAAGCATCCATAATGGCCCTAAATTTTGTGATATCACCGCTACCTCTCAAAATAATCAATGACTTTCTTCGAATCAACTTCAAACTTAACATTCACTAATTCTAGTTCATTGATTCACACAATATCGTGATAAAGGTCGGAAAACCACATATTTTTTTGTAAGCCTATATCATCCCGTATACACATCTCACTTCTCACCTTGTCGTGGGTAGATGAAAACGACACATTTATATTGCATTTGAGTCTCCTCACTATAGTTTCTTCCATCTCGACACCCCCCACTTGGCATGTGTTGTCGCCGCATTTGATTGGATGTAGCTAAGACATTTTAATATCTAAGGCATTTTTTTAAGGGATTCAAGCCTTTTTTTTATATTCATATTAGGTCTTTTTATTTTTAAAACCTAATTAATATATTTGTTTGTTGGTGGGCTTAAGACCTAAAGCGAAGACTTTAATAACTTTTTCCTTGGTCCGGCCATGTACAAATGCAAAGAGTCTAATCCATTTCTATCTTAAAATAAGCAAGAACCTTATAAGTTGAAAGTTAAAAAACAAAATAGCACTTGGTCACAATGTAACTCAATGGGAGTTGCCATCACAATCAGCACATCTTTGTGAACAGACCGTATGTGCAACTCCGAAGGGGAAAAAGTGTGTAGAAACTACTTCCAAAAATGTTGATTTTCCCTTGGTAGTGGGTGGGTTGAAGGAGATGATAAGTGTGTAGGCATGATAGTTTCATGACAATGGGTGGGTTGAAGGATGTAATGGTTCCTTTATTTTACATGTAAGGCTATTTGCTTCAATCAAATTAGGTAGTGGGTCGTATGCACATGGTGGTTGGTAGTAAAATCTACTTTTGTTTCTTCAGTTTTTACAAATTGGTTTGATGTAAATAGATTAAATTATGTAATTCATTAAGATCATGAATCAATGAAATAATATCATAATTAATACTCTTAATAATATCATGAGGGGTTCTTGATGGTGGATCACAGACACAAAAACCTGACACTTAATGGAGATATGTTAATGTATCAAGTGTGAGTCCAAATTTTACATTATAAGAGTGGTTATTGAGCAACGTATAAGTAAGATGACTCATATACCTAATACTTTAAGACTTTGGGTGAAGATGTGTTGTCAATCTCACTTGTGTGGTTGATCTTAGCCTAATATGATTATACAACCCAATGTAGGCTCGCGGAAGTCCCAACTTTATGATATTTGTTACTTTTTTGCCGTCGTTTGTTTGATTTTTTTTATCTTAAATTTAAGTTTTTGGATCCCATTCACTTTCATGCAAAAAAAAAAAAAATCATTTCAATCTCTATTATTTCAAATTGACTAATACCTCAAATTCGTTACCACGTCAGATGCCACGCAAGCAGGGACCAAACTGATTGATTTACACAAAATTTTCAAGGACCAAATTGATGGATTTACACAAAATTTCCAAGGACCAAATTGATGGATTTTCAGAAAATTGGCAACTGCTCTTTCCCTTCTTTGTGAGTAACGGCTCTTTTTCCTCTTCCTCATTAAGGGCTATTTCTTCCCCAAATATATAAATTTGGAACCCTAATGCTATAATTCCTTACATAGAGTTCAAAATCCCCAAAATTTCTTCCATGAATTGATGTCAAATTTCTTCCCCAATTCAAAAAACTTAGAACCCTAATTTTTTTTGATTAAATTCGAAATTCATAAATCAAGTGGTCTGCCTTGTAGATTCGGTGTTCAGAATTGATGGGTGGTGCACGAATGGGCAAAAACAACTACAACAACCGGTAAAAAGTAAAAAGTAAAAAGTACATTTGCGCGAATGGGCATTTGAGTCTCCTCACTATAGTTTCATACCATCAAATAGGTCCTTGAATTTTCACAACATATATCACTGTGATCCTTGGTGCATACATTTGCTGAACAAAGTAAAAAGTAAAAGACAGACACTTTGATTATAAAAAGACATACATTTTCATACCATCATAAGTCATATATTTGATGTTCATAAGTCATTACATAGCCATAAAAATAACATTACATAGCCATCAAGTCATCAAATCATTTGATGTTATTAAGTGATCACATATCCAAAAAAGCGTAAACTAAACAAGTCCAAAAAGCATTAATTAAACTAGTCCAAAAATATAATTTAAACATGCATCAATGCTTTGGAAATCCTGGAGTTGGGATAAACTCCATGTATTGGGGTTGAGTAGAAGCGGATGACCCGTAATTTGGATTTGGAATTCTAATAACTCCAAGAGTTGTTGGATCTTGTGGAGCAGGACCCCTCAGTGGTGTTTGTTTATGCATGTCATTTGAAATCATTGGTCCTCTCATGCCATATCTCCTTGTACTCATTCTCTGCAAATAAAATCAATCATATGAGCCTTTAAATTATAACAAAATCCATCAAATTAGTCCTCAAATTATGACAGTAAGTCTCAAATCGATCCAGGACAACACAAGTAATAGAGGGGTATAATTGGAAACATAGGAAAAAAAAGACTGAAATGTTAAATATCGAATTTTGACCATTTCCATCAATTTAGTCCTTGTACATGTGGCTGACTTGCTGACACGTGTACAGGACAACAAAGCATGCAAGAAGCCACATCATCACTATTAATAGACCTTTTGGACGGAGGAGATGAATTTGATGGACGTCTGTAAAATTCAGGGACTAATTTGATATTTCGCAAAATTCAGGGACGAAATTGGCCGATTTTTCAAAATTCAATGACGAATTTGAGGTATTAGTCATTTCAGATTCCTTCATTTTTCATTTTTGGTGGGATCTACCAATGGAAAAATGTATGTGTTATGTTGAGTTTACAAAATACTTGTTTATTAGACATTTAAAATTGATGTGACATTTTTTAATGAGTCTAAAATTTTGGTAGCATAATTATCCAGTAATCTCCAACTCCTTCAATAATGTTATAAAATTACCGGCAACTAACTCTATTTCTTATACTCTCGTGGATAAAACACACACTTCTTAGTTTTTACCATAATCTTTTTCTCACCTTCAATTTTTTTTCATGTATATATTTTTTAATTTAATTTCTTTGTTCTCATGAAAGAAAGGAACAACAAAACATTCATCTATGAAACTGTTATCAACCAACATTTTTTACCATGTTGTACCTTTGACATTTGGTTATCTCACTATATAACAGATGCATAGAGTCTCCCACTTAAGAGAAAGATGTTGATATGTCATGTGTGAGTTAAACTTTTATGTTGGATGCAAGAGTGTATACTGAGAAAAATATACGTGAGATAACCAATATACCTACTGTGTTAAGGTTTTGGATGAAGATATGATGTTAATATCACTTTTTGGGGTTTCTTTTAGTCAAATATGATGATCCAATTCATTGTAGGCTCCCTCATAACATTACGATGAACACTCAAAATTGTTGAATGCTTTTTTCAACAGAATTTCAACTTTATTTTTACTGGGTGGAAGAATTCCATACTTAGTGCTTACACCCCCTATTGAGCTTAATGAATTATCAATGTTAACCATGACTAAGGATAGTCTTAGGGAAGAACTAGGTTATCCAACGAAGTTATTAATTTAGGATGAGACATCAATGATACACCGATATTGTTTTGAAGTAGTTGACTGATCGATATTTGACATCGTAGAAGAACTATATCCTCACAATAAGTATAAACTGTTTCGTGAAATATCCTTGCAATATTATAGACACATAGTGCATGTAATCATGAAATATCAAGATATGGTATCGTTGTTTATTCAATTAATTTATTCATTCTATGAGCAAATTGTATTCTGTTGAGGCTTACTATGAATATGAGATTGAGTCCATCTTGCCTACTAGAAAAGTAGGAGGAAATTGAAAATTTTGATAAATGGACCGAACTAGAAACAATGTTATAATATTTTCACATATAAATAGAATAAATATTTATCTATGTGTTATAAGGAAATTCATGGGTCTCACAAAACCTAATGTCTCACACTCACTGACTTGAGTGTTGGAGTACGTGTAGACACACCACCCCCCATTCATCGGAAGAAGGTCAAGGGCACAATAGAGAAGACGCAACTACTCACAAAAGTTTCCTGCTCAAAGGCCATTCAACGTCTTCAAGCCAATGATCTGAGAACCGACATGACCAACATATGATTATTAATTCTTCTCAACCAAAAAAGTCAATTTATTGTAATTTTAGTTTATAAATAAATGTGTTATCACCTCTTGGTTCATTATTTCCATAGGTATTTTTTTCATAGTTCATTATTATTATTTTGTTTTTGAGACTTTGTTCCTTCTCTCTCATTTAAAGTTAAAATAAAAAATAAAAAATAATCTTTAAGTGAGCTAACAAATAAACACGACACATTAATCTATTGTAGAGACATTTAACAATAATTTCAATTTAATAAATGGATTTTGAAACACTTAAGTGATTTAAAAAACTATTTAATTGATGTTACCAAATCATTAGATTTTACTTATAAAGTGGTTCATCAAATTTTCATATATTAGATATAAAGGCAGAAAAATATGGCTCAAATTCAAAAATTTGTTTATACTTTGATAATGTTTCTTTCTCTTTTTGTCATGGTAACCAATGGCAGTAAGTAATTCTTGAAATAATTTTATCATTTTCTTCCTTATGTTAGACACAACGTTACATATTCTTTTAATATCATTATGCTATTATTATTATTTGACTTTGCAGTGGTAAGTACCAACGCATATATTCATAGGTGCATACATCAAGATGATTGTCCAAAATATATGTGTGAAATTTCTGTGCTTCCGGAGTGCATTAATGGTTTTTGTACATGCGTGTAACTGCAAACTTTTTACTTTAATAATTTCCTCGCACTTTAATTTATGTTTCTTTTAGCTCTAAATTTCTATCACAAAATCAACAATGTATTATAATAACTTAGTTATAAGATTATAATACATTTTATGTACCTATATTATAATTACTTTGTTATAAGATTATAATATATTTTATGTAATAATGTTGGTACCATAAGAATTTTCCTTCCACTTTTATTATGTTTCTCTTACCAGTTTGTTGTTTAGTTGCGCTGCACTTTTAGTATTGTACACATAAAAGATGAAACTTCACCATACATTATTTTTACCATATATTTTTAGTATTTTAGTAGTGATTTGAGTCAATATAGGAGAGTTTTAGTTTTTCAAAAAAAGAAGAAGAGAGTTTTAGAGAATTTGTTCATGGTTTAAGGGTCATTTTGTAATGTTTTCTTAGAGTCATGTAATTATAGCTCTTCCTTAAAACAAGCAATTCTTAGGTGTTTTGTAAGTAATCTATTGAAAAATTCTATAATTTGGTAAAGTAAAACACTTCATGAAGAATTGGGAAGACATGAAATGAAGATTCAAGAGGCCCCTGAAATATTACAAGTTGGGAAAATACTATCCAAATTACCAGGTGGCATTTAGCATACACAACAAACTCTTTTTGTGTATCATACAAAAGTGAACTTTTCACCATTGATATATTAGTATTTTATTCAATGGTCAAGATTAAAGATGGGTTACCTTCTTGGTGGGTTTTTGTGATACCATGTGTTATTTGCATTGTTATCCTATATTATATGTAAATTATATTTATAGAATTTTAAAAATTCATCTAAATTTGTGATGAATTGTTTACCCATTTTATAAAAAAGTATAGTCCGAATAAAAGGTGATATTTACTTTAATTTTTTGACTAAACTTAAAATTATTTTACCTGACAAGATGGACTATTAATTTTTTTTGACAAAACTTTAATTAATGTTTGAATTTTTTAAAAATAAATAATACTATTTGTTTTCCATAACAACCCTGTAATTTTTTTTGAAGGAATAATAACCTGTAATTAGTTAATTAGAATTGCAAAATTATGACGGAAAATATTGCTTCATTTAAGGATGTAATAGCACTTAAATTTACTAAGGATGTTTAGGTAGAATTTACGGATAAGAATAACAAAAAGAAAAAAGAAAGAATGAAAATGGATGAAGAAGAACAATAGGCAGGAAAAGGCCATACTTCATCAATAAATCTCAAAAGTACCTGTTAATATACATAATCACAGTCAACAATTAGTGGCACAATTTTTTCTCTAAAAAGAAGGAAAAAAAATGGTGTGGGGGTGTGGCATTTCTCTTTTAGAGCTAAAATATTTGATTTAGCTTTCTTAAAAACACTCAACCCCGTACTAAGATTTGGGGATTTTCTTCTAGATCTGGATACTAACCTTCAAATAATTAAATAAAGAAACTTATCAATAAAAATGTAGCAAAGATCAAAGGAAAACAAAACAGAGGAGATAGATAAGAGATTGATGTTTGTGAGTTTGAGATCTAGACTTGTAGAGGTAATATTGTGCGTGATTATGCATGTCTCTGTGGTGGTGAGTAAGAGAGAGAGTCAGAGAGATATGAGGATGTAGGTGGAGGAGAGAGAAGCTGAAAATTATTTTGGGGCCAACCGTAAAAGAAATAAGTTTAGGGTCGAATATGTATTAAATGTATTACCGGATAACTTACTATTGTGGGTAAAAATTGTTTTTGGTATGATACACAAATTCATTAACTTGTGTAGGCTAAATGCCACCAAATTACCAAGATAAATTTGGAGGCCGAAATCACTCAAAAAGATAAAGAAAAAGACAAAAACGCACATGGAGCTGATTCATGTGTTCAAAACGGTAAAAAAAAATCATTGTTTCTGACACACACGTGCGGCGGAGTGTCTTCTGGCGTAGTGCACATGTGAGGCCGGGAAAAATAGCTAAATGGTGTTTTTTCTCTACGGGTTTAGGCAAAAAATCCAGTTTTTCAACCCAAACCTAATCGGAAACTTGCCTATAACTACAAAAATTCTCATTTACAATTTTTCATTCCGAACTTAGTGATTCAAGAGGAAGGCAATCACTACGAGTATCAAAGGAGGAGTCTATCCTCAACATATGTTCTTAGAGTATGTTTTATTTGTTCCTGCTGGTCTAACTGAGGAGGGTCGTCGGGATATGCTAGCCTCTTCCTTAATTGATTTGCAACACACTTTTAGTGGCTGCAGTTGGTGATCCAGGTGTTTATGCGGAGAGGGACATCTCGAGGGAGAAGCCGAAGGGTTTGGCTGCGGGTTGTGATGCCACGTCCATCAAGAAGGTAAAGGAAGAGATGGTCTTCAAGGCCAGGGAGACAGGTGAACTATATGTGGATTGCTTTCTTGTGCTGATGGTTTGTCTAAGGTGTTGGGGACTCGGGTTTAGGTTCTCTCCGACCAGGTGGCCACGTTCAAGAATGATAAACTGAGATCCTCTAGTTTGCAGATGAAGTATTTCATTTGACTCAGACCAATTAACAATATCTTCAATGGGGATTCTCCTTTGTGAATGAGATCCTCTATGCTCATGTTCACCAATAATAATATTGTAATCAACAATATAACACCAAAGGTATGTTATGATTTAATTGAAGTTGACTTAATGAATTTCATATTTGCCTTCTTTTAATATAGTTAACAAAAGCATAAATTGGAGTTATGTCAAAAGTAATATAGTATTATTTTCTGATATAGTGAAAGAAACAAATTGCTTAGCTATTTCAACTATGACATTATTCAGGTTCAAAGAGCATACATGATCTATCCGGTGAGAACGGTTGAGTTACAATAGCGGCAGCGAATTCTCCGGTGTGACGGGTAATGGCTTTCGGCACGGCAACAGTGAGTCTTCATGGTGGAACGAAAGGTGTCTGCAGGCACGTTAGAACTCCACGCTAAAGTCAGTAATGGAATTGAGAGTGTATAAGAAGTGTTGTGAAAGTGATGTGTACCTTGAAGGTGAAGCAAAGTTCACCCTTATATAGGCGCGCGTTAGCCATAACCGTCTCCGGGTTATGCGGCGTGTGATTAGGGACGGAGCAAGACACGTGTAGGGTGATCCTTGCGCGGAGGTGCGCTCCTGTGTGGCACGGTGCACGCAAGTTGGCGTGCTCCCTTAAGTGCGGAGTCCTGAGGTGATGCAAGTCCGGCCACGTGTCATCATACGGTTGGCAATAAGGAAAAATTCATCGTGATGAAGGGAATAAGGAAAAATTCATCAATGTTCCACAATGAATATAATATCATGTCTTTGTTTCTCCTTGTATTCCAAAATATGCACCTCGTTTAAAAGGCATGGGTGTTCCAACTATTGATGAAGTCACATATTTACTCCCACTTGCAGATAGTATATAATTAGGTGTGTTCTTATTCTTCTCTTGATATTTTTTTCTTCCTATTGTCGTAAGTTGAAATATAGAATCTACAATGTTTTTCTTTTCCTCCCTATATAGGTTCTCATCAATGTGCTGCTCATTTTGTACGTCTTCATTTTCTATAAAAATTTCATATTCATCTTGCTTGCAAGAGTCTTGCGCATTTTCTGCATAAACTTCATTCCAATTCTAAACCCTAGCTTCTATAGGGATTGTCCTGTTATGCTCCATATTTTGATAATGTTGGTTATCATGTTCTTCAGTGCTCTTCGTATTGTTTCCCTGCTCATTTTCATTTTGTTCAGAGGTTCCCTACCTTTTTCGTTAGGCTTAAATATGTACTTGATCCTTGCAATTAGGGGTCGTTAAAAAATTGGTCCCTGTAATCGCTAATCCTTGCAAACTAGCCTTGCAAACTAGCCTTGCAATCATTAATCATTTAAAATTTCGTCATTTGACCAATTTAATCACTGCCACACATGAAATTCCAATTTTGCCCTTAAGAAGAGGACAAAATATTGAAGAAAGAATTGGAAACCCAGGGGTAAAATTGGAATTTCATGTGACGTGGCAGTGGTTAAGTGGGGAGAGGGACGAAATTTTAAATGATTAAACAATGCAAGGGTAAATTGCCAGGATTAGCGATTATAAGGACCAATTTTTAAACGACCCCTAATTGCAAGGATCAAATACATATTTAAGCCTTTTCGTTTTGATCGCATTTACTTGTTTTTACATTGTTATCACCATCCATATTCTTATTCCTTCTGCAATTTCTATCATGATTGCAATAACATGGCACGTTCTCATAGTCGAATTCCACGAAAAAAGCAAAGCATTTCCTTCCCATTAGCACCTTCCACTTTAAATCACTTGTCAGGTCAATATTAACAAAACCCTAACAAGTGTCCTAATGTACGATCAAATATAGGCTTACTAGTTACAACATCGGTACATATAGGGCTTTCAACACTACTAGCTATAGCAAACAATATTTTTGTACCTGGTTTTTGTGCTATCATTGGTTCATATTTTCCAGCAAGACAAGGACAGGGGGTTATTGTTAGAACAAAATATGTTTAACAATGTCTCTTTAAGTTTTGATGATAATAAGATATTAAAAGTTTTGATGATAGCAAGATATTAAAAGTTCATCAAGGTCTCTTTCGCCTTGGAAACAAACCTTACCCCTAGTACCCCCATCAGTTTGCGCCACTGGTTTAGTTTTAGGTTTCTGATAAATTAGCTTTAGGTGTTTGAATATTCTATGTAATAAGCTTTAAGCTTCAACTCTATTGTAAATGTATCAATTATATTAATAAAATGAGATTTTATGTGTATTATTTTTGTTTATATTTGCCTTTATTTTATGATTTTGGCATCTAAATAATATAAAATAAAGCAAACTGTATTTAAATTATGGTAAAAGTGATTTTCGGATTATATAATCCAAAAATTTATGGAAAATTCATTTCGGATTTCATAATCCGAAGGGTATTTTTGAAATTTTATAGGGCGCGCGAGAACATAGAAGGGTGAGAAAATTAATAGTCTAATTTCCAAATTGCATTATGATCCATGAGGCTTCTCCACAACCATTTAGACAATAAAGACATACTGAACACTCAACAATACTTTTTGAACACACATTTTTGACGATGACACTGTATTATTTTTGAACACACATTCCCCTTTCTGAAGTGAAACATAGATTTGTTTTGCATTGGTTATAATCCTATTTCTTTCCTTGTTGTGGAAGTCGTTATCAATCCAAGAAGAGGTCCATCAATCAAAATTCAAATGCACGCCACATAAATACAGAAAAGATGTATACACTTGAGTAGTAGACAAAGAAATGTCGTAATTCAAAGAATAATGTCTTTCAAGCTGAGTACAAAGAAACACCACTTTAGGACCTAACTATTTTTATTTTTAAGCCAACAGAAACAAATGATCCACACATTATCCAAACGCCCTCATGTGATATTTAGGTTTTTAGTCCCATATGTGGCCAATAATGTTGACTTGCATGTGGTAGATGGTTGTTTTGGAGATTTTTGAAAGGGTCAAATCCAAAGCATTATCGTTGGCCAACCTCACATGCTAGAATATATATATTTTTGCATGTACTTGCTAGATTTTAATCTTACAAAGAAACTTTTTATGTGGTCCTTGTTTATGATTGAGAACTACGGGCTAACAATGAGCCAAAAATGAGTTTGTCTCATTTAGAATTTTAAACTTGACCCTGACTTGCCCTCAATACATTTAACCCCCAAGAATTACAAAGCTGAAAATAACTATAGTTTCCTCTGCATCATATAATAATATTAAAATACTATCATAAACAAATAAAAAATAATTAAGTTCTACCAACCCTAGTTTTCTATCAAGGTTCTCTCTTCCATTTTCTTCATTGATGGGGTGTTTTGGGTCATTTTTTTTACCTGAAGTTACTCATCTTCATCTTTTCCTCTCAATTTCAATCCAAATAACCGATTTTCACAAAGATTTAAATTTTTACCTTCATAGTTTTGTGTCTAGTCCGACGTTGTGTTGTTTGTAATCTTGTGCAGTGTTGTTTGATATCTGTCTTGTTGTCATTTGATTCTTATTAAAAGAACAACTACTTAATTAAATGATTTGGGCATCATCTTTCCAGCCACGTTAATTTTATCATATTATATGTAGGCATTTTATCTTTGTATACTGTTAACTTAGATGCTGTAAATTTGTTTGTAAATTCATCATTTACGTTTTTAGTTATGTTGAATGAAATATTCTATTAATTTAAATAAATGAATACCTTTTTATTTTTTTCAAAAAAAGTATATTTAAAAATACTCTATCACACTTTTTTATTCGTTTAAAAAGTGACAAGTTATCACTGCATTGTTTTCACGTCATTTTTGACAAATGAGTAATCAAATAATGTCACTGAATACAATTTATACATGAGACAATTATTTGTCACTAATATATTTTGTATACATTCTTAAAGAAATTCTAGTCTGCGTACGACAATATAACGCAATAATCAACATACATAAAATAAAGGAAAGTGCAATAAAAAAGAACACGAGATTTGGTAACTCAGTTTAGTGCAATGTCATCTACATCTGGGGGGCATTCACCCTAGAAAGGAAATCCACTCTCAATAATATCAGTTTCTAGTCTTATGTGAACAAACTTTGTTCACTGCCTCTTCATCTAATACCACCCGTATATTTCTATCTAGGAATCCCCCTAAATATGAGAACCCCTCTCACTTTCTCTCAATCATTATCTTTGTTGATTGACTTAATCACAATTACAATAAGATAGGAGAACAACTCAAAACACAAACCAACTTTTGCTAGAAGCACTAGAGTGGTATACAAAGACAAATTACAACTTAACTAAACAAACCAATTCTATGAACAATGGAGGCGTATAAATAAGTATACAAAACACAATGACTCAAACACAAAGAAACTTTAATGACTCAATTCTTCGATGCTTGATTTCGTAAGTAGAAGGTAGGGATGAGTCTACTTATATAGCCATTGTTCTCCAATGGGATTTTTCTTCAATGGACTAAAGAAATTAAGTTTGTCCATAATAATATTTTCAGTAACAATCGTCTAGAACAAAATATTTTTTTCTTAAATCTATTTTGGATATAACTTCAAATATAGGACAGCATAAACCGACTGATGAAAACTTCTAGAACCACATGCTTCTTGGAGCCTAAGTAACATAAACCAAATCTTCATTCGGATCTTCTTAGAACACACGCGAAAATACATCACTCCAAAGAATGTGAAAAATGGCGCAACACCGTAAGTACATATGTCGTATTACATGTTTAGGACATCTGGTACTACATCTTGCCATAACATGTTATTTTAACAAAATGAGGCCAACACAGCAAACAAAAATACAACAATCTCCCTCTTTAGCAAATTTTGACTAAAACAATCTTCAATAGATAAAATGTATATATGAGAGAAAAACTTTTTCAAAAAACTGCTTCAGTTTAAAACAGTCCCTCATATAGAAAACTTCATCAAAACTTCTCGAATTAAAAAAAAAAATCTTCAAATAGAAAATATATCATCTTCAAAAGAATCTTCAAGAACATTTTAGAGAACACAAGTAGCGGAAAAGATAAGGGAAACACACCCAGAAGACTTGCTACACAATCAAAACTATCACCATGGAAGAAAATGCATCTACGAGCCAGAAACAAAAAGTCATACTATAACCATCTCAAGTGAACAAATAAGTGTCAAAGACACACATTACAGAATCATGACATACACACATACTAACATAACATAATACTCCCCCTTGTTAGTAGAATTTGGCAAAGGTCAGAAGCATAAATACAATTCCTATCATTCACAAATTCTCATTGGTGAAAAGGATCAGTTTTTCAGCCTAAATCTACTTGGAAATCAACCAAAAAATATAATTTATACTCATTTACAAATTATCATTCAGAATGGAGCGGTTCAAGAGAAAGGTAAGTGCTAGGAGCTTCAAGGTAGAAGTTTCTCTATTCTAATTGGGTAGGGTTCTAAGATGAGCCTCTATTTTATTTTTTTGGATTAATTTTAATTAAGTCTTTTATTGAGTTATTTTATGTGTCTTAGTTAATTTTATTATATAGATGTCTTAATGCTTTCATAAAACCTAGGGAGGTGACATACCTAGGAAGGTGTTTGAACTTAGAAATATGTGGAAACCATATTACAAACATTGCATAGTAATTTCACCCTTTTCTCCTTGGTAAGGTAGATGACATAGGGCGCCCGTTTGTAGAACTATTAAGGTAAGAGATGATATGTTGATATACTTCTAAGATTCACAGATTAAGGAGAGCCTTTAGATGATAATTTAGGAATTCTTCTCCTTCTCTATTTCAATTACCTCTGAGAGACCCCACACTACAAACTAGTGAATGTGTGTGAATCCGATGCAACTAAACATCTAGAGGGGCACAAACACCCCACGAACTCATCACTTAAATGAGAACCATTTAACAAATCCCTAAATAACTATTGTTACTTTCATCCAACATATAAATAGAGGATTTGAAAAATCACAAATGTTGAAGGTGTGAAAACACAAGAAAGAGGGGAGGGGGGGGGGGGGGGGGGGGGGTGTGAATTGTGTTTTCTTTTTTTAGAACTTTTGTAAAACAAATCAAAGTTTGATTTGAAGCAGATTTCTTTCATAATCTAAAATAAAGTATGCAGCGAATGTAAATTAAACACAATGAGAGATAGAAGCACAAAGAAACAACACAAGAAGATTATCATTGTTCCTCGCACAATCCGAGAGTAGCCCATTCCCCTTGTGAGAGAGATGAAGACAAATGAAGAAGAATCAAAGATCGATACAGAAAGAAGAGAAGAAGACGAGTGAGATGAGTGTGGCCTTTGAGTTCGATGAAGAGTTAGAGAAGGAGAGGGCGTAGTGTGGCGGACGGTGGAAAATGGATCGAGGTGGCACTGCAATCGCAGAGAGTGAAAAGATGTTATCGCATTTCAGAAAAAACTAAGAGTAGCAAGTTTGTCAAAAGATAAAAATATCTCTTTTAGGAGGCCTTATAAAAGGTACTCTTATGTTAATAAAAATAATGATTACAAATCTCATGAGCACAATGTTTGTTGTCATTGTTGTCGAAGATTTGTCATATCACACCTCATCACCATTGGAAGGTTGAAGTTTCTAAAGGGTAATGATGTGGGTTCTCAAAAGTTTTGATTGTATCAAGGTTTCCAAGGACCTAACTACGGTCGGGGGCCTAAAGGCTCCAAATTAATTAGTTCAAAAAGTTCCTTACAATTGTAAAAGGATTCTCATATTAGGTTCATCTATTCACTTTATAGATAATGGATCCTCTATTCATCTATACCATATGGGTGGAATATGACTACATCTTAAAAGTCACGTATCAATTGTGGAGATCCTTTTTTTTTTTACTTACTTCCAAAAGGATGGGAAATGTTTTTTCTTTGTTTCTAGTGTGTTATTGGAAGATTGATCATGAGTCAAGTCGAGGATGGCACTCAACGATAAGCTCCCTAAAAATAATGGGACATCATGAGTTGAAGGTGTATAAGAGGACATAAAACATTAAACCTCACCATCACCTTGTCACATTTGGATTGACACGAAAGACCTCTTGTCGAAATTGACTTCAAATTTCAGATTTTGTAAAGGCCAAAACCGTGGCGCGATTTTGGGAGCCGTGATGCGATTTCTCTTGGCAGAATGGATGTTTTTGCTGAAGGCAAATCGTGGCATGATTTAGTACTAGCGTGGCGCGATTTGTGGATAAGGCCGTTGTACCTTGGGTCGTACGTTTATACCGTGGCGCGATTCTGACAGGCGCGGCGCGATTTCGTCTGTCACTGTGTACTATATAAGTGTTTCTTTGCAGATTTTTGAAGGAGAACTTTTAGAGAAAGAAACTTGGATTACAAAGGAGGTAACTTAAGGGTTGAGTGTCTTTGTAGTGAGGTTCTCTTGGGTTGGGAAACATTGTAAACACCTTGGGTAGTGAGATTTCACCATTAGAAGGATCAAAAAGCTTCCTTTTGTGTTTTCTCTTAGAATTCATTAAGAGTGTGGGTCATATAAAAAATGGGTAGAAATTAGGAAAAGCTAATTTCTTGTAACTCATTGTAACACTTTCATCTTAGTGGAGTGGAGGCTGCTCTCTCCCATAGATTAGGTCATATTGGACCGAACTGGATCAACAATCTTGGTGTGTTTGTTCCTTTCTTTCATTGCTTATCTTTATTGCTTTGATTATGCTTGTGGTGTTTCTCTACACTTAGATTTAGGTCTGTTTTTGTTGATGTTGCTTGGAGACACTTTATCCATTGATTATCACTTCCTTTGCTCCACATGTAACACCCCGTTTTCCCAACATAAAAATTTCTAAACATTTATCAGAGTAAACATCATAAACAACGGGATATCATATTTAACATATTCCAAAACAGTTAAATAACAATTTAACCAAATAACTTAAACATTGCAGCGGAAATTATAATATAATCCATAAAACGTTTTGGCACGCAGGCCCCATCAATATGATCTCAAAAGAGTTAGTTCAATATCACAAAAAGCATATTATTCACGTAATAGAACAAAGCATGCATAACATATAGCCCCATCCTGTTACGTATCAGAGCGACCTAGACGACACAGTGAAGGCAAGGCCACTCACGACGGCAACTGCACACTAAGCACGATCACCTGCAAGTTACCCATACGAAGGACAACAATTTCAAGCAGAAGGGGTGAGATTTCATAACAAAATAATATTAATCAAAGTAATTTGAATCATAATTAACATCATATCAATCTTAAACAACTTTGCATATTTGATAAACAATTATCACGTAATCAAGTATTCAATCATCATCAACAACATAACATCTTAGACACGACAATGCGACAATGCTCTTAGATTCCTTATATGCATGTGGTACCAATCGTCATCATAAGTATTAATATACTTTAAACGTGCGGAGGACAAAGCTCCTAAAAATAATCGTGCGGAGGACAAAGCTCCTATCGTGGTGAGGACTAAGCTCAATGAATGCTAATGCATGGACTCTATCAACAAAACATCGTAATCATCATATCAATATGCATCCAATAATTTGGAGCTAAACGTCATCTTATTCATCATATATAGACATTATGCACTTAGTTAAATAACAGCAGCAGCATAGTCAAGTCACAATAACGGATGATATCAATATATCAATTGCAATTCAATAGCATCATAATTATTCATTCATATCTTACTTAATGTATAATACATTAACTCATACTCATTTAATAACAACATATCTTAAACGGCCTTACAGATTGCATTAAACGTCATCATTAGGTTTCATTACCAATTAGGGGTTCACTCTTGATCAAACGTGCGACACAGATCGCACAAACACTCAAAGCACTCCAATCTGGAAGTGCTCGTAAGGCGAGAGTATCTACTCGCCATTGCGAGTACTAGCCAACTTCCCAACTAATGTTGTTCTAGGTTCAATCTTGTCCTACATTCATTCCTAATCATTACTAGGTATATTCAGGCACTCAAAGGCACTCAAGGTCCAACTAAAAAGTCGAAATTGCAAAATCTTACATGCTCTCTGCCCTAGCTCGCTATGGCGAGTAAGGTTGCTCGCTGTGGCGAGCTGCATTGTGCAACTCGCGAGGCGAGGGAAAAGGGTTCGCGAGGCGAATGATGAATGTTCATCACTCGCGAGGCGAGATTCATAGCTCGCCGTGGCGAGCGATGAACGTCGCTACGGCCAGACCTGCTATTTTCACAAAAACTCAACGATTCACATGGTTCTAAGCCTATCATTGATTCCAAAGTTCGTCCTAAACATTATCTAAGGTCTAGGAGCACTTTCTACATCAATTTAACCAATTCCTACCGTTTGATCATCAATTCTAGGGATTTGACCTAGTTTTCGTTTTCTCCAATTCAATCCTAAAGCTTGCTAACTAATCATCAGAATTACAATCAATTAACATTACTGAGTTATTAGTCTCACCCTTACCTGGTTATGAAGAAATCGCAGCCCTCTCTTTGATCTTCTCCCTTCTAAGCTTTTTCTCCCTTTTCCAAAAGTTTTCACGTATAATAGTTTTTCTAACAATTAGGTCTTCTCCTATTTATATCTCCTCTTAATAACTTATCTTATCTCACTTTCTCCCCCAAAACTATCTAAAATCTCAAAACAACCCTTAACTAAATATTTTATATTATTTTCAAATCTTTATTTTGTTTAACAATAAAATAAGTCTCATATCCTTATCAAAACCTTCAACTCATAACTTATCAAATTATCAATCAAATCATCGCAAATCATCAAAACATACCAAAATCATGCATATATTATATAAATATAATATAATCGCATAAACTCAATTAATTAAACAATTAAACGAAAGTGGGCGTTACACCATACATCTTTGTTATTCATTGGTGTGATTTTGTCCGAATTCACAACAAAAGGCGCCCACCGTGGGGCAAAGGCGTTATTGGTATAGTTGGTATCATGGGTTCAAAGTGGGACATCGAGAAGTTCACCGAAAGAAATGATTTCGGGTTGTGGAAGGTTAAGATGTAAGCGGTTTTGACACAAAAAAAGTGTGTAGAAGCATTGAAGGGTGAAGCGGCGATGCCGACGAATTTGACACAAGCGGAGAAGCGTGAGATGATAGACAAGGCTAAGAGTGCCATTGTTTTATGTCTCGGAGATAAGGTTTTAAGGGATGTCGCAAGGGAAGCTGCTGCGGCATCTCTGTGGGCTAAGTTGGAGTCATTGTACATGACTAAATCGTTGGCTCATAGACAACTCTTGAAATAACAACTCTATTCATTCAAGATGGTGGGGTCTAAATCAATCTCGGAGCAATTGACGAAATTTAACGAAATTCTTGATGATTTGGCCAACATTGAAGTTTATATGGAAGACGAGGATAAGGCTTTATTGTTACTTTGTTCATTACCAAAGTCTTTTGAGCATTTCAAGGATACCATCCTTTATGGTAAGGAGGGCACCACTACTTTGGAGGAAGTCCAATCGGCTTTGAGAACCAAATAATTGACCAAGTTCAAGGACTTAAAGGTTGATGATGTTGGTGAAGGCTTGAATGTTGCAAGAGGGAGGAATGATCATAGAGGAAAAGGCATGGGGAAGTTGAGGTCCAAGTCTAGGTCCAAGAGTTTTGACAAATCAAAGTATAAATGCTTTCTTTGTCTCAAACAAGGTCACTTCAAGAAGGATTGCCTGGATAAATGGGGCAATGGTAGTCCTTCCGTTCAAGTTGCGGTGGCGTCCGATGAAGATGGTTATGAGATGTGGGTGCACTAGTGGTCACAAGTTGGGAACCAGAGAAGAGTTGGGTTTTGGACTTGGGATGATCTTATCACATGTATCCTACAAAGGAATATTTTGAGACTTTGGCTCTAAAAGAAGGAGGAGTTGTTCGACTCGGAAATAACAAAGCGTGCAAAGTCCAAGGCATGGGCACCGTTCGTCTAAAGATGTTTGATAGCCGTGAATTCCTTTTAAAGGATGTGAGGTTTGTTCCCGAACTTAAGCGAAATTTAATTTCCCTTAGCATGTTTGATAGTTTAGGATATTGCACTAGAATTGAGCATGGGGTTTGTAAAATTTCGCATGGTGCATTGATTACGGTTAAAGGGTCTAAAATGAATGGTTTATACATTTCAGATGGTTCCATAGTAATTGGTAATGCATCGGTAGCTAGTGTTGTACCTCATAATAATTATGAATTGTGGCATTTGAGATTGGGGCATGTTAGTGAAAGAGATTTAGTTGAACTAGCTAAACAAGGTTTGCTAGGAAAAGATAAATTAGACAAGCTAGAATTTTGTGAGCATTGCATACTAGGAAAGCAACATAGGGTCAAGTTTGATAGTGGTATGCATTATTCTAGTAAGCCTTTTGAGTATGTACATTCGGACCTTTGGGGTCCTTCTAAGACTCTTACTCATGGAGGGGGTTCCTATTTTCTTTCCATCATTGATGATTATTCTAGGAGAGTGTGAGTCGTTGTTTTGAAAAACAAAAGTGACACCTTTGAGAAGTTTAAGGAATGACACACTCTCATAGAAAATGAAATGGGAACTAAACTAAAAGGGTTGAGAACTGACAATGGCCTGGAGTTTGTTTAAGAGCAATTTAATGAGTTTTGCAGGTTGAAAGGAATCAAGAGGCATAGGACCGTACTGAGAACACCGCAACAAAATGGTCTTGCTGAACACATGAATATGACCCTTTTGGAGCGGGTGAGGTGTATGCTTTAAGGAGCTGGGTTACCTAAGAGTTTCTAGGGTGAAGCAATGACAACTGCTGCTTATTTGATCAATAGATGTCCATCAACGGGAATAAACTTCAAGACACCTATGGAAGTATGGAGTGGGAAACCGGCAGATTACTCATCATTGAAGGTTTTTGGAGCTTTGGCATATGCGCATATCAAGCAAGACAAGCTTGAGCCTAGAGCTTTGAAATGTGTCTTCATTGGTTATCCGGAAGGTGTGAAGGGTTACAAGTTGTGGAAATTGGAATCTAGTGGAGGATCAAAAGTCTTGATTAGCAGGGACGTTACCTTTGATGAGACTCGTATGGGGATGAAGTGTAAAGACCTAGAGACTTTAGTACCGGAAACAATGGTGGAGGAAAATCATTTTGAGGTGGAGCTTCCAAATGAAGATAAAGATGATGAAGAAGATGAAGCTTCAACATCGGATACAAGTGGAACTCAACCGGTAGTGGATCCTGATTATCTTTTGGATAGAGATAGAGAAAGGAGGACCATTACGGCTTCTAGTAGATATGGTTATGCGGACTTGGTGTGTTTTTCTCTAAATGCGGCTGAAGATGTGCAAGACTCGGAGCCTAGAAACTTTAAAGAGGCATTTGAGAGCAAAGAAAGCAAGTATTGGTTAAAGGCGGTGAATGAAGAGAAGGATTCATTGGAAAAGAACCAAACTTTGAAACTTGTGAAGCTACCTATACACCAAAGGGTAGTTGGATGCAAGTGGATCTTCAAGAAAAAGGAAGGTATTCCGGGAGTTGAAGGTCCTAGGTACAAAGCAAGACTTGTGGCCAAGGGTTTCACTCAAGTGGAGGGGATTGACTACAATGAGATCTTCTCACCGGTGGTGAAACATTGTTCCATAAGGATACTTATGGCTATTGTGAATCAATTCAATCTTGAGTTGGAACAAATGGATGTAAAGACCGCTTTCTTACACGGTTACCTTGAAGAGACAATCTACATGGAGCAACCAGAAGGTTTTGTGGAGGACAAGTCTAAGGTATGTCTTTTGAATAAATCTTTATATGGGTTGAACCAAAGCCCTAGGCAATGGTATCGTCGGTTTGATGAATTTCTTTTGAAGATCGATTTTGTGAGAAGCGGATATGATTCATGTGTGTACATGAGGGTGATAAAAACCTTAATTTATATGAAATAGTTTAACAACATTCACTTCTTATGATAATATAATTTACAACGGTACAATTCAAATGTAGAGAACGCAACATATTGTTTAACCAAAGTGGGTTTTAGAACAATGTCTTTAAGGTTTTGATGATAATAATGTATGAAAGAACAACTGGGGTATTATAATGTGTGCTAAAGTGTGCAGGACCATATAACAAAAGAGTTTTTCTACTTGCACCCTAGTTAGTCATGGTTGCACCCCAAAATGACAAGATTACCCTTTCATAAAATTTGATTTTCAAAAAGTCTATTCCTTCTTTTTTGGTTACACCCCAAAACCTTTCTTACAAAACCATAATTCTCTAATCGATCGACTGTGTTCTGCGAAGATTTTCAAAACCATACTTTCTCACGTCCATTCATGATTTCAAAGAAAATTCGAAGCAAATCAGGTTAGCAAGTGTTGTTCTTCAATCGATTGTGTTTTTCTTGTTATGGGTTCTCAGTTCTGATTTTGTGTTTTCCTTGTTCTGCGATTCACAGTTCTGCGATTTTGTAAACTCAGTTTAAGTAGGTTCATGTAAACTCAGTTTAAGTAGGTTCATGTAAACTCAATTTAAGTAGGTTCATGTAAACTCAGATTAAGTAGGTTCATGTAAACTCAGTTTAAGTAGGTTCATGTTAACTCAATTTAAGTAGGTTCATGTAAAATCAGTTTAAGTTAACCTTGCCAATGTAAATTAAAACCGTAATCGTACAGTGCATCATTGCAGTTGAAGGAAAAAAAATTGAAACTAGCAAATAGAAGAAGAAATTCACTTACTTATATCCAATTGAGTATGGATGAAAAATATTTTGATTCACTCTTTAATTTTCATGGAGATTGATATTGAACATGAAATTGTTTGATCGATCGCTTTGTGGGGTGAAACTCACTTACAATGAATAAAATTAGGGTTTTAAGAAAATTTATATAATAGGACAATTTTGGTATTATAAAAAAAATTTAAGAAAATTTGGGTGTAACTAGAAAAACATAGGGTGTAAATATAAAAACTCTATAACTAAATTATGATAACAGCATCCTGAGTCCATATAACTAGAACTTTTCATTCCGTACATGACATTTTTATACCCTTTTAGGTCTTGATATTAATTCAATGCAATAAATGGCTTCACAACATTATAAGTACACAACCGTTGTTAATGCACTTATAAAAAAAGGGAGAAAAGATGGATATCTCTGGACAATTAGCATCAGTTTCACATTTAGTTAGTGCTGCAATAAAAAAATTTACAAAAAAAAAAAAACGAGATAAAATTTGTGTATGAACCGAACCACAATGTAAAGAAGGAAGATTTAAAGGGATCAAAATATGGATTACCTTCAATCTTGTATGCAACCAGAAATAGGAAAATAAATAAAATCATAGGATAAGAAAACTTAAGAGTTTTAGCCATATTGTTTTCTTTGTATACAATAAATAGAATATGATTTGATGTATTAAGTAGATCAAAGTGTTATGTTTGTTTCTTTTCCAGATTTATTAATTGTCTCTTAAGTAGACTAAGGTGTTGTGTTTGAAAGGGGAAATGTTTTTTAATTAACTTTTCAACCTTTCATGATAGAAAGGGGAAATGTTGATTTAAAAATAGTAGGACCAGTAATTTTTATAAATACTGCACGATTATATAGCAACATAGTTATGTTCATGTTGAAATTGTAATTTTTATATATTACTTCACATGGGCAGATTCATCATCACTTATTCTATTTTTCTAGGATAAACTATTTCTTTAAGTAGAAATGGTCGTAGAAATAACATACTAATTCTTTGAGTAGAAATGGTCATGGGAAAAATCAATCCATGGATTGCAATTAATTGTCTTTTTATTATTAAGTATATAGTATTGACTTATTATTACCGAGCCCACACATTTCTCAAGTCATCATCTATAGCAAAAGAGAACTCCCAACGTTTTCCAATGCTTTTGAAGCTTGTCGACAATATCCTTTGAGGAATAACACTTATCCCCTTTATTCAACACAAGCCTGCCCCAAAGATTATGCTTCCAAATCTCCAGCCCTCATATATTGGCATCCTGTGTAATCTTAATCGAAAGAATTTCCCCACGAATGGATGGAGTGGGAAGTGGTTCAGTAGCTGACACCCTCGCTGCTGTAAAAACCCGTCGTGCAAAGGAGAGCTGCTGTTTTGGTGGTGTAGTAGAAGGAAAATCTACCTTATTGTTAACGTGAGAAGTTTCTGAAGGAACCTTGTTAGCAAAGAATTCGGACTGCCAATCGAAGGTCATGGGTGATAATTGCAATCAGAGCTGCTAAAGTGGAATTTGTCCAATCCGTGCCTGAAGAAACCCAAGCGTTGTAATTTTTTTTCTTTTGTATTTGGTGTATGATATCATCATTGGCACCAAGCGGTGTAATTCCAATTTTTTTTTTAAGAGGCTTAAATGAATTATATTACCACGACAAAGACCCTCCTGGCACAAGATGGTGTAACAATTGGATAACAATGGGATCAACAACGTTGTAATTTGAAAAACTGCCCTGAACAAGAAAATCCAACAACTAACAAGACAACAATCACAAATGAATGGAGAATTGAATTGGATTTGGAATTGACAAATGAATGTGGGATGGCGCTCATACAAGGAGAACCCTAGCAGAGCATCTATGCAAGAATTCCTTTTTACACTACGATGAATTGGAATTGTAATTCATTTTTTACTATACAACGATCAACCTATTTAGTGTTTACATAGACCATGCTTCTCTGCTTCAAGATGCGATGTAACATCCTGCAATTTCCTCTCCATAATTAATTTTAACTATGACCCAATTTTGTATTGTAAAGTGATGCATATAAGTTGTTTTCTCATATTTTAGGATTTATGTTTTTATGTGTAATAGTAGGAGTGTATGAGTAGTGGGGGGTGCACCTAGTAATAAGATATTGAACCACCTCTCACATAAGTGGCTGAACAATCTCTCACATTCCAAATAGAAAACAAAAAAATAAAAAAACAGACACAAAAACAAACGGCAACCTTCTTTCTCTATTCTCTCTATCAGCTAACCTAATTTCACCATCTCCACAATTTTAAACCACCAATTCTTCCATAACTATCAAATAAAATCCACATGGAAGAACAAAGTTGGATTAAGCATGTAAATTTCAGTCTACGAAACTTAAAAAAAGAGATTGGAAGCAAATAGTAGCATTGGGTTTAGGGTTTATAAAGGAATAGAGCAGGTCCATCCAAAATTAGCAAAGGCAGGTAGAATTTGAGAGAAGAAACAAGGTTTGAGAGAAAAAGTCATTGTAACACCCTATTTCCCAACGATAATTATTAGATAATAAAAATAAATTTAATATTTAGGATGTTACAAAACTTCACATGATTTCACATATTAGCATAAATTTTCCTTTTAAATAATAATTTCAACAATGGAAAACAATCATCTGATCTCATTAATAAAAATTTCTCTTGTCGTTCGACATCAAAATAAAAATAACAACAGTTCTCAAGATTTAAACTTAACGATAAATAAATTCAACGTCAACTCCAACCCTAGTGTTACAATATCAGAGCTCGTAGCGACTACATTCATATTCAACTACCAAACAACATAACTAAACGGAGGGCATCTCATCGTCTCCACCTTCTAAAACGTCCCACTGCTACTCCTCAGCAACCTGAGTATCTCTACTCAAAGTACATTAAATAAGGGGTGAGAAATCCTGCCATAACATAATAATAGGGAAAAGCACGCACATTAAATAAATTTCATAGGAATACAATTTCTACTATCGCATCACTCTCAACGGTTATCATGTATAGCCTTTTCTTTTCACAAATCACGACAACACATTATTTTCACACATAAACAATTAGCATAAACATCAACAATTACACATCATCCATGACGTCACCAAATCACAAAATATCATCCTATATATGCGAAGATGCAACTCTTTCCTAACACCTATATGCATGCCGGTATCGGTATCTACTCAACAAAATTGTATGTCAATGTTATGTTAGTGAACATACACGTCACCAGAATCGTCACCAGAATCTTAATCATGATATGATGCATGAATAAATTCATTAAATACAACACCATAGAATTTACATATTTACTCACGAATAATGTCACCAGAATTTATATGTTTTGCTCATCATTATCGTCACCAGAATTTATATGTTTTGCTTATCAATATCATCACCAAAATCTATGTTTTGTTCATCAATATCGTCACCAGAATTTGTATGTTTTACTCATCATTTACTTCACCAGATTCTACACATTTTTCTCATCGTTACATCACCAAAATCCACATATTTTACTTATCATTGCATAACCAGAATCTACATATTATAGCTCGTCATCCCTTAACACTCTCATAATATTGAACTCATCGATTACCCTATTCTTCATTTTTAGTTTAAGATTTTACCTCAGTGTTATCATTATGTTATCATTACTTATAACGACTTCAATATTTACAACTAAAACTTTATTATATTTTAAGGCTCTATCTCCCTATTATCAATCACCTTTGACACCATTAATTATCATAAACCACTATCCCATATTTTCAATTAAATCCGTCTTATGCTCCTCTAGTTAATTCATATCTTAGGCTCACCATTGCTCTAAAGGAATCTCTTCTAAAACACCTAGATATACGTCCCTCCCTTAGGAATCACTTCTTTCATTTTTAACTTAAGGTCATTATCTCATTATTATTATTATTACTCTTAACATCATCAATTATCTTAAACGACCACACATTATTCTTCGTTTATTATAATCTTGTACTCCTCTATCTAACAATTATCTTATTAATTAATTAAAACTAAAGATTTCATTCCGAAACTATTAACCTACACAGTAATTCTACTTTGAATATCAAAAATCTATTTATATCGTCGCATTTCTAACTCTTTCTGGCCTGCTTAATAAACCAAGAGACCAACTACTGAAAGTGCTACATAGTTTCTACTCCTTAAAAATCACAAATCCATAGTTTCCAGTCCTTAAAAATCACAAATCCTAATGTGCCGTAAGAAATTTTCATTCGTCCCAATATGGCTACACCAAAAAAATTAAATTAAGATATCTAAAACCCTCACGCAACCAGCAACTCAAAATACCCAATTCTTATTTCTATCTATGGCTTGGCAGTACCAACACATAGTATAGTATGCAAGATTCCCATATATATCTCTTTGAATCATAGCTAGCTTACTTTTGGAATTCTACTTTTATCTTTTAATAAACCATTCGATTGATAACAAAAATGTGAGAAAATTAAGGTCACGCATCACACTTCATGGTTGCATTAAAATCTGAATCCATATATAGTTCTCTTAAACTACACTAATGCTCTCGTAGATGTTTAAAAGGTTATGCTGAATTTTCATGGAAAACGCAGCATGACTTACATGTGGTATTTTAATCATAAGTAAAGTTCTAAAAATTTAAATGGAGTCCAACCAAAAGAAACTGAAAGCTAACAACCATATATACAACTTCGATGAAGTCGCTCAAACCTAATTCGAAACAGAGAATGGTAGAAAAGTTGATTTTCCTAGGCTAGGGAAAAAGCACAACCTTGCTGATCCCAGCTGATCCCTGTGTAGTATTTTGATCATATATTGAATTCTAGATGCTTAAATCGAGTCCCTTCAAAGGTTGGTGAAACTAACATCCATATCTACAACTTTTGTGAATACACCTAAATCCATTTCAGAACTTAAAGTTGCCAAAACATTAATAAACGCACGGTGACAGCAAAATCGCAGTTCTTCTGCGATTTAACTTTGGGGAACCCTTTTTGACTCCGTTTTCGATCATATACTCTCTAAAATCGGCCCTAATCTTTATCCCATGATTACCCTATCATTCAAACATTAACTATTTGTTAACCTACCAGATTATATACTCATCTTAAGTCTTAAAAAAACTTGATTCAAAAACATAAATTAGTTTTCCTCAATTCTCATTTTTCAACTTCATCTTTTATTTCGTTCATCATAAATCTCTCATCAAAATCTCACATATTAACAACAACATCATATTAAGAATTAAAAGACCCCGTCATATATTAAGAGACCCTAAAGTGCAAAGATTTTTCCCATTACCTCGAATTCTCCAAAAACGCGGTGTTTGGCTCTCTTCTTCTTAGCTAGGGTTTCCTTCTCTCCTCTCTTCTCCTCTTTTCTTTTCTCCCGTTCAGCAAGAGTGTTTATTCTGATTTTCTATCTCTCTATTTATACTAACAAAACTAGATTACTTATTATTATTGTTGTTGTTGTTGTTGTTGTTCTTGTTGTTGTCCCCTCCACTTATCACAATTTAATCCCTCCTCCTCCGCTTATTTTATTACTTATATTCCCCACCTCCCATCTCCATTATATATTATTGGGTTAAATATGTTATTGGTCCCTATAAATATACTAACTTTTCGTTTTAGTCCCTCTTAAATTTTCCTTCAACTTTTAGTCCCTAAAAAATTTTCCATCTTCACTTTTGGTCCCTCTTTTAAAGTAAACTCATATGTAGAATTCATATTTTTGAATCAAATTTTTTAGAAAATTCATAATATTAAAAGAATCTCTCCCAAAAAAAATTAGAATTTTTTAACAAAACATGAATTTAATATGAATTTTTATATTATTTATGGTTAAAAATTCGGTGGATTCTAGGGTGAGGGTTCAATTAAATCCCTCACCGGTGGACCATGAACAAAATACCATTAGATTTAATTAATGGTTTAGATTTTTTTAAAATAAAAAATGAGAAGTATTTGGATTTTTACACACGATCGTGTCCCTTTCAGGTTTTCTTCCCTGTGTCAAACTACACGTCTGGTTTCTTTAATTTTTTATTAAGAATTTATGCTTTGAGTTACAATTGTTGCAAGTTACAACCCCTCTCTACAAAATTAATTCATCACCTCCATGTTTTCATTCAACGTATTAATGATTTGATAAGTTAAAAAAATAATGAACTTTTCATCCTAAAGGAATGAAACGCTCATTCTCTGCAACAATTTCAACACTGGACTCGCTGATAATTATTTGAAAGCTTTTTCCTTAAAAAAAGTTATGAAATATTGAATGGGTTGTTCTTCATGGCATTGATAGAAATGGAATAACATGAAGAAGGGTTATGCGCTTGTGCATACAGTCACCGATGGGATGGGAGAAAAGGCTAGAAGAAGATGGAAGGGAGGGAAGAGACAAAAAATCTAGTGCATACGGTGTATAATAAAATATGTGCACTTGATTAATCTAACGACTTTTTATGTAGAGCTGTCAAAACGGGCCGGGCCTTACGGGCCGGCCCGTTTAGCCCGATTAATTATAGGGCTTGGGCCTTAAATATTGAGCCCGAATTTTAATAGGGCTTTTTAGCCCGGCCCTAAAAAGTCCGGTACCCGTTAGGGCAAGCCCGAACGGGCCGCGGGTAGCCCGTTAGCCCGCATAACAAAAAAATCCTATAAATTATATATATTTTTCAAATAATTCTTTACTTTGTTGATTATCAAAGTAAAAAATAAAAGTGAAAATTCAATGAATTAACACATGAATGTAATATAAAATTATATTTACTCGTTTCGTTATTTATATTAAAGATCAAATATATAAATATCTATAACTTTTTTTAGGGAAGTAAATATCTATAACCATAACGTATCTAATTTATTTAAAATCGTTTTCCTCGCCGTTTTAGTTTACGACTGGTGTACGAAAATGTTTACAATTTATTTTTGTGCTAGACATTATTTAAACATATTAAAAAATTATTTATAAAAAAAAATTAATTTTTAATACGGGCCGGCCCGTTAGCCTGCGGCCTGTGTAGGGCCGGGCTCGGGTAGTATATTTTGTTGGAACAAAATGTGTTTCACAATGAACCTTATTAAGTTTTGATGATAACAAGGTATTAAAAATTGTCAATTGGTTATTACTAATAATTGTTCAAGTGTACAGGACCAAAGGCTACTCAAGTTATTTCAATAGGTCTTGGAAGAACAATGGAAAGAAAAAGAAATTCTGAGCATCTGAAGAAAACTGCTCCTGAAGCTAAACTGCTCCTGAAGAGATGACGTCATCAGAAGCAGAAAGTCATCAGAAGCAAAAGTTTTCATCAGAAGCAATATCTTCACCAGAAGCTACATTTGATCCTTTAATCAAACTGAAGATTCAAAGTAGCTGATTTTCAATTCAGTCTTATCAAAGAAGAACGAAGAATTGAAAGGGAGGTATCAACGGATATATGGATAGCACTGAGCTCTTGTCTCTCGTTAATAGAGTTGACAAAGTACAAGTGTACAACCACTACCTCCACTACTCTGTTTTCTGTCTACGCTACAAGACAAAACAACAGCCATGCCTGCAGAATTGTACACTCAAGATGGGAAGGAATTTGAAGTTTATTCTTCAAAGGACTACACCCAAATCAGGCAAAGGATCACTGGTGGATAATCAAAGGATTTCAAACGACTCTTTAGACGTGCTGATTATCTCAACGTCTCTTTCACGCCTCTATAAAAAGGAGTGAAGACTTGAAGATAATATAGAGAGATACATAAGTTTAAAAGCGCCAAAACTCTGTCAATTTGATTCTAAAAAGCACACTGAATTTCTGCACTGATTTGATACATCTTAGAAATTCAAAGTCTAGAGTCTTTTCTGTATTGTATTGTGAACACCACTGATTGTATATCAAGTGTTCAATTCAAACTCAATTCTCTGTATTTTTGTTTGATTAGAAGTCTCTTGCCTGCGTGCTTGAGCATTAGAAGTCTCTTGCTTAGTGCTTGAGCATTGGAAGACTCTTGCGTGTGTGCTTGAGCATTGTTTTGTGAAGTCTCATACTTTGAAAGTATTGAGCAGTTGTAATCTTGTGATTATAGTGAAATCTCCTTGGAAGTGCAAGGGGGACTGGACTACTTCCGTGTTGTGGAAGGAACCAGGATAACTGCCTGTGTCTTTGTCTTTCTTTTCTCTGCTCTGTTCTTTTCCGCTGCAATCTGACTCTGATCATTTCATCAGAAGCAATCAAACTGCTTCTGAAGTTTTATCAGAAGAAGAATCCTTTTTTAAGAGAAAAAGAAAACACAATTCAACCCCCCCCTTCTTGTGTTTTTCACCTTCAATTGGTATCAGAGCTTGCTCTGTTATCACAGCACTTAACCGTGTTACAGTTCAAGATCTATTAGAAAAACATGTCTGGAGATGAGGAATCAGTTACTACAAAATACACAAGTGTCAAGCATGACTATGATACTGCTGACAAGAAAACAGACTCTGGAAAAGCTCCAAAGTTTAATGGAGATCCAGAAGAGTTTTCATGGTGGAAAACTAATATGTACAGCTTTATCATGGGATTGGATGAAGAGCTATGGGATATACTGGAAGATGGAGTTGGTGATCTGGATTTGGATGAAGAAGGAGCTGCTATAGACAGAAGAATACATACTCCTGCTCAGAAGAAGCTTTATAAGAAACATCACAAGATAAGAGGAATCATTGTGGCTTCTATACCTCGCACCGAATACATGAAAATGAGTGACAAATCTACTGCGAAGGCTATGTTTGCTTCTCTATGTGCAAACTTTGAAGGCAGCAAGAAAGTAAAAGAGGCTAAAGCTTTGATGCTAGTTCATCAGTATGAACTTTTCAGAATGAAGGATGATGAGAGTATAGAAGAAATGTACTCAAGATTTCAAACTTTAGTTTCTGGATTGCAGATACTGAAGAAAAGCTATGTTGCTTCTGATCATGTTAGTAAGATTTTGAGAAGCTTACCTTCAAGATGGAGACCCAAAGTAACTGCTATTGAGGAAGCTAAGGATCTAAATACTTTAAGTGTTGAAGATCTTGTTAGCTCACTCAAAGTGCATGAAATGAGTTTAAATGAGCATGAAACCTCTAAGAAGAGTAAATCCATTGCTTTACCATCTAAAGGAAAGACCTCAAAGTCTTCCAAAGCCTACAAAGCCAGTGAATCTGAAGAAGAATCACCTGATGGAGATTCTGATGAAGATCAATCTGTAAAGATGGCTATGCTGTCCAACAAGCTTGAGTATCTGGCAAGGAAGCAGAAGAAATTTTTGAGCAAGAGAGGTAGCTACAAGAACTTCAAGAAAGAAGATCAGAAGGGATGCTTCAATTGTAAGAAGCCTGGTCATTTCATTGCTGATTGCCCTGATCTTCAGAAGGAGAAGTTTAAAGGCAAATCCAAGAAATCAAGCTTCAACTCCAGTAAATTCAGAAAGCAAATCAAAAAGAGCTTGATGGCGACCTGGGAAGATTTGGATAGTGAATCTGGTTCTGATAAAGAAGAAGCTGATGATGATGCTAAGGCAGCCGTTGGGTTAGTGGCAACAGTATCATCAGAAGCAGTATCAGAAGCTGAATCAGATTCAGAAGATGAAAATGAGGTATATTCCAAAATCCCTAGACAAGAACTTGTTGATTCTCTAAAAGAACTTTTATCACTGTTTGAACACAGAACCAATGAGTTGACAGATTTAAAAGAAAAATATGTTGATTTGATGAAACAACAAAAATCAACTCTATTGGAACTGAAAGCTTCTGAAGAAGAACTCAAAGGGTTTAACCTCATATCAACAACATATGAAGATAGACTCAAGAGTCTTTGTCAGAAGCTACAAGAAAAATGTGATAAAGGTTCAGGCAATAAACATGAGATTGCCTTGGATGATTTTATTATGGCTGGAATAGACAGAAGCAAAGTTGCTTCTATGATCTACAGCACATACAAGAACAAAGGCAAAGGGATTGGATATTCTGAGGAGAAATCCAAAGAATACAGTCTCAAGAGCTACTGTGATTGTATCAAGGATGGATTGAAATCCACCTTTGTGCCTGAAGGTACAAATGCTATAACTGCTGTTCAGTCAAAACCTGAAGCTTCAGGTTCACAGGCTAAGATCACATCAAAGCCAGAGAATCTTAAGATCAAGGTAATGACAAAATCTGATCCTAAGAGTCAAAAGATTAAAATTCTGAAAAGATCAGAACCTGTTCATCAAAATCTGATTAAACCAGAATCTAAAATTCCAAAACAAAAGGATCAGAAGAACAAAGCAGCTACTGCTTCTGAGAAAACAATACCAAAAGGTGTCAAACCTAAAGTATTGAATGATCAGAAGCCACTCAGCATTCACCCTAAGGTACAAGGGAGGAAAAGTAAAACCTCCAAAACTAACCCAAAAGGACCCATGAAGATATGGGTACCTAAATCTGAATTGGCAAAAAATGCAGGTGTGCTTAAGGGCAAGAGAGAAACAAAGGTCATGGTACCTAGACAGCGGATGTTCAAGGCACATGACTGGAGAGAAAGCTTTGTTCCTTACCCTTACAATGAAAGATGGAGGAGAAGTGAAGTTTGGTGGCAACCAAACTGGAAAGATCATTGGTACAGGTACTATTGGTAATTCCTCCATCTCAATTAATAATGTGTGGCTAGTAGATGGTCTGAAGCATAACCTATTGAGCATTAGTCAATTTTGTGACAATGGGTATGATGTAACGTTCAGTAAGACCAACTGCACACTAGTCAACAAGGATGACAAATCCATTACATTCAAGGGAAAGAGAGTTGAGAATGTATATAAAATAAATTTCTCTGATCTGGCTGATCAGAAGGTAGTTTGCCTTCTGTCAATGAATGATAAAAAATGGGTATGGCATAAAAGGTTGGGACATGCTAATTGGAGATTAATTTCTAAAATTAGCAAGTTACAACTGGTCAAAGGATTGCCTAACATTGATTATCATTCAGATGCACTTTGTGGTGCATGTCAGAAAGGGAAAATTGTGAAAAGTACATTGTATCAACCTCCAGACCCTTAGAATTACTCCATATTGATCTTTTTGGTCCAGTTAACACTGCATCTTTATATGGAAGTAAATACGGATTAGTCATTGTTGATGATTACAGCAGATGGACTTGGGTAAAATTCATTAAAAGTAAAGACTATGCATGTGAAGTGTTTAGCAGCTTCTGCACTCAAATACAATCTGAAAAAGAATTGAAAATTTTGAAAGTCAGAAGTGATCATGGTGGAGAATTTGAAAATGAGCCATTTGAACTTTTTTGTGAAAAACATGGGATTCTCCATGAGTTTTCTTCTCCTAGAACTCCACAACAAAATGGGGTTGTAGAAAGAAAGAACAGAACCTTACAAGAAATGGCCAGAACCATGATCCATGAAAACAACTTAGCTAAACATTTTTGGGCAGAAGCAGTCAATACTTCATGTTATATTCAAAATAGGATCTATATCAGACCTATGTTGGAGAAAACAGCATATGAACTCTTTAAAGGAAGAAGACCCAATATCTCTTACTTTCATCAGTTTGGATGTACTTGTTACATCTTAAACACTAAAGACTATCTGAAGAAATTTGATGCCAAGGCTCAAAGAGGAATCTTTTTAGGTTACTCTGAAAGGTCAAAGGCATACAGAGTGTATAATTCAGAAACACAATGTGTTGAAGAATCTATGCATGTAAAATTTGATGATAGAGAGCCTGGAAGTAAAACTTCAGAGCAAAGTGAAAGTAATGCAGGTACAACTGATTCTGAAGATGCATCAGAATCTGATCAACCTTCTGATTCTGAAAAGTATACAGAAGTTGAATCTTGTCCAGAAGCTGAAATCACTCCAGAAGCTGAGTCTAATTCAGAAGCAGAACCTAGCCCAAAAGTACAGAATGAAAGTGCTTCTGAGGACTTTCAAGATAACACTCAGCAGGTTATTCAACCTAAATTCAAGCACAAATCTTCACATCCTGAGGAGTTAATCATTGGAAGCAAAGATAGTCCTAGAAGAACAAGATCACATTTTAGACAAGAAGAGTCTTTAATAGGACTGCTTTCAATAATTGAGCCTAAAACTGTTGAAGAAGCTCTCTCAGATGATGGATGGATATTAGCTATGCAAGAAGAGCTAAATCAATTCCAAAGGAATGATGTGTGGGATCTGGTACCCAAACCTTCTCAGAAGAACATTATTGGAACAAAATGGGTATTCAGAAACAAGCTGAATGAACAAGGAGAAGTAACCAGAAACAAAGCCAGACTTGTTGCTCAAGGCTACAGTCAACAAGAAGGCATTGATTACACTGAAACATTTGCTCCAGTTGCAAGATTGGAAGCAATCAGGTTACTTCTATCCTACGCAATTAATCATGGCATAATATTATATCAAATGGATGTCAAAAGTGCTTTTCTTAATGGTGTCATTGAAGAAGAAGTGTATGTTAAACAACCTCCTGGGTTTGAGGATCTTAAGCATCCTGACCATGTTTATAAACTTAAGAAATCACTATATGGCTTGAAACAAGCTCCCAGAGCTTGGTATGATAGACTAAGTAATTTCTTAATTAAAGATGATTTTGAAAGAGGACAAGTTGACACAACACTCTTCAGAAGGACTCTTAAGAAAGATATTTTGATTGTGCAAATATATGTTGATGATATAATATTTGGTTCTACTAATGCATCTCTTTGCAAAGAATTTTCTAAGTTAATGCAGGATGAATTTGAAATGAGTATGATGGGAGAATTGAAATTCTTTCTGGGAATTCAAATCAACCAAAGTAAAGAAGGAGTATATGTTCATCAAACAAAATATACAAAGGAGCTTCTGAAGAAGTTCAAGCTAGAAGATTGTAAAGTGATGAACACTCCAATGCATCCAACCTGCACCTTAAGCAAAGAAGATACTGGAACAGTAGTAGACCAGAAGCTATACAGAGGTATGATTGGTTCTCTGTTATACCTCACTGCATCTAGACCTGATATTTTATTCAGTGTATGCTTGTGTGCAAGATTTCAATCAGATCCTAGAGAATCTCATTTAACTGCAGTTAAGAGAATCTTCAGGTATCTGAAAGGAACAACTAATCTTGGACTCCTGTATAGGAAATCCCTAGATTATAAGTTGATTGGATTCTGTGATGCTGATTATGCTGGTGATAGGATTGAAAGAAAATCAACCAGTGGAAATTGTCAATTCCTGGGAGAGAATCTGATATCCTGGGCAAGCAAAAGACAAGCAACTATTGCTATGTCTACAGCAGAAGCAGAGTACATTTCAGCTGCAAGTTGTTGCACACAACTACTTTGGATGAAACATCAGTTGGAAGACTATCAGATCAATGCTAACAGTATTCCCATTTATTGTGATAATACTGCTGCTATTTGTTTGTCAAAGAATCCAATTCTACATTCAAGAGCCAAGCATATTGAAATCAAACACCATTTTATCAGAGACTATGTTCAAAAAGGAATTTTAGATATACAATTCATTGATACTGAACATCAATGGGCTGATATATTTACAAAACCTTTGTCTGTTGAAAGATTTGATTTTATTAAGAAAAATTTGAACATGCATTTTGTGTCTGATTGAAAAATTGCTTGCCTCTGAATAAGAAGTTTGGTTCTGAAGTTTATTCAGGAGCATTTTGGTTCATCAGAAGCTCTTAACTGAGGTTCTGAGGAAAATGTGCTTCTGAAGATGACGTCAGCACTAAAACTTCAGAAGTGTTATTCTTTGCTTCTGAATAGCTTGGTTAGTGGGAACGTTGGTAGTTACTTTATGTAAACAGCTGTCCCATTACCCAAAAAGTAGTTTTCTGAAGAGTCTCTAACGTGGTCTATTTGTATTGGAGTATAACAAAAAGGGCAATGATGTTTTATTCGCTTTTTAACATACTTACACGCGCCCCCAATTTGTCATTAATGCTGTGTTTGTTTGTCCATTCTGAATTACAAACGTTTTAATAAAAAACACTAAGTCATTTCACACACTTCTCACTTCACAACAAACACTTTCTAATTTCTTCTCAACCCTCTGTGTAAGTAAGCACATTCTCTCAACCTCTCAAAACACCTTAGAACCCTAATTCTACTTAAAATCAATGGCATCTTCAAGTTCTGCCGGTGGTTCTTCATCGAATATGGATATAGATACTCCTGCTTATGAAATCAAAGGAAGAACTATGTCGATTGAGGAATGGGATCTAATCATTCAAGCGGAAAATCCAGTGGATTTCACTTCTCTAACTCATCATGGATGCGACTTGGTAAGATTCTACAAAAAGCAGAAGCTGATGAGTTACTTCAGTCTTCTCAACGGTCCTACTTATGAAGTGCTTGTCAGACAATTCTGGGTAAGAGCTTCAGTGTTTGACAAAGTTGCTGCTAAACAGGAAGAAGCTCAGATGATTCTGGTTGATCCTACTTTGGAGGGAAAAACCAGAGAAGAAATGGGTCTACTCGCCTTCACTGGGACTGAGATTAGATCAAACGTCATGGGGATTCCTGTAACAATCAATGAGCATGTGATTGCTCAAGCCATGAGAAGGGATGCTTCTGGGACATACGATGGAGAAGAGATTCCTAACCCCAGAACAAGCCCATGGAAGGAGATAGTAAACAACACTATCTACGGATCAAAGGATGCTAAGCCTTACAGCACCTTAAGCATGGAAAAGAAAATGCTGCTGAAGATCCAAAATGAAAACATTTTTCCCAAAGGTGGAGGAAATGATCAACCTTCACTTGGTCACAAAGTCTTTCTGCATCACACCATCTCTCAGGAAACAACAATGAATGTTCCCAAGTATATGTTTAAATACATGATCAAGGAACTCAAGAAGAGCCAGATGGAGAACAGGAAGTTTGTTCCCTATGGAAGGCTGCTCTCCATAATCTTTCAAGAAGGAGGACTCCTAAGTGCCCTGAAAGACGTGGGTATTTATGATAATCAGAAGCTGGGAGCAGTCACAGGAAAAATAATCAATGGGGCAACTCTAGTCAAGATGAGGCTGATTTCAACTTGCAAGAAACTAGATACAGATATGCATGAATCTGATGTCATATCTGATCTAGTCACTCATCACATCCCTATCTGCAAGAAAGATCCCCTGGATGTGCAGAGGGCCTACATCTTGGACTACTACAAGAGCTACAACAAGAAAATCAGCCTGAAAGATATCCCAGAAGAAATGTATGGTGGTGATCTGCCTGTGGCCAAAGGCAGAAAATCTAAAAAGAAGCAGATCACCAAGGAAGAATACCTTGCTGAAGATGCTACTGAGGTGGGTGCTCAGAAGCATAAGAAAGCTAAGAAGGAAAAATCTGCTATGTCCACCATTCTTGAGGAAGTGGAGGATTTGGATGATGTCCCTCTTATCAGAAAAAGGACAAGGAGTACTCAAGAAACAGCAGAACAGCCTGCTTCTGAACAAGCTGGTTCTGAACAAGCTGCTTCTGATCAAGCTGCTTCTGAAAAGCCTTCAAGTCCCAAAAATAAAAGAGAAGCTGCTCTTCAGACCATCCAAAGGAAGAGGTCTAATTTAACAAGAAATCTGAAGACAGCTGAAGGAAGAAGGGAAGAAATGTTGAAAGAACTGGAAGAGAACTGGGATGAAGACTCAAGCCCCAAGAAGGCAAAAAGGACTGCAACTTCTGAGCCCATAGTCATGCCCAGTTTTGAAATGACTGAAGAAATGAGGCAGTACGCTAGAGAGGTTTCTGCATCCAAGATAGCAGAAAAGAAAAGGTTGAAGGAAGTGTTTGAGAAAGAAAGGGATGAGCGTCTCAAGGCTGCAGGGTATGTGCCTACTCCTGACATTGCTGCTTTAGCGTCTGAGTTAGAAACAGTTCAGTATGGAGCAACTCTGCTTTCTCAAGCCTTGAAGAATAAGCAAGCTTCAGGAGCAACTTCATCAGATCCAGTTTCAACAGCTCCAGAAGCAATTCATCCAGAAGCTCAGTCCTCAGGTAATCCATCTAAAGCTCCAACTAATACTCAGTCTCTATCTCTACCCTCTTCACCCTCTTCATCATCCACAGAATCAGATGACCAACCCCTTAGCCAACATATAGACAAGCTTCTAAAAACCAAACCTACCAAACTAACAGAATTTGGAACACTTGACTATGAGAGTACTCAAATAGAATTTTCAAAAAATAGGATAAAACTTTGTGAGAAATTCAATTTGCCTACTACTCATCCACTATATCCAGATATTCCAGAGCCTGTTAGTATACAACAACCTGAACCCAACCAAGAACCTAACCAAACTCCACAAAGAGCCTCTGAAGTAGTTTCAGATGCAACTACTTCAGAAACCCCCCAACACCAAGAATCCTCAACCCTTCACAACTTAGAAAAACATCTAGGTGGTGAAATGCAACCAACACCCACTAAGGCCTCTAAGACAGTTTCTGAAAAGACTGTCTTGGAAACCCAAACAGAAACCCAAACCATCCCTGAGCAAACTGTTCAGGAGCAAACTGCTTCTGAACAAGTTGCTCCTGACCAAACAACTTCTGACCAACATATACCTTCTGACCAAACAACAGAACAACAACAACAACCAGATTCACCCACTATAATAGACTTAACCTCTGACCAACCTTCCACATCAAATACAACTCAAACTGAACCTTCACCCATCCCTGACCATATCCTGGAGTCTGAGTATATAGAGGAACAACTGATCAGACTTAGTGATGAGATTCAGGCACTGATTCTTCGCAGAACAGTTCCTGCACCTCCTATTCACTATTATGATCAGTGGATGGATCTACAGAAGAGCTTTGATGAGCTGCTGGATCAGCTTAGAACTAAATGTGTGTCATCTCACTCTACTATGCTGAAGAAGCTTTTGGATGATATGCATGAAGCAGCTAAGGAGAAAGAGCTGAATTTTGTGCCTCTGCTGGACATCACTCCTTTCTATCCAGAAGAAGAGTACATCACTAGGGCTGCTAGAATTCAGGCTGGATATAAAAGAAGAATGAGGTAAAAGGATGAGCTACTTCAGAAGAAGGATGATCAGATCAAGTATCTCTTAGAACAGTTGTATAAGCAAGCCCAACCTTAGTTGCACACCCAACTCTAGCTTGTTTTTTACTTTTGTTCTTAGTAGCTGTGTCTTTGTATCTTAATCTTTCTTTATATATATTATCATTGTTTCTGGATCTTGTGCTTTTTCACCTTCAATATGTTTTACAAGCTTTAACTCTGATGATATTTACTGTTTTTAATGCTGTTTGCTCTGATACTCTTTCTTTTGTTTCTATTCTTTTTGTTGATGACAAAAGGGGGAGTAAATGTATAGTATTTTTTAAGGCACTGAGCCCTACTCTAAATTTCTTTTAAATACTTCTGATTTGATTTTATAAGTATTTTATTGAAATTTAATTAATAAGAATAGAACTTAGGGGGAGCTTACAAACCTCACCTTAAAGATCTATTAGACTCAGGGGGAGCTTACAAACCTCTGTCCCAGTAGTCAACTTATTAATTAGATCAACAACAATTGAACATTTTAAATACTATTGTTTGTCATCATCAAAAAGGGGGAGATTGTTGGAACAAAATGTGTTTCACAATGAACCTTATTAAGTTTTGATGATAACAAGGTATTAAAAATTGTCAATTGGTTATTACTAATAATTGTTCAAGTGTACAGGACCAAAGGCTACTCAAGTTATTTCAATAGGTCTTGGAAGAACAATGGAAAGAAAAAGAAATTCTGAGCATCTGAAGAAAACTGCTCCTGAAGCTAAACTGCTCCTGAAGAGATGACGTCATCAGAAGCAGAAAGTCATCAGAAGCAAAAGTTTTCATCAGAAGCAATATCTTCACCAGAAGCTACATTTGATCCTTTAATCAAACTGAAGATTCAAAGTAGCTGATTTTCAATTCAGTCTTATCAAAGAAGAACGAAGAATTGAAAGGGAGGTATCAACGGATATATGGATAGCACTGAGCTCTTGTCTCTCGTTAATAGAGTTGACAAAGTACAAGTGTACAACCACTACCTCCACTACTCTGTTTTCTGTCTACGCTACAAGACAAAACAACAACCATGCCTGCAGAATTGTACACTCAAGATGGGAAGGAATTTGAAGTTTATTCTTCAAAGGACTACACCCAAATCAGGCAAAGGATCACTGGTGGATAATCAAAGGATTTCAAACGACTCTTTAGACGTGCTGATTATCTCAACGTCTCTTTCACGCCTCTATAAAAAGGAGTGAAGACTTGAAGATAATATAGAGAGATACATAAGTTTAAAAGCGCCAAAACTCTGTCAATTTGATTCTAAAAAGCACACTGAATTTCTGCACTGATTTGATACATCTTAGAAATTCAAAGTCTAGAGTCTTTTCTGTATTGTATTGTGAACACCACTGATTGTATATCAAGTGTTCAATTCAAACTCAATTCTCTGTATTTTTGTTTGATTAGAAGTCTCTTGCCTGCGTGCTTGAGCATTGGAAGACTCTTGCGTGTGTGCTTGAGCATTGTTTTGTGAAGTCTCATACTTTGAAAGTATTGAGCAGTTGTAATCTTGTGATTATAGTGAAATCTCCTTGGAAGTGCAAGGGGGACTGGACTACTTCCGTGTTGTGGAAGGAACCAGGATAACTACCTGTGTCTTTGTCTTTCTTTTCTCTGCTCTGTTCTTTTCCGCTGCAATCTGACTCTGATCATTTCATCAGAAGCAATCAAACTGCTTCTGAAGTTTTATCAGAAGAAGAATCCTTTTTTAAGAGAAAAAGAAAACACAATTCAACCCCCCCTTCTTGTGTTTTTCACCTTCATATTTCAAGCCCATTTTTCCAACCGGGCTTTTTGGCCCGGCCCGATAAAGCCCGAAGCCCGTTTAGGGCCAGGCCGCCCGTTTTGATAGCTCTACATTTATGTACAATTTCATTAAAAAAATACAAAAATTTACTTTGAAATAGGGACCAAAAGTAGTGTCTCAAAATTTTATAGGGACTAAAAGTTGAAGGAAAATTTTAGAGGGACTAAAACGAAAAGTTGGTATATTTATAGGGACCAAAAATATATTTAACCCCTATATTATTTTACCATCCCTTCCGTCGTCATTTAAATTGCTATGTAGTCCCGGTAACTATTAGAGCTCTATTTCTCTCAACAATACTATAAAACATCAAACAAATTGCATTATCATCGTAATAATAATTAATACTCTACTTATTTTCTTTATTAGATTAAATAAATAAAATTTGGGGTGTTACAATCATCACCAATTAGAGGTGGGTTTCTGATCTTTTCGGTGAGAACGGTTGAGTAGCAACAGTGACAGAGAATGTTCTGATGTGACGGTAACGACTTCCAGCACGATGGTAATGAATCTTCACTTGGAACGAAGGGTGCATACATACACTTTAACACTCCAACGCTCAATTCAGTAATGGAACTGAAAAAGAGTGTGTAAGAAGTGTTGTGAAAAGTGATGTATACCTTAAGGGTGAAGCAAGTTCACCCTTATATAGGCGCGCTTGGATCATAATTGTCTCCGTGAAGCAAGTTATGGGACACATACATCATGATCTCTGAGTGGAGGCGCGGTCATGTGTGGCACGGTGTACGCAAGCTGGTGTGCGCTCCTTCGAGGACGGAGCTTGAGGCGGTTTATTTTAAGCCACGTGTAACTGCTTGAGTGGTCTTGTGACCGGTCCAGAAGAATTTTCTTTTTTTCCCTCATTCCACATGCATAAAATTATGATAATTGATTTTGTGGATTATGAGGTGTTAAGAGTCCCACATCGGATAGGTGATGGCCGGACAATGTGTTTATAACTGGTGGCAATCCTCACCTCACAAGCCGGTTTTGTGGAGTTGTGTTAGGTCCAACCACGATTTCTACGATGGGGGCTTTATTGGTAAAATAAGGGTTCATTATGCATGAACGTTAGATCTAAGAGTTGAAGTTGATGCATTTACTAAATGGTGTATTTTCCTATTAATTGGATTATAGGTGATTGATGATAGAGTTTTGAAATTCCTGTAAATAGTCTTTTTTATCATTGTTGTCAAAATTCCGACTTAAATCTTAAAATTTAAGATATTGCGACTTTATACTTTATTCACCTTCAAACTCATATCCATAGCAGAATTCTAAAATAGGCAAAAACGTATTAAAATCGCATCTAAATCGTGAAATCCATACAAAATCGCAAGATTTTGAAGGATTTTGTCCATTTATTTTAGTCATTTATGTATAAGTATTTTGTGGACTTTAAATTGAGTCATTTATGACTATATACAATTTATAATATATATTTAGCATTATTTATGTTTTAGTAAAATCCACCGATTTTGATTGCGATTTTTTATATTGATTCTACAAAAGTAGTTGAGTAAAATCCTTTGATTTTGATTACGATTTTACGATTTTCGATTTTACTCTTCCCTTTCGACCTAAAAAAAAAATCATGATTTTGACAACCTTGTTTTTTTACTACTAATATAGCTATAAAATAGCGCATGAAATTTACGGTTATAGAATAAGTTGTCTAAACATGTAGCGAAACTCTTAATATTGTTGTGAGATTAATTCTGTAGACGATGCAAACAAGAAGATGAATGAGAAAGGATTGAGTAATTTATTCATTTATTTAAGTTTTTCTTGGTTTAAGATTTTTCTGGGTATTTTTTATAAACATTGATGAAGATTTGTTGAAGATGATGAAGGTGAGGAGAGGAGAAAGAAGACGAAGAGATAGAAAAAAGAATTATTTGTAGATAGTATACTATTAGATGCAATAGACCCACACAATCTAATGGTTTCCTTTTTGACAAAAAGATCCAAGGGTTAAAATTGAAAATATTAATGAGATTTTTCTTTGTCCATCTAAGATAGCCGGGGTTAACCCCTTGACAGAAGGGACAAAATTGTGTAACGGATGCATATTTAAAGGATCTAAACAGACCAAAAATTAATTATGGGATCAAAAGATATAAAAAAAATAGTTATGGGACTAAATTAGCAATTAAATCTTAATTTTTGTACATCTTAGAGTTAAAAATCCATAATTTCGAGGTACATTAAATTACAAACTTAAAAATAAATAAAAGTTATGATTATTGGGTGATTGTACGAAAATTAAAAGGCAACTCAAGAAACATTCTAGCATGAGAATAAGGTATATTGTGTGGTTTTTTTCCAAGTGTAAGAACTCGTTACTCCCTGAATCGGGTTTTTAAACACTCTAGATTCTGATTCTCATACACTAAGTGGCTTCACTCATTTACAAGTCTACATATGTTTTTAATGCACATAAACATTAAAGGATACATGACGAAACGTTGTGGACAATCATCATCAACTTTACATATAGATTTTGCTAAAATAAGAAAATGAAAAAAAATATATATTACTAAAATGAGATTAGATATTATGTAGGAACTACAATGTTAAGAAGAAAAGTTGAAAAGGGTGAAAAATTAGCTCACCATAAACCTCCTTTGTAACCATAAATAAATAAAGACATGAAAACATAGCATAAATAAACTTTAGTGTTTTATCCATACTATTTTTTTTTTCTCTTTTCTTAAACAAATAGAATATGAATTTGATCACTTTATAATGAATGAAGCTCATGTAATTATGAAAACAATATAATATTTTTGACACTTAAAAACATGAATGTGATGTACTTGTAATTTTACCACACTTTGTAAAGGTTTCTTAAATTAATTTTGGTTTTGTGTTTGTCCCTTTAGCTCACTTGGTAAAAGGGTAAAATTAATTCTTGTTATTTTATAATTTACTTTTTAACCTTTTATGATATGCTTATCTCACGACGCCAGATGTGCCTTCCGAACGTGGTTGGTTTGATGATGTGTGGGTGAAGGAAGCTCCGCTTAAGGTCTCTGTTGTTTGGCGTTTGCTCCGCAATCGAATCCCAACTAAAGATAACCTTTTCCGTCGGCGCATCATTCCTTTTGACGACATTTCTTGCATTATTGGTTGTGATTCTCTCGAGACGGTGGATCATCTCCTGCTTCATTGTCCTCATCTTGAAGTGGTGTGGCATCACATCTTTCAGTGGCTAGGCATTTATTTTATTGCTCCGGCGTCTATCTCCGATCATCTTCATCAATTTTGTCATTTGGTGGGGTTTCCGCGCACTATTCACTCTTTTCTAATGGTAATCTGGATGGCTACTGTCTGAGCTATCTGGAAGGAAAGAAACAACATGGTTTTTAACCAGAAGATTGATACTTTAGATCATTTAGTATATAAAATTAAATTGATGTCTTTTTCTTGGCTAAAGGCAAACAAGCCTACTTATGCTTTTAGTTACCACGACTGGTGGCGGCACCCTTTACCTTGTATGGGTGTTTTATTGTAGCCTTGTGTTGCTTTGTTGTTCTTCAGGAGTGTCCATTTATGGCACCAGACATTTAGCTGTATTCTTTTGGTGGGTGGTTCTCTTTTGCACACCTTATACGAGATGAATCATCTTTGATGATATAATATATTCTATTTTGGCTTTGTAAAAAAAAACCTTTCATGATAGAAATGGAAAATGTCTTTTTAATTTTGTCGACCGTTAAAACATTCGGTTGTACGAATACTACATAATGAACATGACAAGTTGACAACATAGTTATGGGTTTAAGAATTGCTCTTATTCGCAAGTACTGTAAATTGTACTGTTTCTGTGAAATCTACGAGTTGTGTTTGTTAATAGTACTGTTAAGATTTGTGTGTTTTCGTGTTAATATTCAGTTTTGCTTTGACTTGTGAATAAGGTGATGATACAGAATATTTTCTTGGGTACGTAAATACCTCTTTTCGTCCCTGTAATATTAACGAATTTCGGTTTTAATCTATGTAAAAAAAGATTTAGATTTTGTTCCTGTAATTTCATATTCTTCCACTTTTGGTAGCTCATTCCACCACGTCAGCAAAATCTGCATACATGGCACGTAAAATGAGGGACCAAAAATGGAGGAATCTGAAATTACAGGGACCAAAAGTGGGAGAAATATGAAATTACAGGGATGTAATTTATGCGGATTCTGCTGACGTGATGAAAGGAGGGATCAAAAGTGGAAGAATCTAAAATTACAGGGATAAAATCTAGATTTTCTTTTTTACATGGACTAAAACCGGAATTCGCTAATATTACAGAGACGAAAAGAGGTATTTACCCTATTTTCTTTTGTACTAACTATTGATAGTTTGGAGCCCAGCACAGCTTCACAATTTCTTTTATCCTAAATCAAAATGTGATTCTTCTGATTATTATATGTAGGGGTTGGGGTTCGAACTTCAGACATCCCACTTATTCACATTGAAAAAAAGATGAATTCTAATTACTAGATTATTTGACCAAAAAAAAAAATGTATGTTTATTTTAAATAAATACTTAATAAATTGGTAACTTTATTTAACAAAAAAAATTGATAACTTTATTAAATGTTTTCCTTCAAAAAAGACTTTATTAAATGTTTGCAAATTAATTATGTATCAACTGGAATTAGATTTAGCCGAAGAAATTAAACTCTCGGCAGATATTGTCTCTAATAAGATTAGCTCTCACTAATATTTATTTTTGAAATAATTAGCTATCACTAAATGCAACTTATAAAAAAAATTAAAATTAATTTGTGTGTAGGTAACTTATAGGAATAAACTTTTTTAGAATAAATTACAACATATCATATTTGTTTGTATATTTAAACAATTTAATGTTAATGGTCATGATATATGATGATGTCCATGAGAAGATGACATGTACGATACCATATTATGGAATATATAATTTTTGCTTGTATTAAAAATTAGTCTCTAACAATGGCAAAAATGCCCTCTCAACCGAAAGCATCAAACATTTTCACCTTGGAACGGTGATCCTGATAATGATATATTTGAGTTTATGAGGGAATACATTTGAGTGATAATTATATAAAAAATAATTAAATTTTTTATTGTCGAATGATTAAATATATTAAATGAAAATTAACAATATTAACGTAATGTTTCTATTAAATATTTTTCTCTTATATATACAAAAATCTATTAAATAGTCGAATGTGTCAGTTTTAGATTTTATTTGTTTATATATGCCAAAACAAATTTTAATGTACATGTATAGAAAAATCGATATAATAAAATTTTGAAAACTGATGATTATTTTTAAAATATCAATATGAATGTAGTGTTTCTATTAAGGATAATACTACTTGGCACGATGGAGAGCAAGTATGACACAGACAACTGTTTGAAGCCGTTAGATAACTCATATCAACAACATGTTTTCATTTTTTTTACTTATCGTATATCTTCCGCTTTTTTCTTTCTTTCCGCTATCACTTTAATATGCATGTCGTTTAATTTCGTGTGGTTTAGGTATTGTGCTGTATAACATTTCCCTTTTTTTTTTTTTGTAGATAGACGAAATGGCAAAGCCATTATAAACTCACACACACAAGTGGAGGTACCGGGGTTCAAATCCCGGTCATGGCATCCGGCCTAACAATTTCGACATTTTGCCAGTTGAGTTAGGACTTCTGGATATTAAATCACTTCTAATTTAATACGCAAAACACCGTTAATATTTGTACTCCACTCGTTTAGGATTTTATATGTTTATATACTCATAAGAAATTTTTTATGTAGCGATATGCGATAGTCGATATGATAAATTTTTTAAAATTTGTGACTATTTTTAAAATATCAACATTATTATGGTGTTTATATTAAACATTTTTTATTTTCTATATAAAATATCGTTAAATATTTTCACCACACCTAATTACAGATTGTACGTGCTTGTATCTCAAAAATCAAATTTTACATATACCGTCGATATGAGAAAGTTTATATGCTTAAATTAAAAACTAATTATTATTTTAAAAGATATCAACGGAATGTAGCGTTTTTTTGAATTTTTTATATGCAAATTAATGATATTAAGAGATTAAAGGAAAAAAATATATAAACTCACTTGGATTGGTCTGGTGGTATTGACTTGAGATTTGGGAGTGTGTTCCTCCTTAGAGTATAAAGTATCGGGTTTGATTCTCTTCGATGTCAATTTAGGTATGCTAATTTAGCTTCATAACAAAAATTAATATATATATCCAATGATCCAAATTCATTTTGTAATGAAAAAAAAGGAAGGTCTCCGAGTTAGAGACTTACACGTGTTGTTTGCATGCATTTTAAAAAAATAAAAGTTATTTGCATGTATGTATGTTTATTTTGTCCCGTGAGCATAACTCAGTTGGCAAGACATGCATTATTATATGCAGGGGTTGGGGTTCGAATTTCAGACACTCCACTTATTCACATTGAAAAAAAGTGAATTCTAACCATTAGACTACTTAAAAAAAAATGTATGTTTATTTTAAATAAATACTTAATAAATTGATAACTTTATTTAACAAAAAAATTGATAACTTTATTAAATGTTATCCTTCATAAAAAACTTTATTAAGTGTTTGCAAATTAATTATGTGTCAACTGGAATTAGATTTAGCCGAAGAAATTAAACTCTCGGGAGATATTGTCTCTAATAAGATTAGCTCTCACTAATATTTATTTATTTTTGAAATAATTAGCTATCACTAAATGAAACTTAAAAAAAAAATTAAAATGAATTTGTGTCTAGGTAACTTATAGGAATAACCTTTTTTTTTTGAATAAATTGCATCATATCATATTTGTTTGTATATTTAAACAATTTAATGTTAATGGTCACAATGTATGATGTCCACGAGAAGATGACATGTACCATACCATATTATGAAATATATCATTTTTGTTTGCATAAAAAATTAGTCACTAACAATAGCAAAAAGGTCCTCTCAACCGAAAGCATCAAACATTTTCATCCAGGTGATGATACATTTGAGTTTTTTTTTTTTTTTTTGCTTTCGCATCGGTTTTCGACCCACCAATGGTGGACGATTAATCCGGCTATGCGTAGAGGTATGCGCACTGACCAAGTGTTGTTCTCCCTGAAAATCGAACCCTATATTCCCCGGATACGTCCTTGAGCTCCTTGGTTGATACATTTGAGTTTTTGAGGGAATACATTTGAGTTGTATTCTGTTTATGGTGAGATGTTTGAAAGAAAAAAAAAAAGGCGAGAAATTAGATTGGCCGAGTATCAATCAAATTAGATTCGCTATATCGACACAGAGTGTACGATTTTGGTTTTAATATTTTAGGTTTTGATGGTGTCAATGGAATTCTTTGTCTCCTTTATACGATACCATATTACGGAATATATCATTTTTGTTTGTACATTAAAAAAGAAAATTATGTTATCGAATCAAACCACTAAGAAATTTAAGCTCATTCCTTCCAACCCTTTTGATTTTGGACCTAATTTGAGTGTTTTGCTTAACCATCGTGAACTTGGTTATGATTCTGTCAACAACGACTATAAAGCAATGTTCCATGGAATAGTTTGTTGAGAAATTAATTCCATCCCCCATATGTGGGAGAATAAGTTATAAAAAATAAAATAACATTTTAATCCCTTTTGACTTTGACTAAAACCCTAATCTTGAATCTGAAAACTCCAACTCTTCTTCCCTTCCCACGACACAGAAGAATGGAGAGATGTGTGGCTGCGTTGTCGTCAAATTCAAATAAACAGAATGTAAAGGTAAGAAGAAGCCAATCACATATTCCTAATGATCTTTCCTTCTCTATTCTTTCCAAATTACCTATAAAATCATTCAAGCGTTTTGGTTGTGTACGTAAATCATGGTCCCTTTTATTAGATAACCCTTATTTCATGACCATGTACCGCTATCATTTCGTAACAAAGGATCATTCTTATTATGATGATACCTCTCTCCTCCTACACCAAATATTAACTCCTTGGGGCCTCCACCCTGGCTGTGACCGTTATCCTCACGATGATACATTTGAGTTGTATTCTGTTTCCGGTTCGAGTTTTGAAAATAAGGTCAAATTAGATTGGCCAAATATCAAATTAAAGCCGGGATATTATAGGGCTGGAGTCAAATATGAGCGTGGTTTTAGGCTTTTAGGTTCAGGTAGTGTCCATGGAACTCTTTATATGGTTTGTGCACACAACGGGAATTTTATATTATGGAATCCATCTACTAAGGAATCTAAACTTATTCCTCCTAGCCCTTTTGATTCTGAACCTAATTGGCGTTTTTGTGTTATTCATCGTGGATTTGGTTATGACAGTGTTCGAGATGACTATAAAGTGATATGTTATGGAAAAGTTTCAAGAAACTGTTATGGAGTATTTACCGAAGAAGCTAATTGTGGCTCCTATTTATGGGAGATATATAGTGTAAGAAGAAACTGTTGGAGAAAACTTGATGTCGACATGCATAATAAGCATGATAGTTGTAACCATCAACAATTGTACGTCGATGGACTCTCACACTGGATGTGTTTTGGTGAAACATGTCAGGAAAGATATATGTTGTCATTTGACTGGAGCAACGAGATTTTCCTTACAACACTCATACCCCCCGCCCCCATCTCCAACATAAATGGTCGTCTTGAAGATTTTTGGGGGATGAAACAGTTGTTCCTATTAAACGGGTCTATTGCTTTCATAGTAAGTTATAAAGAGACAGGTACATTTCACATTTCAATTTTGGGAGAACTCGGTGTAAAGGAATCATGGACTAAGATCTTTATTGTAGGGCCCTTTCCTTGCCTTGAGTATCCTATCGGAGCTGGAAAGAAGGGCGATATGTTGTTCCGGAAGAAAGACGGCAAATTCGCTTGGTTTGATTTAAATACCCAAACAATAATTGAGGAGTTTGGTGTTATAACACAGATGCTTGGATGTCAGATAACAATTCATAAGGAAAACCTTCTTCCTTTTGAAGGAAAAAGTATTTAATAGGCATTGTTTTTTGGGTTTCACTTTGGATCTTGAGCATCTTGTGCTAAGATGTGTTTCTAACTATTTGGCCTACGTTTGTGTCATTGAACTAGGATGTTTAATTTTACGTCATTATTGGATTATGTTACTGAGGTAGAATCAATGTACTGATGCAGAGAATACAATGGACTGTTAATGTCATCTGTCTCATGAAAGTATCATTTTCTTTTTATAAGTGAAGGTTTGATTACAGTTCTGTTTTTACTTGTTTACTGTTCTATCAGAATATCATTAACGAGTAAACCCTCAATTTAGATCACTCTTCTATCTAGTCTTTAAACAATGAACACACAATAAAGATGACTATATACAATTTGGTAAAATCTATCGATTTTGATTGCGATCTCTTTGAGTCTTAAAAACTAATGGTCTAGGAGGAAATTAATAAGAGTTTGTCATTGTTATGATTTCTCAAAATTTACTTTGACTTTAATTTTATCTCCCAAAGATGATACTCTGAAGCTTTGGCTAAATTTACTAAACTTATCCAAAACCAAAAATAATTAAAAATTATTTCTTGAAGAAGTGACCATGGTGGTTAATTTGCTAACGCTCCTTTTTTTTGTCATGGGTCTACACACAGAAATAGAAAAAAGACAAAAAAATCAAGAGGCAAAAACATCAAAAATTTTGGTCATTTAACAAATATGTTTATTTATGTCAAAAAGAAAAATAAAAAAAATAATTCTATTGTACTCATCTTGTCTGATTCAAGGAAGGAATGTTGGCAATTTATCAACGTAGGAATCCCTAGGTTTGTAAACTAACATCAAGTTCTTTTGTTAGATTACTTTTCCAAATATATCCACCCTTAATCTAAGCCAAGTTATAACCCATACAATCCTCAAAGTGTGTATATATTTTAATTTTGGCTGTCTGTTTTAAATTGTCTGAAATTTACTGCAAGGTACATTCATGTGACAACTGGAGTGGCCAGATGTTGTGACCAACCCTATTGGCTTCGGGTGATACATACGTGTATTATGGAAAAGAGTATGGCTGAGAATATGAGCTATTTTATTGTTCTCAAATAAGTAACACGAATTGTTTAGACGAAACAACAATCCATGTTGATTTGATTCTCTACTTATAATTTTATTAATTGGGAAACTATCTGGTACACTTGCCTAATCTGACTACAATCCACTTGGATACGACAAATTCTAAATAATTACTTTTTATCATAAAACTACAACTATCAACAACCTATGTTGCATTCATAACCAACTATTCCTTTGGAGTTGTGATATGCATTGTTAGATTATCGGGTTTCGTATAGTTTTGATTACACAAATGATTATGTCTTTCCTCAACGATTCATGCTTATGCACTTAAAATCCTAAATCTCTCTACCCTTTTCAACCATCACTTGAAATAATAAAAAATATAAATCTTTAGACATAAAATTAAATTAATAGTTTACAATTAAAAGGATTATTTTTTTACTCTTAAATATTAAATATATTCTTATTATAACTGATATTATTTATAACTTAGTTGGGACAAAGATGATACATCAAAATTAAGAGACGAAATAAGACAATCTATAATTAAAATAATCTTTAGTACCACAATTCATTTCATTAACAACATCTAAGAGTAAAAAGCAATAATTTACAAAATAAAATATAAATTAAAATACAATTACTGCATTTAAAACCTCATTTTAATTACAATTCTACATCCTCTGTCGATGCACTTAAAATATAAAGGAGGATTCGAAACTTTGGGACATTCGTCATCAGTTTTACATTTCATCCAGTCATCTGCAACGAAAAAAGGAAATAAAACATATTACTAAACCAAAATAAAAATTTGTACAGTAACTGCAAATTATAGAAGTAAAATTCAAAAGGTTAAACATATTGCTTACTTTGAGCTGCTTGTGAGACAATAAATAGGGATAGAAATAAAACCAAAGCATAAACAAACTTGATAATTTTAGTCATATTATTTTCTCTTTGTATGCAACAATTTGTAGTTTAGAACGCTCATACAATGTGTTATATTTGACCCTTTTCACACTTATTGTTTGTCCCTTAATGTGTTGCGTTTGAAAGGGGAAATGTATTTTTAATTAACTTCTCAACCTTTCATGATATAGAAATTCATATGAATAGCAAACAATTGGTGTGACAATATAGTTATGCACAAGTTAAAATTGAAGGATTTTTTAATATATTTAACAAAGTGATATGATAAAATAAATTGCACTCTTCAAGTCAGTGCCAAACTCTAATTTTTACTCACTTAATACTAATTATTTCTCAATACCTTTCAAAGTCTCGAAGTAGTTATTTATATACAAGGATATGAAACAAAATTTCCTATTATTACTTATAGCATAACAAACGGGTCATATTTCATTGAACGTTATAACTGCATGAAAAAGGCCATTTTGCTTCAAATTGTTGTCGATATTGTAAGACAGTTGGGCACTTGATTCAAAATTGTCCCAATTGTCCTGCATGATTGATGAAAGGTCATCTTACGTTATTTTTAACTTGTTTTTCAATCATTTTTAGTAGGTTTTAGCAGCAAAAAGGAGGAGTATTAGTAAGATAGCCTATGATTTCAAGACTTTTGTAATGTTTTCTATATTTGAGTATGTAATTTTAGTTTTCCCGAAACACAACAATTTTAGGGAGTTTTGAAGTAATTCATGAAGAAATCATGCAAATCGGCAAATCAAGAACAACTGAAGAATTGTCAAGACTTTAGGAAGACAAAGAATGAAGATTCAAGAGGCCTCAAGAGACTTTACATAGGAAGGAATTATGTTTCCAAGTTCCGGGCAAGTTATTTGAAGACGAAGACCTAAAAACGACGAAGATCAGAGAAATTGGGTCCGAAAGCACAATCAAATGCGCCTAGGGCATGCAATATGCGCCTTATGCATTGCCTAAAGGTAATATGCGCCTCAAGCATTTGCTATGCGCCCCAAGCATCTCAAAATGCAGGGGCGCAGGCGTAATTTTATTCATTTTTCGGGGTTTAGCCCGCGTTTTTAGTCCAAACCCAGTTATAAATCTCAACTATAAATAATAGCCTTCCTCATTCAGAATTTCTTGTTCAGAACTGTGACAGTTCAAGAGGAAGGCTAGTTTGGAGCTTCGGGAGATAATCTTTCTTCTTCTTGATTTTCTAGGGTATGTTTTTCTTTTTTGTAATTTATTTTTAGTTACCATGTGTTACTAAATCTTTTTAGGTTAGAGTTCTAAGATGAATCTTTATATATTTTTGTTGGATATTTATTTAATTTAATATGTCGTTTATTTTATTTTATTTATTCTTTTGTTCGCTATTAAGTTTTATTATGAAATAGTTTATTTTTGTGATAGGTGCAACCCTAGATTAGGTACTTAGGTTGTGACAGGGCCTAATATTTTTATCATTAACTGGATGCTTATATCTTGATATTTATATCCCTTTTCTGATTACTATATATATAAGAAGTAAGTGATTATTAACTAGTCAAAGATACCATAGGAATTGTTGATTCTAGACGTAGGTACTCATTTGATGATGCCCACTAAGTCGGGTGGTACCTTACCGAACCTAGGAATTAACTGGTTAGTAATTAGGGAACCAAGCACCTAGCTGTCTGATTTAAGCTATAACCTAATAGAACCATTCTCTTGAAACCCTTGGTAAGGTAGACGTAGATTAGGGATGCCCGTTTGTAGAACTATTAAGAAAGCGTAGAGAGAGTGTGCTATGAGTGTCCTAAGATTCATAGATGGGCACACCTAAGGGAACCTTGTCCTTCATTGCCTTGGGAAACACTAGAAAGACAATTTAAGCTTATGTTTCAATTACCTTTGAATTAACAAGACCCCGCACGTAAGGATCACCGTGCGATCATCAGGTGCAGTTAGCCATCGGAGGGATAAACCAAAGTAGGTTAGTAACGTCCCAACGACCTCATCACTTGTATAGTCTACATAAGATAAATAAACGCGACATTTATATTACTTATTATCCAACAACATTTATATCACTTGTAAGCCTATATAGTTTTACTTTATGTTTTTTTTATGATGTTCTTTAGTTTACCTTTTGATGATCGTCTTGTTCTTCATTTTTCTAGCATATAGCATGTTAAAGCACCCAACATCTAGTCTCATTGTCCTAGGATTCACGTGTGTCTTGTGCATTGCTAGCTTATTTGAAAATTATCCAATTCTCATCTTTTCACTAGCTGAATCGATTCATCATACTTTGAATCGTATCATCTGAAGTTTCTGACTTCAAATGAAACGATTCACCAAAATTTGAAACGCATCACCATTGAATCGATTCTTCATATTTTGAATTGCATCATAAAAACTTTCTGACATGCATGGAATTGATTCATAAAAGGTTGAATAGTATATTTCTTCATCCTTGGCTCACTTGAATTGATTCAAATTTTCACTGAATCATATCAATCTTCATAGATCTCTGGCTTGTATTTTTGCTGTCTGAATCGATTCACACATTTAGTGAATCGATTCACTTTGTTGCTTTTGGTTGAAATTTTACACCTGCCACTCCTCTCTATATATACTCACCTCCTCATAACTCCAATTATTCAATCATTTGTACCTATTCTCTCTAGGTCTCAAAAACTCATTGTTCATAAATTCTTCAAGATTAAACACTTTTTCTTAGAATCTCCTTGTACATTGAGTCACATGGATTTTATAGTGGGCTAGTAGGGATTGTAAGTTGGTTCTTTATAGGAGATTGGTTTGGCTTAATCAAGGCTCCAAAGTGAAGTGAATAATCTCACTCCACCTCCAAAGGTCTTGGGGGGTATTTATAATTGTTCTTGCAATCGAAGAGGAATCGTTTACCGGATGTAGCATCAAATACTTGAGTGAAGCGTTCGAAGAGGAGCATGGGTAATCAAGGATTCGAAGATTCAAGAAGCACCAAATTCAAAGGTTATTTGAAGTTTGGGGGAGTGCTTACATAGGAGTTGAAGAACTAGGATAGTTTCAAGGAACTCTTGTAATCACATTTGTATTCAACATTATTACTATTAGTGGATAACCTTGGTGGATGCGTTTTTCACCAAGAAGAGTTGACGTAGCTCAAAGCGAGGACGAAAGAGTGAACAACTATAAAAATATTGGTGTCGTTCTCTTTTCCTTATCCTCTTTAATTTCCGTTAATTGTATATGTCAATTGATTAATTGATAGTGTTGAATTTTTTTAATTGATCTAAGTACTTTTTGATAAAATTGATCTAACTCCTTGAGTTAGGTTTTTACTATTGAACTTGGATTAATTAGTATCAAATTCTATCCAATTCATCAATTGCTTATAAATTTTGTTTTTGATTGATAGCTTATTATATTTTCTTATAGGTTTGGATTTGAAATTGTCTAGTTTTGCAAATTATTCAAGAACTATTAATATTTGATTGTAATAAAATTTATGTTGTCAATCTCTCAGTTATATATTGAATCTTATTAGCATATAGTGTTTATCTTTTTGTAATTGTTGTGATTGTTCAATCTTGTTTTCAATTAGTCAAAACATTTCAAATAGATTTTGAAAACTCCTTAAAAAGTTTCAAAAGAGCTATTCACCCCTCTCCAACTAGTAACATTATTGGCCATATAGACCAACAACCGCTTTTGTCATTCATAATTTCTAGTTCAGAACAGGAGCAGTTCAAGAGGAAGGCGATTCTAGGAGCTTAAGAAGGAGTTTTATCTTCTCCTTATCTTTTATAGGGTATGTTTTAATTTTTTTTAGTTTGTCTTAGTTATCATGTGTAAACTAGATATTTATAGGATAGGTTTCTAAGATGAATATCTATTTGTTTTGCTGGATAATTATTTAATTTAATGTCGTTTATTTTTGTTTATTTTATGTTCGCTATTAAGTTTTATTAGGATTACTTTATTTCGGTGCAGTGCAACTCTAGTTTATGTACTTTGGTTGTGACAAAGCCTAATATTGATGCTTATATCTTGATATTTATATATACCTATCTAGGAAGCAAGTGGTTAATAACTTGACGAAAAATATCGAAAGCGAGTTGACCCTAGTAGTAAGTACTTAGGAGGTGACATTACTAATATTGAGTAAAATCTGCTAAATCTAGGATGTAACTAGTTATTAATTAGGGAAACATGCATAGTCTACTTAAGATAATTAAACGCAACATGAATCTTATTTACTTCCAACAAAATATATATGGGGGAATCGAAGAGTCTTAACCGCTACTTACTTTACTGCAACAAAACAAGTAACTTGCTCTGTTTCAAACAACTAAAAATTGAAATCGCTAACCCTTAACTCTTTTATTTTATATCGTTAAACTAAAATAAGTAACGTGAATTGTTTAGGCGAAACAACAATCACTTTATTACTTGATAAACGATTTGGTACACTTACCTAATCCGTCCATCAATAACCTACAATACATACACCCTCTCTAATGATACAATCAGTATCTCAGAGAGAGAGAGAGAGGGAGGGAGGAAGGGAGGGAGGGGGAGAGGGAGAGAGAGGGAGTGTGTGTATGTTTGTAAAGGTGTGAATTTTGATATCATACCAGCGCATAGCGGTGATGCCACACTTCTATAGTCGAGCTAGTTATAACCATTTGGTGAGACGAAATAAGACAATCTATAATTAAAATAATCTTTAGTGCCACATATCATTTCCTCAATAACATCTAAGAGTAAAAAGCAATCATTTCAAGGTCTGTGAATTTACAAAATAAAATATAAATTAAAATACAATTATTGTGTTCTTAAAGGAATTCACATAATATTATAGTATAAGGTCTATTATAGTATAATATTATTGTGTTCAAGAACTCGTTATATCCTATAAGAGTTTCTGTACCGTCTTATGTTTATATTTGTCGTTGATTACCATTCTACATCCGTCGTTGATGCACTTAAAAGATAAAGGAAATTTATCATCAAATTTGGGACATTCGTCATCGGTATTACATTTCATTAGGTCTGCAGCGAAAAAAGGAAATAAAACATATTACCAAACCAAGATAAAAATTTGTGCAGAAACTACAAATTATAGAAGTAAAATTAAAAAGGTTAAAAATATTGCTTACTTTGAGCCGCAATTGAGAAAATAAATAGGGAAAGAAATAAAACCAAAGCATAAAGAAATGTGAGAATTTTAATCATATTATTTTCTCTTTGTATGTAACAAATAGAATATGATTTGTTATTTTTATAGTCTATAATTCTCATACGTTATACTTGACCCTTTTCACACTTATTATATGTCCCTTAATATGTTGCGTTTGAAAGGGGAAATGTATTTTTAATTAACTTTTCAACCTTTCATGATAGAAAGGGGAAGTGTTTTTTCAGAAAGTCATTGGACCATAATATAGAAATTCATATGAATAACGAACAATTGGCGTGTCAATATAGTTATGCACATATTGAAATTAAAGGATTTTTTAAAATAAAAACATTTAATAAAGTGATACGTGTTTACCGGTGTTTTTTTTTTGTAAATAAGAAGATTTGGTTTTGGTTATTACAAGCACGATCAAACAAGAAATCTTAGGACATGATGTGCAAAGTTTTTCTAGAAAGTGAGTGAGTATTTATCAGATTCATAGGTTGCTTTTTGAACAAGACAAATTTGCAGTGTCTTTTGATAGAAAAAAGTAAAGAAAAATGCAAGTAAAAGACTTTAAAAGTTTAAAACATGGAAACTTAAAGAAAAAGTAAATTGCATTGCATTAATGTAAAGGTGGTTCAACAAATCAGATTACATACATTATGTATGACTCTTATCTCTAGACGCTGGTACTTCGAGTGCTAGAATTCAATAAACAATTTGCGACCCATTTTTCATATGGAAAACTACTATTAGTACATAGTAAAATAAGGCTAACTGCCACAATCAACACTTCAGCCACCGAAAACTACTTGTCCCCCACGTCTTCACTAAGGAAACCGCAGTTTTTTGAATTCAAATTCTTCCCTCTTCGCTAGTAACTGTTTGACTTCGACGAACTTACATCTTTCTTGTCGAACTCTGAAGCTTTTAGAATCTTTCAAACGCTAAGTTCAGACTCTGCTGAAATCCTCATGTTGAAGAAAAATACTTTGATTCCTGAAAAGACAAAAGTTAACAAATGTTGACTGCATTAATTGAGCTTGACGAAATTACAAGCTAACAAATTGCCCCCCAAAAATGAAATTTTCGACTGAAAAATTCTAAAGGAGAAAATTGACATTTTTGAAAAACTCTAAACATTCTTTAGAAAATGACGTCATGCTAATTATGACTTTCAAGAGTGGTCTTTTCAAGTTTCCTTTCATTTCACGCTTTCCAGATTTAGTGGGCCATCACTTTTGCAGTTAAAAAGTTAGTGGGCCTTTCCAACTTGCCATTAGGAGCCAAGTATCACTTGTTAACCCTTTATCTTCATTGCTCTCACGTTTTCCTATTTCCTCATCATAATTACGCCTCTTATCTGAAGATTTTATCGATTTTCTCCCCTCGAGATTTTCAACTTTCCCACTAACTCAAGAAACCAACCTCTCATCTAAGACACGCGTCAGCTACTTCCGTCATTTTATTGCCTATAAAGTCCCCTTGTCTTTACTCCCTTTCAACTCGTCTTCCATTTCTAAAAACTTGCATTTTTCACTTTCTGCGAAAGAGAAAAAACTCTTGCAAAAATGGAACGACTCCTAGACGACGTTCTGCTCGCCATCGTCAGAAAGGTCACAACTTCTGGTACTAGAAACCTTTTCATATTCAGAGAAATTTATGTTCGCCATCGGAGACAAGCCAACAATCATGAGGTAATTAGGGCTTTTCCAAGGAGTTGTCTGTTGTATCTTTCTGATTATCGTCGTGCGGAAAAAACACGCCTTCATGCGACAACTTTCTTGTAGTGGGCATTCAGCGTACTGCGTTGTGTTGGCGTCCAAACTGTTCCAAAAAACTAGCCCTGACTTGGAGGAAATCAAACAGATCTTGCACGAAGCAATTGTTCATGGATCTAACGCAGCCAAGTATTTCCTAATGTTGCTGAACGCCCTGGCTAGAGATGGGTTTTCAACAGATGAAGTTTTCTCCACCTTCAAGGACCTCTTCAAGCATCGGCAACATGCCACCTATAGGAGGACTATCATGAATATCGAACGTCATTACGAGTTGAGGGCCCTCCCTCTCGGCTTGGAAAAAAGGTTTATGTGTGCTTCAAACAAAACCTGTAGAGGGAATGGAAGGAAGCCCAATATCTTTTCACCACTTCCAGGCTCTGATAATGACTACTCCATGAAAGACCTCTGCCTTTCCTGTCGATTTGATGTCTAGATTACCTGGTTTCTCATCCATTTCCATTTCCCATGAGACGCAAGATTCTAGATTTTCATATTTAAATCTAGGAAATAGTTTCTTGTAACTTGGTTGTCGAATCAGTTTTAGAGGTTTTACCCGTATTTCGACATTAATGTATTTTGGCTCGTTAGTTGCCTTTCAATCTCAATCAAAATGCCATTTATATTTCCTATGCTTTTTTTTATATAATGTTCAACAATATACATGGCTTATATAATTGCTTCTTCGCACTAATTTTGCTTTTAGTTATAATGCCAAGTTTCTTGTTTCTCGTCGAAACTATTCTTGTATTATTTTAACTTTCTGCAATATAGGCTTATATTTTTTCAAATATTTTCCATTTATTCTAAATATTCTATTGTTGAAAATACTTGTATAACTTTAAATGGTCCTTTCCAATTTGATGACCATTTGCCCAAGTATCTCTTTTTTCCATCGACAAAAGTACTTTCCAAACAAAATCTCCAATTTTAAACATTTTTGATTTTACCTTCTTATTATAGGCCTTTGCGACACGTTCCTTTTGCCTTATGAGCACTTCCAATTCCATTAGCCTTTCTTCATCTACGTCAACCAATTCATCCAACATCATATTCCAATATTGATATGTTGGAATTTCCATTTGCTTTTGTACTTTGGCTGATTTTATATAGATTTCTACCGGTAAAACTGCGTCGTGCCCAAAAGCCAAACGAAATGGTGTAGAATTTGTTGACTCATTTGGAGATGTTCGACAAGCCCAAAGGATTCAGTTTAAAGTTTTATTCCAATTTTTTGGTCTAGCATGTACATTCTTCTTGATCAAAGTAATGACAATTTTATTGGGAGCTTCAACTTGACCATTTTCTTGAGCATAATATAGTGTCGAAGTGAGCAACTTAAAACATGTTTGGTTGGCCAAATCAACCATCTTTTGAATAATAAAGACTGATCCTTGATCTGTAGTGATATTTTCAGGAATTCCAAATCTATAAAGAATATGATTTTGAATAAAACTAATCACAGTCTCCTGGTCGACCATAGACAAAGGAATGGCGTCAATCCATTGAGTGAAATAGTCTATTCCAACTAAAATAGAACGATGACCTCTAGATGAATTTCACCAATTATATCTAAAGCCCAACCTCTAAATGGTCAAGGTTTTATTATGGAATGTAATTTACTTGCAGGTACATGCTGAATTCCTGCATGTTTCTGGCACTCTTGGCACCCTTTTGCAAACTCAATGCAGTCTTTCAAAATGGATGGCCAATACAACCCTTGTCGAAGTATTAACCATTTCATTTTATGACCTGCTTGATGAGAATCACAAGCCCCACTATGTACCCTAGAAACATCTACGTAAGCCTCATTTTCCTTGATGCACGTAAGTAAAACCTCTTCAACAGTTTTCTTAAACAATTCAGTTCAAATGATCACATAGATTAAGGCTCTATAGCTAGTGATTAGTTTTATTAAACAATATGTGTCTGATGGTTGATTAGTTTTCTTAAACAATTCAGTTCAAACGACAAAACTGTGCCTGATGGATTCTCAAGGTACTCTACAATTGGTTTTCTCCAATCGTTATTTAAAAAATTGTCAATGGCAAAAATTTCAAAATATTTGGGATAATGATAATCAGGATAAGAATATGACTCGCTAGAGTCTTATTCTCCTTCTGCCCCTACAAGTTTTGGAATTGACAATTTTGTCGAAGGGAATTAATTCAATATGAACTAATTTATCCTTGATTTCAATCAATTCCTGTAATTTATGTTTAGAAACCTTATAACCTGAAGAAACTTGTCCTAAATCATTTACCACTTGATTCTCAATTCTATGCACATGTTGAATATTTACATATTGAAAATTATTTAACAAAGAATTAGCAGAAACAAAATAAGAAAACAAATTCTCACTTATGGATTTATACTCCTTTGTTAGTTGTTTCACCACCAATTTTCAATTTCCTTTTATCACAACATTCTTTGCCCCTAGAAAGTAGTATCTCTAATCCAACTATTAATGCTTCGTATTCAGCCTCATTATTGGAGCAAGATCCATTGATTTTATATTAAAATTTTGTTAGCTTTGGAGCTACCTCGTCTTTTGTTTTTCGAGTTTTAGAGTCGGACTCTGATTATGGGTGTCTGTTGTAACTGAAGCTTGTTTTGATGATGTTTGTTGTTGCTTGTTTATTTCCTAGCATAATGTTTCTCTCTTTGTAGACTAGAATTAGATCTTGTTAAAGCACCCTAATCATATGTGGAATAATGTTTCTTTTCCCTTGTGTCAAAACTTCACATGTTTTCAAAAACTATTATTCAGCACAAGTGAATCAATTCACAGTTATTTGAACCGTATCACAAGAGCTCTTTGACTTTGTGTGAATCGATTCACTACACATCATGAATCGATTCACTCCTAAATTGTGTCATTTAAATTTGAAGCGTGTCATAAAACTTTCTTACTTGCACTGAATCGATTAAATCTAAATCTGAATCATTTCAATCTTCATCCTGGGAAAATTTGAATCGATTCAATATATGTCTGAATCGCTTCAATCTTCTTTGTTCCCCTGTCTTGTGTAACGCCCTAGTTGTTATTAATTATTTTAATTTATTTTAGAGTCTTTTGTATGATTTTAATATGAATTATGTTGATTGGTGTTGATTTTTGGTGTGCTATACTTTATTATATGATTTATTATGATATTTATTAGAATAATGTGATAATTATTATTATTTTAAAAATTGGGGAGTTAATTAGAATTTAATTGAATTTAGTAGGAATGAGGGTTAATTAAAGGGAGTTATAAGGAGTTAAGAAAATAGAAAGGAAGTTAAGTTAAGAGTTAGAAAGACAGAAAACTGTCTGTACGTACAATTGAACTTTTGGGAGGAAAACAGAGAAAACCAAGCCAAAGGGAGAACAAGAGCAAGAGGGGAACGATTTTGCTGTAGCTTTGTTTGTGCAATTGAATTCAGGTAAGGGTGAGGTTTGCTTCAATAGTGTAGATTATTATAATTCTAATTTTGGTTTAACGTAGTTCTGTTAAAAATTTGGAAATTGGGTTTAGGTTTGATTCTTAGATTTTTGGATGGAAAGAGTGTGGAAACCTTGTAAATGATGTTAGAATTGATGTTCAGGTGGTAGAATAATCATAGGTTAAGTTTCCTATCAAATTTGGGGTTTGGGTAGATGAAATTTGGTTTTTTTGGGTGAAAATTGTGCAGAAATCGTAACAGCAAGGGAAAAACTCGCTAGGAGTTCGCTGTAACGCTCTTATTTCTATTAAAGCAATTAGACATGCGAATAATACATTTATTCAAGAAATAGAAATTACGTCTTATTCAAAATTCAAAAAGAACGGTAGACATGTATGTAAACCTCAACAGTTACAGCGGAATACAAATCAGAGTGATCAAATATATACATGCCATGAGCAAATAAATCATATCCCAAAGATAAGTCTCAAAACCCAAACATACGGGTAGTCATCAACAAAATAATAATTCAAAGGAAAATATAACAACCTAATCTAGACCGACACGACAAGCCTAGATCAGAGCCGACACAACACCGATATCGGAGGAAGCTCCCGATATCCCACGCAAGACTCACCGAGACTACTCCTGCACAACGTCTACTCACCCATACAGGCAAGTAGGCGGTTAAAACCACTGGGGGTAAGCATTACATTATCATAATCCAGATAATAATCAAATCAAATAATATCATGTACTTGAATAATATTAGTCATGCATAAATACTTATACCACAACTTGATAGTTCGTATCCACATATATCAATCACATGAATAATTATCCAATCATAAATATTCATTCACAACATCAATCATAGACAATCATTATCAACATTCATTCATCTCAATTCATCACCAATCACATAATTCACATAGGACTCATGCTATGATATGCACTTATGGACACATAAATGCATGCGGTACCAAATCTCAACAAGGTCGTCACCTTTCGATGCCACTTGCACATCGAATGTAAGGGCTCACACCTGCCTTACAATAATCTCGAAGTAAAAGAGTCATCCCTTTTACAGCAACAACAACTATGATGCATGGACATGTATAAGGACTCGATAATGCGACAACAATTCACAATCTCAACTCAATATATAGGACAACACCCAATTATATTGATTATCTCCACAACATTGCATTATCAAGAAAACATGCCCACACAAATAAATCATAGTATTCATCATCACACATCAACATATTTATCAATAATCAACAATGTCATTCAAAATCAATCACATGATTTTCATTAATCAACAAACATCACTTATCACGTATGATTTTACCAATTCAAGAATTCTCACATTTCGAGCAATTAGCATACGGTTCTCACGATAGTCATCATACTTCAAACATATACATGCATATTCAATTATTCACTCTAAGTACCTCATTAACCCATTACTAAGTTTGTAAAAGTCTCACGGTTTACAAAGAAAATATTTATGACAAGTTTTCACAAAGAATCCACATAACTCATGTGTATTAATTTGATCCTAACCCAAGTTCTAAAAATCATTTGAATATCAAACCAAAGCCATTAGAATAATAACATATTTATCTAAAACTTTCATGTTTACACTAGAGTTCAATTCAAAACAGAAATATGCAAGAAGGGAGCAAGAGTGCGAAACAGGGGAAGCTGACACTAGCCTACTCGCCTCGCGGGTAAGGGTTACTCGCCGTGGCGAGCAATTCCAGTAGCTACTCGCCACCGGCTCGCCTCCCACTCGCCTCGCGAGTCATGACAGGTTTCAGAAAATTCTGTTTTCGTGAAAAATCCATTTTCACCCCAAAATCCCAATTTTTGACTTCCCAATACCCAAATTGATCCCAAAGGTTTACCCAAATGTTTTTAGACATGAAAAGATACTCAAATCCATATACAAACTTGAATCGAACATTATTTTAAACAAAATTACAATTTGACCCATTTTCTCAAAACAACAACAACATTTCATTTTTTATCATCAATCCACAATTAAGTATACCCAAGTTATAATTCACTCACAACAACATGTTTTGTCAACAACAACATCCATTGAAACTTGTTTCTCACCTCAATCCAACACAACTTATCACAAATCATTAATTAGGCAAAATTTCACAACTTGACATTTATACATACATTGAACCATGTAATTTCATCCACAAACATATCATAATTATCAATTCAAGTATAAGAAACAACAACATAACAAGAGCACGAATTTGACATGAATTGTTCATCAACCCATTTTCATACAACATGAAAAGATGTAAAATTTGAAATTGATTATGATAAAAACTAACCCCCTTACCTTAGAAGAAGATTAACCCAAACTCTTGCTTCAATTTAGCTCCTAAGCTTACCCAATTGGATTCTTCAAGTTCTTCTCTCCAAAACCCTTTTGCTCTTCTCTTCACCTCTTTCTCTCTCTACCTCTCTCTAGAAATGTTTGTGAAAATGAATGAATTGGTTCTTCTAACACAACCCTAGTGTTATCTCCACTAATGGGTTTAACTTAGTTTCTAGTGGGCTTAACCCATTTTATTCAAACCAAAAATATTACTACACTCCAAACGATATTTTAATTAATAACGGTAAAATGTCACTAACGGTAAAATCTAATCACTACCCTAGTAACTTAGTAAAATAAGGGTTCTCACTAATTATTAAAATAATTCTCACCAAAATTACCATTTTACCCTTACCCACCAAATGACTAAAATACCCTTTGTTATCGCGATTTTCGGGTGTCAAGTCATTAATTAGGCTTGAACCTTTCAATCTTTGATATTCTCTATTTTTTCTTGGGAAGGGCAAAATTGAGAAAAAACCCTTAGATTCTAAGTTCGAGGGTCGTTTTCACTACGGGAAGGTGTTAGGCACCCGCGGTGACTATAGTACTCTATAGGAGCCGTTTTCTTAGTTTATGTCTACGCTTTATTTTTAATGCTATTCATGAAAAAAAAGGAAATTTATTTATGTTAAGAATGGGGGGAGAAAGTGTTTGAGGTTTTATTTTAGTGGACTTGGAGAGGTTTTGACCTCATGCCTACATACCCATTTAAGGGATCAAACTCCGTGTAGTTCTCTCTCAAAAAATGTTTTTGTGTGTTTGGTTGATTTTAGTTTTTTGTTGGAAAATGGTTTTGAAGAAAAGAAAGAGGCCTTAAAGGCATAAGAGAAGAAAATGGTGAATGGTTGGTTCAATTGTTATTAAAAAAGTCTAAGTAGGGATTAGAATTCATTTGGATTTGTTTAAGAAAATAAAGGAAAAAATTCAATGGAGTTTTGACTCCAAGGTTTGTTTGGAAAGATTTGAGTGATGGAATTGGTTTATTATTTTTTTGAAAATTGACATTTGTCTAAAAATCGCATTTCCTAAGCATACATCTAAACGGTAATCATGCAACGTGTGTGCGTGTCGGTGCTTGTGTCGGTGTACATCACTTATAGTGTCCATAGTCCTTTACATTGAGTCCTAAATACATGCTATGGTCTTGCAAGGAATTTAAAAAAAAGAACTAATCTATCTAAAATTATTACAAACCCAATTAATATAGAAATGAATAGAAAAATGATGCCTAAACTATGGGATGAATGAAATGTGAGATGAAATGGTTAGTATCATAAGTCATAAAAATAGTAGAAAGGTAAACAAAATTGAATAGAATAGCAAGAGAAAAAAAGAAAAAAGTAATGAAATGAAATAAAATGGCAAAATATACCTAAAATTGGTTATGACACTTAGACATGCATATGACCTATAATCCCCTCATTATAGCAATGTTAAAGGGGTTTGCTTTTGAGCTATAATGTGGGAACAAATAGGACACATTCAAGCCAAGAATCATGACACATTTTTTTTTAGATATTTTGCACTTTATTTCTTGATAAAAACACACATTGCTTGCAAAACAAGAAAGACATGAAAATCTACATCCACAATCAGCAAGATATACACATGATCAGCAACACATTCACCATGAAATTACACACCAATCATCCACATCACATGCCAACATTTTGTGAGAAAATATACCACAAAAATACACAAACTTAGATCAAACACAAAATTAATCAAGAAGAAATAACACACACATTTTTATCATTTTTTAAACCACTGAAAAATATCACAAAAGTGTTAAAATGTATTAAGAAACATATAACAATTTTTTAGGAATTTTTAGAGAAAAGATTGAGCATGCAGAGGTTCAATTAGCAAAAAAGCAGGGTGCAGATAGCAGGAAAATGGCAAAAACGCAAAAAAGCAAAGCCCAAACCAAAACCAAAGGATCCGGATGCACAGGGAGCGTTGGATCAATCTAGAGGCTGAGAAAGAAAGGGAAGAACCGAAAATAAACCGGACTGGTTCAATGTTCTATATATATGCTTCAATTCCGGTTTTTTCATTTTCTTCCTTTCCCTTCTCTCTCTTCTCTCATCTAGTGAGAGAAGCTCTCACTTCTCTCTAGAATTCCGGTTGTCTTCTCCGGCGTGGCTCCCCTTTCCGGCGCGGCGGACGGCGGTGGCGCCACCGCGCCGGAGCTCAAAACTTCTCCGATTCAAATTTTTTTTGCACTTTTAAACATCCTTTTTTGTCTACTTCTCGAATCCGAGCTTAGATTTTTCAGAAAAGGTTCGAATCGGAGTAGATCTGAGTTTGAATCTTGACAAAATTTGTTGAAAAAACGGAAGGAAAAGGAAGAGGAAAGCGAAGAGGATTACCTCTTTGTCGCTGAGGCTCTTGTTTCACGATCTAGACTCGCGACTTTCGCGATTCTGGTTCGGCCTTGTGCTTCGTCGCGTTCGAACTCTTTCTTTTTTGATTTCTTCTTCTTCTCTGGTTCGAGCCTTTCGCGCTTTCCCTCTTCTTCTGTGGTGCGAGCCTTTCGTGATCGTGCTTGAGTCTGTTGCTAACAGCGATGGATTCGCACTGGAATTGCGAAAGGAACGGTTCGATGATGACGATTCAAGGACGAATCGCTGAGAACCGTAGAGAAATCCGAGAGATTTTTGTCGAATTCTGGTAAATTTGTGATGAATCTGTGAGTTAGGGTTTGGGATTTTTTTTCTGTGTTCTTGATGATTTCTGTTTTTGATCTGTAACTGAAAGGAGAGAGATTGTGACCTCTGTTTGTGATGTGGCGTGTATTGTGTGGGTTTTTTTTGGAAATTCTGACACTGTGTTGTATTTATAGCTGACATGTGTACTTGAGACCCAATGGGGTGATGACACCTGGACTTGGACTTAAGGACCTTGCTGCAAAAAGGAAAAAAAATAAAAGGACTAATCTGCAATTATGAAAAAGGACTTAAAAATGCAATTTTAAAAAGTATTGGACTAAAATGCAATTTTAGAAACTGTTTCAGGGACTAAAAATGCAATAAAAATAAAATTGGACTAAAATTAGTAAATTGGACAAAACGTAAAGTGAAACCAAAAATAAAATCAACAAAAGGACTAAAATGAACCAGCTACAAAAATGAGGTATTTTAAAATACCTCTCTGCCGAAATTTTGACAGGAAAAGACCAAAATGCCCCTGGGGACTAAACTGACCCAAGCTGACTCAGATGCAATTTTTGAAATAATTTTTAAACAAAGACTCAACAATGATTCGTACAGACAGGTTGAAAAGACTCAGAGGCAAACACAGGGACTAAAATGGGTTCCACTGCAGGAAATGACCAAAATACCCTTTTGTATGATTTTTGAAATAAAATGCAAGAAAGGTAATGCGACGTTTCAGAGAGTTCTTAAAAGACTTGTAATGTCAGAAAAGACAGAGGCAGTCAAATACGTTTAAAAAGAGAGTAAAGATTCAGAGTAAAATAACAGAGAATTGACAAATATCAGTGTTAAAAAGGAAATTTGAATGAGTATTTTTAGGTCCAAAATCAGGGTATAACAGCTGCCCCTATTTAAGTTTCTTTGTCCGGAGGGTCAAGAGACGGAGTCTTTTGCTTGACGGGACGAAGATACTTAAATATTAACATTTGCACTGTGTTTGGACGTAAAAATACGTTTGTACATTTTCAAATATCATGAATGCCATGCAACATTGGGATTATGAGTGCGAGACAAACGAAAGCTGGAATTAACAAAAGATGCCGTATCCATTGCGGGATTGGTAGACATTGACAAGATAACAGATAACAAATTGACGGGTACAAGCTGCTCTTGGATTGAGCTGGGCACTTGACCGGGAATAAAAGCAGACAAACAGGTACGAGTTGTTCTTGGATTCGAACTGGTCACTCGACCGGGGACATGGAAAAGATGGACAGGTACGAGTTATTCTTGATTCGAACTAGTCACTCGACTGAAAGCAAGGCAAATAGACAGGTGCGAGCTTGTTCTTGGATGCGAACTGGTTACTCCACCGGAGATAAAGACCAATAGACAGGTGCAAGCTGCTCTTGGATTGAGCTAGCCACTTGACCGAACAGAAACAGATAGACGGGTACAAGCTGTTCTTGGACTTGAACTAGCCACTTGACCAAAATCATAGACACATAGACAGGCCCGAGCTGTTCTTGGATTTGAACTGGTAACTCGACCGATAGCATTGAAAAGTAAACGGGTACAAGTCGTTCTTGGAGGCGAACTGGTAACTCGACCGGAAACATAGACAAATAGGTAGGTTCAAGCTGCTCTTGGATTGAGCTAGCCACTTGACCAAACAGAAACAGATTCACTGGGGATTGTTTTTTTTGAAAAAGTATAGATTGAGATTGACTTGACGTCGATTTGATTTGAAAGGTAGAAATTGACCTATATTATTGGCACACAAGGTTTTGACAGAGAACCCGACATGAGTATTGAATTGAGACTTGTATTGACATTGGAAATGCAATATGCATGAATGATATAACAGTTTCATTAAATGCATGGGCACGTAATATGCATGATTATGCATGTATGAATGCTTGTAATGCACGACTGTTGGCGATTTGTAGACACAGTTCCGCAGAGACAGACAAGACACTGGAGTATTGGGCACGTAATGGCTCGTGCTATATTACACATTCCTGGAAATCCTCTTTGGAGATGACGTCGTTGAGAGACGTATCGGAACCATGGCTGAGGGCAGGTAGTTATGCAACTTGCTGGGGATAGAATCTCGGAAGACTCTACTGGGAATAATGCCGGATGTATCGTGGATGTCGCATCTGTGGTCAATGCTTTTTGCATGTTATTTTTTTTCAATTTTCATTCATTCATTTTTGCATCCCATTTTTTCCTGGATCACCCTTTCGGGTTTTCGATCCACCGGGGAAATAAATTCTTTTCAATGCCCCATTTTTGCCTGAACTGCCCTTTCGGGTTGTCAATCCAGCGGGGTGCTCATTTTTGCCTAAGCCGCCCTTCCGGGTTTTCAACTTAGCGAGCCTATTCGTTTTCATGCATTTTCATTCTGTTTTTTCATTCTTGCCATTGACCACAGACTATCCTGGAGGAGAACCTGCTTGTAACATATGTTGAAATAGACACCAACACACACTTGCTCATGCATGTTTTGTTTGAATGTACCCTGTTGCTCAGGTTTGCTTTTCAAAAAACTTTTTCAATTTTCAAGATGTTTGTTTCGAGCATTTGTCATTATTAAAAATAGAAGGAAAATGTTTTTGTACATAACTTTGAAAGTAAAAAGAAAGCGGAGTTTCAAACAAAAGCACATGCTCAAATTGATGTATAAGAGTGGTGGTCAGCCGAAGGCGTGACTCCACGGATTTACAAAGCTTGGAAAATGGTAATTTTTATTGGTTGGTGGTACATTGAACACAACAATCATTACATTTCCTAGAAACTTTGAATTCGCAAGCATAGGAGCTTTTGATGAAGATGGTCATTAGTAGCTGCAGACGCCCCAAGGGAACGGTGGTTGGCCAGATATAGTTACTTGCCTTTTGTTTCAATCTCATTTTTGCATGAACCGCCCTTCCGGGTTTTCGGCTCATCGAGACGCTCATTCTTGCCTGAGTTGCGTACAATCTCAGCGAGCTTTTTCATATATTTTTTTTGTCCCTTATTTTTGCCTGGACCGCCCTTTCGGGTTTTCGATCCACCGGGAAGCGCATTTTTGCCTAGGCCGCCCTTTCGGGTTTTCGACCTACCACGCTGTTCTTTTCATATTTCTAGGCAAAGTATTTCTTGACTATATCGGCATTCACTGGATTTGGAAGTTCTACACCATCCATGTGTGTAAGGATTAAAGCACCACCGGAGAAGGCCTTCTTGACAACATAAGGACCTTCATAGTTAGGCGTCCACTTGCCCCTTGGGTCGGGTTGCTGGCTTATCCTCCTTTTCAATACAAGTTCCCCTACCTTGAATTCTCGAGGATAGACTTTCTTGTCAAAGGCAGTCTTGAGAAAGGGGTTGCCCCGGTTGAACTACGCACTGTAGTACGGTAGCCATGCAGAGCATAGGGTAGCATCTCATGCCAGTCCTTGTAAGTGGTTACCATCTTCTGGACAATCCTCTTGATATTCTTGTTGGCGGCCTCAACTGCACCATTCATCTGAGGTCTATAAGGAGAAGAGTTATGATGCTCAATTTTGAATTCTTCACAAAGAGCTTGCACCACATTGTTGTTCAGGTTGGTACCATTGTCGGTAATGATCTTGCTGGGAACACCATATCGACAGATGATGTTGTTCTTGATGAACTTAGCTACCACTTGCTTGGTCACATTGGTATAAGATGCTGCTTCAACCCACTTGGTGAAGTAGTCAATTGCCACTAAGATGAAACGATGACCATTTGAAGCCTTCGGTTCAATTCTCCCAATCATGTCGATGCCCCACATTGAAAACGGCCATGGGGATGAAATAACATTGAGAGCGTGCGGAGGCACATGAATCTTATCAGCATAGATTTGACATTTGTGGCACTTTCTGGCGTGCTGGTAGCAATCATGCTCCATGGTCATCCAGTAGTAACCTGCCCGTAACAGCTTCCTTGACATAGTATGCCCTGTAGCATGGGTCCCGAAGGTACCGTCATGTACATCATGCATCAACTGCTCCGCTTCATGTTCATCAACACATCTTAACAATACCATGTCATAGTTTCTCTTGTACAGAATATCTCCATCTAAAAGGAATCTACTGGCCAATCTTCTCAGGGTCTTCTTGTCTTGGTTGGAAGCACTTGGCGGATACTCACGGCTCAGCAAGAACTGTTTGATGTCGTAGTACCAGGGTTTATAGTCAACCACATTTTCACCAGCCTGATCGATCACATCCCCAATAGCAAACACATGTGAAGGTCTTTCAAGGCGTTGCACTTTGATTATTGGCACATCATTCCAATGGTTTACTCGAAACATGGAGGATAGAGTAGCAAGAGCATCAGCCATTTGGTTCTCATCACGAGGAATATGGTGCAGCTCAACCTTTGTAAAATATGTCAGCAAACGTCTCGCATAATCACGATAAGGAATCAACTTAGCATGGTGGGTCTCCCATTCACCCTTTATCTGATTGATGACGAGCGCAGAATCTCCATAGATGTCGAGGTGTTTGATTCTCATGTCAATTGCTTCCTCGATCCCAAAGATACATGCTTCATACTCAGCCATATTGTTTGTACATTCGAACAGAATCCGGGCGGTAAAAGGGATGTGATGCCCCTGTGGGGATACAACTACTGCCCCAATTCCTTTACCATAAGCATTGACAGCACCATCAAAGACTAAACCCCACTTGCTATTGGGATCTGGACCTTCCTCAATCAACGGTTCTTCGCAGTCTTTTGATTTCAGATACATGATCTCTTCATCGGGGAAATCGAACTCAATTGGTTGATAATCATCAAGAGGTTGGTAAGCAAGATGATCGGCAAGAATGCTACCTTTGATTGCCTTTTGAGTTTTGAACACAATATCATATTCAGACAAAAGCATCTGCCAGCGTGCAATCTTCCCAGTAACAGCAGCTTTCTCAAAGATATACTTTATTGGATCCATTCTGGATATCAACCAAGTTGTATGATTCACCAAATAATGACGCAGGCGTTTAGCGGCCCAGGCCAGAGCACAACAAGTCTTCTCAAGCATTGTATACCGAGTTTCACAATCGGTGAACTTCTTGCTTAGATAGTAGATAGCATGTTCTTTCTTTCCAGTCTCATCTTGTTGACCAAGTACGCATCCCATTGATTCATCAAATACTGCCAAATACATAATCAAAGGCCTTCCTTCCACGGGTGGGACAAGGATAGGTGGTTCCAGCAGGTAATTCTTGATGCTATCAAAAGCTTCTTGGCATTCATCATTCCATACAATAGGCTGATTCTTTCTGAGTAGCTTGAAGATCGGCCCGCAGGTTGCGGTCATGTGAGATATGAATCGGGAGATGTAATTCAAACGTCCGAGGAAACCTCTGACTTGCTTCTCGGTCTGTGGAGCTGGCATTTCTCGGATGGCCCGGACTTTATCAGGATCGACTTCAATGCCCTTTTGGCTGACAATGAAGCCTAATAACTTTCCGGATCTGACACCGAATGTACATTTGTTGGGATTCAATCGAAGCTTGTATTTTCTCAACCTTTCGAACATCTTCGTCAAATACTCAACATGTTGCTCCTCATCTGTTGACTTTACAATCATGTCATCCACATATACTTCGACTTCTTTATGAATCATGTCATGAAACAGAGTAGTCATTCCTCTTTGGTAGGTAGCACCAGCATTTATTAGGCCGAACGGCATCACTTTGTAGCAGAAAGTACCCCATGGAGTGATAAAAGATGTCTTTTCTCTATCTTCAGGGGACATTTTGATCTGATTGTAACCGGAGAAACCATCCATGAAGGAGAACACCTTAGACTGAGCAGTATTATCAACAAGCACATCAATATGAGGTAATGGAAAGTTGTCTTTTGGACTGGCTTTGTTCAGGTCTCTGAAGTCAACACACATTCGGACTTTACCATCCTTCTTTGGCACAGGTACAATATTGGCAACCCATTCAGGGTACTCAACTATCATGAGGAAACCCGCATCAATATGTTTTTGAACCTCGCTCTTAATCTTGAGGGCCATATTTGGATGAGTCCTTCTCAATTTCTGCTTGACGGGAGGACATTCAGGCTTGGTGGGGATCCAATGCTCCACAATCTTAGGATCTAGACCTGGCATATCTTCATACGACCATGCAAAAATATCCGGATATTCCCGGAGGAGTTGGATGATCTTCTTTTTAACCCCTTCCTCTAGAGCAGCACCGATCTTGATCTCTCGCTTGTTCTCCTTGGTACCTATGTTGATAAGCTCAATCTCTTCCTGGTGAGGCTGAATGGCTTTCTTTTCTTGCTCAAGTAGCCGAGTGATCTCATATGGTATGTCATCACCTTCCTCATCTTCGGCCTCATACACTGGGAATTCAAAATTCGGAGGGAATGCAGGGTTACTGTGCCCAACGGGTTTATTATAGTTCAATCTGCGTAAAATGGTTGGATGATTTTAGAAAGAGGGTTTTTTATGCAGATTTTTGAAATTAATAAGAAAATACAGATGTTTTGGTTTTTTCTGGCATTACCATTATTTCCAAGAAAAAAAAGCACTAAAAAAAAAAAAATAGCAGTCGTGAAAGAAACGACAAAATTTTTTATTAATCAACGGCAATGCCGAAACAAACGTGCCCTTACAGAAAATATCACTCTCGCTTTGGGCAGAGCGAGAGGATTGTTATTTTGAAAAAACAAGATACTTAAGCAACAAGGTATATTACTCAGAAACATGCATGATTGAGGGAATGTCAATGGCATCCCAATCTCTCGCAATGCCTCCTGGTGTAACAAATACAGGCCTCGGGCCAAATCCAATTGCTTCTTCTGTGATTGCGTTGACAAACCCAGCACTATAGCATGCCCCGGTGGAAACTCCTGAAGTTGGGGAGAATCCAAGACCTTCCTTATGCTTGTTCTCACGAAGCTGTATTAACTTGCCCCAGCCGACAGCTTGACCCTCTTGGACGGCTCTCTGTGCATCTTTCAAAGAAGCCATTGCAGTTCCATCCCTCTTGGGTTCCGTACCTTCGACAGTTAATCCTTGAAAAGCGGTCCCCTCTGCAGACCCTGCTTATATGCAAGAGAAAGATGATAGCTGGCTAACCAGGTATGCTTCCTCTCCATGAATGGTAACAAGCTTTCCACTTTTTGCAAATTTCAACTTTTGGTGCAAAGTAGAGGTCACCGCCCCCGCGTTATGTATCCATGGTCTCCCCAGGAGACAGCTGTAAGAGGCATTAATATCCATGACCTGAAAGGTGATTAGAAAGGTTTCGGGGCCGATAGTTATGGGCAAGTCTATCTCCCCGAGAACACTCTTGCGGGTTCCATCAAAGGCTTTGACCAGAAAAGTGCTCCTCCTCAAGGGAGTTCCTCGGTAACTCAGCTGATCGAGCGTTGACTTGGGCATCACGTTCAAAGATGAGCCAGTGTCTACTAACACATTTGATAGCATATCGGACTTGCAATTCACGGAGATATGCAAGGCCAGATTATGATGCTTTCCTGCTTCGGGCAATTCATCTTCACTGAACCCCAGGTTGCTGCAGGCGGTAATGTTCCCCACTATGCTACCGAAGTGATCCACAGTGACTTCATGATCCACATAAGCCTGCTCCAATACTTTCAAAAGGGTATCTCTGTGGGCAGCAGAACTCAGGAGTAGAGACAAAATGGATATCTTCGACGGGGTTTGCAGCAGCTGATCTACAATCTTATAATCACTTCTTTTGATCAACCTCAAAATCTCGTCCAGATTAGAATCCTCTATAGACCGGCCTGGTTGGCTCGCGTCTCTGTTAACGGGAGAAACATCAGTCGGGGTTGACTTGTCAATGGGTGGCACGGTAGGCGTAGCTGCCTTCTTTTGAAACAACGGTGGACAGACTCTTCCGCTTCTTAGGGCTGCTGAAGTTCCTTCGGCGGTATTGTTCATCACAGCCAAGGACACCAGAGGCACTTCTACTCCGTTTTCAATTATGGTAGCATTATATTTGTACGGGATAGCCCTATCTGAAGTATACGGTACCGGTCCGGGCAACCTTATCACCAGAGGTTCAGCATTCTCCTTCAAAGGTATACTCTTGACAGGCGGATCGTGAAAAACTGGCACAATCACGCAGACATCACTGACAGTCAAAAAATTATCATTCATCAAGCTTTGGATGTCATCTTGAACAGTATAGCAACCCAAAGGATTACGAAGGCATCCTAGGCACATGGCATGATCATGGCTGAACAGAGAAGCTTTGCACAGCTTGATGTGTAGAGGCACCAGAGGAGTTGCAACGTTACGGACATCAAGTCTAGGAGCTTCCTCACATACTTCGATCATATTTACAGCGGCATGATTTGGAAGAGGATTGTCGAGGACATGTGGGACATTATTCTCAAAAGTCAGCTTTCCTTGATCAATGAGCTTTTTCACGATATACTTCAAAGCATAGCACCCCTCGACATCATGACCCAGAGCGCCTTGATGGAAATCACATTTGAGATCGGACCTGAACCTGGGAGGCAACGGATCAGGTGGGGGCTTGCCCTGTCTGGTTGTACAATGCCCTCTATGGAGTAAAGTCGGAAGCAACTCAGCATACAATATCGGTATCGGAGGGAAAGTAGGTCTAGCTTGCTGATTTTGTTGTTGTTGTTGAACTGGCAACTGTTGTTTCATCTGTTGAGCAATTGTATTAACGGGTACTTGAGGTTGACCCGGTGGCAGAGGGTACTGATGATAGAATGGCGGAAAGAAAGGATGTTGAGAATACGGCGCATATGGGTATGACGGAGGCATTTGGGCTGCATTGATAGGAGCAACAGTAGCCATGGATTGACCGGCTCCGGCAGACACCATCCCTACTTCCGTTTCTTTCTTCTTGTGGTGTCCATTACCATACCTCTTTGATGCATTCACAGAGGATTCAGCTTTCTCGAACACAATGATTCCTTCTCTGACGGCTTCTTCCAGACGAGTTCCCATGGTGACCATCTCCGAGAAGTTATTCGGGGCAGCAATGATCATTCTCTCAACATAATCTTTTTTCAAGGTCTTTAGGAATGTCTGGGTCATTTCTTCTTCATCAAGAGCGGGAGTAATGCGGGCAGCTGCCCCCCTCCATCTCTGCGCGTATTCACGGAAGCTTTCCTCCTTCTTTTGGGAGAGAGATCTGAGGAATTCCCTGTTCGGCTTAAATCTGGTGTTAAACCCATAGTGGCTTTTGAAAGCAGTGGCTAATTCATCAAAGGTATGGATGTCATTCTTGCTCAAACTAGTATACCACTCTGCAGCATCTTCCATCAAGCTATCTTGGAAGCAGTGAATCATAAGTGAATCATTGTCTTTGTAATTACCCATCTTTCGGACATACCTGATGATGTGGTTCTGGGGACAAGTCAGCCCATTGTATCGGTCGAAATCCGGGATTTTGAACTTCTTAGGGACATCCACCTTTGGCACCAAGCAGAGATCCTGAGTTTTGAAAGAGTCCGCATTCCCTCGATTAGCTTTGATCTCATGACGGAGTTCTTTAGCAAGTTCCTCCATCATCTCTTCCATGGTTTTGATCACGGGGATGTTTCCGTGCTGTGTGTTGATGTTAACACTTTGAGGCATGGCATGCACAAGAGGCTCAGTGACAGCTGCCGTTGTTTGTGGCAAAGTAGTATTGATGGAGACAGCATTTGTTGCAGGAATCAGAACATTGTTGGCAGTGCCAGAAGTGCCCGCTGTAGTACTAGGAGTGAAGAACGGTGGAAGCCCATACGGAAACCCAGCTGGCATAGTGAAGCGAGCGTCTGTAGATGCAGTTGGGAGCACGCTTGTAGTCACCGGTATAGCTGTGGCTATAGGGATAGCTGTGGCTGATTGTTCTTGAGCGGCTAGCAGAGCAGTCATGACATCATTAGCCTTAGCCAATTCTTCCCTTAGAGTGGCTAACTCGGTACGGAGCTGAGCATTTTCTTCTTCCATGGCTACCGAATTCTTCTTTCTGTAGAGTCTAGTCCGGTGTATTCTGTCTGGTTCGTAAACTTTCCGAGCACGAGCCACCTTTCAATCTCTGTGGCAGAAGAACCAGGAGGCAGTGAGCACTTGGAAACCTTTTGTGACTTGATGAATGATGCACATGATGCATGATATGCACATATGCAAATGCAAAAGCTTTTTTTTTTTGGACATCGAAGAATTTTTAGACAAATTAGGAGTTTTGTAAACAATATCTAAACAAGAAAAGCAAAACGAAGTGTTTACAAGACGAATCCCTTTGAAATACTAAGCCAAGGGAAGACTTTGAAATATAAACAAATAAAACTCTCAAGCATAGGAAGTGGTGGGATGATCCTCAGACTCAGACTCCAAATCCGAACCGCAGTATCTAGTATAGAAGTTGCGTCGTCCTCTAGCTCTCTTGGAGTCCCGCATAAGTAACTCATCCTTTTCTTCAAGTTCCTTTCGGACCTTAACCAATTCCTTCTTCAACATCAGGTTCTCATGAGTCTTCTGCTCATCCTTACCATCCAAAGTCATGATTAGATTCTCAACCTCATTGTATCGGGCTTTCCACACTTGTTTCTCACGACTCTCCATAGCTAGATGCTCCTGATACATCTCCTGAGTTGTGGGAGGTAGAGGTAAAGGTATAGATGGAGCAGATGCAGCCACATGTCTCATAGCAGGGTATGGCATACCAATCTCTTCAGCTCGGTTTATTACCCACTGAGTATAGGCCTCATGAGCAATACCAGATCTCACACCCAAATGCTTCACACTCTTCCTACGGACCTTAGACCAAGCCCTTGTGAAAGCCTCCCTTTGTCCGGTGGGGGCGTTCGATTAGTAGAAGAACTCTGGAGATGTAGCCAGATTGATGGGCTTTGCCTTCATTGGGAACCTAAACTGTCTCATAGCAAGCTCCGGATTGTAGTTGATTCCCCCACGGGTACCAAGAAGAGGTACATTGAGAAAGTCTCCACAACCAGTAATAATTTCCTTAACCTGAGCGGCGGGAGTGATCCAGACCACCTCGTTAGGAGAGAGAGCCATCATCCGCTGTGAGTAGGACCAATCCTTCGAGTTATCATGGAAGGAGCTCGGAAGGTGAGAAATAAACCACCTATATAGGAGAGGCGCGCAGCAAAGGATATACCCACGACCTTTGAGAGTCCGGTCATGGATAGCATGGTACGCGTCAGCTAGCAAGGTAGGAACCGGATTCCTGGAATGGAAGATCTCAATAGCATTCATATCCACAAAGTTGTCGAGATTCGGAAAGAGAATGAGCCCATAGATAAGCAATGCAAGAATAGCCTCGAGTGTGTCCTGACAAGTAGTTTTGAGATTAGCTTGCTCAAGTAGATACTTGGAAGTGAACCCTCGGATGTGAGACTTAGTAGTAAGATGCTTGGAGACATCGGAAGTCTTGAGATAGAGATCCTTAGCAATAACCAAAGGAGCAAGAGAAGCCCCGGGACCGGTGAAAGGCGTCTTCTCGGCTATAGGTGAATCCAATAAGTGGGAATAAGCCTCAAGAGTAGGGACCAACTGGAAATCCGGGAAAGTGAAGCAACGGAAACTCGGGTCATAGAATTGCACTAGAGTGTGCACGAGTTTCTCTTCAACATTAGTCCGGAGAATAGTAAGCAAACCACCATACCGGAGTCGGAAACCTGTTTGATTCTTAACCTTGAGTGCCAATTCTCTCAAACTAACCAAATCAACCTCCTTGAACATGTAGGATTTAGTCTTCTTCATACCTGTAATGTTTACAAAGTGTTTAATTTGTCCAATCCTTCGATGAATGCATGAGAAAAATTTATGCATGAATGCATGTATGCATGATTGTTTTTTTTCAATTACAGAGAAAACATGGAGGGTTGAGATTAAAGTCGAGGAGCCACGGGCGGACACGGTGCCCGGTAAACTAGGGCTTAGGATAATAGTAACCAAGGTTCTAATCAAGTTCCCAAACTGCAACCTCTCTTACGTATATCATGGTAGCACGGGACAACGTCCATTCCATGTTTATTCGCAAGAAGGTCTAGCTTGAGTGTAGTATCGCGTGACGATTAAAACTCGAGACAACACTCGGTTTAGCCACCGCACTACGTCCTAAAAAAGGCCAGGGATGGGTTTGGTAACTACGGTCCATAGCATCGTCGAACAATTGAAAGCAAAGTGCCTAAGCATGACAACACACGCCGACAATATTACTTCCAAAATGCCTCAGCTATGTGAGATTGATCGCATAACCCAATACACGAGGCAACCCTCGGATCGAATTGTCGATTATATCTCTACCTATTCATAAGTTCACTCAGCCCGGGTATAGGACTTTTGATATTCTCACCCCACACGTCAAATGAAGATAAACAAGTATTCACATATGTAAGCAATAAAACAAAGTGTAAATATAAACTAAGGAAAACTAGGCGTGACCCGCTAAAAGTGTCCCCAGCGAAGTCGCCATTTCTGTTATCGCGATTTTCGGGTGTCAAGTCATTAATTAGGCTTGAACCTTTCAATCTTTGATATTCTCTATTTTTTCTTGGGAAGGGCAAAATTGAGAAAAAACCCTTAGATTCTAAGTTTGAGGGTCGTTTTCACTACGGGAAGGTGTTAGGCACCCGCGGTGACTATAGTACTCTATAGGAGCCGTTTTCTTAGTTTATGTCTACGCTTTATTTTTAATGCTATTCATGAAAAAAAAGGAAATTTATTTATGTTAAGAATGGGGGGAGAAAGTGTTTGAGGTTTTATTTTAGTGGACTTGGAGAGGTTTTGACCTCATGCCTACATACCCATTTAAGGGATCAAACTCCGTGTAGTTCTCTCTCAAAATTTTTTTTTGTGTGTTTGGTTGATTTTAGTTTTTTGTTGGAAAATGGTTTTGAAGAAAAGAAAGAGGCCTTAAAGGCATAAGAGAAGAAAATGGTGAATGGTTGGTTCAATTGTTATTAAAAAAGTCTAAGTAGGGATTAGGATTCATTTGGATTTGTTTAAGAAAATAAAGGAAAAAATTCAATGGAGTTTTGACTCCAAGGTTTGTTTGGAAAGATTTGAGTGATGGAATTGGTTTATTATTTTTTTAAAAATTGACATTTGTCTAAAAATCGCGTTTCCTAAGCATACATCTAAACGGTAATCATGCAACGTGTGTGCGTGTCGGTGCTTGTGTCGGTGTACATCACTTATAGTGTCCATAGTCCTTTACATTGAGTCCTAAATACATGCTATGGTCTTGCAAGGAATTTAAAAAAAAGAACTAATCTATCTAAAATTATTACAAACCCAATTGATATAGAAATGAATAGAAAAATGATGCCTAAACTATGGGATGAATGAAATGTGAGATGAAATGGTTAGTATCATAAGTCATAAAAATAGTAGAAAGGTAAACAAAATTGAATAGAATAGCAAGAGAAAAAAAAGAAAAAAGTAATGAAATGAAATAAAATGGCAAAATATACCTAAAATTGGTTATGACACTTAGACATGCATATGACCTATAATCCCCTCATTATAGCAATGTTAAAGGGGTTTGATTTTGAGCTATAATGTGGGAACAAATAGGACACATTCAAGCCAAGAATCATGACACATTTTTTTTTAGATATTTTGCACTTTATTTCTTGATAAAAACACACATTGCTTGCAAAACAAGAAAGACATGAAAATCTACATCCACAATCAGCAAGATATACACATGATCAGCAACACATTCACCATGAAATTACACACCAATCATCCACATCACATGCCAACATTTTGTGAGAAAATATACCACAAAAATACACAAACTTAGATCAAACACAAAATTAATCAAGAAGAAATAACACACACATTTTTATCATTTTTTAAACCACTGAAAAATATCACAAAAGTGTTAAAATGTATTAAGAAACATATAACAATTTTTTAGGAATTTTTAGAGAAAAGATTGAGCATGCAGAGGTTCAATTAGCAAAAAAGCAGGGTGCAGATAGCAGGAAAATGGCAAAAACGCAAAAAAGCAAAGCCCAAACCAAAACCAAAGGATCCGGATGCACAGGGAGCGTTGGATCAATCTAGAGGCTGAGAAAGAAAGGGAAGAACCGAAAATAAACCGGACCGGTTCAATGTTCTATATATATGCTTCAATTCCGGTTTTTTCATTTTCTTCCTTTCCCTTCTCTCTCTTCTCTCATCTAGTGAGAGAAGCTCTCACTTCTCTCTAGAATTCCGGTTGTCTTCTCCGGCGTGGCTCCCCTTTCCGGCGCGGCGGACGGCGGTGGCGCCACCGCGCCGGAGCTCAAAACTTCTCCGATTCAAAATTTTTTTGCACTTTTAAACATCCTTTTTTGTCTACTTCTCGAATCCGAGCTTAGATTTTTCAGAAAAGGTTCGAATCGGAGTAGATCTGAGTTTGAATCTTGACAAAATTTGTTGAAAAAACGGAAGGAAAAGGAAGAGGAAAGCGAAGAGGATTACCTCTTTGTCGCTGAGGCTCTTGTTTCACGATCTAGACTCGCGACTTTCGCGATTCTGGTTCGGCCTTGTGCTTCGTCGCGTTCGAACTCTTTCTTTAAACATAATTATATAAACATAATTATATTACATCAAATTGATTCGAATTGAATGATTTAATCACAACCAAAGCTCTGATACCACTGAAGAGATTTAAAGAGGTGTTTTTCATGATTTTAATCCTCTTTACGGAAGAAATCCCATTGAAACGGATCTTGATTAAATCATTAATCACAAATCAAATAGAAACTTAAACACTTTAAGATTCATGTGTTTACCTCTTGAAGAGCAGAACCTTTGTAGCAGAAATCTTTCTGATCACGAGCAAAGCAAAGCAGCGATGCCTCTACTCAGTCCACACGAACAGAACTTCTCCGATGACCGGTGCTAGCCAATTCCAACGGAGATTCAGAGAGAACGAGGTTTAGAGAACGGCGGCTAGGGTTTCACAACTTTTGTGAATTAGGTTAAGCACCCAAAAAGTTAGTAATGCTTCAACACAAGGGTTCTATTTATGGAATCACTTGTGTGGACAACAAGACAACACTTAAATACACCGTACCTTACGGTGGACCGCGTTTCTCTATTTTTCGTAAATTAAATAATAAAGTCATATTTAATTATTTAATTAATAATAAGTCTCACTTATTATTTTATAAATAAGTCTCACTTATTTATTTCTCTCATCTATCTGTCCTTTGTGTGTGACCCTATAGGTTCCCGTAACGTTGGGAATAATATTAAATCACATATTTAATATTATAAACAGTGAGCGGTATCTAGCAACACATCACTGCTACCCAAGTGACGAGAATGTCATGTGATCTGACGAAACCTTTCTGTGATAATGATCATGTGTATAATTACCCTTTTGCCCTCATGTCTATATTGAACACAAGGCATAGACCGTTCCATCCTTGTCTAGTTCAATATTGGGCCCGTAGACATTTCTCCTGTTATGTAGGAGGGGAAAATTCCATCTAGGTCACTCATGTCCCTCAGCATGATTCATGGAGTACCCATCAACCAACTTTATAGTCATCCTGTTACGGACAACGTTTGAATGGTGACAAAGCACTCGACTCCAACATCTAGGGTACATAGTGGTTTCAGGTCGAAGGGTGGAATACACCACTATCACTATGAGAATATCTTATGACACTTTTCATAACTTTTACTATGTAGTATTCTCATGGCGGATCAATCCAATATAAATATTACTCCTAATATTTATATCTATGTGAAGACTTGATAACTCTTTATCCATGATCTGTGAGATGTGATCATCAGTCTACCTACATAATAGTCTCTATGCTTTATTGATATCTCACTTCTCAATAAAGCTTGACTACGGATACTTTTAGAATAGTTTCATTATGTTTAATGGGGTCTCACAATTAAGTTATACTTAATGTTCCATTAAACGGACTAACTATTCTAGGGACTTTATTATTTTGAAACAAAACAAAATCAATAAAGAAATGCCTTGTTATTATATATTCACAATATATATTTATATCAATATCATGATACAAAGCCAAACCCAATCAATATAGATTGGCTATTAGGGCTTATTCCAACAATCTCCCACTAGCACTAAAGCCAATCAAATATTAACTCAATATCTATTGGTCAAGTGTTAGCATCAAGCACACTCTTGACAAGATACTATACTAGCAGATAAGGAACTCTTTCCTATGTTGGTAGGTTATACTTCATTCAATTTCCACTTTCGATCTTCTATCGAAAAGAAATTGAAGTGTCAAAGTATACATTTGGATCATTGGTGAGATCAAGTTTTCATTGCTCACAAGATTTAAACCAATTTTTTTTTTTTTTTTTTTTTTTTTTTACCTCATACGAGATCAATGGAATCCGCAACGCAAGAAACACATGTTTTCACTGAGTTATGAGCTAAACAATCCAAATCATATATATTTGACATCTGTAATAGAAACAACAACTATTTGAAGCTTGTACTTTTACAAATTTCATAGTTAATATCCTAGCATAATCATTTATTCCAAATTACGATCTGGATATACTGTACACTGATATGAAAGTCAACATCATTGTAACTCATTTACAATGTTTCTTTCATCTGTGTTCAAGAAACAATTTATAGTCCTTTAAGACATCCAAGGATATTCTTGAACGTATTATAGTGTCGAACACAATAATCAATTTTGGTACATATTGAAAATAATTTTCTAACCATGTCTTACATGTGTAGATAAATTATTTTGGTGACTAGTATGTCATCCACATACTCCACCAAACTAATTTCAATGCTCCCACTAATCTCCTTATGTGCACAAGATTTCTTTATTAATCAAAGTTTTCATAAAACTTCGTTAATAAAATAAACAATTTAACTTTGAGAAGATTTCTCTAATAAATAAATTTTGTAATACATTTACCTTTCTAGTATCCTTTGGATTAACGGAACCCTACATATATGTCAAATACATATATAAGGTCATTCTAATTAAAGAATGCAACATCGTTATCCATCTCTTAGAATTCGTATTATACAACAAAGACAATTGGGATCTTTAGATTTAAGCATTACGATGATGTAATAGTTTCGTCATGATTTGCATCATGAGTTGCATGAAACTTTCTACAATCAATCACATCTTAAATGTATTCATAATACCATCCATGTCAGTTTTCTACAAGAAAACTCACATTCATCTTATGAGTCATACTCATTTGGATGATATAACCAATATCCATATATGGTTTGTGTACATGGATTATTTATAAGATCTCATGGCATCTAGCCACTTCTCAAAATCAGGCCATTTGCGACCTTCTAGTAAGTCATGTGCTCATCTTCCATGAGCATCATATCACCTTGTTGAGTCATGACAAAATCATGTTTCTCATCCTAGTGTTATGACATATCAGACTCATCTAGATCATGTGCTACTCGAACTAGCGAATTACCAACAACCCTTTGTTGAATCAATTCATGTTCCATTCTTAGAGAAACATGTATTTTGTGGTACTTGACTTAATTCAAGTTCTACATCACTCCCACTAGCTCTTGCAAAGCTATACTCCTTGAAAAGGAATACTCTAGTTCTATCGACAAACAACTTTTGTCAAGGAAGAAGATGTAGAAATAGTATCCTCTAGTTTCCTAAGGGAACCTCCACAAGTATACATTCATTTAATTTGAAGTTTAGTTTATCTAGTAAACCATATAACCTCAAATTATCATAAAGTCAAAAATAGGTACTCTTACCTCCATATCTAATATGGTGCATTTATGATTACTCAATTAGAACTTGTTGTGGGTGAAGAATAACTGTAATTTAATTAATTTCAAGAGTTTTTGAGTTATAATCAAACTATTTTAGATCGAGTCATGTCAAAAATGAAATGATATAAATAATCATTATACTCATTAATCAAGCATTTGCATTTACCATCACGACTTACTCGTATAGTCTTTATACTTTTCAAACTTATTCCTTTTACTTCATTGTTGAAATCTTTGAACAATTTCAAAGTTTTCATGAATCGTGTCAAATACACTTTTCTTATCTACTAAATGATTTAGTAATGTTAGATGAAGTAATAGAAACAATATTTAGCAAATATGTTTAGTTCTCCATATACATCTCATATGTATATAAACTCAAATAAATTATGTGTCCTTTAACATTTTATGGTGACCGGTATACTAATCTATTTTGAAAGGTGGGACTCACATCCTTCAAATGATATAAAATCAAATGAGTCTAATAGTCCATATCTATGGATTTTGGAAATGTGATTCACACTTGTTTGTACTAAACAGGGATGCCAATGATATACAAAAGGTTCTAATCTCATTTGATCCTTTTTCTCATAAGTTATAGACCAGCTTATCAAGATCATGGAACTCAATTCCATTACTTGATTAGCATACTTATATAGAAAACATAATTTGCATAATAGAACAACATTTGTCTTTTTATTCAACTACACAATCATTCTCTTGTCAATACAAGATTTATGATTTAATGCTTCTATTTTATATGGAATTTAATAACAATTATTTTGTTCCATATTAAGTTAAATTTAAGTCCAAGCATTATCTCCTATGTCAATGAACAATTTGTCTCATTCTAGACATAAGTGGACTTCGCTTATAGCTAATGTCCCGCTTCTTTAAAACTCTCTATATTTCAACAAATATGAGATTAACCATCAAGTATCATATACTTATGATGCAGAAGTAGAAATTTAACTTTCTATAACTATATGGGCAAATAAGAAGTCTTACTTCTATCTTGACTCTTGTTTCATAACATTAACAGTTTTTCTCATTCTTAAGAACAATTCTTAATACCAATTCAGAAACTCTTTCTTGAAGATTTTGTTCTTCATAAGAACATTTAACAGTATAATAAAATGCATATGCTAAAGAAATTCTAAATACAGAAAATAAATAAAATAAATGTATCATAATTTAAGAACATAATTAATTAGGTCTTTAATTAATTATGCTCCCACTATTTTACTCAAATCAAATGACCTTCAACATTTGAATTGGAAAATCTTATTGGAAGATTTTCTAATGGGTTGAAATCCATATTTTACCTTGTTTTAAGTCAACGGGGGCTGTACTCAAAACTCAATTATTTAGGTAGGAACTCCTTCCAATTGTATCTCATACAACTTTCAAATCATTTGAGTGAATAACTCCTTACTCTAACCTATCATATAGGTGTTCCCAAACATTGCTTCTAAATTTATTTTAATCATATTAAAATAATTTAGTTAAGTTGGACCCAAAGAATAACAGTCGGGTAAATGGAATTACCGCACCGCAACTTACTAGTATAGAAAGTGCACCTCGCGGAGGCGAAACCTACACATTTCGATATTAGTCTTGAAGGGTGTCATCCTTTGGAAAGCAATTAACTTAATATTCTTTTGAAGTAAATATATATATTTTAATCTTATTAAAATAATATAGTTAACTTAGATCCAAAATAACAGTCGGTAAATAGAATTACCGCACCACAACTTACTAGTATAGAAAGTGCACCTCGCGGAGGCGAAATCTACACATATCGATATTAGTCTTGAAGTGTGTTATACTTTGGAAAATAATTTACTTCATATTCTATTTGAAGGATTTTTAATTAAGTTGATCTCACTAACATGTGTATCTTATACACACATCTAATATTATACATGACATTCATGTTCATAGATAGCAAGTATATATAAAATATTTAAAATATACATGCACTAATCTAAACACACATTTCATGCATCACATACATAAAATAATAAACTAGGTAGTATGATTATGACCTCCTAACGCGTAAGAATTAAATAAACTACTTTATTACAATTCTTTGGCCCACGAGCAAGCTTCAAAAGTTTCTCCATCGAAATCATCTTTTGGCGTTGTCTTCTCTTCAAATTGAGCATTTACATTATTTAATACTTAAATAAAATAAATAAAAGCAAATCACGACACACAGGTCGTATTTAAATAAATCACGACACGCAGGCCGTATTTAAATAAAATAAATCATGACACGCAGGTCATATTTAAATAAATGAACAAACGCCAAAATAAACTAAGGTCATAACCATATACCAATTAAATAATTTAATTATATGAACACTCAATTATTATTAGAACTAAATCTCTATTATTAGAGTGGTCGATTTGTTTCCAAAACAAATTAATGTCATGAATAAAAGTATGATGCCACGTCATTTGGTTCAAAACAATATCGCCTTAATTGATCATCACGGTATGCTGATTTAATTTAAAAATCTAAGCAAATCTCCTAAAACAAAATTTTGCATAAATCAAGTGTGATAGCATGCAAAAGTATAGCCATGATTCTAGGAGATATAGTTCTTCTTTTATATAGTTCTTCTTTTAAATTGATATCATATCAATTTAAAAACAAAGTTATTAATTATTAAACAAAATCACGCTAACATGAATTTCAAAATCAACTATTTCCAAATTCACATTTACGGTGACCAATAGGCGAATTGCTATGAACCAAAACAGATCGAGACAAATAAATCATGTATACATCTTATGTATACAGAACCGTGAACAACTCATGCTTACAGGAGATAAAATTTGAATCATATTCAAAAGTGTTCACTATATTCGTGGCTATTTAAACTGAAATCAAAACAAAGTATGCCATCCGTTTGTTACTCTAATTGCCAAATCAAAACTGATTTCACGGTGTATTTAATTCATGAATTGTTCCAAGAAATAATACCTTTATCAAATTTCCTTTAAAAAATACCTTTATCAAATCAAATTTAATAAAAGAGAACAGGTATTAAATTTGAAATCAAAATTTGATTCTCAGAACCAAACAATATTACTCCAAACAAAAGTCAAAACAATTTCAGAAAACTAATAACCGTGAAATTCCAAAAACAATTTTCCCTTTTGATTCTAGTAGGTACAAACACATATGAATATAAAATCTGAATCATATTCAAAAGCAAAAGTCATATGTATCGATGTATATCAAATATACACAAAGCAAAATTGATCCCGAGCAAAACGAAACGAAAATCGTATAGCATATGATCTAAATCGAAACAAACTAAAATATTTCAACGATCATAATCAAAATTATGAATGCACACAATACATCACATATATGCAAATAAAACCAGCCTTTTCAATCAAACACAGTGTCGATATTGAAAATGTATATATTGTATCACATACATATATACAGAAAAGCCAAAATATCGATAACGATGAGATTTCAAAAACATGATTAAACACATTTAATCAAAGAGGCGTTTATAACTATGAATGCATCATCATATAAACATAATTATATTACATCAAATTGATTCGAATTGAATGATTTAATCACAACCAAAGCTCTGATACCACTGAAGAGATTTAAAGAGGTGTTTTTCATGATTTTAATCCTCTTTACGGAAGAAATCCCATTGAAACGGATCTTGATTAAATCATTAATCACAAATCAAATAGAAACTTAAACACTTTAAGATTCATGTGTTTACCTCTTGAAGAGCAGAACCTTTGTAGCAGAAATCTTTCTGATCACGAGCAAAGCAGCGATGCCTCTACTCAGTCCACACGAATAGAACTTCTCCGATGACCGGTGCTAGCCAATTCCAACGGAGATTCAGAGAGAACGAGGTTTAGAGAACGGCGGCTAGGGTTTCACAACTTTTGTGAATTAGGTTAAGCACCCAAAAAGTTAGTAATGCTTCAACACAAGGGTTCTATTTATGGAATCACTTGTGTGGACAACAAGACAACACTTAAATACACCGTACCTTACGGTGGACCGCGTTTCTCTATTTTTCGTAAATTAAATAATAAAGTCATATTTAATTATTTAATTAATAATAAGTCTCACTTATTATTTTATAAATAAGTCTCACTTATTTATTTCTCTCATCTATCTGTCCTTTGTGTGTGACCCTATAGGTTCCCGTAACGTTGGGAATAATATTAAATCACATATTTAATATTATAAACAGTGAGCGGTATCTAGCAACACATCACTGCTACCCAAGTGACGAGAATGTCATGTGATCTGACGAAACCTTTCTGTGATAATGATCATGTGTATAATTACCCTTTTGCCCTCATGTCTATATTGAACACAAGGCATAGACCGTGCCATCCTTGTCTAGTTCAATATTGGGCCCGTAGACATTTCTCCTGTTATGTAGTTATGTAGGAGGGGCAAATTCCATCTAGGTCACTCATGTCCCTCAGCATGATTCATGGAGTACCCATCAACCAACTTTATAGTCATCCTGTTACGGACAACGTTTGAATGGTGACAAAGCACTCGACTCCAACATCTAGGGTACATAGTGGTTTCAGGTCGAATGGTGGAATACACCACTATCACTATGAGAATATCTTATGACACTTTTCATAACTTTTACTATGTAGTATTCTCATGGCGGATCAATCCAATATAAATATTACTCCTAATATTTATATCTATGTGAAGACTTGATAACTCTTTATCCATGATCTGTGAGATGTGATCATCAGTCTACCTACATAATAGTCTCTATGCTTTAATGATATCTCACTTCTCAATAAAGTTTGACTACGGATACTTTTAGAATAGTTTCATTATGTTTAATGGGGTCTCACAATTAAGTTATACTTAATGTTCCATTAAACGGACTAACTATTCTAGGGACTTTATTATTTTGAAACAAAACAAAATCAATAAAGAAATGCCTTGTTATTATATATTCACAATATATATTTATATCAATATCATGATACAAAGCCAAACCCAATCAATATAGATTGGCTATTAGGGCTTATTCCAACAACAACTCTCCCCCCCTAAAAGAATTTTCGCCCTCGAAAATTACCTGAAGGAAACAACTCCGGATACGAAACCCTCATCCTACTCTCCGGCTCCCAAGTGGCACTCTCACCAGTTGGTCCAACCCAAATCACTTTGACCAAAACAATCTCTTTGCCACGCAAACGCTTCAACTCACGATCCTCAATCCTAACCGGCAAAGTCTCAACCGTCAAATTATCCCTTACTTCCAATTCATCCACTTGGATCACATGAGATGCATCATGCACATACTTCCTCAACTCAGACACATGAAACACATTATGAAGATTCGACAAAGACGGTGGTAACGCAATCTGATACGCTACAACCCCAACCTTCTCAATGACATCAAACGGCCCAACAAAACGAGGAGTCAACTTCCTACACTTCAAAGCACGACCAACTCCGGTCACAGGATTCACCCTTACAAACACGTGATCACCAACTTGAAACTCAATATCCTTCCTCCTCTTATCATGATAACTCTTCTGTCTACTCTGAGACGCCTTCATCTTCTCCTGAATCATCTTAACCTTTTCCGTGGTTTCTTGCACAACTTCCGGTCCTAACAAAGCACTCTCTCCGGACTCAAACCAACACAACGGTGTCCTACACCTCCGACCATACAAAGCCTCAAACGGTGCCATTCCGATACTAGCATGAAAACTGTTGTTGTAAGTAAACTCAATCAACGGTAAACATTCGTCCCAACCAACACCTTGCTCCAACACACAAGCTCTCAACAAATCCTCCAAACTCTGAATAGTCCTCTCTGTCTGCCATCGGTCTGAGGATGGTAAGCAGAACTCAATCTCAACTTAGTTCCCAAAGCAGCTTGCAAACCTTCCCAAAACTTAGAAGTAAACCTCGGATCCCAATCCGACACAATACTAGAAGGAATACCATGCAATCTAACAATCTGCTCAATGTAGATCTCAGCCAACTTCGCTACCGACATACCAGTCTTGATAGGAACAAAATGCGCTGACTTCGTCAACCGATCAACAATCACCCAAATCGAATTGAAACCCTTATTAGTCTTAGGCAACGCTCCAACAAAATCCATAGAAATGCTATCCCACTTCCACTCTGGCACAAACAACGGTTGCATCAAACCCGACGGTCTCTGATGTTCAATCTTTGATTTCTGACAAACCAAACAAGCATAAACAAACTCAGCAATCTCCTTCTTCATTACAGGCCACCAAAACAACCTTTTCAAATCCTGATACATCTTAGTTGCTCCTGGATGAATACTCAAACTACTTCTATGACCTTCGTCCAAAATTTGCCTCTTAAGCTCAAACATATCTGGCACACAAACTCGATCACGAAACATCAAAACACCATTCTCATCCAATCTAAAGTCCCCACCTTTACCTTGATTAACCAACGTCACTCGGTCCACGAGTTCCAAATCTTCCTTCTGACCCTTCTTAATCTCTTCCTAAATATTGCTTGTCAACTTCAACATACCCAACCTCACACCATCAGGTGTCAACTCACTGACCAAACTCAAATCTCGAAACTGCTCAATCAATTCCAACTCTTTAACCATCAAAGCAGACATATGCAAAGTCTTTCTACTCAAAGCATCCGCAACAACATTAGCCTTTCCGGGATGATAACTCAACTGAAAATCAAAATCCTTAAGATATTCCAACCATCTTCTCTGCCTCATATTCAACTCTTTCTGATCAAACAAATACTTCAAACTCTTGTGGTCACTGAACACCTCAAACTTAGAACCATACAGATAGTTCCTCCAAATCTTCAATGTATACACAACAGCCGCCAATTCCAAATCATGAGTCGGATAATTCTTCTCATGCACTTTCAATTGCCTCGAAGCATAAGCTACAACCTGACGATTCTGCATAAGCACACCACCAAGACCCATCTTAGAAGCATCACAATACACAACAAACGATTCCTTCGGATTCGGCAAAATCAACACTGGAGCTGAAGTCAACCTCTTCTTCAACTCTTGGAAACTCTTCTCACACTTGGCATCCCAAACATAAGCTTGTCCCTTCCGAGTCAACTGCGTCAATGGCAACGCCAACTTAGAGAATCCCTCAATGAACCTCCGATAGTAACCGGCCAAACCAAGAAAGCTTCTAATATGAAAAACAGACTTAGGAGACTCCCACTGCAACACTGCATCAACCTTGGAAGGATCTATAGAAATACCACCCTTAGAAATCACATGACCAAGGAAACTCACTTCCTTCAACCAAAACTCACACTTAGACAACTTGGCGCACAACTGGTTCTCTTTCAAGACTTGCAACACAATTCTCAAATGCTCAGCATGCTCTTCCTCAAACTTTGAATACACCAAAATATCATCTATGAACACCACCACAAAACGGTCCAGATAAGGATGAAATATTCTATTCATGTATTCCATAAAGACACCTGGCGCATTAGATACTCCAAATGGCATCACAGAATACTCATAGTGTCCATACCTCGTTCGGAACGCAGTTTTGGATATATCTTTTGCCTTTACTCTAATCTGATGATATCCTGATCTCAAATCAATCTTACTAAACACCTCTGCACCAACTAGCTGATCCATCAAATCATCAATCCTTGGAAGTGGATACCGATTCTTAATCGTCACCTTGTTCAACTGCCGATAATCCACACACAACCTCATGCTTCCATCTTTCTTCTTAACCAACAACACTGGAGCACCCCACGGTGAAACACTCGGTCTAATAAACTGTTTCTCAAGCAACTCTTCCAACTGATTCTTCAATTCACCCAACTCCGATGCAGACATCCGATACGGCGCAATCGAAATAGGACTCGTGCCTGGCACCAAATCAATTGCAAACTCAACTTCCCTCTCCGGCGGTAACTCGGTAATATCCTCTGGAAAAACCTCAGGAAACTCTTGCACTACCGGCAAATCATTAACTCCTTTCTCACCGCTAACCTTCAAGGATGCAAACATCATAAACACACAAGCCTCACCTTCTAAAGACTTCTTCACTTGCCCCGCGGTTAAAAACTTCCTATCTAACTCTTCTACCGGTTTAGAAAAAGTCACACTCCTAGTCAAACAATTAATGCTAACCCCAAAAGCTAACAACCAATCCATACCAAAAATCACATCCATATGCTTCAACGGAAGACAAACAAGATCCAACTCAAAATCAATATCACCAAAATTAACAGGACACTTAGCACACATAAAAGAAGTAGTCACCGAACCGCTAGCCGGGGTGTCAATAACCATTCCACGCAACAAAGGAGTTACAACCAAATCCAAACGTTCAACACAACTAGCCGAGATAAAAGAATGAGTAGCACCAGTATCAATAATTGCAATCAAAGGAGTACTATTGATAAAACACATACCTCGGATAAGATTATCCGGCTGCTCCACCTCCTCCGCATTCAAAGCAAACACCTTTCCCGCTGCCTTCTTCGGCTTGGTACTAATATGACCCTTCTCTCCACAATTGTAACAAGTAATCTCTCTTGAAACACCTCTGCAATCGGCCGCCTTGTGACCCGCTTTCCCACACTTGTGACAAGTAAAATCATTCTTGCAATCACTAGCATAATGACCCATAGCTCCACACTTAAAGCACTTGACTTCCGCCAAACTTGGCTTAGAGCCCCCACCAGATTCTCTCTTTTTTCCTTTATCCTTGCTGTAAGGTTTCCCAACTCCATAGCCCTTCCCTTTCTTCTCATTCTGAGCCTTGTAGTAATTAGACTTAACCTTCCCAGCATCATCAAACATACGACACTTATGCACCAAAGTATCAAACTCTCGGATCTCCTGAACACACATGTACTGATAGATATCCGACCTAAGCCCACTCTCCAACTTCACACACTTCGAAACCATAGCATCCTCAACATTGATGTAGGGACAAAACCTTGCAAGCTCCTTAAACTTCGCCGCATACTCGGCCACGGACATACTCCCTTGCTTCAAATTCAGGAACTCCACTTCCTTCCTAGTCCTCAAATCCTCTGGAAAGTACTTCCTCAAAAACTCAGTTTTGAACATTGTCCAAGTCACAACCTCTCCATCAATCTCAAGTCTTCCCTTAGCATTGGTCCACCAATACTCAGCCTCCTCAGCAAGCATCTGAGTAGCCAACCTCACCTTCTGATCATCACTAGTCACCATAGCACGAAAGATCCTCTCCATGCCTTGCAACCATGTCTGAGCTCCATCCGGGTCGAACCTTCCCTTGAACGTAGGTGGATTGTTTAGCAAGAAACGATCAAGCCTCCGCTCCTCAGCTTCTCCCTCATTCCGACGACCAATCGCCGCTTGCTCATTCGATTGAGCCAACACCTGAGCCATCGCTGCCAAGGCTTGTGCAATCGCCGCATCATCACGACCTCCTGCCATGTTCGCACTACACAACCATCTAACCGATAAGAAACAACACAACAAAGATTAATCTAAACACGACTGACCATGGCTCTGATACCAACTTGTAACGCTCCTATTTCTATTAAAGCAATTAGACATGCGAATAATACATTTATTCAAGAAATAGAGATTACGTCTTATTCAAAATTCAAAAAGAACGGTAGACATGTATGTAAACCTCAACAGTTACAGCAGAATACAAATCAGAGTGATCAAATATATACATGCCATGAGCAAATAAATCATATCCCAAAGATAAGTCTCAAAACCCAAACATACGGGTAGTCATCAACAAAATAATAATTCAAAGGAAAATATAACAACCTAATCTAGACCGACACGACAAGCCTAGATCAGAGCCGACACAACACCGATATCGGAGGAAGCTCCCGATATCCCACGCAAGACTCACCGAGACTACTCCTGCACAACGTCTACTCACCCATACAGGCAAGTAGGCGGTTAAAACCACTAGGGGTAAGCATTACATTATCATAATCCAGATAATAATCAAATCAAATAATATCATGTACTTGAATAATATTAGTCATGCATAAATACTTATACCGCAACTTGATAGTTCGTATCCACATATATCAATCACATGAATAATTATCCAATCATAAATATTCATTCACAACATCAATCATAGACAATCATTATCAACATTCATTCATCTCAATTCATCACCAATCACATAATTCACATAGGACTCATGCTATGATATGCACTTATGGACACATAAATGCATGCGGTACCAAATCTCAACAAGGTCGTCACCTTTCGATGCCACTTGCACATCGAATGTAAGGGCTCACACCTGCCTTACAATAATCTCGAAGTAAAAGAGTCATCCATTTTACAGCAACAACGACTATGATGCATGGACATGTATAAGGACTCGATAATGCGACAAAAATTTACAATCTCAACTCAATATATAGGACAACACCCAATTATATTGATTATCTCCACAACATTGCATTATCAAGAAAACATGCCCACACAAATAAATCATAGTATTCATCATCACACATCAACATATTTATCAATAATCAACAATGTCATTCAACATCAATCACATGATTTTCATTAATCAACAAACATCACTTATCACGTATGATTTTACCAATTCAAGAATTCTCACATTTCGAGCAATTAGCATACGGTTCTCACGATAGTCATCATACTTCAAACATATACATGCATATTCAATTAATCACTCTAAGTACCTCATTAATCCATTACTAAGTTTGGAAAAGTCTCACGGTTTATAAAGAAAATATTTATGATAAGTTTTCACAAAGAATCCACATAACTCATGTGTATTAATTTGATCCTAACCCAAGTTCTAAAAATCATTTGAATATCAAACCAAAGCCATTAGAATAATAACATATTTATCTAAAACTTTCATGTTTACACAAGAGTTCAATTCAAAACAGAAATATGCAAGAAGGGAGCAAGAGTGCGAAACAGGGGAAGCTTACACTGGGCTACTCGCCTCGTGAGTAAGGGTTACTCGCCGTGGCGAGCAATTCCAGTAGCTACTCGCCACCGGCTCGCCTCCCACTCGCCTCGCGAGTCATGACAGGTTTCAGAAAATTCTGTTTTCGTGAAAAATCCATTTTCACCCCAAAATCCCAATTTTTGACTTCCCAATACCCAAATTGATCCCAAATGTTTTTAGACATGAAAAGATACTCAAATCCATATACAAACTTGAATCGAACATAATTTTAAACAAAATCACCATTTGACCCATTTTCTCAAAACAACAACATTTCATTTTTTCATCAATCCACAATTAAGTATACCCAAGTTATAATTCACTCACAACAACATGTTTGTCAACAACAACATCCATTGAAACTTGTTTCTCACCTCAATCCAACACAACTTATCACAAATCATTAATTAGGCAAAATTTCACAACTTGACATTTATACATACATTGAACCATGTAATTTCATCCACAAACATACCATAATTATCAATTCAAGTATAAGAAACAGCAACATAACAAGAGCACGAATTTGACATGAATTGTTCATCAACCCATTTTCATACAACATGAAAAGATGTAAAATTTGAAATTGATTATGATAATAACTAACCCCCTTACCTTAGAAGAAGATTAACCCAAACTCTTGCTTCAATTTAGCTCCTAAGCTTACCCAATTGGATTCTTCAAGTTCTTCTCTCCAAAACCCTTTTGCTCTTCTCTTCACCTCTTTCTCTCTCTACCTCTCTCTAGAAATGTTTGTGAAAATGAATGAATTGGTTCTTCTAACACAACCCTAGTGTTATCTCCACTAATGGGCTTAACTTAGTTTCTAGTGAGCTTAACCCATTTCTATTCAAACTAAAAATATTACTACACTCCAAACGATATTTTAATTAATAACGGTAAAATGTCACTAACGGTAAAATCTAATCACTACCCTAGTAACTTAGTAAAATAAGGGTTCTCGCTAATTATTAAAATAATTCTCACCAAAATTACCATTTTACCCTTACCCGCCAAATGACTAAAATACCCTTCTAATACGGTAATCCACGTAAATGCACCCGACGACAATTAAATACACACAAGTACAATTAATCACACACAAACACAATTAAAAGTAATTAAAATAAATCTAGCTAAAAAATCGGGCTGTTACATTCGCTATTAGCGAAACTCCCTGTAACTATTTCGCTATTAGCTCAATTTTGCCATTAGCGAAATTGCCCAGTGACAGCATTCCTTGTTTTATGTTCTTGCGTCTTTTTCACATGTTTCTGCTTTGAACTGGGTTTTGGTGTAAACATGAAAGTTGTAGATAATTTTGTTAGCTTTCCAATGGCTTTGGTTTGACGTGAAAATGATTTTTGGTTTTTGAGTTATGATGAAAATACTCCAAGGAGGTCTTACTGAAATCTTATGAAAATTCAGCCATTTTCTGACTTTAGCTTCATACACTAGGGGACCAATCTGAACATCCTAAAATGTTTCTTTCAATTTGTATAACCTTAGAAAAGTAGTAAATCTTACTGGAACTTCTTGGTGGCCATGATTGATTGAATTTGATGAATTTGGATATGAATATATGTATGATACCATGTGAAATGCATTGTCTATTGGTGATTGGTGGTCGTTGGATTCGTTGAGTCATAATGGCTAGGTTGAGTGGTATGTAGATATACCCAAGTTGAGTCCATGGCATAACATAAAAGCGGGAGGACTTATGTCCTGGAACGCCTCGTCGTTCAAAGCGGGAGAACTTATGTTCTGGAACGTCTTATCGTTCAAATTGGTGAGGACTTCGGTCCTGTGAATGCTTTAACCATTCAAAATCCGGTGAGGACTTATGTCCTGTAAAATGGTACCACATGCATGTGTCTAGTTGCATTTGTCGAGGAGTCTTAGTGGTGTTGTCATGTCTTTGCATGAGTCATTGTCGGTGATTGAATGATACTTTCTACGTAATTGGTTGAAGTTGATTATGATGAATTTGACGTGAACACGAAATATATTTAAATATTGAAATGTTGATTATAATAGGGTGTTAGATTCAATTGATGAATTTTATGTCTATTATTGTTGATTGTGAATCTCACCCCTTCTGTTTGAATGTTGCCTCGACCGTGGGTAACGTGCAGGTGATTCCAAGTAGTAGGTGTGGTGGCTCAACTGTCTAGGGCTCTGATACGTACGGGATGGGAATTAGTTATATTTATTTTCATTCCTTATGTATCAATTTTGGAATTATGTTGTGGAGCCTTTTTATTGTTATTTGAACAATGTTGAGGCCTTTCGTGCCATAAATTGTTGTTGGATGTTTACGATGTTAATGATTTGAAAACTATTCCGCTGCTATGTTTTGATATTTTATCAAGTTGTTTTAATTAAATAGTATTTTATTCTATTTAAGAAACTTTGAAAAGTAGTGTGACATGCCGTTCGTGTTTAACTCTGATTATTTATTATTATTATTATTAAGTTTGGGATAACGGGGTGTTACAATTGGTATCAGAGCAGGTCGGTCCGTCCGGCCAAGTAGTAGAGTCGTATCGAGCCACGTAGTGTCGTGTGACAGTTAATACTGTCTTGTTGTTGTCCTGATTGTTGTTTTTTGTGTAGAGAACTGGTTGGAGTATAACCATGTTCATGTTAATTGTTTTAGTAAGTCGGTGTATTTTTCTCTCTTGAAGAAGAGCATGCAGAGCATCTGAAAATTGTGTTGCAAGTGTTGAAAGAAAAGAGGTTGTATGCCAAGTTGTCCAAATGCGAGTTCTGGTTAAGTGAAGTAAGTTTTCTGGGCCATATTATTCCTGGTAGTGGTATTGCAGTTGATCCATCGAAAGTTGATGCAGTATCACAATGGGAGACTCCGAAGTCAGTAACTGAAATCAGAAGCTTTTTGGGTTTGGCTGGTTATTACCGCAGGTTTATTGAAGGATTTTCGAAGTTGGCACTTCCGTTGACTCAGTTGACCTGCAAGGGTAAATCTTTTGTGTGGGATGCTCAGTGTGAGAGTAGTTTCAATGAACTGAAGCGAAGATTGACGACTGCTCCTATTTTGATTTTACCGAAGCCGAAAGAACCTTTTGTTGTTTATTGTGATGCGTCCAAGTTGGGCTTAGGTGGTGTTCTGATGCAAGATGGCAAAGTGGTAGCTTATGCTTCTAGGCAGTTGAGGATTCATGAAAAGAATTATCCTACACATGATTTGGAGTTGGCTGCGGTGGTGTTTGTTTTGAAAATCTAGAGGCATTATTTGTACGGTTCCAGATTTGAGGTGTTTAGTGATCACAAAAGTCTAAAATATTTATTTGATCAGAAGGAATTGAACATGAGGCAGAGAAGATGGTTAGAGCTGTTGAAGGATTATGATTTTGACTTGAATTACCATCCGGGTAAAGCCAATGTGGTTGCAGATGCTTTGAGCAGGAAAACGTTACACATGTCTGCTATGATGGTAAAGGAATTCGAATTACTGGAACAGTTTAGAGACTTGAGCCTTGGTTGTGAGTTGGCACCTCAGAGTGTTCAGTTGGGGATGCTGAAGATTAATAGTGATTTCTTGAATAGTATCCGAGAAGCTTAGCAAGTCGATGTTAAGTTTGTTGATTTGATGGTTGCTGGTAATGACACTGAGGATAGCGATTTCAAGGTTGATGTTCAGGGTGTTCTGAGGTTCAGAGGAAGAATTTGTATTCCTGACAATGATGAGTTGAAAAAGTTGATTTTAGAAGAAAGTCACAAGAGTAGCTTGAGTATTCATCCGGGAGCTACGAAAATGTACCATGATTTGAAGAAACTATTTTGGTGGTCCGGTTTGAAACGTGACGTTGCTCAGTTTGTGTATGCATGCTTGACTTGCCAGAAGTCTAAGGTTGAGCATCAGAAGCCCGCAGGGTTGTTGACACCGTTGGATGTACCGGAGTGGAAATGGGACATTATTTCTATGGATTTCGTGACGAGTTTAGCAAACACTCCGAGAGGGCATGATGCCATTTGGGTTGTTGTCGATCGGTTGACGAAGTCGGCACATTTCATTCCAATAAATATTAGTTATCCGGTAGCAGAGTTGGCAGAGATTTACATTCATAATATGGTGAAGCTTCATGGTGTTCCGTCGAGTATTGTGTCGGATAGAGATTCGAGGTTCACTTCAAGATTCTGGAAGAGTTTGCAAGATGCTTTGGGATCGAAGTTGAGGTTGAGTTCGACTTAGCATCCTCAGACAGATGGTCAGTCGGAGAGGACGATCCAATCATTAGAGGATTTGTTGAGGGTGTGTGTGCTTGAGCAAGGTGGAGCTTGGGATAGTCACCTACCGTTGATAGAGTTCACATACAACAACAGTTACCATTCGAGTATTGGTATGGCACCGTTCGAAGCTTTGTATGGTCGGAGGTGCAGGACTCCTTTATGCTGGTTTGAGTCGGGAGAAAGTGTGATGTTGGGACCAGACATAGTTCAGCAGACTACAGAAAAGGTTAAGTTGATAAGAGAACAGATGAAAGCGTCGCAGAGTCGACAGAAGAGCTATCATGACAAGCGTAGGAAGGACCTTGAGTTTCAAGAGGGAGATCATGTGTTCTTGAGAGTCACTCCTATGACGGGTGTAGGCCGTGCATTAAAATCTAAGAAGTTGACTCCGAAGTTTATTGGTCCATATCAGATATCTGAGAGGGTTGGAACAGTGGCATATAGAGTGGGTTTGCCACCTCATCTTTCGAATTTGCATGACGTGTTTCATGTGTCGCAATTACGGAAGTATGTACCGGATCCTTCGCATGTTATTCCTAGAGATGATGTGCAAGTTAGAGACAACCTTACGGTGGAGACCTTACCGTTGAGAATTGATGATCGAAAGGTGAAGTCCTTGAGAGGTAAAGAGATACCTCTTGTGAGAGTTGTTTGGGGTGGAGCGACTGGTGAAAGTTTGACTTGGGAGCTGGAGAGTAAGATGCAGGAGTCGTATCCAGAGTTGTTTACTTGAGGTAATATTTCGAGGACGAAATTCTCTAAGTTGGGGAGAGTTGTAACGCCCTAGTTGTTATTAATTGTTTTAATTTATTTTAGATTCTTTTGTATGATTTTAATATGAATTATGTTGATTGGTGTTGATTTTTGGTGTGCTATACTTTATTATATGATTTATTATGATATTTATTAGAATAATGTGATAATTATTATTATTTTAAAAATTGGGGAGTTAATTAGAATTTAATTGAATTTAGTGGGAATCAGGTGTAATTAAAGGGAGTTATAAGGAGTTAAGAAAATAGAAAGGAAGTTAAGTTAAGAGTTAGAAAGACAGAAAACTGTCTGTACGTACAATTGAACTTTTGGGAGGAAAACAGAAAAAACCAAGCCAAAGGGAGAACAAGAGCAAGAGGGGAACGATTTTGCTGTAGCTTTGTTTGTGCAATTGAATTCAGGTAAGGGTGAGGTTTGCTTCAATAGTGTAGATTATTATAATTCTGATTTTGGTTTAACGTAGTTCTGTTAAAAAATTGGAAATTGGGTTTAGGTTTGATTCTTAGATTTTTGGATGGAAAGAGTGTGGAAACCTTGTAAATGATGTTAGAATTGATGTTCAGGTGGTAGAATAATCATAGGTTAAGTTTCCTATCAAATTTGGGGTTTGGGTAGATGACATTTGGTTTTTTTGGGTGAAAATTGTGCATAAATCGTAACAGCAAGGGGAAAACTCGCTAGGAGTTCGCTATTAGCGAAACTCCCTGTAACTATTTCGCTATTAGCTCAATTTTCGCCATTAGCGAATTTGCCCAGTGACAGCATTCCCTGTTTTATGTTCTTGCGTCTTTTTCCCATGTTTCTGCTTTGAACTGGGTTTTGGTGTAAACATGAAAGTTGTAGATAATTTTGTTAGCTTTCCAATGGCTTTTGATTGACGTGAAAATGATTTTTGGTTTTTGGGTTATGATGAAATTACTCCAAGGAGGTCTTACTGAAATCTTATGAAAATTCAGCCATTTTCTGACTTTAGCTTCATACACTAGGGGACCAATCTGAACATCCTAAAATGTTTATTTCAATTTGTATAACCTTAGAAAAGTAGTAAATCTTACTGGAACTTCTTGGTGGCCATGATTGATTGAATTTGATGAATTTGGATATGAATGTATGTATGATACCATGTGAAATGCATTGTCTATTGGTGATTGGTGGTCGTTGGAGTCATAAGTCATATATACATATATGCATTGTCGAGTTGTATGTAGATATACACAAGTGGAGTCAGTTGCATGAGCATAAAAGCGGGAGGGCCTCGGTCCTGGAACACCTTGTCGTTCAAAGCGGGAGGACTCATGTCCTGGAACACTTTGTTGTTCAAAGCGGTGAGAGCTTATGCTCTGATGAATGCTTTAACCATTCTACAGCGGTGAGGGCTACGACCCTGAATATGGTACCACATGCATATTTGCATTTATTGAGGAGTCTAAGGTGTTGTCTTAGCAGTGTTGTCATGTCATTTGCATGAGTCGGTGTTGTTGGTTGTAATTGCCATTTGATGATGATGATGTTGTTTGATGAGTATATATTTATACATATATTATGATGAAATGATTTGATGATGATGATCTGATTATATTTAGGGTGTTAGATTCAGTTGATGAATTTCAATATCTATATTATTGTTATGAATCTCACCCCTTCTGTTTGAATGTTGCCTCGACCGTGGGTAACGTGCAGGTGATTCCGAGTAGTAGGTGTGGTGGCTCAAAGTGTCTACGGCTCTGATACGTGGGATGGGATTTTATTGCTTAATTTCTTTTCCTATGTATCAAATTTTGAATATTGCTGTTGTAGCCCTATTCATGATTGGTTTTGCTTGTTGAGGCTTATATGCCATGAATATTTATTGGAGATGGTTGTTAATTAAAGTTGAATTATTCCGCTGCAAGTTTAATGATGAATTTTGAAGGATGTTTAATTAAATAGATTTTTATATATTCTATTTAAGAAATTTGAAATTGTAGTGTGACATGCCCGTTTGGGTTTTACTCTGATGTTGAACAATTATTATTTAATTGGTTTTGGGAAACGGGGTGTTACATCTTGTATTTCGTTGTTTGAATTGATTCATGATTTTAGTGAATCGATTCAAATAGTTATTTTTACATGAAAATTAGTACATTCACCCATTTACTATATATACTCACTCTCTCTTAACTTTCAAAACATTGAATCATCTGCATCTATTCTCTCTAGGTTTCAAAAACTCTTTGTGCATAAAATCTTCAAGATTAAATACTTTTTCTTAGAATCACTTTGAACATTGAGTCGCATTGATTTGCTAGGGTGCTAGTAGGGATTGTAAGTTGGTTCATTCAAGGAGATTGGTTGGGCTTAATCAAGACTCCAAAGTGAAGTCAATAATCTCATTCCACCTTAATCAAGATTGGTTGTGCTAGTAGGGATTGATTGGTTGGGCTTGAAACATGGGGTCTTTCTAACCGTTCTAGAATTCGAAGGGGATTCGTTTACTAGATGTAGCATCGAAGACTTGAGTGAAGAGTTCAAAGGGGTGCATGGGTAATCAGGGATTCGAAGATTCAAGGAGCACCAAATTCAAAGGTTATTTGAACTTTGGGGGAATGTTTGAATAGGGGTTGAAGAATTAGGTTTAATTTCAAGGAACTCTTGTAAACACATTGTATTCAACATTGTTACTATTAGTGGAAGACCTTGGAGAAGGCGTACTTCATCAAGAAGAGTAGACATAGCTCTAGCGAGGACGACAAAGAGCGAACTACTATAAAAATATCGGTGTTATCTCTCTTCCCTATCCTCTTTACTTTTCAATATTGCATATGTTAATTGAATAATTGTTAGGATAATAGTTTGTATTGATCTAAGTTGTATATCATCAAAAGTTAACCTAATTCATTGAATTAGGTTTTTATAATTTGCTTAAGATCAATTCAGTTCAATTTCTATTCAATTCTTCAATTCCATATGCATTGTGTTTTTGATTGATAGCCAGGTATAATTTTCATATAGGTTTGGTTTTGAATTTGTCTAAGTTTTGCAAATTTTTTAAGGCACATTAAAGTTTGATTGTAATAAGATTTGTATTGTGAATCTCTCAATTCTACATTGAATCTTAGTATCACATAGTGTTATCTTTTTGTATATTGTTTTGATTGTTCACGCGCAATTCCATAGTCAAATTAATTGAAATCACTTTTAATCAAAATTCCGAAAAACTTTTTCAAAAAGCTTCCAAGATTCAGCTCAAACTGCTAATAAAAATTAAATTGTCAACCCCAATCCTAGTGTTACAATATCAAAGCTCGTAGCGACTACATACTTATTCAACTACTAAATAACATAACTAAATAGAGGGTATCCCCTCATATCCACCTTCTAAATTGTCCCACATCTACTCCTTGTCAACCTGAGTATCTATACTCAAGGTACAACAATCATACAGAAAACAACACAACAAAATAAGGGGTGAGAAATCCTGCCATAACATAATAATAGGGAAAATCATACATATTGTTATCACGATTTTGGGGTATCAAGTCATTAATTAGGCTTGAACCTTTCAATCTTTGATATTCTCTATTTTTTCTTGGGAAGGGCAAAATTGAGAAAACCCTTAGAAATTCTAAGTTCGGGGGTCGTTTTCGTTACGGGAAGGTGTTAGGCACCCACAACGACTATAGTACTCTATAGGAACCGTTTTCCTAGTTTTATGTCTACGCTTTATTTTTAATGCTATTTATTGAAAAAAGAAGTTGTTTATTTAGGTTAAGAATGGAGGGAGAAAATGTTTGAGATTTTATTTTATTGGACTTGGAGAGGTTTTGACCTCTTGCCTACATACCCTTTTAAGGGATCAAAATTCCATGTAGTTCTCTTTCAAAAAAATGTTTTTTGGTGTGTTTGATTGATTTTAAGTTTTGGAAAATGGTTTTGAAGAAGAGAAAGAGGCCGTAAAGGCATGAGAGGAGAAAATGGTGAATGATTGGTTCAATTATTATTAAAAAAGGTCTAAGTTGGAATTAGAGTTCATTTGAGTTTGATTAAGAAAATAAAGGGAAATTTCAATGGAGTTTTGACTCCAAGGTCTATTTGGAAAAAAATTTCAAGTGATGGAATTTACCTATTTTTTTGGAAAATTGATATTTTTCTAAGTATCGCGTTTCCTAAGCATACATCTAAAGCGGTAAACATACAACGTGTGTGCGTGTCGGTGCTTGTGTCGGTGTACATCATTAGAGTCCATTGTCCGTTACATTGGCCCTAGTTTACATTCTATGGTCTTGCAAGAAATTAAAAAGAGAAATTGAAACTACCTAAAATATTACATGCCATTTTAACATAGAAATTAAAAGGTAAAAATGCCTAAACTATGAGAAATTGAGATAAAAAGGTAAGATGCTCATGAGATGGATGAAACATGAAATGAAATGGTTAGTAATATAAGGCATAAAATGGTAAGAAAAAGTAAACAAAGAATTACGAGGCGAAACGGTAAAAATGACAACAAGAACCAAAACATGAAAAGAAATACAATACTTGCGACACAAGAAACTAACAAATCACATCAAAAACAGTAAAGTAATTACACAAACAGTAGCATATTCAACACAAAATTGCATATCAATCGTCCATGTCATATATCAAAATATTATGAACAAAAATGTGGTAAAAATAACACAAAATTCCACTAAAAAGGAAAAAAAAAACTATCAAAAAAATACACATATATTTATATCAATTTTTGACATGTAAAAACATCACAAAAGCATTAAAAATACATCAAGAAACATATAGGAATTTTTTGGAATTTTTTGCAAGAAAATTGGACAAGCAGGGGGTTCAGATAGCAAGACAGCAAGGTGCAAATAGCAAGAAATTGACAAGAAACAAAGGATCTGCGCAGAAGGAGGCCCAAGCCCAAAACCTAAAAGATCCGGATGCACAGGAACCACAGGATTGATCCAAGAGATCAAACCCTAGATCCAACGGCCAGGAATGAAGGTAATTGGACCGGTCCGGTTCACTGGCCTATAAAAGGAGGCGCGCCGGTTTTATTTCATTCTTCTATGTTCTTTCTCTCTCTTCTCCTCCCTCGCCGGTTTCTGGAAAATAGAAGATGAACTTCATCTTCTCCGGTGAACCTTGCTTCTCCGGCGTGGTGGCCGGCCGCCCCAGGGTGGCGGCGCCGCCGCCGGAGTTGAGCAAGTTTCTCCGATTTCAAATTTTTTTACATATTTGGATATCCTTTTTTGTTTTAAACACGAATCTGAACTTATTTTTTGCATGCAAGGCTTGAATCAACGTAGATCTAAAAAACTCCTTTACAGTTTTGAAAGTATTTTTTAGGTTTTCAATTTTTCGAATGAAACTCTTTGAAACTTTAAAGATCTACATTGATTCGTTCTTGTTATGGTTCTTAAGCGAGAAAGAGGAAGTTTGCGTGTTTACCTGTGGTTTCAATCGGAGATTTTGAGCGAAGATCTTCGGAAACACTTGAACTTGATTCTGTTTGTTGATTTTTGGATTTGAATCCGAAAATAAATCGGTTCTTCTTCTTTGCTGGTTCAATCTTCTTCGTCTTCTTTCTCTTCTTCTTCTCACTGATTCCTTCGTGATCGGTGCTTGAGTTTGCCAATGGCGAATTCACACCTTGAATTGCGAAGGAAACCGATTCGATGATGAAGATTCAGTGATGAATCTCTGAGAATTTCGAAAGATTCACTGAATTTGGTATTGAATTGTGGTTCTGGAAATTTAGGGTTTGAGTTTTGTTCTTCACGTTCTTGGTGATTTTCTGAGTTTTTGATCTAACTGAATGGAGAGAGAGAATGGTGATTCTGTTTGTTGAGGTGGCGTGTGATGTGTGGATCTGTGTGGCACTGTGCACGTTTTATAGGCTGCCATGTGTGATTCTGGATCAATGAGATGATGACACCTGTTTTGGAACTTAGGGACCTTTCTGCAAAATAAGAAAATTGAAGGATTGGACTGCAATTAAGAAAAAGGACCTAAAAGTGCAATTTTAAAAAGTATTGGACTAAAATGCAATTTTAGAAACTGTTTCAGGGACTAAAATGCAATAAAAAATAAAATTGGACTAAAATTGGTAAATTGGACAAAACGTAAAGTGAAACCACAAATAAAATCAACAAAAAGGACTAAAATGAACCAATTACAAAAATGAGGTATTTTAAAATACCTCTGCCGAAATTTTGACAGGAAAAGACCAAAATGCCCCTAGGGACTAAATTGACTCAGACTGACTCAGATGCAATTTTTTGAAATGGTTTTAAACAGAGATTCAACAGTGATTTGTACAGACAAGTTAAAAAGACTCAGAGACAGACACAGGGACTAAAATGGGCTCCAATGCAGGAAATGACCAAAATACCCTTTTGTATGATTTTTTTGCAAATGCTTTGAAATAAAATGCAAGAAAAGTAATGCAATGATTCAGAGAGTTTTCAAATGACGTGTAATGCAAGAAAGACACTTTGGATAGTTTTATGCAAGAAAATCATGATTGAACATACTTTGAAACAGAGACAGTAAAATAGGCAGATGAAAAGAGAGTAAAGATTCAAAGTAAAACAACAGTAAATTGACAAATATCAGTGTTAGAAAAGAAATTTGAACGAGTATTTTTAGGTCCAAAATCAGGGTATAACACATATTAAATAAATATCAAATTAATTTAATTTACACCATATCTTCACTCTCAACAATTATTATGTGTAATCTCTTCTTTTCACATATCACAACAACACATCATTTTCCCACTTAAAACCACCAGGCACAAACATCATCATATACATGCATATGGACTCTCCTAACGACCTATATGAATGTCATACCACACCTACTCGTCATTTTGCCAGAGTTATGTTACTGGACTTTCACTCCATAATTTTCCAATGGTATATTATTGTACTTTCACCTACATAATTTGTCAGAGGTATGTTATTGGACGTTCACTACATAATTTTTCAGAGGTATATTGTTGGACTTTTTCTCCCAATTTAATTCAAGACTTCATTCTCTAGACTTTAAATGGCCACAAGGACATAAATTCAGCAAGTATTGTACATATACACTTAACCACATAGCACATATTAATGCAAGACTCTCTCTAAAATGCACGACTCTATTGCAAGAACACAAAACATTACCACTCCCTTCACCATCATCATATATAAACATCATTTCTCTCTCCATCATAATAGTATAGTTATTTTCATTATCATTGTCTCTATAATATAGACATTATCATCCTCATCATCATATTAATTTAACCATCATTACTCTCCTCATCGTTATAATATAAACATTGTTTCATATCGTATTTATTTATTCACATATATACAATATCAATCATCATCACTCGTTGTCAAAATTATATGATTCCTCATCATTACTCTCTATCAACCATTTATATCACCACTTTATTTCTTCATTATTCTAACTCTTACGCGTGACTCATTTCTACGTCAACATCCCTCTATTTTATTTTATTAATCATATTAAGGACATATTTTATTCTCTCATCTATTCTAGGCTCATGTGTATTAATTTGATCCTAACCCAAGTTCTAAAAATCATTTGAATATCAAACCAAAGCCATTAGAATAATAACATATTTATCTAAAACTTTCATGTTTACACTAGAGTTCAATTCAAAACAGAAATATGCAAGAAGGGAGCAAGAGTGCGAAACAGGGGAAGCTTACACTGGGCTACTCGCCGTGGCGAGCAATTCCAGTAGCTACTCGCCACCGGCTCGCCTCCCACTCGCCTCGCGAGTCATGACAGGTTTCAGAAAATTCTGTTTTCGTGAAAAATCCATTTTCACCCCAAAATCCCAATTTTTGACTTCCCAATACCCAAATTGATCCCAAAGGTTTACCCAAATGTTTTTAGACATGAAAAGATACTCAAATCCATATACAAACTTGAATCGAACATAATTTTAAACAAAATCACCATTTGACCCATTTTCTCAAAACAACAACATTTCATTTTTTCATCAATCCACAATTAAGTATACCCAAGTTATAATTCACTCACAACAACATGTTTGTCAACAACAACATCCATTGAAACTTGTTTCTCACCTCAATCCAACACAACTTATCACAAATCATTAATTAGGCAAAATTTCACAACTTGACATTTATACATACATTGAACCATGTAATTTCATCCACAAACATACCATAATTATCAATTCAAGTATAAGAAACAGCAACATAACAAGAGCACGAATTTGACATGAATTGTTCATCAACCCATTTTCATACAACATGAAAAGATGTAAAATTTGAAATTGATTATGATAATAACTAACCCCCTTACCTTAGAAGAAGATTAACCCAAACTCTTGCTTCAATTTAGCTCCTAAGCTTACCCAATTGGATTCTTCAAGTTCTTCTCTCCAAAACCCTTTTGCTCTTCTCTTCACCTCTTTCTCTCTCTACCTCTCTCTAGAAATGTTTGTGAAAATGAATGAATTGGTTCTTCTAACACAACCCTAGTGTTATCTCCACTAATGGGCTTAACTTAGTTTCTAGTGAGCTTAACCCATTTCTATTCAAACTAAAAATATTACTACACTCCAAACGATATTTTAATTAATAACGGTAAAATGTCACTAACGGTAAAATCTAATCACTACCCTAGTAACTTAGTAAAATAAGGGTTCTCACTAATTATTAAAATAATTCTCACCAAAATTACCATTTTACCCTTACCCGCCAAATGACTAAAATACCCTTCTAATACGGTAATCCACGTAAATGCACCCGACGACAATTAAATACACACAAGTACAATTAATCACACACAAACACAATTAAAATAAATCTAGCTAAAAAATCGGGCTGTTACATTCGCTTTTAGCGAAACTCCCTGTAACTATTTCGCTATTAGCTCAATTTTTGCCATTAGCGAAATTGCCCAGTGACAACATTCCTTGTTTTATGTTCTTGCGTCTTTTTCACATGTTTCTGCTTTGAACTGGGTTTTGGTGTAAACATGAAAGTTGTAGATAATTTTGTTAGCTTTCCAATGGCTTTGGTTTGACGTGAAAATGATTTTTGGTTTTTGAGTTATGATGAAAATACTCCAAGGAGGTCTTACTGAAATCTTATGAAAATTCAGCCATTTTCTGACTTTAGCTTCATACACTAGGGGACCAATCTGAACATCCTAAAATGTTTCTTTCAATTTGTATAACCTTAGAAAAGTAGTAAATCTTACTGGAACTTCTTGGTGGCCATGATTGATTGAATTTGATGAATTTGGATATGAATATATGTATGATACCATGTGAAATGCATTGTCTATTGGTGATTGGTGGTCGTTGGATTCGTTGAGTCATAATGGCTAGGTTGAGTGGTATGTAGATATACCCAAGTTGAGTCCATGGCATAACATAAAAGCGGGAGGACTTATGTCCTGGAACGCCTCGTCGTTCAAAGCGGGAGAACTTATGTTCTGGAACGTCTTATCGTTCAAATTGGTGAGGACTTCGGTCCTGTGAATGCTTTAACCATTCAAAATTCGGTGAGGACTTATGTCCTGTAAAATGGTACCACATGCATGTGTCTAGTTGCATTTGTCGAGGAGTCTTAGTGGTGTTGTCATGTCTTTGCATGAGTCATTGTCGGTGATTGAATGATACTTTCTACGTAATTGGTTGAAGTTGATTATGATGAATTTGACGTGAACACGAAATATATTTAAATATTGAAATGTTGATTATAATAGGGTGTTAGATTCAATTGATGAATTTTATGTCTATTATTGTTGATTGTGAATCTCACCCATTCTGTTTGAATGTTGCCTCGACCGTGGGTAACGTGCAGGTGATTCCAAGTAGTAGGTGTGGTGGCTCAACTGTCTAGGGCTCTGATACGTACGGGATGGGAATTAGTTATATTTATTTTCATTCCTTATGTATCAATTTTGGAATTATGTTGTGGAGCCTTTTTATTGTTATTTGAACAATGTTGAGGCCTTTCGTGCCATAAATTGTTGTTGGATGTTTACGATGTTAATGATTTGAAAACTATTCCGCTGCTATGTTTTGATATTTTATCATGTTGTTTTAATTAAATAGTATTTTATTCTATTTAAGAAACTTTGAAAAGTAGTGTGACATGCCGTTCGTGTTTAACTCTGATTATTTATTATTATTATTATTAAGTTTGGGATAACGGGGTGTTACAATTGGTATCAGAGCAGGTCGGTCCGTCCGGCCAAGTAGTAGAGTTGTATCGAGCCACGTAGTGTCGTGTGACAGTTAATACTGTCTTGTTGTTGTCCTGATTGTTGTTTTTTGTGTAGAGAACTGGTTGGAGTATAACCATGTTCATGTTAATTGTTTTAGTAAGTCGGTGTATTTTTCTCTCTTGAAGAAGAGCATGCAGAGCATCTGAAAATTGTGTTGCAAGTGTTGAAAGAAAAGAGGTTGTATGCCAAGTTGTCCAAATGCGAGTTCTGGTTAAGTGAAGTAAGTTTTCTGGGCCATATTATTCCTGGTAGTGGTATTGCAGTTGATCCATCGAAAGTTGATGCAGTATCACAATGGGAGACTCCGAAGTCAGTAACTGAAATCAGAAGCTTTTTGGGTTTGGCTGGTTATTACCGCAGGTTTATTGAAGGATTTTCGAAGTTGGCACTTCCGTTGACTCAGTTGACCTGCAAGGGTAAATCTTTTGTGTGGGATGCTCAGTGTGAGAGTAGTTTCAATGAACTGAAGCGAAGATTGACGACTGCTCCTATTTTGATTTTACCGAAGCCGAAAGAACCTTTTGTTGTTTATTGTGATGCGTCCAAGTTGGGCTTAGGTGGTGTTCTGATGCAAGATGGCAAAGTGGTAGCTTATGCTTCTAGGCAGTTGAGGATTCATGAAAAGAATTATCCTACACATGATTTGGAGTTGGCTGCGGTGGTGTTTGTTTTGAAAATCTAGAGGCATTATTTGTACGGTTCCAGATTTGAGGTGTTTAGTGATCACAAAAGTCTAAAATATTTATTTGATCAGAAGGAATTGAACATGAGGCAGAGAAGATGGTTAGAGCTGTTGAAGGATTATGATTTTGACTTGAATTACCATCCGGGTAAAGCCAATGTGGTTGCAGATGCTTTGAGCAGGAAAACGTTACACATGTCTGCTATGATGGTAAAGGAATTCGAATTACTGGAACAGTTTAGAGACTTGAGCCTTGGTTGTGAGTTGGCACCTCAGAGTGTTCAGTTGGGGATGCTGAAGATTAATAGTGATTTCTTGAATAGTATCCGAGAAGCTTAGCAAGTCGATGTTAAGTTTGTTGATTTGATGGTTGCTGGTAATGACACTGAGGATAGCGATTTCAAGGTTGATGTTCAGGGTGTTCTGAGGTTCAGAGGAAGAATTTGTATTCCTGACAATGATGAGTTGAAAAAGTTGATTTTAGAAGAAAGTCACAAGAGTAGCTTGAGTATTCATCCGGGAGCTACGAAAATGTACCATGATTTGAAGAAACTATTTTGGTGGTCCGGTTTGAAACGTGACGTTGCTCAGTTTGTGTATGCATGCTTGACTTGCCAGAAGTCTAAGGTTGAGCATCAGAAGCCCGCAGGGTTGTTGACACCGTTGGATGTACCGGAGTGGAAATGGGACATTATTTCTATGGATTTCGTGACGAGTTTAGCAAACACTCCGAGAGGGCATGATGCCATTTGGGTTGTTGTCGATCGGTTGACGAAGTCGGCACATTTCATTCCAATAAATATTAGTTATCCGGTAGCAGAGTTGGCAGAGATTTACATTCATAATATGGTGAAGCTTCATGGTGTTCCGTCGAGTATTGTGTCGGATAGAGATTCGAGGTTCACTTCAAGATTCTGGAAGAGTTTGCAAGATGCTTTGGGATCGAAGTTGAGGTTGAGTTCGGCTTAGCATCCTCAGACAGATGGTCAGTCGGAGAGGACGATCCAATCATTAGAGGATTTGTTGAGGGTGTGTGTGCTTGAGCAAGGTGGAGCTTGGGATAGTCACCTACCGTTGATAGAGTTTGTTATACCCTGTTTTTGGACCTAAAAATACTGGGCCCGATTTCATTTCAAACTTTGTCAATTATCAAATTTCAACTGCACAGTTCAAATTGTCTCTGCCTCGCAGTATTTTCAATCACAATTTTACCTATGTTTTTCTTGCATAAAACCTTTCGAAATGTCTTTACTTGTCTTGTAAGTCATTCAAAAGTGTCTCTGAATCATTACATTGCTTTTTCTACAGTTTATTTCAAAATTTGCAAAAAGTCATACAGAAGGGTATTTTGGTCATTTCCTGCAGTGGGACCCATTTTCATCCTTGTGACTGTCTCTGAGTCTTTTCAGATTGTTTTTTTTACATTTCATCAGTAAACCTTGTTAAGTTCATTGCAAACTTGCATCTGAGTCAGTGTCGAGTTAATTTGATTCTGTTTAGTTCATTTTTAACCCTAGGGGCATTTTGGTCATTTCACACGAAATTTTGGCATGGGGAGGTTACTTTGAAGTACCTCATTTAGGCCATTGGTTCGTTTTAGTCCGTTTTGTCAATTTTATTTGTGTTTCGCTTTACGTTTGGTCAAATTATGTTTTTTATTCAAATTTTATTTTTAATTGCATTTTGGTCCCTCAATTGAGGTCCCAAAATTGCATTTTTGTCCAAACTGTTTTTTTATTTCATTTCAAGTTTTTTTAATTTTGCAGTCCAGTCCTTGTCATTTTCACAATTTGCAGATTGGTCCTTAAGTAAAAATAGCAAGCAGCGCCCAAGTGAGCAAGTCCAGGGTACGTGTCACAATTCCATTGGCTCAAGTGTACACATGTCAACTATATAAACAGTGAGTCAGATTCAAAGCCATTAATCACACGCCAACTCATAAACACAATTCCAACTTTCTCTCTCTCAGCAATTGAATCAAAACAGAAAATTCTCAGAATTTCTCAAGAACACCAAGAACAAAAACCCTAACCGTTTTCCAGAAACCCTAAATTTTCATCAGAATTAACATTTTCTGCATCAATCCTCAGAGATTCGTGTGAATCTTCATCACTGGATTGAAGATTCTCCTGCAATTCCAAGTGCGAGCTCACATTGAAGCAAGCTCAAGCACTGATCGCAGGGTTCCTCGCGTAAATCTAAGAAACATTGAAGCAAGCTCAAGCACGTAATCACAGAGAAGCAGAGAAAGAATCAGAGAAGATGAAGATGAACCGGTAAACCGATTTATTTTCGGTCCAAAAGCAAGCAGAAGAATCAAGAATCATCAAGAACAGAATCAAAGTTTTCCAAAGATTTCCTCCATTAAAGGTTTCAACCAAAACCTTAGGTAAAACTCATAATCTCTTTTCAAAAAGTGTTAATCATAGTTAAGCCTGTAAACAATCACGTAAGCAAGCATATCAAAAATTTCCAGAATTCAAAGAAAACCGTAACCGTAAACACGAAACCTAGATCCATAAGGATCTAAGTTTTGAAAGCAAGAACGAGTACTAGAAGCGTAATCAAACAACGAAACGATGTAGATCTTTAAACGATCTAAACATTTCTTTTCAAAAAAATCAAAAATCAGTTTCAAAACCGCACGGAACTTTTTAGATCAACATCGTTTCAAACCGTATTTGAAAAAACAGCTGCTGGATTCGTGTTTAGGGTTGAAGGACGAATCGTTTGATGTAAAAATCTTTAAGTTCTGGAAATTTTTCACCGGAAAGTGCATAGGACTCGCCGGAGAAGATGAAGCTTCCGGCGGACCTTCAAGGTCTCCGCCGTGGCTTCATCCTCACCGGCGGTGAGGGTTAGAGAGAAGCGAGAGAAGAGGGAAGCGTAGAGAGAGAAAGAGATGGAAGAAATGGACTGGACCGGCGTCTACGTCCTTATATAGACGTTTGAACCGGTCCGGTTTATTTTGCTTCCAGTTTGAACCGTAGGATCTAGGGTTTCTTTTGTTGAATGGCTGTGATGCGTTGTTGCTGTATGCTTGATTTACGTTTCCATGCGCTGCGTGTTTTGAACCGTTAGATCTGGATCCGGATCAATCCAACGCCTCTGAGGCCTTTGGATGATCCAGGTCCAGTCTGTTTTGGGTTTTGGTTTGGGCCTCAGTTTTCTTTCACGTTTTTCTGCTTTTTTTACTATTTGCACTGTTTTTCTTTGCTATTTGAACCAATGTCTTGATTAAAAATCTTGATAAATTTCCTAGAAAATCCATGCTTACTTCTTGACATTTTCTTGATGTTTTACGGTATTTTTGCACGCTGGAATTGGCAAAATTTTTGTATGATTAATCCATGGCATTTTAATTTTTTCTTGGATTATTTCTTATGATTATTTTGTCAATTCTATCATTGATTTGTGAATACGTGATAAATGCCATTTGACATGTTAATGAGAGGTGCTCATGCCTACAATCTTATGTTTACTTTGCTGTTTTAGATTGATTCATGAAACCTTGATTGTATGAGCAATGTATGCATATTCTAAAAGAGGGTAATAAGATGATAATTCTATCTCAAAATTGGTATGAAGCTAAGCTTGTTTGTTTCTAATGATCCTATGTTTATAGCTTGAGATAAAAGAAACTATTTTCAAACTTGCTATAGCATGAGAATTAGAAGCTACAAATGCCTTAGGTTTCATATCAAAATTTTGGGTTTTTATTACCATTTTATTACTATCTTTATGGCATTTTATGCGTTTTTGCCTCTTGCTACTCTTTATGCTTTATTTCACTAACAAGTTTATTTCCATGTTTCATGCATCTCATTTAGCATTCCCTCCACTTTCTTTAGCCTAGCATTTATTTTTTGCAAGTTTTAATTCATTTGGTAATGTAATTTGTTATCATTGGTTTGTAGCTTGGCAAAGGGGCCATAGAATGTATTTAGGCAATTTCTGTAATATGGACTATGGACACTATGACGCACCGACACGCACACACTCACCTTAGATGTATGCATAGGATTGTATGGTTAGATAAGCGCTTAGGTTTTAAACACTTAGAGAAAATCCATCTTTTTTTTAAAAAACAATTGAACTTCACTTCAAAAAATTTTATAATAAGTATGAAGTCAACACTTCATTTTTTTTTCTTCTTTCTTTTTTCTTAAGAAAAATTCAATTCATCTTAATCATTTAGACTTTCTTTCTAATCACTAATCAAACCTCACTTTTTTCGCTAAATCTAATGCTCATGAAGCCTCCCAATCTCCTTCTTCAAAACCTTTTTTTTTTTTTTTTTCAAAACTTAAAATCAAACAATTAAAACAAAAAACAAGTCTTTTTAGCAAGAACTACGAACGGTTTTGATCCCTTAAAAGGGTACGTAGGCAATGAGTCAAAACTCATCCAAGCCGAAATAAAATCAAATTCTACTTCTTCTCACCCCCATTCTTAACTAATCACACTTTCTTTTTTACAAATAATCAATAAAATTAAAGCGTAGAAATAAACTTAGGAAAGCGGTTCTTATGGAATACCATAATCGCTCCGGGTGCCTAACACCTTCCCGTAGCGAAAATGACCCCCGAATTCGGAAACTCAAGGGTTTTTCTCCTTTTTCCCTTCCCAAGAAAAAAGAGGGATATCAACGGTCGAAAGGTACAAGTCCAATTAATGGCTTGGCACCCAAAAACCATGATAACAGAAATGGCGACTTCACTGGGGACTCTTTTTAGCGGGTCGCGCCTAGTTTTCCTTAGTTTATATTTACGCTTTGTTTTATTGCTTACATATGTGAATACTTGTTTATTTTCATTTGACGTGTGGGGTGAGAATATCAAAAGTCCTATACCCGGGCTGAGTGAACTTATGTTTAGGTAGAGATATAATCGACAATTCGATCCGGGGGTTGCCTCGTGTATTGGATTATGCGATCAATCTCACATAGCTGAGGCATTTTGAAGGTGATATTGTCGGCGTGTGTTGTCATGCTTAGGCACTTCACTTTCAATTGTTCGACGAAGCTATGAACCGTAGTTACCAAACCCATCCTAGCCTTTTTAGGACGTAGTGCGGTGGCTAAATTGAGTGTTGTCTCAAACTTTAGTCGTCACGCGATACTACACTCAAACTAGACCTTCTCACAAATAATCATGGAACGGGTGTCGTCCTGTACTACCATGATATATGTGAGAGAGGTTGCAGTTTGGGAACTGTGTTAGAACCTTGGTTACTACTATCCAAAGCATTAGTTCACCGGACGCCGTGTCCATCCGTAGCCCCGTTACTTTGAATCTCAAACCCACATTGTAACTAAACAACACAATCATGCATACATGCATTCATGCATAAACATTTTTCATGCATTCATCGAAGGGTTTAAACAAATGGAAATTTTTGTAAATAATCACAGGTATGAAGAAGACTAAGTGCTACAAGTTCAAGGAAGTGGATTTGGTTAGTTTGAGAGAGTTGGCGCTCAAGGTCAAGAGTCAAACAGGGTTCCGACTCCAGTATGGGGGCTTGCTTACTTTGCTCCGAACCGATGTAGACAAGAAGCTAGTGCACACTCTGGTGCAATTTTATGATCCGAGCTTCCGTTGCTTCACTTTCCCGGACTTCCAGTTGGTTCCTACTCTCGAGGCTTACTCCAATCTAGTGGGTCTGCCTATAGCCGAGAAGACACCTTTCACCGGTCCCGGGACTTCTCTTACTCCTCTGGTTATTGCTAAGGATCTCTACCTCAAGACTTCCAACGTCTCCAACCATCTTATTACCAAATCTCACATCCGGGGGTTCACTTCGAAGTATCTTCTTGATCAGGCTAATCTCGGTACTACTCGTCAGGATACACTCGAGGCTATTCTTGCTTTGCTTATCTACGGGCTCATTCTCTTCCCGAACCTCGACGACTTCGTGGACATGAATGCTATCGAGATCTTTCATTCCAAGAACCCGGTTCCTACTTTGCTAGCGGATACCTACCACGCCATCCATGACAGGACTCTCAAGGGCCGTGGGTATATTCTTTGCTGCATATCTCTCTTGTATAGGTGGTTTATTTCGCACCTTCCGAGTTCCTTCCACGACAACTCGGAAAACTGGTCCTACTCGCAGCGGATTATGGCCCTCACTCCTAATGAGGTCGTCTGGCTCACTCCGGCCGCTCAGGTGAAGGAAATCATTATGGGCTGTGGAGACTTTCTCAATGTACCTCTTCTTGGTACCCGTGGAGGAATCAACTACAACCCCGAGCTTGCTATGAGACAGTTTGGTTTCCCTATGAAGTCGAAGCCCATCAATCTTACTACATCTCCAGAGTTCTTCTTCTACACGAATGCTCCTACCAGACAAAGGAAAGCTTTCATGGATGCTTGGTCCAAGGTTCGAAGGAAGAGTGTGAAGCATCTAGGTGTGAGATCCGGTGTTGCTCATGAAGCCTATACTCAGTGGGTGATAGATCGAGCTGAGGAGATTGGTATGCCTTATCCAGCTATGAGATACGTGTCTTCATCCACTCCGTCTATGCCTCTACCTCTACTTCCCGCGACTCAGGATATGTATCAGGAGCATCTAGCTATGGAGAGTCGTGAGAAGCAAGTGTGGAAAGCTCGGTACAATCAAGCCGAGAATCTAATCATGACTTTGGATGGTAGAGATGAGCAGAAGACTCATGAGAATCTAATGTTAAAGAAAGAACTAGCTAAGGCCCGGAGGGAATTGGAAGAGAAAGACGAGCTGCTTATGAGGGATTCCAAGAGAGCCCGAAGACGACGAGACTTCTTTGCCAGATACTGTGATTCAGATTCCGAGTCCGACGATGCTCCGACTACTTCCTATGCTTGAGGGCCTCATTCGTTTATCTTGTTGAAATTTCAAAGTCTTTCTTTTGAGAATGCTATGTAGTTTTGATTATTTGCAAGATTTCTAATTTGTTTAAAATTCCTTCGATGAAAAAATAAGTCTTTTGCATTTGCATTTGCATGTCATGCATCATATGCATCATGCATTGGTCACAAAGGCTTCCAAGTGCTCACTATCTCCTGGTTTCTCTACCTTAGTGTGAAAAGTGGCTCGTGCTCAGAGGATTTACGAACCTGATAGAATTGATCGAACCAGAGAATACAGAAGAAAGAAAAGGGCTATGGAAGAAGAGAACGCTCAGCTTCGCACCGAATTAGCCACTCTAAGGGAAGAATTGGCTAAAGCTAATGACGTCATGACTGCTCTGCTAGCTGCTCAAGAGCAATCAGTTACAGCTATCCCTACAACCACAGCTGCACCGGTGACTACAAGCGTGCTCCCAACCACTTCTGCGGACACTCGCTTTGCTATGCCAGTGGGGTTTCCGTATGGGCTTCCACCGTTCTTCACTCCCAGTACTGCAGCGGGCACTTCGAGCACTGCTAACAATGTTCTGATCTCTGCAACAAATGCTGCCTCCATCAATGCTACTTTGCCACAAACAACAGCGGCTGTCACTGAGCCTCTTGTGCATACCCTGCCCCAAGGTGTTAACATCAACACACAGCACGGAAGTATCCCCGTAACCAAGACCATGGAAGAGATGATGGAGGAACTTGCTAAAGAACTCCGTCATGAGATCAAGGCCAATCGAGGGAATGCGGACTTTTTCAAAACTCAAGATCTTTGCTTAGTGTCAAAAGTGGATGTTCCTAAAAAGTTCAAAATTCCGGATTTCGACCGGTACAACGGGCTAACTTGCCCTCAAAACCACATCATCAAATACGTCCGAAAGATGGGCAATTACAAAGACAATGATTCCCTTATGATCCACTGTTTTCAGGATAGTTTGATGGAGGATGCCGCTGAGTGGTATACTAGTTTGAGCAAGAATGACATCCATACCTTTGATGAATTAGCCGCTGCTTTCAAGAGCCACTACGGGTTTAACACTCGTTTGAAGCCGAATAGGGAGTTCCTCAGGTCCCTATCTCAGAAAAAGGAGGAAAGTTTCCGTGAATATGCGCAAAGGTGGAGAGGGGCAGCTGCCCGTATCACTCCTGCTTTAGATGAAGAAGAAATGACCCAGACGTTCTTAAAGACGTTGAAGAAAGATTACGTTGAGAGGATGATCATCGCTGCCCCGAACAACTTTTCGGAGATGGTCACTATGGGAACCCGTCTTGAGGAAGCAGTCAGGGATGGAATCATTGTGTTTGAGAAAGCTGAATCTTCTACGAGTGCATCGAAGAGGTATGGTAATGGACACCACAAGAAGAAAGAAACGGAAGTGGGGATGGTGTCAGCTGGAGCCGGTCAATCCATGGCTACTGTTGCACCTATCAATGCAGCTCAAATGCCTCCGTCATACCCATATATGCCGTATTCTCAGCATCCTTTCTTCCCGCCATTTTATCATCAGTACCCTTTGCCACCGGGCCAGCCTCAAGTGCCCGTCAACGCAATTGCCCAACAGATGAAACAACAGTTGCCGGTTCAACAACAACAGCAGCAGCAGCAATATACCAGACCAACTTTTCCTCCTATACCGATGTTATATGCTGAGTTGCTTCCAACTTTACTCCAGAGAGGACACTGCACGACTAGGCAGGGCAAGCCTCCACCGGACCCTTTACCTCCAAGGTTCCGCTCTGATCTTAAATGTGATTTTCATCAAGGTGCCTTAGGTCATGATGTCGAGGGGTGTTATGCTTTGAAGTATATCGTGAAGAAGCTCATTGATCAGGGAAAGCTGACTTTTGAGAATAATGTTCCACATGTCCTCGACAATCCGCTACCAAATCATGCCGCTGTGAATATGATCGAAGTATGTGAGGAAGCTCCTAGACTTGATGTCCGCAATGTCGCAACTCCTCTGGTGCCTCTGCACATCAAGCTGTGCAAAGCTTCTCTGTTCAGCCATGAGCATGCCAAGTGTCTAGGATGCCTCCGTGATCCTTTGGGTTGCCATGCTGTTCAAGACGACATCCAAAGCTTGATGGATGATAATCTTCTGACTGTCAGTGATGTTTGCGTGGTCGTGCCAGTTTTTCACGATCCGCCTGTCAAGAGTGTACCTTCGAAGAAGTGTGCTGAGCCTTTGGTGATAAGGTTGCCAGGACCAATTCCTTATGTTTCGGACAAGGCAGTGCCATACAAGTACAATGCTACTATGATAGAAAATGGAGTAGAGGTGCCTCTAGCCTCCTTTGCCACAGTAAGCAATATTGCCGAAGGGACTTCTGCAGCACTAAGAAGCGGGAAGGTTCGTCCGCCATTATTTCAGAAGAAGGTAGCTACGCCAATCACTCCACAAGTTGAAGAAGCAACTCCAACCGTTGTTTCACCCATTGCTACAGATATGAATCAGCCAGGCAAGTCTATAGAGGATTCGAATTTAGATGAGATTCTGAGAATAATAAAGAGGAGCGACTACAAGATCGTTGATCAATTGCTGCAGACTCCTTCGAAGATATCTGTATTGTCATTGCTCTTGAGCTCCGAGGCTCACAGGAATACCTTGTTGAAAGTGCTGGAGCAGGCTTATGTTGACCACGAAGTTACGGTAGATCGTTTCGGTGGCATAGTGGGAAATATTACTGCTTGTAACAACCTCTGGTTCAGTGAAGAAGAGTTGCCGGAAGCGGGAAAGAGTCACAATCTGGCTTTGCACATCTCGGTAAATTGTAAATCAGACATGATATCAAATGTGTTGGTGGATACCGGTTCCTCCCTCAATGTAATGCCCAAGACAACTCTAGATCAGTTGAGCTACCGTGGGACCCCGTTGAGGAGAAGTACTTTCTTGGTCAAAGCTTTTGATGGATCTCGAAAGAATGTGCTGGGAGAGATAGATTTGCCGATAACCATTGGCCCTGAGAATTTCTTGGTTACTTTCCAAGTGATGGACATTAATGCATCCTACAGTTGCCTGCTGGGAAGACCGTGGATACACGATGCAGGTGCGGTTACTTCCACCTTACATCAGAAGTTGAAATTTGTGAAGAATGGAAAACTCGTTACAATCCATGGTGAAGAAGCATACTTAGTCAGCCAGTTGTCTTCTTTCTCTTGTATTGAAGCAGGGTCTGCTGAAGGGACTGCTTTCCAAGGTTTGACCATTGAAGGTGCAGAGCCTAAGGAAGCTGGGGCTGCTATGGCTTCATTGAAAGATGCTCAGAGAGCCATCCAAGAAGGTCAGACTGCCGGCTGGGGCAAGGTGATACAGCTCTGTGAGAACAAGCGTAAAGAAGGTCTCGGGTTCTCCCCGTCATCAAGGGTTTCCTCGGGAGTCTTCCACAGTGCAGGGTTTGTTAATGCTATCTCTGAAGAAGCCACTGGATCTGGTCTCAGGCCTGTATTTGTTACACCAGGAGGCATTGCGAGAGATTGGGATGCCATTGACATTCCTTCAATCATGCATGTTTCTGAGTAATGTGTCTTGTTGCTTTAATGCTTTGTTTTCAAAATAACAATCCTCTCGCTCTGCCCAAAGCGAGAGTGATATTTTCTGTAAGGGCATGTTTGTTTCGGCATTGCCGTTGATTAATAAAATTTTGTCGTTTCTTCCACGACTACTTTTTTTTTTAAGTGTTTTTCCCTTGGAAACAATGGTAATGCCAGAAAAAACCAAAACGTCTGTATTTTTCTTATTAATTTCAAAAATCTGCATAAAAAGAAACTATTTCTAAAATCATCCAATCATTATATGCAGGCTGAACCATAATAAACCCGTTGAACACAGTAATCCTACGGTTCCTCCAAGTTTTGATTTCCCTGTGTATGAAGCCGAAGATGAGGAAGGTGATGACATACCATATGAGATTACTCGGTTACTCGAGCAAGAAAAGAAAGCCATTCAGCCTCACCAAGAAGAGATTGAGCTTGTCAACATAGGTACCGAGGAAAACAAGCGAGAAATCAAGATTGGTGCTACTCTAAAGGAAGGGGTTAAACAGAAGATCATCCAACTCCTCCGGGAATATCCGGATATTTTTGCATGGTCATATGAAGATATGCCAGGTCTAGATCCTATGATTGTGGAGCATCGGATCCCCACCAAGCCTGATTGTCCTCCCGTCAGGCAGAAATTGAGAAGGACTCATCCTGATATGGCTCTCAAGATTAAGAGCGAGGTTCAAAAGCAAATTGATGCGGGTTTCCTCATGACAGTTGAGTACCCTGAATGGGTTGCTAATATTGTGCCCGTGCCAAAGAAGGATGGTAAAGTCCGGATGTGTGTTGACTTCAGAGACCTGAACAAAGCCAGTCCAAAAGACAACTTTCCATTACCTCATATTGATGTGCTTGTTGATAATACTGCTCAATCTAAGGTGTTCTCCTTCATGGACGGTTTTTCTGGTTATAATCAGATCAAAATGTCTCCTGAAGATAGAGAAAAGACATCTTTTATCACTCCATGGGGGACTTTCTGCTACAAAGTGATGCCATTCGGCCTAATCAATGCTGGTGCTACCTATCAAAGGGGAATGACCACTCTGTTTCATGACATGATTCACAAAGAAGTTGAGGTATATGTGGATGACATGATTGTGAAGTCAGCAGATGAGGAGCAGCATGTTGAATATTTAACAAAGATGTTTGAAAGGTTGAGAAAATACAAGCTACGATTGAATCCCAACAAATGTACATTCGGTGTCAGGTCCGGAAAGTTATTAGGCTTCATTGTCAGCCAAAAGGGCATTGAAGTCGATCCTGATAAAGTCCGGGCCATCCGAGAAATGCCAGCTCCACAGACAGAGAAGCAAGTCAGAGGTTTCTTGGGACGTTTGAATTACATCTCCCGATTCATATCTCATATGACTGCAACCTGCGGGCCGATCTTCAAGCTACTTAGAAAGAACCAGCCTGTTGTATGGAATGATGAATGCCAAGAAGCTTTTGATAGCATCAAGAATTACCTACTGGAACCACCTATCCTTGTCCCTCCCGTGGAAGGAAGGCCTTTGATCATGTATTTGGCAGTATTTGATGAATCCATGGGATGCGTGCTTGGTCAACAAGATGAAACTGGAAAGAAAGAACATGCTATCTACTATCTAAGCAAGAAGTTCACCGATTGTGAAACTCGGTATACAATGCTTGAGAAGACTTGTTGTGCTTTAGCTTGGGCTGCCAAACGCCTGCGTCATTACTTGGTGAATCATACAACTTGGTTGATATCCAGAATGGATCCGATAAAGTATATCTTCGAGAAAGCTGCTGTCACTGGGAAGATTGCACGCTGGCAGATGCTTTTGTCTGAATATGATATTGTGTTCAAAACTCAAAAGGCAATCAAAGGTAGCATTCTTGCCGATCATCTTGCCTACCAACCTCTTGACGATTACCAACCAATTGAATTCGATTTCCCTGATGAAGAGATCATGTATTTGAAATCAAAAGACTGCGAAGAACCGTTGATTGGTGAAGGTCCAGATCCCAATAGCAAGTGGGGTTTAGTCTTTGATGGTGCTGTCAATGCTTATGGTAAAGGAATTGGGGCAGTCATTGTATCCCCGCAGGGGCATCACATTCCTTTTACCGCCCGGATTCTGTTCGAATGTACAAACAACATGGCTGAGTATGAAGCATGTATCTTTGGGATCGAGGAAGCAATTGACATGAGAATCAAACACCTCGACATCTATGGAGATTCTGCGCTCGTCATCAATCAGATAAAGGGAGAATGGGAGACACACCATGCTAAGCTGATTCCTTATCGTGATTATGCGAGACGTTTGCTGACATATTTTACAAAGGTTGAGCTGCACCATATTCCTCGTGATGAGAACCAAATGGCTGATGCTCTTGCTACTCTATCCTCCATGTTTCGAGTAAACCATTGGAATGATGTGCCATTAATCAAAGTGCAACGCCTTGAAAGACCTTCGCATGTGTTTACTATTGGAGATGTGATCGATCAGGCTGGTGAAAATATGGTTGACTATAAACCCTGGTACTACGACATCAAACAGTTCTTGCTGAGCCGTGAGTATCCGCCTGGTGCTTCCAAACAAGATAAGAAGACCCTGAGAAGATTGGCCAGTAGATTCCTGTTAGATGGAGATATTCTGTACAAAAGAAACTATGACATGGTATTGTTAAGATGTGTTGATGAACACGAAGCAGAGCAGTTAATGCATGATGTACATGACGGTACCTTCGGGACCCATGCTACAGGGCATACTATGTCGAGGAAGTTGTTACGGGCAGGTTACTACTGGATGGCCATGGAGCATGATTGCTACCAGTACGCCAGAAAATGCCACAAATGTCAAATCTATGCTGATAAGATTCATGTGCCTCCGCATGCTCTCAATGTTATGTCATCCCCATGGCCGTTCTCAATGTGGGGCATCGACATGATTGGAAGAATTGAACCGAAAGCTTCAAATGGTCATCGTTTCATCTTAGTGGCAATTGACTACTTTACCAAATGGGTTGAAGCAGCATCTTATACCAATGTGACCAAGCAAGTGGTAGCTAAGTTCATCAAGAACAACATCATCTGTCGATATGGTGTTCCCAGCAAGATTATTACCGACAATGGTACCAACCTGAACAACAATGTGGTGCAAGCTCTTTGTGAAGAATTCAAAATTGAGCATCATAACTCTTCTCCTTATAGACCTCAGATGAATGGTGCAGTTGAGGCCGCCAATAAGAATATCAAGAGAATCATCCAGAAGATGGTAACCACTTACAAGGACTGGCATGAGATGTTACCCTATGCTCTGCATGGCTACCGTACTACTGTGCGCAGTTCAACCGGGGCAACCCCTTTCTCTCTTGTATATGGTATGGAAGCAGTTCTTCCTTTGGAAGTGGAGATCCCATCTCTCCGTGTGATTATGGAAGCAAAGTTATCTGAGGCTGAATGGTGCCAAAGCCGGTATGATCAGTTGAATTTGATTGAGGAAAAACGTATGGATGCCATGGCTCGTGGACATTCATATCAAGCAAGAATGAAGACTGCCTTTGATAAGAAAGTTCATCCTCGAGAATTCAAGGTAGGGGAACTTGTATTGAAAAGGAGGATAAGCCAGCAACCCGACCCAAGGGGCAAGTGGACGCCTAACTATGAAGGTCCTTATGTTGTCAAGAAGGCCTTCTCCGGTGGTGCTTTAATTCTTACACACATGGATGGTGTAGAACTTCCAAATCCAGTGAATGCTGATATAGTCAAGAAATACTTTGCCTAGAAATATGAAAAGAACAGCGTGGTAGGTCGAAAACCCGAAAGGGCGGCCTAGGCAAAAATGCGCTTCCCGGTGGATCGAAAACCCGAAAGGGCGGTCCAGGCAAAAATAAGGGACAAAAAAAAACAAATATGAAAAGCTCGCTGAGATTGTAAACAACTCAGGCAAGAATGAGCGTCTCGATGAGCCGAAAACCCGGAAGGGCGGTTCATGCAAAAATGAGATTGAAACAAAAGGCAAGTAACTATATCTGGCTAACCACCGTCCCCCTTGGGGCATCTGCAGCTGTTAATGACTATCTTCATCAAAAGCTCCTACACTTGCGAATTCAAAGTTTCCAGGAAATGTAATGATTACTGTGTTCAATGTACCACCAACCAATAAAATTACCATTTTCCAAGCTTTGTGAATCCGTGGAGTCACGCCTTCGGCTGACCACCACTCTTATACATCAAATTGAGCCTGTGCTTTTGTTTGAAATTCTATTTTCTTCTACTTTCAAAGCTATATACAAAATATTTTCTTTCTATTTTGATAATGACAATGCTTGAAACAAACATTTTTTGAAAATTGAAAACTTTTTGTCTATTTTGAAAAGCAAACCTGAGCAACAGGGTACAATCAAATGAAACATGCATGAGCGAGGGTATGTGAATGTCTATTTCAATATATGCTACAAGCAGGTTCTCCTTCAGGATAGTCTGTGGTCAATGGCAAGAATGAAAAAACAGAATGAAAATGCATGAAAATAAATGAGCTCGCTAAGTTGAAAACCCGGAAGGGCGGCTTAGGCAAAAATGAGCACCCCGCTGGATTGACAACCCGAAAGGGCAGTTCAGGCAAAAATGGGGCATTGAAAAGAATTTATTTCCCCGGTGGATCGAAAACCCGAAAGGGCGATCCAGGCAAAAATGGGATGCAAAAAATGAATGAATGAAATTGAGAAAATAACATGCAAAAAGCATTGACCACAGATGCGATGTCCACGATACATCCGGCATTATCCCCAGTAAAGTCTCTCAAGATTCTATCCCCAGCAAGTGGCATACCTACCTGCCCTCAGCCATGGTTCCAATACGTCTCCCAACGACGTCATCTCCAAAGAGGATTTCCAAGAATGTGTAATATAGCACGGGCCACTACGTGCCCAATACTCTGATGTCTTGTCTTCCCCGTGAAGTCGTGCCTACAAAATGCCAACAGTCATGCATTACAAGCATTCATACATGCATAATCATGCATATTACGTGCCCATGCATTTAATAAAACTGTTATATCATCCATGCATATCGCATTTCCAATAACAATATCAGTCTCAATTCAAAACTCATGTCAGGTTCTCTGTCAAAACCTTGTAAGCCAATAATACCGGTCAATTTCTACCTTTCAAATCGAATCAACGTTAAGTCAATCTTAATCTATATTTTGTCAAAACAAACCAATCCCCAGTGAATATGTTTCTGTTTGGTCAAGTGGCTAGTTCAAGTCCAAGAACAGCTTGTACCTATCAATTTGCTTATGTTATCGGTCGAGTGCCCAGCTCAATCCAAGAGCAGCTTGTACCTGTCGATATGTTTCCGTTCAGTCAAGTGACTAGCTCAATCCAAGAGCAGCTTGTACCCGTCTATCTGTTTCTGTTCGCTCAAGTGGCTAGCTCGATCCAAGAGCAGCTTGCGCCTGTCTATTTTGTATTTGTCTCCGGTGGAGTAACCAGTTCGCATCCAAGAACAAGCTCGCACCTGTCTATTTGCCTTGCTTTCAGTCGAGTAACTAGTTCGAATCCCTAAGAACAACTCGTACCTGCCAATTTTACATGTTTTCAGTCGAGTCACCAGTTCGAATCCGTAAGAACAACTCGTACTTGTCAATTTTCTCTTTTTTCCAGTCGGGTCACCAGTTCGAATCCATAAGAACAACTCGCACTTTCCAATATCCCCAAGTGAGTTACCAGTTCGAATCCATAAGAACAACTCATGTTTGTCCAGTAACCTCTATCCCCTGTGAAGTGACCAGTTCGAATCCATAAGAACAACTCGCAGTTGTCCGTTTGTTTCATCCCCGGTCAAGTGGCTAGTTTGAATCCAAGAATAGCTTGTACCTGTCCAACTTGTTTCTAGTTTCCCGTTACTCTGCTATTCACTATCTTTGTCAATGTCTACCAATCCCGCAATGGATATGACATATTTTGTTAATTCTAATCCCCATGAGGCCTTGCATTCATAATCCAAATGATGCATGGCATGCATATTATTTGAAAATGGGTAGGCGTATTTTTACGTCCAAACACAGTGCAAATGCTAATATTTAAGTATCTTCGTCCTGTCAAGCCAAAGACTCCGTCTCTTGACTCTCCAGACAAAGAAACTTAAATAGGGGCAGCTGTTATACCCTGTTTTTGGACCTAAAAATACTGGGCCCGATTTCATTTCAAACTTTGTCAATTATCAAATTTCAACTGCACAGTTCAAATTGTCTCTGCCTCGCAGTATTTTCAATCACAATTTTACCTATGTTTTTCTTGCATAAAACCTTTCGAAATGTCTTTACTTGTCTTGTAAGTCATTCAAAAGTGTCTCTGAATCATTACATTGCTTTTTCTACAGTTTATTTCAAAATTTGCAAAAAGTCATACAGAAGGGTATTTTGGTCATTTCCTGCAGTGGGACCCATTTTCATCCTTGTGACTGTCTCTGAGTCTTTTCAGATTGTTTTTTTTACATTTCATCAGTAAACCTTGTTAAGTTCATTGCAAACTTGCATCTGAGTCAGTGTCGAGTTAATTTGATTCTGTTTAGTTCATTTTTAACCCTAGGGGCATTTTGGTCATTTCACACGAAATTTTGGCATGGGGAGGTTACTTTGAAGTACCTCATTTAGGCCATTGGTTCGTTTTAGTCCGTTTTGTCAATTTTATTTGTGTTTCGCTTTACGTTTGGTCAAATTATGTTTTTTATTCAAATTTTATTTTTAATTGCATTTTGGTCCCTCAATTGAGGTCCCAAAATTGCATTTTTGTCCAAACTGTTTTTTTATTTCATTTCAAGTTTTTTTAATTTTGCAGTCCAGTCCTTGTCATTTTCACAATTTGCAGATTGGTCCTTAAGTAAAAATAGCAAGCAGCGCCCAAGTGAGCAAGTCCAGGGTACGTGTCACAATTCCATTGGCTCAAGTGTACACATGTCAACTATATAAACAGTGAGTCAGATTCAAAGCCATTAATCACACGCCAACTCATAAACACAATTCCAACTTTCTCTCTCTCAGCAATTGAATCAAAACAGAAAATTCTCAGAATTTCTCAAGAACACCAAGAACAAAAACCCTAACCGTTTTCCAGAAACCCTAAATTTTCATCAGAATTAACATTTTCTGCATCAATCCTCAGAGATTCGTGTGAATCTTCATCACTGGATTGAAGATTCTCCTGCAATTCCAAGTGCGAGCTCACATTGAAGCAAGCTCAAGCACTGATCGCAGGGTTCCTCGCGTAAATCTAAGAAACATTGAAGCAAGCTCAAGCACGTAATCACAGAGAAGCAGAGAAAGAATCAGAGAAGATGAAGATGAACCGGTAAACCGATTTATTTTCGGTCCAAAAGCAAGCAGAAGAATCAAGAATCATCAAGAACAGAATCAAAGTTTTCCAAAGATTTCCTCCATTAAAGGTTTCAACCAAAACCTTAGGTAAAACTCATAATCTCTTTTCAAAAAGTGTTAATCATAGTTAAGCCTGTAAACAATCACGTAAGCAAGCATATCAAAAATTTCCAGAATTCAAAGAAAACCGTAACCGTAAACACGAAACCTAGATCCATAAGGATCTAAGTTTTGAAAGCAAGAACGAGTACTAGAAGCGTAATCAAACAACGAAACGATGTAGATCTTTAAACGATCTAAACATTTCTTTTCAAAAAAATCAAAAATCAGTTTCAAAACCGCACGGAACTTTTTAGATCAACATCGTTTCAAACCGTATTTGAAAAAACAGCTGCTGGATTCGTGTTTAGGGTTGAAGGACGAATCGTTTGATGTAAAAATCTTTAAGTTCTGGAAATTTTTCACCGGAAAGTGCATAGGACTCGCCGGAGAAGATGAAGCTTCCGGCGGACCTTCAAGGTCTCCGCCGTGGCTTCATCCTCACCGGCGGTGAGGGTTAGAGAGAAGCGAGAGAAGAGGGAAGCGTAGAGAGAGAAAGAGATGGAAGAAATGGACTGGACCGGCGTCTACGTCCTTATATAGACGTTTGAACCGGTCCGGTTTATTTTGCTTCCAGTTTGAACCGTAGGATCTAGGGTTTCTTTTGTTGAATGGCTGTGATGCGTTGTTGCTGTATGCTTGATTTACGTTTCCATGCGCTGCGTGTTTTGAACCGTTAGATCTGGATCCGGATCAATCCAACGCCTCTGAGGCCTTTGGATGATCCAGGTCCAGTCTGTTTTGGGTTTTGGTTTGGGCCTCAGTTTTCTTTCACGTTTTTCTGCTTTTTTTACTATTTGCACTGTTTTTCTTTGCTATTTGAACCAATGTCTTGATTAAAAATCTTGATAAATTTCCTAGAAAATCCATGCTTACTTCTTGACATTTTCTTGATGTTTTACGGTATTTTTGCACGCTGGAATTGGCAAAATTTTTGTATGATTAATCCATGGCATTTTAATTTTTTCTTGGATTATTTCTTATGATTATTTTGTCAATTCTATCATTGATTTGTGAATACGTGATAAATGCCATTTGACATGTTAATGAGAGGTGCTCATGCCTACAATCTTATGTTTACTTTGCTGTTTTAGATTGATTCATGAAACCTTGATTGTATGAGCAATGTATGCATATTCTAAAAGAGGGTAATAAGATGATAATTCTATCTCAAAATTGGTATGAAGCTAAGCTTGTTTGTTTCTAATGATCCTATGTTTATAGCTTGAGATAAAAGAAACTATTTTCAAACTTGCTATAGCATGAGAATTAGAAGCTACAAATGCCTTAGGTTTCATATCAAAATTTTGGGTTTTTATTACCATTTTATTACTATCTTTATGGCATTTTATGCGTTTTTGCCTCTTGCTACTCTTTATGCTTTATTTCACTAACAAGTTTATTTCCATGTTTCATGCATCTCATTTAGCATTCCCTCCACTTTCTTTAGCCTAGCATTTATTTTTTGCAAGTTTTAATTCATTTGGTAATGTAATTTGTTATCATTGGTTTGTAGCTTGGCAAAGGGGCCATAGAATGTATTTAGGCAATTTCTGTAATATGGACTATGGACACTATGACGCACCGACACGCACACACTCACCTTAGATGTATGCATAGGATTGTATGGTTAGATAAGCGCTTAGGTTTTAAACACTTAGAGAAAATCCATCTTTTTTTTAAAAAACAATTGAACTTCACTTCAAAAAATTTTATAATAAGTATGAAGTCAACACTTCATTTTTTTTTCTTCTTTCTTTTTTCTTAAGAAAAATTCAATTCATCTTAATCATTTAGACTTTCTTTCTAATCACTAATCAAACCTCACTTTTTTCGCTAAATCTAATGCTCATGAAGCCTCCCAATCTCCTTCTTCAAAACCTTTTTTTTTTTTTTTTTTCAAAACTTAAAATCAAACAATTAAAACAAAAAACAAGTCTTTTTAGCAAGAACTACGAACGGTTTTGATCCCTTAAAAGGGTACGTAGGCAATGAGTCAAAACTCATCCAAGCCGAAATAAAATCAAATTCTACTTCTTCTCACCCCCATTCTTAACTAATCACACTTTCTTTTTTACAAATAATCAATAAAATTAAAGCGTAGAAATAAACTTAGGAAAGCGGTTCTTATGGAATACCATAATCGCTCCGGGTGCCTAACACCTTCCCGTAGCGAAAATGACCCCCGAATTCGGAAACTCAAGGGTTTTTCTCCTTTTTCCCTTCCCAAGAAAAAAGAGGGATATCAACGGTCGAAAGGTACAAGTCCAATTAATGGCTTGGCACCCAAAAACCATGATAACAGAGTTCACATACAACAACAGTTACCATTCGAGTATTGGTATGGCACCGTTCGAAGCTTTGTATGGTCGGAGGTGCAGGACTCCTTTATGCTGGTTTGAGTCGGAAGAAAGTGTGATGTTGGGACCAGACATAGTTCAGCAGACTACAGAAAAGGTTAAGTTGATAAGAGAACAGATGAAAGCGTCGCAGAGTCGACAGAAGAGCTATCATGACAAGCGTAGGAAGGACCTTGAGTTTCAAGAGGGAGATCATGTGTTCTTGAGAGTCACTCCTATGACGGGTGTAGGCCGTGCATTAAAATCTAAGAAGTTGACTCCGAAGTTTATTGGTCCATATCAGATATCTGAGAGGGTTGGAACAGTGGCATATAGAGTGGGTTTGCCACCTCATCTTTCGAATTTGCATGACGTGTTTCATGTGTCGCAATTACGGAAGTATGTACCGGATCCTTCGCATGTTATTCCTAGAGATGATGTGCAAGTTAGAGACAACCTTACGGTGGAGACCTTACCGTTGAGAATTGATGATCGAAAGGTGAAGTCCTTGAGAGGTAAAGAGATACCTCTTGTGAGAGTTGTTTGGGGTGGAGCGACTGGTGAAAGTTTGACTTGGGAGCTGGAGAGTAAGATGCAGGAGTCGTATCCAGAGTTGTTTACTTGAGGTAATATTTCGAGGACGAAATTCTCTAAGTTGGGGAGAGTTGTAACGCCCTAGTTGTTATTAATTGTTTTAATTTATTTTAGAGTCTTTTGTAAGATTTTAATATGAATTATGTTGATTGGTGTTGATTTTTGGTGTGCTATACTTTATTATATGATTTATTATGATATTTATTAGAATAATGTGATAATTATTATTATTTTAAAAATTGGGGAGTTAATTAGAATTTAATTGAATTTAGTGGGAATGAGGTGTAATTAAAGGGAGTTATAAGGAGTTAAGAAAATAGAAAGGAAGTTAAGTTAAGAGTTAGAAAGACAGAAAACTGTCTGTACGTACAATTGAACTTTTGGGAGGAAAACAGAAAAAACCAAGCCAAAGGGAGAACAAGAGCAAGAGGGGAACGATTTTGCTGTAGCTTTGTTTGTGCAATTGAATTCAGGTAAGGGTGAGGTTTGCTTCAATAGTGTAGATTATTATAATTCTGATTTTGGTTTAACGTAGTTCTGTTAAAAAATTGGAAATTGGGTTTAGGTTTGATTCTTAGATTTTTGGATGGAAAGAGTGTGGAAACCTTGTAAATGATGTTAGAATTGATGTTCAGGTGGTAGAATAATCATAGGTTAAGTTTCCTATCAAATTTGGGGTTTGGGTAGATGACATTTGGTTTTTTTGGGTGAAAATTGTGCATAAATCGTAACAGCAAGGGGAAAACTCGCTAGGAGTTCGCTATTAGCGAAACTCCCTGTAACTATTTCGCTATTAGCTCAATTTTCGCCATTAGCGAATTTGCCCAGTGACAGCATTCCCTGTTTTATGTTCTTGCGTCTTTTTCACATATTTCTGCTTTGAACTGGGTTTTGGTGTAAACATGAAAGTTGTAGATAATTTTGTTAGCTTTCCAATGGCTTTTGATTGACGTGAAAATGATTTTTGGTTTTTGGGTTATGATGAAATTACTCCAAGGAGGTCTTACTGAAATCTTATGAAAATTCAGCCATTTTCTGACTTTAGCTTCATACACTAGGGGACCAATCTGAACATCCTAAAATGTTTATTTCAATTTGTATAACCTTAGAAAAGTAGTAAATCTTACTGGAACTTCTTGGTGGCCATGATTGATTGAATTTGATGAATTTGGATATGAATGTATGTATGATACCATGTGAAATGCATTGTCTATTGGTGATTGGTGGTCGTTGGAGTCATAAGTCATATATACATATATGCATTGTCGAGTTGTATGTAGATATACACAAGTGGAGTCAGTTGCATGAGCATAAAAGCGGGAGGGCCTCGGTCCTGGAACACCTTGTCGTTCAAAGCGGGAGGACTCATGTCCTGGAACACTTTGTTGTTCAAAGCGGTGAGAGCTTATGCTCTGATGAATGCTTTAACCATTCTACAGCGGTGAGGGCTACGACCCTGAATATGGTACCACATGCATATTTGCATTTATTGAGGAGTCTAAGGTGTTGTCTTAGCAGTGTTGTCATGTCATTTGCATGAGTCGGTGTTGTTGGTTGTAATTGCCATTTGATGATGATGATGTTGTTTGATGAGTATATATTTATACATATATTATGATGAAATGATTTGATGATGATGATCTGATTATATTTAGGGTGTTAGATTCAGTTGATGAATTTCAATATCTATATTATTGTTATGAATCTCACCCCTTCTGTTTGAATGTTGCCTCGACCGTGGGTAACGTGCAGGTGATTCCGAGTAGTAGGTGTGGTGGCTCAAAGTGTCTACGGCTCTGATACGTGGGATGGGATTTTATTGCTTAATTTCTTTTCCTATGTATCAAATTTTGAATATTGCTGTTGTAGCCCTATTCATGATTGGTTTTGCTTGTTGAGGCTTATATGCCATGAATATTTATTGGAGATGGTTGTTAATTAAAGTTGAATTATTCCGCTGCAAGTTTAATGATGAATTTTGAAGGATGTTTAATTAAATAGATTTTTATATATTCTATTTAAGAAATTTGAAATTGTAGTGTGACATGCCCGTTTGGGTTTTACTCTGATGTTGAACAATTATTATTTAATTGGTTTTGGGAAACGGGGTGTTACATCTTGTATTTCGTTGTTTGAATTGATTCATGATTTTAGTGAATCGATTCAAATAGTTATTTTTACATGAAAATTAGTACATTCACCCATTTACTATATATACTCACTCTCTCTTAACTTTCAAAACATTGAATCATCTGCATCTATTCTCTCTAGGTTTCAAAAACTCTTTGTGCATAAAATCTTCAAGATTAAATACTTTTTCTTAGAATCACTTTGAACATTGAGTCGCATTGATTTGCTAGGGTGCTAGTAGGGATTGTAAGTTGGTTCATTCAAGGAGATTGGTTGGGCTTAATCAAGACTCCAAAGTGAAGTCAATAATCTCATTCCACCTTAATCAAGATTGGTTGTGCTAGTAGGGATTGATTGGTTGGGCTTGAATCATGGGGTCTTTCTAACCGTTCTAGAATTCGAAGGGGATTCGTTTACTAGATGTAGCATCGAAGACTTGAGTGAAGAGTTCAAAGGGGTGCATGGGTAATCAGGGATTCGAAGATTCAAGGAGCACCAAATTCAAAGGTTATTTGAACTTTGGGGGAATGTTTGAATAGGGGTTGAAGAATTAGGTTTAATTTCAAGGAACTCTTGTAAACACATTGTATTCAACATTGTTACTATTAGTGGAAGACCTTGGAGAAGGCGTACTTCATCAAGAAGAGTAGACATAGCTCTAGCGAGGACGACAAAGAGCGAACTACTATAAAAATATCGGTGTTATCTCTCTTCCCTATCCTCTTTACTTTTCAATATTGCATATGTTAATTGAATAATTGTTAGGATAATAGTTTGTATTGATCTAAGTTGTATATCATCAAAAGTTAACCTAATTCATTGAATTAGGTTTTTATAATTTGCTTAAGATCAATTCAGTTCAATTTCTATTCAATTCTTCAATTCCATATGCATTGTGTTTTTGATTGATAGCCAGGTATAATTTTCATATAGGTTTGGTTTTGAATTTGTCTAAGCTTTGCAAATTTTTTAAGGCACATTAAAGTTTGATTGTAATAAGATTTGTATTGTGAATCTCTCAATTCTACATTGAATCTTAGTATCACATAGTGTTATCTTTTTGTATATTGTTTTGATTGTTCACGCGCAATTCCATAGTCAAATTAATTGAAATCACTTTTAATCAAAATTCCGAAAAACTTTTTCAAAAAGCTTCCAAGATTCAGCTCAAACTGCTAATAAAAATTAAATTGTCAACCCCAACCCTAGTGTTACAATATCAAAGCTCGTAGCGACTACATACTTATTCAACTACTAAATAACATAACTAAATAGAGGGTATCCCCTCATATCCACCTTCTAAATTGTCCCACATCTACTCCTTGTCAACCTGAGTATCTATACTCAAGGTACAACAATCATACAGAAAACAACACAACAAAATAAGGGGTGAGAAATCCTGCCATAACATAATAATAGGGAAAATCATACATATTGTTATCACGATTTTGGGGTATCAAGTCATTAATTAGGCTTGAACCTTTCAATCTTTGATATTCTCTATTTTTTCTTGGGGAGGGAAAAATTGAGAAAACCCTTAGAAATTCTAAGTTCGGGGGTCGTTTTCGTTACGGGAAGGTGTTAGGCACCCGCAACGACTATAGTACTCTATAGGAACCGTTTTCCTAGTTTTATGTCTACGCTTTATTTTTAATGCTATTTATTGAAAAAAGAAGTTGTTTATTTAGGTTAAGAATGGAGGGAGAAAATGTTTGAGATTTTATTTTATTGGACTTGGAGAGGTTTTGACCTCTTGCCTACATACCCTTTTAAGGGATCAAAATTCCATGTAGTTCTCTTTCAAAAAAATGTTTTTTGGTGTGTTTGATTGATTTTAAGTTTTGGAAAATGGTTTTGAAGAAGAGAAAGAGGCCGTAAAGGCATGAGAGGAGAAAATGGTGAATGATTGGTTCAATTATTATTAAAAAAGGTCTAAGTTGGAATTAGAGTTCATTTGAGTTTGATTAAGAAAATAAAGGGAAATTTCAATGGAGTTTTGACTCCAAGGTCTATTTGGAAAAAAATTTCAAGTGATGGAATTTACCTATTTTTTTGGAAAATTGATATTTTTCTAAGTATCGCGTTTCCTAAGCATACATCTAAAGCGGTAAACATACAACGTGTGTGCGTGTCGGTGCTTGTGTCGGTGTACATCATTAGAGTCCATTGTCCGTTACATTGGCCCTAGTTTACATTCTATGGTCTTGCAAGAAATTGAAAAGAGAAATTGAAACTACCTAAAATATTACATGCCATTTTAACATAGAAATTAAAAGGTAAAAATGCCTAAACTATGAGAAATTGAGATAAAAAGGTAAGATGCTCATGAGATGGATGAAACATGAAATGAAATGGTTAGTAATATAAGGCATAAAATGGTAAGAAAAAGTAAACAAAGAATTACGAGGCGAAACGGTAAAAATGACAACAAGAACCAAAACATGAAAAGAAATACAATACTTGCGACACAAGAAACTAACAAATCACATCAAAAACAGTAAAGTAATTACACAAACAGTAGCATATTCAACACAAAATTGCATATCAATCGTCCATGTCATATATCAAAATATTATGAACAAAAATGTGGTAAAAATAACACAAAATTCCACTAAAAAGGAAAAAAAAAACTATCAAAAAAATACACATATATTTATATCAATTTTTGACATGTAAAAACATCACAAAAGCATTAAAAATACATCAAGAAACATATAGGAATTTTTTGGAATTTTTTGCAAGAAAATTGGACAAGCAGGGGGTTCAGATAGCAAGACAGCAAGGTGCAAATAGCAAGAAATTGACAAGAAACAAAGGATCTGCGCAGAAGGAGGCCCAAGCCCAAAACCTAAAAGATCCGGATGCACAGGAACCACAGGATTGATCCAAGAGATCAAACCCTAGATCCAACGGCCAGGAATGAAGGTAATTGGACCGGTCCGGTTCACTGGCCTATAAAAGGAGGCGCGCCGGTTTTATTTCATTCTTCTATGTTCTTTCTCTCTCTTCTCCTCCCTCGCCGGTTTCTGGAAAATAGAAGATGAACTTCATCTTCTCCGGTGAACCTTGCTTCTCCGGCGTGGTGGCCGGCCGCCCCAGGGTGGCGGCGCCGCCGCCGGAGTTGAGCAAGTTTCTCCGATTTCAAATTTTTTTACATATTTGGATATCCTTTTTTGTTTTAAACACGAATCTGAACTTATTTTTTGCATGCAAGGCTTGAATCAACGTAGATCTAAAAAACTCCTTTACGGTTTTGAAAGTATTTTTTAGGTTTTCAATTTTTCGAATGAAACTCTTTGAAACTTTAAAGATCTACATTGATTCGTTCTTGTTATGGTTCTTAAGCGAGAAAGAGGAAGTTTGCGTGTTTACCTGTGGTTTCAATCGGATATTTTGAGCGAAGATCTTCGGAAACACTTGAACTTGATTCTGTTTGTTGATTTTTGGATTTGAATCCGAAAATAAATCGGTTCTTCTTCTTTGCTGGTTCAATCTTCTTCGTCTTCTTTCTCTTCTTCTTCTCACTGATTCCTTCGTGATCGGTGCTTGAGTTTGCCAATGGCGAATTCACACCTTGAATTGCGAAGGAAACCGATTCGATGATGAAGATTCAGTGATGAATCTCTGAGAATTTCGAAAGATTCACTGAATTTGGTATTGAATTGTGGTTCTGGAAATTTAGGGTTTGAGTTTTGTTCTTCACGTTCTTGGTGATTTTCTGAGTTTTTGATCTAACTGAATGGAGAGAGAGAATGGTGATTCTGTTTGTTGAGGTGGCGTGTGATGTGTGGATCTGTGTGGCACTGTGCACGTTTTATAGGCTGCCATGTGTGATTCTGGATCAATGAGATGATGACACCTGTTTTGGAACTTAGGGACCTTTCTGCAAAATAAGAAAATTGAAGGACTGGACTGCAATTAAGAAAAAGGACCTAAAAGTGCAATTTTAAAAAGTATTGGACTAAAATGCAATTTTAGAAACTGTTTCAGGGACTAAAATGCAATAAAAAATAAAATTGGACTAAAATTGGTAAATTGGACAAAACGTAAAGTGAAACCACAAATAAAATCAACAAAAAGGACTAAAATGAACCAATTACAAAAATGAGGTATTTTAAAATACCTCTCTGCCGAAATTTTGACAGGAAAAGACCAAAATGCCCCTAGGGACTAAACTGACTCAGACTGACTCAGATGCAATTTTTTGAAATGGTTTTAAACAGAGATTCAACAGTGATTTGTACAGACAAGTTAAAAAGACTCAGAGACAGACACAGGGACTAAAATGGGCTCCAATGCAGGAAATGACCAAAATACCCTTTTGTATGATTTTTTTGCAAATGCTTTGAAATAAAATGCAAGAAAAGTAATGCAATGATTCAGAGAGTTTTCAAATGACGTGTAATGCAAGAAAGACACTTTGGATAGTTTTATGCAAGAAAATCATGATTGAACATACTTTGAAACAGAGACAGTAAAATAGGCAGATGAAAAGAGAGTAAAGATTCAAAGTAAAACAACAGTAAATTGACAAATATCAGTGTTAGAAAAGAAATTTGAACGAGTATTTTTAGGTCCAAAATCAGGGTATAACACATATTAAATAAATATCAAATTAATTTAATTTACACCATATCTTCACTCTCAACAATTATTATGTGTAATCTCTTCTTTTCACATATCACAACAACACATCATTTTCCCACTTAAAACCACCAGGCACAAACATCATCATATACATGCATATGGACTCTCCTAACGACCTATATGAATGTCATACCACACCTACTCGTCATTTTGCCAGAGTTATGTTACTGGACTTTCACTCCATAATTTTCGAATGGTATATTATTGTACTTTCACCTACATAATTTGTCAGAGGTATGTTATTGGACGTTCACTACATAATTTTTCAGAGGTATATTGTTGGACTTTTTCTCCCAATTTAATTCAAGACTTCATTCTCTAGACTTTAAATGGCCACAAGGACATAAATTCAGCAAGTATTGTACATATACACTTAACCACATAGCACATATTAATGCAAGACTCTCTCTAAAATGCACGACTCTATTGCAAGAACACAAAACATTACCACTCCCTTCACCATCATCATATATAAACATCATTTCTCTCTCCATCATAATAGTATAGTTATTTTCATTATCATTGTCTCTATAATATAGACATTATCATCCTCATCATCATATTAATTTAACCATCATTACTCTCCTCATCGTTATAATATAAACATTGTTTCATATCGTATTTATTTATTCACATATATACAATATCAATCATCATCACTCGTTGTCAAAATTATATGATTCCTCATCATTACTCTCTATCAACCATTTATATCACCACTTTATTTCTTCATTATTCTAACTCTTACGCGTGACTCATTTCTACGTCAACATCCCTCTATTTTATTTTATTAATCATATTAAGGACATATTTTATTCTCTCATCTATTCTAGGCTCATGTGTATTAATTTGATCCTAACCCAAGTTCTAAAAATCATTTGAATATCAAACCAAAGCCATTAGAATAATAACATATTTATCTAAAACTTTCATGTTTACACTAGAGTTCAATTCAAAACAGAAATATGCAAGAAGGGAGCAAGAGTGCGAAACAGGGGAAGCTTACACTGGGCTACTCGCCTCGTGAGTAAGGGTTACTTGCCGTGGCGAACAATTCCAGTAGCTACTCGCCACCGGCTCGCCTCCCACTCGCCTCGCGAGTCATGATAGGTTTCAGAAAATTCTGTTTTCGTGAAAAATCCATTTTCACCCCAAAATCCCAATTTTTGACTTCCCAATACCCAAATTGATCCCAAAGGTTTACCCAAATGTTTTTAGACATGAAAAGATACTCAAATCCATATACAAACTTGAATCGAACATAATTTTAAACAAAATCACCATTTGACCCATTTTCTCAAAACAACAACATTTCATTTTTTCATCAATCCACAATTAAGTATACCCAAGTTATAATTCACTCACAACAACATGTTTGTCAACAACAACATCCATTGAAACTTGTTTCTCACCTCAATCCAACACAACTTATCACAAATCATTAATTAGGCAAAATTTCACAACTTGACATTTATACATACATTGAACCATGTAATTTCATCCACAAACATACCATAATTATCAATTCAAGTATAAGAAACAGCAACATAACAAGAGCACGAATTTGACATGAATTGTTCATCAACCCATTTTCATACAACATGAAAAGATGTAAAATTTGAAATTGATTATGATAATAACTAACCCCCTTACCTTAGAAGAAGATTAACCCAAACTCTTGCTTCAATTTAGCTCCTAAGCTTACCCAATTGGATTCTTCAAGTTCTTCTCTCCAAAACCCTTTTGCTCTTCTCTTCACCTCTTTCTCTCTCTACCTCTCTCTAGAAATGTTTGTGAAAATTAATGAATTGGTTCTTCTAACACAACCCTAGTGTTATCTCCACTAATGGGCTTAACTTAGTTTCTAGTGAGCTTAACCCATTTCTATTCAAACTAAAAATATTACTACACTCCAAACGATATTTTAATTAATAACGGTAAAATGTCACTAACGGTAAAATCTAATCACTACCCTAGTAACTTAGTAAAATAAGGGTTCTCGCTAATTATTAAAATAATTCTCACCAAAATTACCATTTTACCCTTACCCGCCAAATGACTAAAATACCCTTCTAATACGGTAATCCACGTAAATGCACCCGACGACAATTAAATACACACAAGTACAATTAATCACACACAAACACAATTAAAAGTAATTAAAATAAATCTAGCTAAAAAATCGGGCTGTTACATTCGCTATTAGCGAAACTCCCTCTAACTATTTCGCTATTAGCTCAATTTTTGCCATTAGCGAAATTGCCCAGTGACAGCATTCCTTGTTTTATGTTCTTGCGTCTTTTTCACATGTTTCTGCTTTGAACTGGGTTTTGGTGTAAACATGAAAGTTGTAGATAATTTTGTTAGCTTTCCAATGGCTTTGGTTTGACGTGAAAATGATTTTTGGTTTTTGAGTTATGATGAAAATACTCCAAGGAGGTCTTACTGAAATCTTATGAAAATTCAGCCATTTTCTGACTTTAGCTTCATACACTAGGGGACCAATCTGAACATCCTAAAATGTTTCTTTCAATTTGTATAACCTTAGAAAAGTAGTAAATCTTACTGGAACTTCTTGGTGGCCATGATTGATTGAATTTGATGAATTTGGATATGAATATATGTATGATACCATGTGAAATGCATTGTCTATTGGTGATTGGTGGTCGTTGGATTCGTTGAGTCATAATGGCTAGGTTGAGTGGTATGTAGATATACCCAAGTTGAGTCCATGGCATAACATAAAAGCGGGAGGACTTATGTCCTGGAACGCCTCGTCGTTCAAAGCGGGAGAACTTATGTTCTGGAACGTCTTATCGTTCAAATTGGTGAGGACTTCGGTCCTGTGAATGCTTTAACCATTCAAAATCCGGTGAGGACTTATGTCCTGTAAAATGGTACCACATGCATGTGTCTAGTTGCATTTGTCGAGGAGTCTTAGTGGTGTTGTCATGTCTTTGCATGAGTCATTGTCGGTGATTGAATGATACTTTCTACGTAATTGGTTGAAGTTGATTATGATGAATTTGACGTGAACACGAAATATATTTAAATATTGAAATGTTGATTATAATAGGGTGTTAGATTCAATTGATGAATTTTATGTCTATTATTGTTGATTGTGAATCTCACCCCTTCTGTTTGAATGTTGCCTCGACCGTGGGTAACGTGCAGGTGATTCCAAGTAGTAGGTGTGGTGGCTCAACTGTCTAGGGCTCTGATACGTACGGGATGGGAATTAGTTATATTTATTTTCATTCCTTATGTATCAATTTTGGAATTATGTTGTGGAGCCTTTTTATTGTTATTTGAACAATGTTGAGGCCTTTCGTGCCATAAATTGTTGTTGGATGTTTACGATGTTAATGATTTGAAAACTATTCCGCTGCTATGTTTTGATATTTTATCAAGTTGTTTTAATTAAATAGTATTTTATTCTATTTAAGAAACTTTGAAAAGTAGTGTGACATGCCGTTCGTGTTTAACTCTGATTATTTATTATTATTATTATTAAGTTTGGGATAACGGGGTGTTACAATTGGTATCAGAGCAGGTCGGTCCGTCCGGCCAAGTAGTAGAGTCGTATCGAGCCACGTAGTGTCGTGTGACAGTTAATACTGTCTTGTTGTTGTCCTGATTGTTGTTTTTTGTGTAGAGAACTGGTTGGAGTATAACCATGTTCATGTTAATTGTTTTAGTAAGTCGGTGTATTTTTCTCTCTTGAAGAAGAGCATGCAGAGCATCTGAAAATTGTGTTGCAAGTGTTGAAAGAAAAGAGGTTGTATGCCAAGTTGTCCAAATGCGAGTTCTGGTTAAGTGAAGTAAGTTTTCTGGGCCATATTATTCCTGGTAGTGGTATTGCAGTTGATCCATCGAAAGTTGATGCAGTATCACAATGGGAGACTCCGAAGTCAGTAACTGAAATCAGAAGCTTTTTGGGTTTGGCTGGTTATTACCGCAGGTTTATTGAAGGATTTTCGAAGTTGGCACTTCCGTTGACTCAGTTGACCTGCAAGGGTAAATCTTTTGTGTGGGATGCTCAGTGTGAGAGTAGTTTCAATGAACTGAAGCGAAGATTGACGACTGCTCCTATTTTGATTTTACCGAAGCCGAAAGAACCTTTTGTTGTTTATTGTGATGCGTCCAAGTTGGGCTTAGGTGGTGTTCTGATGCAAGATGGCAAAGTGGTAGCTTATGCTTCTAGGCAGTTGAGGATTCATGAAAAGAATTATCCTACACATGATTTGGAGTTGGCTGCGGTGGTGTTTGTTTTGAAAATCTAGAGGCATTATTTGTACGGTTCCAGATTTGAGGTGTTTAGTGATCACAAAAGTCTAAAATATTTATTTGATCAGAAGGAATTGAACATGAGGCAGAGAAGATGGTTAGAGCTGTTGAAGGATTATGATTTTGACTTGAATTACCATCCGGGTAAAGCCAATGTGGTTGCAGATGCTTTGAGCAGGAAAACGTTACACATGTCTGCTATGATGGTAAAGGAATTCGAATTACTGGAACAGTTTAGAGACTTGAGCCTTGGTTGTGAGTTGGCACCTCAGAGTGTTCAGTTGGGGATGCTGAAGATTAATAGTGATTTCTTGAATAGTATCCGAGAAGCTTAGCAAGTCGATGTTAAGTTTGTTGATTTGATGGTTGCTGGTAATGACACTGAGGATAGCGATTTCAAGGTTGATGTTCAGGGTGTTCTGAGGTTCAGAGGAAGAATTTGTATTCCTGACAATGATGAGTTGAAAAAGTTGATTTTAGAAGAAAGTCACAAGAGTAGCTTGAGTATTCATCCGGGAGCTACGAAAATGTACCATGATTTGAAGAAACTATTTTGGTGGTCCGGTTTGAAACGTGACGTTGCTCAGTTTGTGTATGCATGCTTGACTTGCCAGAAGTCTAAGGTTGAGCATCAGAAGCCCGCAGGGTTGTTGACACCGTTGGATGTACTGGAGTGGAAATGGGACATTATTTCTATGGATTTCGTGACGAGTTTAGCAAACACTCCGAGAGGGCATGATGCCATTTGGGTTGTTGTCGATCGGTTGACGAAGTCGGCACATTTCATTCCAATAAATATTAGTTATCCGGTAGCAGAGTTGGCAGAGATTTACATTCATAATATGGTGAAGCTTCATGGTGTTCCGTCGAGTATTGTGTCGGATAGAGATTCGAGGTTCACTTCAAGATTCTGGAAGAGTTTGCAAGATGCTTTGGGATCGAAGTTGAGGTTGAGTTCGACTTAGCATCCTTAGACAGATGGTCAGTCGGAGAGGACGATCCAATCATTAGAGGATTTGTTGAGGGTGTGTGTGCTTGAGCAAGGTGGAGCTTGGGATAGTCACCTACCGTTGATAGAGTTCACATACAACAACAGTTACCATTCGAGTATTGGTATGGCACCGTTCGAAGCTTTGTATGGTCGGAGGTGCAGGACTCCTTTATGCTGGTTTGAGTCGGGAGAAAGTGTGATGTTGGGACCAGACATAGTTCAGCAGACTACAGAAAAGGTTAAGTTGATAAGAGAACAGATGAAAGCGTCGCAGAGTCGACAGAAGAGCTATCATGACAAGCGTAGGAAGGACCTTGAGTTTCAAGAGGGAGATCATGTGTTCTTGAGAGTCACTCCTATGACGGGTGTAGGCCGTGCATTAAAATCTAAGAAGTTGACTCCGAAGTTTATTGGTCCATATCAGATATCTGAGAGGGTTGGAACAGTGGCATATAGAGTGGGTTTGCCACCTCATCTTTCGAATTTGCATGACGTGTTTCATGTGTCGCAATTACGGAAGTATGTACCGGATCCTTCGCATGTTATTCCTAGAGATGATGTGCAAGTTAGAGACAACCTTACGGTGGAGACCTTACCGTTGAGAATTGATGATCGAAAGGTGAAGTCCTTGAGAGGTAAAGAGATACCTCTTGTGAGAGTTGTTTGGGGTGGAGCGACTGGTGAAAGTTTGACTTGGGAGCTGGAGAGTAAGATGCAGGAGTCGTATCCAGAGTTGTTTACTTGAGGTAATATTTCGAGGACGAAATTCTCTAAGTTGGGGAGAGTTGTAACGCCCTAGTTGTTATTAATTGTTTTAATTTATTTTAGATTCTTTTGTATGATTTTAATATGAATTATGTTGATTGGTGTTGATTTTTGGTGTGCTATACTTTATTATATGATTTATTATGATATTTATTAGAATAATGTGATAATTATTATTATTTTAAAAATTGGGGAGTTAATTAGAATTTAATTGAATTTAGTGGGAATGAGGTGTAATTAAAGGGAGTTATAAGGAGTTAAGAAAATAGAAAGGAAGTTAAGTTAAGAGTTAGAAAGACAGAAAACTGTTTGTACGTACAATTGAACTTTTGGGAGGAAAACAGAAAAAACCAAGCCAAAGGGAGAACAAGAGCAAGAGGGGAACGATTTTGCTGTAGCTTTGTTTGTGCAATTGAATTCAGGTAAGGGTGAGGTTTGCTTCAATAGTGTAGATTATTATAATTCTGATTTTGGTTTAACGTAGTTCTGTTAAAAAATTGGAAATTGGGTTTAGGTTTGATTCTTAGATTTTTGGATGGAAAGAGTGTGGAAACCTTGTAAATGATGTTAGAATTGATGTTCAGGTGGTAGAATAATCATAGGTTAAGTTTCCTATCAAATTTGGGGTTTGGGTAGATGACATTTGGTTTTTTTGGGTGAAAATTGTGCATAAATCGTAACAGCAAGGGGAAAACTCGCTAGGAGTTCGCTATTAGCGAAACTCCCTGTAACTATTTCGCTATTAGCTCAATTTTCGCCATTAGCGAATTTGCCCAGTGACAGCATTCCCTGTTTTATGTTCTTGCGTCTTTTTCACATGTTTCTGCTTTGAACTGGGTTTTGGTGTAAACATGAAAGTTGTAGATAATTTTGTTAGCTTTCCAATGGCTTTTGATTGACGTGAAAATGATTTTTGGTTTTTGGGTTATGATGAAATTACTCCAAGGAGGTCTTACTGAAATCTTATGAAAATTCAGCCATTTTCTGACTTTAGCTTCATACACTAGGGGACCAATCTGAACATCCTAAAATGTTTATTTCAATTTGTATAACCTTAGAAAAGTAGTAAATCTTACTGGAACTTCTTGGTGGCCATGATTGATTGAATTTGATGAATTTGGATATGAATGTATGTATGATACCATGTGAAATGCATTGTCTATTGGTGATTGGTGGTCGTTGGAGTCATAAGTCATATATACATATATGCATTGTCGAGTTGTATGTAGATATACACAAGTGGAGTCAGTTGCATGAGCATAAAAGCGGGAGGGCCTCGGTCCTGGAACACCTTGTCGTTCAAAGCGGGAGGACTCATGTCCTGGAACACTTTGTTGTTCAAAGCGGTGAGAGCTTATGCTCTGATGAATGCTTTAACCATTCTACAGCGGTGAGGGCTACGGCCCTGAATATGGTACCACATGCATATTTGCATTTATTGAGGAGTCTAAGGTGTTGTCTTAGCAGTGTTGTCATGTCATTTGCATGAGTCGGTGTTGTTGGTTGTAATTGCCATTTGATGATGATGATGTTGTTTGATGAGTATATATTTATACATATATTATGATGAAATGATTTGATGATGATGATCTGATTATATTTAGGGTGTTAGATTCAGTTGATGAATTTCAATATCTATATTATTGTTATGAATCTCACCCCTTCTGTTTGAATGTTGCCTCGACCGTGGGTAACGTGCAGGTGATTCCGAGTAGTAGGTGTGGTGGCTCAAAGTGTCTACGGCTCTGATATGTGGGATGGGATTTTATTGCTTAATTTCTTTTCCTATGTATCAAATTTTGAATATTGCTGTTGTAGCCCTATTCATGATTGGTTTTGCTTGTTGAGGCTTATATGCCATGAATATTTATTGGAGATGGTTGTTAATTAAAGTTGAATTATTCCGCTGCAAGTTTAATGATGAATTTTGAAGGATGTTTAATTAAATAGATTTTTATATATTCTATTTAAGAAATTTGAAATTGTAGTGTGACATGCCCGTTTGGGTTTTACTCTGATGTTGAACAATTATTATTTAATTGGTTTTGGGAAACGGGGTGTTACATCTTGTATTTCGTTGTTTGAATTGATTCATGATTTTAGTGAATCGATTCAAATAGTTATTTTTACATGAAAATTAGTACATTCACCCATTTACTATATATACTCACTCTCTCTTAACTTTCAAAACATTGAATCATCTGCATCTATTCTCTCTAGGTTTCAAAAACTCTTTGTGCATAAAATCTTCAAGATTAAATACTTTTTCTTAGAATCACTTTGAACATTGAGTCGCATTGATTTGCTAGGGTGCTAGTAGGGATTGTAAGTTGGTTCATTCAAGGAGATTGGTTGGGCTTAATCAAGACTCCAAAGTGAAGTCAATAATCTCATTCCACCTTAATCAAGATTGGTTGTGCTAGTAGGGATTGATTGGTTGGGCTTGAATCATGGGGTCTTTCTAACCGTTCTAGAATTCGAAGGGGATTCGTTTACTAGATGTAGCATCGAAGACTTGAGTGAAGAGTTCAAAGGGGTGCATGGGTAATCAGGGATTCGAAGATTCAAGGAGCACCAAATTCAAAGGTTATTTGAACTTTGGGGGAATGTTTGAATAGGGGTTGAAGAATTAGGTTTAATTTCAAGGAACTCTTGTAAACACATTGTATTCAACATTGTTACTATTAGTGGAAGACCTTGGAGAAGGCGTACTTCATCAAGAAGAGTAGACATAGCTCTAGCGAGGACGACAAAGAGCGAACTACTATAAAAATATCGGTGTTATCTCTCTTCCCTATCCTCTTTACTTTTCAATATTGCATATGTTAATTGAATAATTGTTAGGATAATAGTTTGTATTGATCTAAGTTGTATATCATCAAAAGTTAACCTAATTCATTGAATTAGGTTTTTATAATTTGCTTAAGATCAATTCAGTTCAATTTCTATTCAATTCTTCAATTCCATATGCATTGTGTTTTTGATTGATAGCCAGGTATAATTTTCATATAGGTTTGGTTTTGAATTTGTCTAAGCTTTGCAAATTTTTTAAGGCACATTAAAGTTTGATTGTAATAAGATTTGTATTGTGAATCTCTCAATTCTACATTGAATCTTAGTATCACATAGTGTTATCTTTTTGTATATTGTTTTGATTGTTCACGCGCAATTCCATAGTCAAATTAATTGAAATCACTTTTAATCAAAATTCCGAAAAACTTTTTCAAAAAGCTTCCAAGATTCAGCTCAAACTGCTAATAAAAATTAAATTGTCAACCCCAACCCTAGTGTTACAATATCAAAGCTCGTAGCGACTACATACTTATTCAACTACTAAATAACATAACTAAATAGAGGGTATCCCCTCATATCCACCTTCTAAATTGTCCCACATCTACTCCTTGTCAACCTGAGTATCTATACTCAAGGTACAACAATCATACAGAAAACAACACAACAAAATAAGGGGTGAGAAATCCTGCCATAACATAATAATAGGGAAAATCATACATATTGTTATCACGATTTTGGGGTATCAAGTCATTAATTAGGCTTGAACCTTTCAATCTTTGATATTCTCTATTTTTTCTTGGGAAGGGCAAAATTGAGAAAACCCTTAGAAATTCTAAGTTCGGGGGTCGTTTTCGTTACGGGAAGGTGTTAGGCACCCGCAACGACTATAGTACTCTATAGGAACTGTTTTCCTAGTTTTATGTCTACGCTTTATTTTTAATGCTATTTATTGAAAAAAGAAGTTGTTTATTTAGGTTAAGAATGGAGGGAGAAAATGTTTGAGATTTTATTTTATTGGACTTGGAGAGGTTTTGACCTCTTGCCTACATACCCTTTTAAGGGATCAAAATTCCATGTAGTTCTCTTTCAAAAAAATGTTTTTTGGTGTGTTTGATTGATTTTAAGTTTTGGAAAATGGTTTTGAAGAAGAGAAAGAGGCCGTAAAGGCATGAGAGGAGAAAATGGTGAATGATTGGTTCAATTATTATTAAAAAAGGTCTAAGTTGGAATTAGAGTTCATTTGAGTTTGATTAAGAAAATAAAGGGAAATTTCAATGGAGTTTTGACTCCAAGGTCTATTTGGAAAAAAATTTCAAGTGATGGAATTTACCTATTTTTTTGGAAAATTGATATTTTTCTAAGTATCGCGTTTCCTAAGCATACATCTAAAGCGGTAAACATACAACGTGTGTGCGTGTCGGTGCTTGTGTCGGTGTACATCATTAGAGTCCATTGTCCGTTACATTGGCCCTAGTTTACATTCTATGGTCTTGCAAGAAATTAAAAAGAGAAATTGAAACTACCTAAAATATTACATGCCATTTTAACATAGAAATTAAAAGGTAAAAATGCCTAAACTATGAGAAATTGAGATAAAAAGGTAAGATGCTCATGAGATGGATGAAACATGAAATGAAATGGTTAGTAATATAAGGCATAAAATGGTAAGAAAAAGTAAACAAAGAATTACGAGGCGAAACGGTAAAAATGACAACAAGAACCAAAACATGAAAAGAAATACAATACTTGCGACACAAGAAACTAACAAATCACATCAAAAACAGTAAAGTAATTACACAAACAGTAGCATATTCAGCACAAAATTGCATATCAATCGTCCATGTCATATATCAAAATATTATGAACAAAAATGTGGTAAAAATAACACAAAATTCCACTAAAAAGGAAAAAAAAAAACTATCAAAAAAATACACATATATTTATATCAATTTTTGACATGTAAAAACATCACAAAAGCATTAAAAATACATCAAGAAACATATAGGAATTTTTTGGAATTTTTTGCAAGAAAATTGGACAAGCAGGGGGTTCAGATAGCAAGACAGCAAGGTGCAAATAGCAAGAAATTGACAAGAAACAAAGGATCTGCGCAGAAGGAGGCCCAAGCCCAAAACCTAAAAGATCCGGATGCACAGGAACCACAGGATTGATCCAAGAGATCAAACCCTAGATCCAACGGCCAGGAATGAAGGGAATTGGACCGGTCCGGTTCACTGGCCTATAAAAGGAGGCGCGCCGGTTTTATTTCATTCTTCTATGTTCTTTCTCTCTCTTCTCCTCCCTCGCCGGTTTCTGGAAAATAGAAGATGAACTTCATCTTCTCCGGTGAACCTTGCTTCTCCGGCGTGGTGGCCGGCCGCCCCAGGGTGGCGGCGCCGCCGCCGGAGTTGAGCAAGTTTCTCCGATTTCAAATTTTTTTACATATTTGGATATCCTTTTTTGTTTTAAACACGAATCTGAACTTATTTTTTGCATGCAAGGCTTGAATCAACGTAGATCTAAAAAACTCCTTTACGGTTTTGAAAGTATTTTTTAGGTTTTCAATTTTTCGAATGAAACTCTTTGAAACTTTAAAGATCTACATTGATTCGTTCTTGTTATGGTTCTTAAGCGAGAAAGAGGAAGTTTGCGTGTTTACCTGTGGTTTCAATCGGAGATTTTGAGCGAAGATCTTCGGAAACACTTGAACTTGATTCTGTTTGTTGATTTTTGGATTTGAATCCGAAAATAAATCGGTTCTTCTTCTTTGCTGGTTCAATCTTCTTCGTCTTCTTTCTCTTCTTCTTCTCACTGATTCCTTCGTGATCGGTGCTTGAGTTTGCCAATGGCGAATTCACACCTTGAATTGCGAAGGAAACCGATTCGATGATGAAGATTCAGTGATGAATCTCTGAGAATTTCGAAAGATTCACTGAATTTGGTATTGAATTGTGGTTCTGGAAATTTAGGGTTTGAGTTTTGTTCTTCACGTTCTTGGTGATTTTCTGAGTTTTTGATCTAACTGAATGGAGAGAGAGAATGGTGATTCTGTTTGTTGAGGTGGCGTGTGATGTGTGGATCTGTGTGGCACTGTGCACGTTTTATAGGCTGCCATGTGTGATTCTGGATCAATGAGATGATGACACCTGTTTTGGAACTTAGGGACCTTTCTGCAAAATAAGAAAATTGAAGGACTGGACTGCAATTAAGAAAAAGGACCTAAAAGTGCAATTTTAAAAAGTATTGGACTAAAATGCAATTTTAGAAACTGTTTCAGGGACTAAAATGCAATAAAAAATAAAATTGGACTAAAATTGGTAAATTGGACAAAACGTAAAGTGAAACCACAAATAAAATCAACAAAAAGGACTAAAATGAACCAATTACAAAAATGAGGTATTTTAAAATACCTCTGCCGAAATTTTGACAGGAAAAGACCAAAATGCCCCTAGGGACTAAACTGACTTAGACTGACTCAGATGCAATTTTTTGAAATGGTTTTAAACAGAGATTCAACAGTGATTTGTACAGACAAGTTAAAAAGACTCAGAGACAGACACAGGGACTAAAATGGGCTCCAATGCAGGAAATGACCAAAATACCCTTTTGTATGATTTTTTGCAAATGCTTTGAAATAAAATGCAAGAAAAGTAATGCAATGATTCAGAGAGTTTTCAAATGACGTGTAATGCAAGAAAGACACTTTGGATAGTTTTATGCAAGAAAATCATGATTGAACATACTTTGAAACAGAGACAGTAAAATAGGCAGATGAAAAGAGAGTAAAGATTCAAAGTAAAACAACAGTAAATTGACAAATATCAGTGTTAGAAAAGAAATTTGAACGAGTATTTTTAGGTCCAAAATCAGGGTATAACACATTAAATAAATATCAAATTAATTTAATTTACACCATATCTTCACTCTCAACAATTATTATGTGTAATCTCTTCTTTTCACATATCACAACAACACATCATTTTCCCACTTAAAACCACCAGGCACAAACATCATCATATACATGCATATGGACTCTCCTAACGACCTATATGAATGTCATACCACACCTACTCGTCATTTTGCCAGAGTTATGTTACTGGACTTTCACTCCATAATTTTCCAATGGTATATTATTGTACTTTCACCTACACAATTTGTCAGAGGTATGTTATTGGACGTTCACTACATAATTTTTCAGAGGTATATTGTTGGACTTTTTCTCCCAATTTAATTCAAGACTTCATTCTCTAGACTTTATATGGCCACAAGGACATAAATTCAACAAGTATTGTACATATACACTTAACCACATAGCACATATTAATGCAAGACTCTCCCTAAAATGCACGACTCTATTGCAAGAACACAAAACATTACCACTCCCTTCACCATCATCATATATAAACATCATTTCTCTCTCCATCATAATAGTATAGTTATTTTCATTATCATTGTCTCTATAATATAGACATTATCATCCTCATCATCATATTAATTTAACCATCATTACTCTCCTCATCGTTATAATATAAACATTGTTTCATATCGTATTTATTTATTCACATATATACAATATCAATCATCATCACTCGTTGTCAAAATTATATGATTCCTCATCATTACTCTCTATCAACCATTTATATCACCACTTTATTTCTTCATTATTCTAACTCTTACGCGTGACTCATTTCTACGTCAACATCCCTCTATTTTATTTTATTAATCATATTAAGGACATATTTTATTCTCTCATCTATTCTAGGCTCTCCACATATACTTTATTTTTTGATGCCATACCTTATTCCTCATTCATAGAGTCAAGATGTATTCATATTCATTATCATTTCATATAACTTATTCTCTCTATACAACTAGGTTATTCCCCACCATCGTCATTAAATCTTCGTGCTTAGGTACCGTTTGGCCCGGCTTTTTTTCAGCTTTTCTACATTTTTAAGGAGAAGTTAGGCCAAACACAATATCAATAAAGTACCTTCGAAAAAAAGTAATTTTTTTAGAATGCATAAATTGAATTGAATGTAACGAGCTTTAACCAAAAATTGTTGAATGCTACTTCAAAAAACTATTTCTCCCCAATTTATTTCACAAGCACCTCTCTTCAACTCCCACCGGCAACCTTTTGTTTTATTTTTTCAATATGCTTTTTTCTTCCATTTTATTTTTTTTATTTTTTTTTAACCGGTCCATTTAATTTTTTAATGAGGTTCCATTTAAGTTTATTATCTATTTTTTTAAGGAATTTTATTATCTTTTTATCACTTATATATTAATTTCAATATCTTTTGATCATCACAACCTCGCAAATATTTGTATTCACGCTGTCGATGAATGACACCGAATATTTTTATTCCCTTTCTTCAACCACAGAAATACACACACATTAGCGTTTAGAGTAATATTTTATGTTCCTCTTTCTGTTTTTTTTTTTTTTTTTGTTATGCTAATGCGTATAATTTTTGTTAGTGTTGTGTAATGCGTATAACTATTTTTATAAAATTTTGATTTTAATTAAAACTACAAGTGTAGTTGCCTAAAATAATTATACTTATGCATATCTTTTTCTTATTTAAAAAACTAAACATATCTTTTTCAATGACACCAGCAATGTAACAAATATAATATTATATACTATAAATTCTTATCTTTTTGATCAACACTAAAAATATGGTATTCTTATAACAAAATTTGTTATAGAGTAAATATAGTATTGGTAAAAATATATCTTTTATATTTTAAAGTTTTTTTAGACATTTTAGACATTTTTTTAGACATTTTAGACATTTTTTTATTTATTATGTTAATTCATAATGAATTCAAAGTTTTTTTATTTATAGACAATGCATAAATATATGCAAGGTCCTGGGTTCGAACCCCAGACACCACCAAAAAATAATAAATTCAAAGTTTTGTATAATATTTTGCCAAACAGCTTTTAACTCAAAAATAACTTTAGAACTAAAAAAAAATAAAGAAACCAAACAGCTTTAGCCTTTTTCTTAAAGAGCTTTATTTTAACTTTGTTTTAAAGTAGCTTTTAGACCAAAAAAAAGCCTAGCCAAACGGTACCTTATTCTTCTCATTAAAGCTCGTTTATATGTTATTTCCTCGTTCTCACATTCGTAGTCATCTATACATCGACCATTATCCTAACTTTAACCTCATTCTATTTTAAAGTTATTATCTCATCTTATCGTTACTTTCGACTTCAGCAACTTTCCTCAGTAAGACTTCATTATAATTTAAGGAGTTATTCTCTCGATACAGGTCGTTAATATTATCGTCAAAAATTATAACTATTACCTCTTATCTTCCTTCCTATTCATCTTGAGTTTGTTAATTACCATGACTCGTTTAATCTTCAAACTCAATTATTGGTTTAAGGACTTTATGTTTAACTTTATCAGTTACTCGGAAAGCACCTACTTCATATACCTTCTTATCATCGACACATTCACTTTTTTATCTCATTCATATTTTATACCCTCTTATCCAACTTACCACACTAGACCTTTTAAATATCCCAAGGGACCACTCTCGTCATTACCACTTCGTCGTGAATTACCTATCTATATCTCTTCTACTCCTTATACTACTTCACCTTTTTGGACACGTCTCTAATTTAACCTCGTTATTTACACCTCTATGATCTTGTCCCATTAATCATGAGTGACTTGACATTCGTCCTTACCACAGCAGCCATCTCTCAGCATATCCCTTTATTTAACCTACCCCCCCCCCCCCCCGGTCTATCATCGGTCACATACACCTCATTGTATCTTTGTCATTACCATTTACCCTGACTCTTCTTCTCTTCAGCCTAACAACTTTCCAACGTTCTTTCTCTTCATATATACTCGTCTCCACATTTATCCTTCAAGCCTTTAATAAGCATCATTTATTACATCGTTCATCATCATCACACAGCATGTATACCATCATCACGTCTCATCATATTACAACTTCAACATCTCTTTCATCTATTAACATCATGTCTATATATCATATATATAGTTTACGTCTTTCCTATATCAACATTATGTTTAGAACACACACCTACCATTAGTTGTATCTCCATTTTCTACATTTTTTTGCCCTAGTGATAGGTCTTACCCTTCGCTCTCAGTCTTAAGATATTTCTCACTCTATTAATCATTTCTCATAATGTTTTTCCCTTATTCTTTTAGGCTCATTAAGTTTAGGATCCTATCTTCATATATAGTTTCATCGTTGCTATCTTATATTATCTTATGCCATTACCACCAATTTATGTTTTAGACTCACCATTTTCTTAAGGTAATCACTTCTATTTATGCCTAAACACACTTCCTCATCTAGGTATATAGATTAGGGGTCCCTACTATTAATAACAAGTTTAAGAACATTTGGAGGGAAGAAAATGCATTTTTAAGGTTTTTAGTCTGACAAAATCGTGGCACGATTTTTGTCGAACCAAAAACACCAAAATCAGGTCAAAATCGTGGCACGATTTCGGCAACATCATAACACATAGGTTTTGCGATTTTCTGCCATGGGAGCTCCCCCAAGCTCCGTTTTTTATCCCAACTCACCCAGACTGTCTCTAAACATCACCCTAAGGTTAACCTGATATTCATACACTAATTATTCTAACTTATCTAATTATACACTCTTTTTCTGTTTTATGTTTTCAATCTACAACCCTGACTAGTTTTCCTCCATACTAATAACTCAATGACTTCATTACTTTCACTCATCATCCACTCAACACTGATTACAACACCACATCACCATGAATTTAAGAATTATGCAAATCCCCTTCAAAGATAAAATATCCTAAAGAGTAGAGATTCCCCCTCTTACCTCGAATCCTTAGAAACCTTCGGTTTGGCTCGGTGTTGTTGCACTAGGGTTCAGGTTCTCTCCCTATGCTCCTCTTCTCCCTTTTCTCTGATCAGCCAAAACTGATTTCTAATCCATAATATTCCTATTTATATATGAGCTCACTAATCTCTATAATTTCCTTTCTTTCCTACGCACTACTCTTTTACTTCTCTCGTCCCCCACTTATTAAAATCTTACTTTCTACACCCACGACTCTTTATTTATTGTGTTAGGACTCTCCTCTTCGTTCCTTTAATTTTCTCAAACCACCTCCCACTCCACACCATTATTTCTATTTTCTCAACAACAAAATAATACTCAATCACAAGAAGCATCAACAATAATATTAATTAAAACTCCACCTATTAAAAATCGTAGAATTAATTAAAAATATAGAAAATTGGGGTGTTACATCTGTCTTTTATTTACATATTATGACTTGTTGAGATATTTATCACTCAGTATGTTGTAATGAGATTGTATATTTGGTGATGTATTGAAATTCATATGACATGGCTACTTTGAGATTTTATTAGCTGTTTTTTTTTAGATGCAATGATATTATATTCCGCTGCGATGTTTTGAGAAAAATTATTTATGCATGTTTTGGAACTTGTAGAAGAAGTGGCATCTAAATCCTTGTATGATTTGTATTATTTGCGTGAACCAACTTTATAGGTGGTCCACCATAAACCGTATTAAATCTTTTATTTTTAACTGTTTGATCTTTTTTTTAAATGGAGACCATTGGATCAAGGAGTTAACGGAGAGGAACAAAATGGTAAACGGCAGACGAGTTATGAGATCAAATTGAGACACTTAATAATTAAGGGACTAAACTAAGAAAATAAAATAAGTTAAGGGACTAGGGATGTATTAAGTCAAAAAATTGGATGTTACACTCCATCCTAACTGAAGAAATTTTGTTAGTTATCATTTGATTATAATGTGTCTAATTATGTATATAATTAGGGTCCACTCATATTTTCTAAGTTGCGATACGTGAAACACATTATGCATATTCGACAAGAATGATGGTAACGCAAACGAACATGATATTGCATCGATATTCTCCAATATTTCAAATGGTCCAATTAATATAAATGTCATATTTGCCTTCAACATTAGTCACGGGGAATATTGGCATTTTTTGGGTTTGGTCGAAACTGAATCGTTCATGTGAAAGAATGTTATAAAAAGAATATGTTTCCATGATAGATGCGCAAATTGAATGAATATGTGGGACTCATCGTGAAGCCCTCCTAAAATAATTTTTTTATCTTTCCAATAAAAAAATTTAATGAGTTATTTTATTTCCATATTTCAATTGTTTAGATAAATTTTGTTCTTCTTTTTTCTTTACTGTTTTTTGTTTCAAATTTTTATTTTTCTTGAAAAACGTTTACACTATATCTTGTTGTTTTTTTAAGCTTGGATCCGAGAAGAAAAAAAAAATTCCTAAACGTTATTTTTTCGGACATCAATTAGATTTTTTTTATTAATTAGATTATTATATATTATCATATGCTTGTATCTATCAATATTAGTCTAAACATTATTTTATTTTATTTATAAGATGACTAAATCTATTAACCTAAAAAACAAGTTAAAAAAAACGAAGACTCATTTTAGTTTCTAAGAAAAATTATAAGACCTAATTTAGTCTCTGAAAGTATATGATTCACTTTTATTTCCCCAGAAATATAAATATAGACAACTTAATCTCTACTTTCTTTACATTTTTTTATGATTGATGAAAGGAAGATAAAGGAAAGAAAATAAGATCTAGCAATTTTGTTGAAAGATACTAGCAAGTAGCATATTATAAGAGAAAATTAAATAAAATCATGATAGAAAAGACATGTGTATTTATAAAATAGAATAAATATATTTAAACAAAAATTAGATATGATAAAAATAAAAAAAATAATTATTTCATTACAATAAATACAAAATAAATTCCTTAACAATTTTTGAAATATGCCATCCAATTTAGGAGAAATCGAACATTTTCGATCAATGATCGATAACCACAGTTTGATTGATCTTTATTTAAGTCTCATTGTAGCTCATCAATTTAAGAATAAATTTCACATCATTGTCAAAAAAGGAACAAGCCACATTCGACTAATTACGGGTTAAGTCTCATTATAGTTCATCTGATATACAAGTAAGGTCAAACCATTGACAGAAAATAACTAACAAATGTTCGATTGATAACAAGTTAAGTCACACAATAGTTAATCTGATTCAGAAGAAAGCTTAAACTTTTGTTAGAAAATAAACTAACCACGGTTCGTGTAATCGCAAGTGAAGGCTCGTTGTAGTTCATTGGATTCATAAAAAAGGTTAAACCTATGTTATAAAACGATATGACCATATTTTAATGAGTAAATTACACTACTCTTTCTTGAAAGATGCTTGAATTATAGTCCCCTCCCCTCTTATCTTAAAATATACACTCCCATCATCTCTTATTCAAAACATATTAGAAAATATTTCAATCCCCTCCCCTGAAACCTCTCTTATGTTAAAATATACAATTTCCTCCATTAATAAGTTTTTTGTTTACTTCTAGTAATCTAGCAAAAAAAAATTCTAACACTCTCCGAAGAAAAATAGTATTGTGGGTCCACTTTAATATAATCAAAATTCAAATTCATATTTTTCTCTATTTTTTATTTGCAATTTCATTAACATCTAGTTATAAACCCTATTATAAATTATAAAATATAACACAACACAAAATAAAATTTAAATGAGTGAAAAATTACTAAAGTCGATAAAATATGATTATTTAAAAATGTATTTTATATTATAAGTTATAGAATTAATAACAAAATATTTAAATTAAATCATCATTGACATTTAAATTACATAGAAATGATTTTTTGTCTTCTTAAATGGTGTTTCGAATTTGTAGATATCATAAAAATAATTATTTATGTTAAAATAGATTAAAGTGTAGTGTATTTTTAATTATTAAATGAGGGGTTGTAATTAAAGCATCTCATGGGGGGAGTATAAGTTTTATTTTTCAAGGAAGGGGAGTGTATATTTTAAATTAAGATGAAAGATGAGTCTAATTCAAACTATTTTTAGGGGATGATAGTGTAATTTGCTCTATTTTAATTGATCGCATATTGAGTTTCATTTTAGGTTACTTGATGTAGAGGAAAGGTTGAACTTTGTAAAAAAATTAAATCACAATTTAACTGATAAAAAGTTAAGGCTCATTATAGTTCATTTTTTTGTGGTGGCCGACGTTCGAATCCTGAATCGTGCATAATTTTCTACATTGTCCTTACCAACTGAGCTAAGTTTATTAGGACTCAACATAATTCATTTGATTCAGAAGAAAGGCTCATTATAATTCATTTATTCTTCCGATAAAGAGTTAAGTATCACTGTAGTTATATCCAATTTGGTAGAAAAGTCGAACCTTTGTCGGCTTATGAAAAACCATTGTTCGACTAATTAAAAGATATAATTATTTTGTCAAAAAAAATTGTAGGACTGATTAAAAGATAGAATTACTGTAGTGTTCGAATAACCTCTAATAGTAAATTTATATTGATAGAATTTGAATTTTTATCATCATCTTAGAAATTTAGGTGTTTAGGTGTTCTATGATCATATAACAAAATATAAATATATAGGTGCTTGAATGTATATTCACGTGTTTTATAGGTGTGTTCTATGATCATAATAAATATATTTATATCTTAGGATAAAATAATGATTAGTCATCATGTCAAAAAACTAACGTTTAAAATAGTATTGATAAACACATGAGAATATAAGGGAATATATAATCTAACTGCTGTAAAAGAAAATAGCGTTTATACTTTTTTTTTTTTTTTAAGATCTTTCTAGGGTAGAAAAATAATGGATTTATTTTTGTGAATTTGTGAGAGAAGAAGAACAAGATTGAAAAATCATAAGATCATCTTCAACAGAGCACTCCATCTTAGGTATTTAAGTGGGCCAAGCATGTACGTATCATATTTTTATTTTTTTTAATTTTTAATGATATTACTTAATAAGCATTCAATCTCTCAAATCCAGCACCTCAGAAAAAAGTTAATAAATAGATCATATTATTAACTCAATGTGATTGTATTTCAAAAAAGTTTATTGGTTTGTGTACAATTTATTACATATATCCCACAAAAATTAAAGAGAGAGAGGGTGCTTATATAGTCACCTTCTCTATAAGCACCAAACATTTTCTCTCCACAATGAGGGTACTTTTTAATTCCGGTGTTAAATATGTGAAGCACCCACCATTGTAGATGCTCTAAGACATGTGTAAAAAAAATTGCTAAAAAAAATAAGAGATGAAACAAAAAAACAGTAAAGAAAAAAAGAATTAAATATGCCTAAACAATTGAAACGAGGTAACGAAAGATTTCATTAGATTTTTTTATTTAAAACATAAAGACACATTAATTAAATGTGGGGTGAGTATGTAAATAACAAAAATATATTCAAAATACGTAAAATATAATTTTTTTTTTTTTGGATAAACCGAGAGATTGGACATGCATCAAGAGGAAATACCGACATCCCAACTAGATTGGCATCCCGGGAAACCTCCCTCATATGCAGCCAAACTCAAATTTTATTAAAAAAAGGGGGGAAAATATATATACAACGAGGGGGGACTAGGCCAAAACCCTCCGGAACAAAGAAAAGAGAGAAAAAAAAAACAAAGAAAAGCTACCACAGACTATGGAAATCTGTAGTTAGGAAGACCACATCTATCACGATAAAAAACAGAGCCTAAACCAGGTGGTAAAGTGGAGTGCCAAACCACTCTAGTGATGGTATGACCAATGTTTCCTAATCTGTCAGCACAAACATTACCTTCACGGAAAGTAACACGAGTATCAGAATTACCAATACCTCGAACATTCCAGAAAAATATATTCATAGAGTAGGAGGTGAAGTGCCACCCTTGGTGTAACGCCCTCTTTAATTATTTGATTATTTTAATGAGTTTAGAATATGCTTATATGATTTGTATGATTTATATGATTTATTTTGATGAGTGATATTTTGTTATGTTATATGTTGGTATTTATTAGTATAATATATATGTTATTTGATTTAGAAATATATATATATATATATATATATATATATATATATATTATTTAGAAATATATATGTTATTTGATTTAGAAATATGTATATATTATTTGATTTAGAAATTATATATATATATATATATATATATATATATGTTATTTGATTTAGAAATATAAATGTTATTTGTTATAGAAATATATATGATTTGTTGTAGAAATAAATGTGATTTGTTATAGAAATAAATGTTATTTGTTGTAGAAGTATATATAATTTGTTGTAGAAATATATGTTATTTAGTGTGGAAATATATATATATTAGAATAAAATATTAAGATTTGCATTTAAGAGAAAAATAAGTAGGTTAAGGAATTTTATAAATAGGAAAGACCTAGTTTAGAAAAACATAACGTACGACTGTTTTTGGAGAAAAGGGAGAAAAAGCCAAGAGAATAGGGAGAAGACCTAGAGGCTGCGATTTTCATTCTTTAAGGTAAGGGTGGGACTAACTTTGCAATTCTGTTAAGTATGTGAATCAATGGTTAGGTTTAACATGAAGTAGAATGAGTTTTAGAGAAATTGAAAAGTAGGTTAAAATTGATAGAATTGATGATTAATCGGTGAAAACTTGTTAGAATGATGTAGAAATTGTCCCTAGACCTTAGATAATGATTATGATGAATTTTGGAATCGAGATTATGCTTAAAACCATGAGAGTTGATGATTTTTAGGCAAAACAGCACTTCTGCCCGTAGCGACATTCATCGCTCGCCTCCCGAGCTATGATCCTCGCCACGACGAGGGATGAACTTCATTGCTCGCCACGCGAGCAACCTTTCCTCGCCTCGCGAGGTGCACGTTGCAGTTCGCCATAGCGAGCAGTTGAACTCGCGAGCCTGACCAGATAGCATGCAAGATTTCATGATTTCGACTTTTGAGTTGAACCTTAGATGCCTTTGAGTGCCTGAACATGTCTAATATTGATTACGAAAGAATGTAGGATGAGATTGAATCTGGAAAGACTTAGAATGAAACTTTGGAGAATCTGACTGAACTCGTCATGGCGAGCAGAGGCTCTCGCCTCGCGAGCACTAGTATTACAGAATGCCTTGTTTAGGTTAAATGTGATCTTTGTCGCACGAGTTGTTATGAGTTGAACCTTGGGATAGTAATGAGGAATATATATGATATTAATGATGATTTGTGAAGTTGTTATATGATGATTTGAGGATATTTATAATGTTATATAATTAGATATATATTGCATGAATTATGTTTGATGATTGAAATGTTGATGACGTGCATTTATAGTTGTTATATATGATGATTATTATTATTGAATGATGTTTTTTTATTGTTGTGATGAATATGATTTACTTGATGATTAATGAGAGAATATTATATATTGTGGATGATGATGTTATGATTAATGAGAGAATATTATAATGTGAATTAATGATTAAATGCATTACTTGAAATATTATTGAATGATCAAGATGTTGTTGAAATGAATTGATATTATAAAGTTATACTATTGATGTGATCTGATTATGCTGCTATTGTTATTTAACTAAGTTGCATAAATCTATATAAGATGATTAAGATGATGATGAACTCCAAATTATTGGATGTATAAGAGATTTGATGATTAAGATGTTTTGTTGATAGAATCCATGCATTAGCATACATTGATCTTTGTCCTCACCACGATCGGAGCCTTGTCCTCCACACGATAGGAGCTTTGTCCTCCACACGATTAAAGTATATTAATACTATGATGAAGATTGATACCACATGCATATAAGAGGTCTAAGTTGCATTGTCGCATTTGATGAGTCAAAGTCGTTGTTGATGAATTATCATCTGTGAGTTGTCGAGTTGTCTTCTACCCATGTGTTGTTAAAGAAGTACCTATGAAGATTATACGATGTTTATGATGTGAATTATATGATGTTGACTAAGATGTTGCTATGTTGTTTAAGATATTGATTATGATATTGTTATGTTGTTATGATGTTGTATATGATACTGATTATAATGTTATGATGTTGTTTACGATGTTGATTATATGATGTTATTATGATGCTATATGTTGTGATGTATATAATTGTTATTATTAAGTGATGATTATGTTGTACTATATATGATTAATTATTATTAAGTGATATTATGTTATGTTGTTGTTATACTTTATAAGATGATGAATACGTTGTTGTTATATTAATATAAGAAGATGAATATGTTGTTGTTATATTATTATATTATGACGAGATGATGTATATGTTGTTGTTATATTATTATAAGATGATTAATATGTGTTGTTCACAACATTATAAGATGATGATTTATGTTGTATTGTATATGATTATTATTATAAGATGATGATTTATGTTGTATTGTATATGATTATTATTATTATTAAGCAATGATTATGTTGTGTTGTATATGATTATTATTATAGTGAAACGTTGATTGCATTGTGTTGTTTTAAAGTTATTAGTGATGATGATTACATGATGATATCTATGAGTTGTTAAGTGTACCTGATGATGTTTATGTTAAGTTGATAAGTTGTCTTTTATTCATGAATTGATAATGAGATGTTTGATGAATAATTAATATTATGAATTAATGATGTTGTTATGTTGTATATGAATTAGGATTAAGATGTTGTTATGTTGTATATGAACTATGACTATGATGTGATGATCTATGTTTGTTACGATTTGGTTAATATATGTTATATGATGATGTTTATAATGTGATGAATATGAAGTAAATGATAATTAGATGTTGGTTGAACTATTAAGAATTATTACATGAAGAATTATTATTACTAATAGATGAAGTTATTTATGTTGTTAAATATAATTATTGAATTATATGCTTGATATTATTGTTTTGTGAAATCTCACCTCTTCTACTTGAAAATGTTGTTCTTCGTATGAGTAACTTGCAGGTATTAATGATTAGTAGAAGTGGTGGCTCAAGTGTCTTAGGTGCTCTGATACGTAACGGGATGAGAACTTTGTTATTACTTTTCTATTCCTTACGTATTGTTTTTGAAGATTTATGATTATGTTTTTAGATTGGATTTTTATGAGACATTTATAAAGAGGCCTTAGTGCCAAAGACTGTTTTTAGTTATTGAAGAAATTCCGCTGCGAAGTATTAAAGATTTTGTTATTGAATTTTAAAGGATAAATAGTTATTTATTCAGTTTATGATTTTAAGAAAAGAATGTGACATTCCGTTTACGTGGAAAACTCTGATTATTTTTATGTTGGGAAAACGGGGTGTTACACTCAGAGCTGGTTTTATATGGAGCCTTGCCATCAAACTGGTCTTGCGTAACATGTGTTGTTGTTTCTTGGGTAGCACTTGAACAAATGATGGATTTCCAGCTGCTCGTTGATCATATTCTTTGACTTTCTGCCATAAATCAAGATCATGTTGAATACGAGGATTTGTATGTGTCATGCCCTCTGCTCTCTGTAATGAAGGACTAGGAATTCCATCCATAGCTGCGCTGGTGTTGTCAACAACAATAACATCATCTTCTGAACATTCACTAGCTGAAACCTCCCAATCAATGGAAACATCCGATGTCAAGGCTGCACTGTGCTCGGGCAAATTTGCAGCCATAACCTCATCATTAAATTGATCCTGCTCAATACTTTGTTCAGCCGAGATCATTGGCATCTTCGATCCAACCAGGGAAGTGGTAGCAGACCCCAATTTCACCCCATCACCCTCGACAAATAACTCATCATCTTGAACTTCATTCGTAGCCAGTGTCAAAATAGGTTCAGTCACCTAAAGTAGTGTTCTTTGAGGAACATGGTCAACAACATTTTGCAACGGAAAACTAAATGTATTGTCTGCAATATTCTTTACTATTTCCGTCTCGTTAGTATTTGTTACCTCCAACGCCGCAAAAGCATTTGAACAACCTATTCCTGAAGGATTTGTTTGCAAAGGCACCCAATCCTTCTTCTTCACCAAATCCTTTGTCTTCCCTTTATCAATAGCTGCAATGGGCTCTTTAACATGTTTCTTTGGGTATAACCACCGGCAATTGGTCACAAGATGTCCAAGGCTTTGACAATGCGTACAGTAATCTGACATCTATTCGTAAACAACTTCCACGGGGAAGGAGAAACCCTCCTGCTCAACCAATATTTCATAGAACAGCTTCTTTGAGCAATCCATGTCAACCAAAATTCGAGCGTAGTGGCCATATAGTCTTTTAGATGTAGCGTTGTCAATAGTTAGCGGAGTGCCCACCGCACTTGCAATCTCACGAAGGGTTCTGTCCATCCAATACTTTTGTGGGAGTTCAATCAGACGAATCCAAACTTGAGCGTGCGTATTTTTCTGTTTATGCATATTAAAGTCTTTCTTCCATTCAAACAGACGCAAAACACCAGGTGTTGGAACACTAGTGTATATTGGCAAAAACTTGGAGTATACTAGTTGTTATGAGGAGACATTGGAATGTAAACACAATGATGTAGAAACTAGTGTAAAGTGTGAATTGAAAATTTTATGTCCCACATTGGGTAGATCACACACTCTAGTAGTGTTTATATATGTGGGATATCACTTCCAAGGGTGTGCCCTTGGGGTACCCACTTTTGTTAACGGAGTGAGCGCTAGCCAAAAATTATATAAATCACACGCGCGCGACGACGCCGTCCGACCGACCGGGCCGGGCTCGGGCTCGGCTGGGCCTTAAAAGAAATATATTTTTTGGCGCTCAGAAAATGAAAAAATAATTTTTTATTTGCTGCTCCGAGATTCCCGCATGCGGAGGACCAAGTCTCACGCAAGCTTTCGCTCCACGTTTCCGCGTCGTGGTTACCGTTACGTGGGTCGTGGGCTGGGTTTGGCGGGTCACAAACCGGGTCGACAGAGAAAACGAAGTCGAATCCCCTCTATAAATAGAGAGCTCAGGATTGGTATTCTTTACTCCAAAACCAAGAATCAAACACTCTTCTCTGGTTTTCTCCCCTTCTCATCTCCCTCGGTTTGTGTTGACGAACCGTTCTTTTCCTCCTCCTTCTTTGGTTTCTCGAGCGATCTGCATACCGTATTTGAGTGGTTTTTCGAAACCGTATTTGAGGTGTTATTCTCGAGCGATTTCTAGCAGTGTAGCCTTTAATCGTACAGTTTTAGAATCTGGGTTGTTTTATCCTGGAGACGGCGCGGTTGTTAGTCTACCTTGCACAACTTAGGTAGTGCCGCGAAACATCTTAAAGAAAGCGACCTGGTCGTGACTCATCCCGGTAATATTTTCGAAGCTCTGTCGTAATTTTTCAAACTACAAAACAACATTTTTAAGACGTTTCGAATACGATACGATGAGTTCTGAAAAGATTACCGCGGTTTCAGCTGATGATTTTAACAAACCGTTTATGTTTACGGGAAGCCACTTCAAACGTTGGCAGCAAAATATGCTGTTCTTCTTGACCACTAAAAAGGTTGCCTACGTTTTGAAGGACGCTATGCCTGTAGCACCTACGAGTTCGACTCCTGCTGGAGCGAATAACAACGGTAAGGCAGCAGACCCTACTGCTGCTGAGAAAGCTGAACCTGAGAAAGCTGACCCAGCTAAACAGCTAGCCATAGACATTACTCTATGGAAAGAAAATGACTACCTCTGTAAAAATTATATTCTTAATAGACTCACAGACCCTCTGTATGATTATTATAGACTCTGTGAAACTGCCAAACATTTATGGGAGGCACTTCATAAGAAGTATGATACTGAAGAGGCTGGTGTTAAGAAATACGTCGTAAGCCGCTATCTGAATTTCAAAATGAGTGATGATAAGTCCGTCGAGGCACAATCACATGAGCTGCAACAGATTTCTCACGAGATCATAGCTGAAGGGATGACACTTCCCGAACAATTTCAAATAGTTGTGATTATTGATAAGTTGCCTCCTGCTTGGAAGGACTTCAAGAGTCTTCTTAGACACAAAACTAATGAGTTCTCTCTTGAAAGTCTGATCACTCGCCTTCGTATTGAAGAAGAAGTGAGGAAGCAAGACCAGAATGAAGAGGTGTTTGCTGTTTCAAACAACAACACTAAAAAGAAATTTGTAGGTGCTGTTCTGAAGCCTGCTGGCAAACCATTTAAGAATCAGAACCGCCCTATGAATAAGAATTCCAACAGGAATAAGACTGGGAACAATCCAAGACCCCAGATTCAATAGCCACCCAAGAATGATGCTGCTCCACCTTTCAACTGTTACAATTGTGGGCAAGCAGGTCATATGGCACGCAGGTGCAGAAACAGAACCAACCGACCAACACAGGCTCACATGGCTACTGCTGCTGCACCTGATGAGCCCTACGTGGCTATGATTACTGAGATTAACATGATTTCAGGTTCTGATGGCTTGTGGGTGGACACTGGTGCTTCTCGCCATGTCTGCTATGATAGAGATATATTCAAAACATATACTGCTTGTGATGATCAGAAGGTGTTGCTATGAGACTCCCACTCCACTGATGTTGCTGGAATCGGAGATATAGAGCTGAAGTTCACCTCTGGAAAGACTCTGATACTGAAGGATGTGCTGCACACTCCTAAAATTAGGAAGAATTTAGTTTCAGGTTTTCTTTTGAATAAGGCAGGGTTTGTTCAAAGCATTGGGGCTGATTTGTACACCATCACTAAGAATGGTATTTTTGTTGGGAAAAGGTACGCCACTGATGGCATGTTTAAGTTGAACATTGATATTAATAAAATTTCTTCTTCTGCTTATATGTTGTGTGATTTTAATATTTGGCATTCTAGACTTTGTCACGTTAATAAAAGAATTATTTCAAATATGAGCGGTTTAGGATTAATTCCTAAAATATCTTTAAACGATTTTGAAAAATGTCAATTTTGTAGTCAAGCGAAAATAAATAAAGAATCACATAAATCAGTAACTAGAGTAACAGAACCTTTTGATTTAATTCATTCTGATTTATGCGAATTAGACGGAAACTTGACTAGAAATGGAAAAAGATATTTCATCACTTTTACAGATGACTGCTCGGATTACACACATGTGTATTTAATGAGAAATAAAAATGAAGCGCTTGAAATGTTTAAACAGTATGTAAAAGAAATTGAAAATCAATTTAATATTAGAATCAAGCGTTTTAGAAGTGACAGAGGTACTGAATATGGATCACATACATTCAATGAGTATTATAAAGAACTCGGAATTATTCATGAAACAACTGCTCCTTACTCTCCTGAAATGAACGGTAAAGCGAAAAGAAAAAATAGAACGTTTACCGAATTAGTAGTTGCAACAATGCTTAATTCCGGAGCAGCGCCTCATTGGTGGGGAGAAATTTTATTGACTGTTTGCTATGTGCTAAACAGAGTACCCAAAACAAAGAACAAAATTTCTCCATATAAAATTTTGAAGAAAAGACAACCAAACTTGTCTTATTTTAGAACATGGGGCAGCCTAGTCTACGTAAGAAAACCAGACCCCAAAAGAGTCAAACTAGCAAGTAGAGCCTATGAATGTGTATTCATTGGGTATGCCTTAAATAGTAAAGCCTATAGGTTTTACGACCTGAAATCTAAAACGATCATAGAATCAAATGATGCTGACTTCTATGAAAATAAATTTCCCTTTAAGTCAGGAGACAGTGGGGGTAATAGTGGGGGTACCGATAACTCAGTTCTTGATCAACCTTCTGAAATCATAACAAGCAATGAAAACATCGAAAGAGATGTTATAGAACCTCGTAGAGGTAAGAGAGCAAGAATTGCTAAAGAATATGGCCCCGAATATGTGGCATATACACTAGAGGAGGATCCATCAAGCATCAAGGAAGCTCTGTCTTCAATTGACGCTGATTTATGGCCAGAAGCTATAAATGATGAAATGGATTCTCTAATGTCCAACGAAACCTGGCACCTAACTGACTTGCCTCCTGGATGCAAGACTTTAGGTTGTAAGTGGATTCTGAAAAAGAAACTAAAACCTGATGGGTCAATCGATAAATACAAGGCACGCCTTGTAGCCAAAAGTTTTAGACAAAGAGAAAATGTAGATTTCTTTGACACATATTCACCTGTAACTAGAATCACGCCCATTAGGGTACTAATCTCATTGGCGGCCATCCACAATTTGATAGTACACCAAATGGATGTAAAAAATGCTTTTTTAAACGGTGAATTAGAAGAAGAAATCTACATGGACCAACCTGAAGGTTTCGTAATCCATGGACAAGAGAACAAAGTTTGTAAGTTAGACAAATCTTTGTATG